>NC_082728.1:21059110-22259110 GCF_030144855.1 Hypanus sabinus | reverse complement strand
GGAAAGCTTTTTTTAAAGCAATATGTAGATAGCCCTACTGGGGGAGGTGGGCAATATTCAACCTCTTCTTGGTTAATGAGGCTGGGCAAGTGGTTAAAGTGTTATTGAGGAAGCACTTTGGAACCAGTGACTATAACTTCATTCATTTAAAATGTGTCTCAAAAATGTCAGGACTAGATCACCAATCACGGATCTACCTTGAGCAAAACTAATCTTTTTGCAATAGTCAGGAATTTGTAAAGGTCAGTTGACGGAGGCTGTTCCGACAGAGGGATGTCTGGCAAGTGGGAGGCCTTTAAAAATGAGATGGGGAGAATTCAGAGCCAGCATGTTACTGTTAGAGCGAGGGGCAAGCCTGACAGAATTATGGAATACTGGTTGGTGTGCATAGTGAGGCTCTGGTCAGGATCCATGAATTGGGGATTAAAGAGTGGAGGAAGATTGAGCTATTGAGGCGAATGGGGAAGGTGAGCGAGAGTTCAGCGCTGACGGCCTGCTTTTTGATCGCTGCCAAGTCTGTGAGTAGCTTATCATTGTGTGGCTCGCTGTGGCAGGCAGGTAGGCCTCTGCGCTCGTTCGGTGTCTCTCCCTTTCTATGATATTGGTGATGTCAGAGGATGCTGCCATGGTTCTACATTCATGGACTGGACTTTTGTGTTTATGTGCTGTAGACTTTTTCAGACTTATGGTTTTTATATTATGTCTTTTTCTCTCGTTCCTTTTCAATTTTGTTATGCGGGGGGGGGCTTGAGAGTTGATGTTCTTGATACATTCTGTTAGTTTTTTTGCGGGAGGGAGGGGTTGCTTGGGGGCTGATGCTCTTGTTCCATTCCTTGTGGGGTAGGGGAGGGTTTGGGGTCAATACTCTTGTTCTGTTTTGTGTGGGGGAGGGGGGGTTTCAATGCTTTTGTTGTGCTTTGTGTGTGTGGGGAGGGGTGGTATCACTGGTTGATGATTGGGACGCTGCTCTTTTTTGTGCGGGGGGTTGGTTTGATGTTTCTCTCTGGATGACTTTCAGGTTGTTTCTTTGTTTGGCAGCTATCTGGAGAAGATGGTTCTCAGAGTTGTATATGAATACATACTTTGATAATAAATAAGCCTTTGAACCTTTGTAAAGCAAAAGCAACTGAGTGCAAGCAAATCCACTGAGCAGTATTAGGGATGTAGGAATAGACTTGAGAAGGACAGTAGGAAGACATAAAGAGGGCATGAGTCATCTTGAAAGATTATTTTATTGCAAGAGATTCTGTAAGTATGTTAAGAGCAAGAGGATAACAAGGGAGAGCATAGGACCCCTTAAGGAGCACCATGTTATAGAAGGATGTGAATAGCATCATGAAATTGACACAGGACTGGGGTGCTTTGGTTATAAGGAAAGATTGGATTAAATGGGATTATTTTCCCTGGAGAGTAGGAGATTGAGGAGTGACCTGATAGAGATTTATAAAATCATAGAGGATATAGATAACATTAATAATTACCATCTTTTTCCCAGGCTAGGGTTGTCCAAGTCTGGAGATTAGAGGTTTAAAGTGAGTCAGAAAAGATTTTAAAGGTAACTGAAGAGGAGTTTTTGTTTCATACAGGCGCTGGAGGTTATATGAAATGAGCTGCTAGATGCGATGGTGCATGTGGCATGATTTCAATGCTTAAAGGATATTTGGGCAGGTTTATGAGTAGGAAAGGTTCAGAAGAATATTGGCCAAGCAGTACTCACTAATGAAGGCACATTGGTTAGGACTGACAAATTGGTTCCTATTTCCCCGCTGTGTAATGCCATGACTCTGGTTGAACAAAGGAAGAAGAAAATGAGGTTGACTGCTAAGTGGGAAGACATCAGGGACATGTTTACTTGAAACTGGAAAATTCAAGGTGTAGCAATGAGAAGTGTCCGAGATCCTGTCCAATGGATGAGACGGGGCCCAATTTCACAGAGGAATAGGATGTTATTCCTTATGCCCTCTCTAATGTTTATTCCTCAGTCAACATCACAATAGAAAAACAGATGAGCATGTTATTATCACATTGTTTCTGTAAGAGTTTGCTGTGTCCAAAATTGGCTGCTGCACATCCTGCTGCATCAGTGACTGCACCTTCAGAAATATTTCATTTGGATTCGAGTACTCAGTGACAACCTGTGATCATGAAGGGCACTATATAATTACAAGTCTTTTTAAGGATTAGGCAAAAAGTAAACCAGTGCCGGCATTCTACACTACACCTCCTACCATGATCATACAATTTTAAAAAAAACTAAACCTGATGCTATTTTCAGATGTGAAAGGAATTTGATGGTGTGCACAAGCAACCTTTGGCATAGTCTGTCAATTGCCCAACATATTCCCAATGTGCCTAGCATTTTGTCCCTTACCAAAAAAAATGCAGAATACTTTTCTTTGTGGTTTGAGATGTATTGATTTACATTTTACACTCGCGTTGAGAAATTTGCTACTTGCACCACAGGTAATACAAATATGAATGCATTTAGAATGATTTTCAGAGATGACGGTTCTATTGTTGGTAAAATCACAGGGACTATCCAGGAGTGAGGTAAATTGTCTGGTTGAGTGACACAACAAAAACCTCGCACTCAGCTTCAGCAAAACCAAGGAGATGATTATAGACCTTAAGGAGAAATTGGGAGAGCACACACACCAGCACTTATTGGGGGTGGGGGTCAGTGGCGGACAGGTTGAGCGGCTTTAAGCTCCTGGGTGTCAACATCTCAGAGGATCTGTCCAGGGTCCAAGACACTGATGCAATCACCAAGAAAGCATAAGATTGTTTCTACTTTGTTAGGAGTTTGAGAAATTTAGTATGTCATCAAAGACTTGCTGATTTCTGTAGTTGTACACTGGAGAATATTTTGACTGGTTGCATCACAGCCTGGAATAAAACTTACAATACCCAGGATCACAAGTGACTGCAGGGGGCTTGATTTTCTAACTTATAGTAATATTATGTCTTTGCACTGTACTGCTGCCACAAAACAACACGGTTCATATCTATTAATACAGTGATAATAAGCTTGATTCTGATTCAAAACACTTCTATTGGCTTTCAGCAGAGTTAACCTGGAATGAGGTTAAATGCTTCCAGGAATTTCAACTACATCACCAGAACACAATGACATTTTCGCTGGCAAGATGACACAGTTCAAACAGAACACTTCATATTTTATTCAACAGCTTGCAGCTCATTTATTGCATTGAGCAACAATTAATATATGGCTTTTTAAAGTTAGATGACAGCATTGATATTAAGCCAAGTTTACTGTTGAAAGAAGTACAGGATTTAATTCATTTAATTTCAACAAATGAGTAAATTTTCTATCTTAAGTAAATATGTAGCTATTAAAAATTAACTGTGATTTTATCATGGATCTCATTTTAACATTATTATTGACCATAAAATTACTTCCCTAAACTTGGTTATATCAAACTATAGCATGAGCTACACAAACTTGCTTGCAGAATTTGTTTAAACTTTATCTACAAATAGATGTTTTGGTTATATTACTTTCACCTGCAGCACTGGGACTTTCAAAAACAATTCTGACTCTATGATGTTATATTAAAAAATGGTCCATTAGACTGAAGTAACCTGAGATCTGACACAGCTTTTAAAAGCTAACAATTTAATTATAAGCGGTCAAATTGTATTTTCTTGCTCACATAATTGATCTATTGTTTGCTTTCCTCCCATCTTTTCTTTCCATGTTATGGATTGCTTCCAACTTAATTAAATACTTATTGTGACATGTGGACAAACAATCTTTAGATGGGGTGTCTCAAAGCTCAGCATATTATGTACCAGTCTCCTAAGAACTCATACAGTCAAATCCTTGTTTCATGTGTGGCCCCACTCATTAAATTCATGGCACAAAGGGACAATGGATATTTAAGTTAAGTTCTTGCCCAAATTTTCCAACTCTGCAAATTCTTTTGATCTACTGATATTGTATGGGAACATCCAGTTACTGCTTCTAAGTCTTAACAAGTATTTTTAAATCATTTAATAATGTCCCAATAATTACATTTCAAATGTAAATTTGTAAAAATAAACTGGCAAATTAACCTTTTCTGTCCCGGTGAAGGGTCTCGGCCTGAAATATCAGCTCTTTATTCCTCTCCATAGATGCTGCCTGACCTGCTGAGTTCCTGCAGCATGTTGTGTGAGTTACTCTGGATTCCCAGTATCTACAGAATCTCTTGTGTTAATAAATCCCTTCTATTCTTTTCATGCATGCCTTATGATCAGTGACAAGTCTATAGCCATGTTATGATAGTGATTTGTTAATCAGCTGTGAATCAGAAAGTCAGATCATCTTTCAAGAGGGTGAATCCTCACAAGACATCAGGCCCTGATGGGTTTCTGAAAACCTGTGCCAACCAACTGGTGGGAATGTTCAAGGACATCTTCGATCTCTCACTGCTGCAGTCAGACATTCCCACCTGCTTCAAAAGGACAACAATCATACCAGTGTCCAAGAAGAGCAGGGTGAGCTGCCTCAATGACTATCACCCAGTGCCACTCATATCTAATATGATGAAGTGCTTTGAGAGTTTGGTCATGGCCAGAATCAATTGCTGCCTAAGCAAGGACCTGGACCCATTGCAGTTTGCCTATTGCCACAATAGGTGGATGCAATCTCACTAGCTCTCTGCTTAGTCTTGGATCTCCTTGACAATAACAATACCCATGTCAGGCTACTGTTTATTGATTACAGCTTGGACACAATCAGATCCTCAGTTCTAAACAGCAAACTCCAAAACCTTGGTGGCTGTACACCCCTCTGTAACTGATATCCTTGACTTCCTCATTGAAACACCACAGCTTGTGAAGATCACAAATAGCATCTCCTCATTGGCAATTGACTCTGGCAAACTTCAAGGATGCATGCTTAGCCCACTGCCTACTTTCTCTACATCCACAAGTTTGTGGCTCAAACGCCATCTATAAATTTGCTGATAACATATCTTATTGTCGGCAGAATGTCAGATGGTGAGACAGATCAGTTGGTTGCATGCAGTTGCGATTGTGCGATTGGAAATGGAATGAGTAAGCAGTTTCAAGTTCCTGGGTGTCAACGTCTCTGATGATCTATCCTGGGTCCAACATATTGATGCAATTACATAGAAGGCGCAGCAGCAGCTACATTTCATTCAGAGTTTGAGGAGAATTGGTATATTACCAACAACACTCACAAATTTCTACAGATGTACTGTGGAGAGCATTCTAACTGGTTACATCACTGTCTGGTGTGGAGGGACCACTGCACAGAATTGGAAAAAGCTGCAGAAATTTGTAAACTCTGCCTCCTCCATCATGGGCACTAGCCTCCCCAGCATCCAGGACACCTTCAGAAAGCGATACCTCAAATAGAACAGACCCTCATCGCCCAGCACATGCCCTCTTCTCATTGCTACCACAAAGAGGAGGTACAGGAGCCTGAAAGCACACACTCAGTGCTTCTTCCCTCTGCCATCAGACTTCTGAATAGACAATGAATCCATGAACACTACATCAGTACTTTCTTCCTCTCTTTTTGCATCACTTATTTAATTTAATTATTTTTTTTATATAAGACCATAAGATATAGGAGCAGAATTAGGCCATTTGGGCCATTGCATCCGCTCCACCATTTCATCATGGCTGTTCCGATTTTCCTCTCAGCCCTGATCTCCTGCCTTCTCCCCATATCCAATCATGCCCTGACCATTTCAGTAGTGTGCAAAAGACAACAAACTGTGCAAATGCAAACAGAAAGAAATAATAACAATAAGCAAACAAATAAATAAGCAATAAATATGAAGAACATGAGATGAAGAGTACTTAAAAGTCAGTTCATAAGTTGTGGGAACATTTCTGTGATGAGGCAAGTGAAGTTGAATAAAATTATCTCCTTTGCTTCAAGAGCCTGATGGTTGAGGGGTACAACTACTCCTGAACCTGGTGGTGTGAGTCCTGAGGATCTTGTACCTTCTTGATGGCAGCAGTGAGAAGGGTGCGTGTCCTGGGTGGTGAGGGTCCCTAATAATGGATGCTGCTTTCCTGCATCAGGATTTCCTGTAGTTATGCTCAATGGTTTGGTGGGGGTGGCTTTACCTGTGATGGACTGGGCTGTTTTCACTACTTTTGGTAGGGATTTTCTATTCAAGGGTATTGGAGTTTCCATACCAGACTGTGATGCAGCCAGTCAACTTACTCTCCACCACACATCTATAGAAATTTGTCAAAGTCATGCCAAATCTTCGTAAAATCCTCAACACGTAGAGGTGCTACTGTGCCTTCTTCATAATTGTACTTACGTGCTGAGACCAGGACAGGTGCTGCAAAGTGATAACTCCGAGGAATTTAAAGTTTAAAGCCAGTGATATGAAACCTGATTCTGATACCGAGCTGGTTGCTGATTTATCTACTTCATTCCATTTGTCATTCCTTTCCAAATTAACTTAGTGGTCATTTAAGTGGTTCGTGCTCTTCTGCTGCTGTAGCCCATCCACTTCGTTTCGATGTGTTGTGCATTCAGAGGAGCTTTTCCAAACACCACCATTGTAACACGTGGTTATTTGAGTTTCTGTCACCTCCTGTCAGGCTGAACCAGCTCGGCCATTCTCCTCTGACCTCTCTCATTAAAAAGACAGATTCATCCACAGAATTGCCACTCACTGGATGTTTCTTTTAGATTTTCACACCATTCCCTGTAAAGTATGTTTGTCTATGAAAATTCCAGGAGAACAGCAGTTTCTGCCATGCTCAAACCACCCTCTCTGCCACATTCCAAGGTCAAAATCACTTAGATCACATTTCTTCCCCATGCTGATATTTGGTCTGAACAACAACTGAACCTCTTGACTATATCTGCATGCTTTTATGAATTGAGTTGCTATCACATGATTGGCTGATTCAATAGTTGCATCCTACATCAGGATGCTGTTCATCGACTATAGCTCAGCATTTAATACCATCATTCCCACAGTCCTGATTGAGAAGTTGCAGAACCTGGGCCTCTGTACCTCCCTCTGCAACTGGATCCTTGACTTCCTAACCGGAAGACCTCAATCTGTGTGGATTGGTGATAACGTATCCTCCTCGCTGACGATCAACACTGGCGCACCTCAGGCAATCCTCAGAGGGATCAGAAGTGGAGAGAGTGAGCAGCTTCAAGTTCCTGGGTGTTAAAATCTCTGAGGATCTAACCTAGTCCCAACATATCACTGGAGTTATAAAGAAGGCAAGACAGCGGCTATACTTTATTAGGAGCTTGAAGAGATTTGTGATGTCAACAAACATACTGAAAAACTTCTATAGTTGGACCGTGGAGAGCATTCTGACAGGTTGCATCACTGTCTGGTATGGAGGGGGTACTGCACATGACCACAAGAAGCTGCAGTAGGTTGTAAATCTAGTCGGCTCCATCTTGGGTACTAGCCTACAAAGTACCTAGGACATCTTTAGGGAGCGGTGTCTCAGAAAGGCAGCGTCTATTATTAAGGACCTCTAGCACCCAGAGCATGTCCTTTTCTCACTGTTACCATCAGGTAGGAGGTACAGAAGCCTGAAGGCACACACTCAGCGATTCAGGAACAGCTTCTTCCCCTCTGCCATCTGATTTCTAAATGGATATTGAATCTTTGGACACTACCTCACTTTTTTTTAATGTACAATATTTCTGCTTTTGGAAATTTAAAAAAATCTATTCAATATACGTAATTGTTTTACTTGTCTGTTTATTTATTTATTTGTTTTTCTCTCTCTGCTATATTATCTATTGTTTTGAATTGCTGCTGCTAAGTTAACAAATTTCATGTCACATGCCAATAATAATGAACCTGATTCTGATTCTAATGAGCAAGTTTACAGGTGTACCTACTAAAGTGGCCTCTGAGTGTAAGGGCACTTAATATAGAACAACATTCCAGAGTGTTTCATAATAGAGTCATCAAATAATATTCTGGGGGAAAAAGATCATGACTGTTAGGACTGGAGTTTAGTCAAAGTAGGTTTAATGGAGCATTGTAATGTGAAGAGAGGGCAAAAGAAATGGAAAGATTTAATAGTGAAATTCTCAGTGTTAGCTTTGCTGCCAAAGGCATGGATGCCAATGGTGGAGATCTGGTTTGTACAAAGGACCAAACTTAGAAGAGGTACAGATATCTGGAAAATTTGTGGTATAGGAGATACTTCGAGAGATAAGGAAGGGTTAGAAAATTAAAGAACTCCAAAGCAAGGATAATGGTTTTAAAATCAATGCATAGCCATGGTGTTTTGCACACTTTCAGTGGACTTTTGATCAGTTATCTCATCTTTGGCAGAAACAATGGCATTAAATATCAGTTAACCAGGGCTTGTAAAAGGCATTGTTGATGAAGTGATAGATTTGTTAAGAATTACAAAGGTCAGTTTAAAGTGGGCAATAACATCAAGAAAATAGTTTGTGTGTGTATGACACTTCAAAGGAAAGTTAACAAACAAAATGCAAAATTAGCCAGATTCGTAGCTTATTAGGTCTAACGAAAAAAAAAATTCATCAAGGAGATAGGTTTTGTGGTGTTTCCTCATAAGTCATCATATGTTACGTATGTTATGTGTACTACTGTGTTGTACAGATTTGAAGAAACGTTATCTCATTTCCATCTACACAATATATGGTTATGGACATTATATACCATAAATGACAATAAACGATGTCTTAAAAGAGGAAAGAAACTTAGGCAAGATGGAGAGATTTAGGGAGAGAGTTCTACAGCTTGAAGTCTGAAAGCTGAAGACTACTATTAATGGCAATGAAATGTAAGTAGTCAGCTCAGAAAACAGAATAACTCATTTAATGTCTGCATTCATGATTAACTCAAGGGATTATTTCACTTCAATGTAACACTCTCACACCCAGGCACCTGTGGGCTTGAAATAAAAAATTAATAAGATGGTGACCAATAAAAATTACATTAGGCTCTATTAATAATATTTTGAAAATGTGCAGATATTATAAATTTAAAATATTACACTGGCTTTTACCCTTCATTGCTTTCAAGAAAGAATCTGGCATCTCTGAATACCATTTCACACAGGAATGGCCAAGTGATGGCATTGAGTAAAATTGTGTGTGCCTTATTATGTAAATTTAAACACAGTACTTAGGGAGAACTCTCTGATCCTATCTCACAGTTAGTTACCCCAGTGTGCATTATGGATGGGATTTGATGCAAGCTTCACTTCAATCTCCTGTTTCCTCTGCCATAGAGTATCAGAAAAGGGCCAAAGGGCACAGTCTCAGAATAGAATGATGTCTTTTAAAAACAGAAATAAGGAGGGGTTTCTTCAGCCAGACGTTGGTGTATCTATGAAATTTATTGCCACAGATGGCCGAGGAGGCCAACTTCAATGGGTATGCGTAAAACCCTGGGAAGTGTTTCACTGCTAATGTAATGGTCTTTCTGTAGAAGCAGTGTTTGGGTTACGGTTGGAGATAACAGTTGCTTTGGAATGTGAGCTGTCCAATGACAGGAGGGTGTTTTAGTGCCATGTGCCTGACACCACGGTGATCTAGGCCTTTTGTTTGGCGGGAGATGAAGACAGAAGATGCCCGAGCGGAGCCACGATCCGACGAAGGCCAAGGAGACGTAAGGAGAGTCGGCAAAGGGGAAACTGTGAGCTCCAACTTGTGCATACTAGGCTGTTTCTCTTTTTTTGCTTTTTCTTCACTAACCCTGCAGCCAACTATAAAGCTAATCATTTAATTGTGTGCGGTGTACTGTCTGTTATTTTGTGGGACTGATTTGTAACAGGGTAACAAATTATGCAGCATCCACACAAACAGGGGGGGTTTCAGGGTGGACTTATACCTCAATCTCAGCCATCTGGCAGGGCCAGAGACAGTCTTCCATAGACATACGCAGAGCCGTCAGAACCTGAGGGTTACATATATTTAATACCAAGCGTGATAGGTTCTTGATTAGTAAGAGCGTCAAAGGTTGAGGAGAGAAGGAAGGAGAATGGGGTTGAGAGGGATAATAAGTCAGCTGACTCAATGGGCTGAATCGCCTAATTCTGCTCCTATATCTTATGGTCTTTAAATTCAGTTTTGTCCCTTTCATTCTGTACTCTTTCGAAAGCTAAGTTTACAAGTGAATAGTTGATTTGCCAGTTTCTCTAATTGGAACGTTCATGTCATCTTAATGTAACACTTACCCAAAAGGCTGGTATATGTCTAGGGGAAACGGAGATCCAGCCACTCACCAACCCACCTCCCGTACACGCAGGTGCTGTGAGAATCGAGTTTATGCCTCACGCCCACCAACAGTATCAAACCCACAACAAATACCGTTATGAAATACACTTTAAAGAGTTTACTAAAATTAAAAGAGTATTAGGCGATACTATATATATATATATAAGGAAAAAAACAAAAGGCGCCAACTTATCAAAGTTCAGTCTGTTTAGTGCACTCGTTGGAGCTCAATCAACGAACCAACCACCACACCGTCGCACTTGGGACCACCCCGGTGGTCTTACAAGCAGTCCAGTGCACGTCCACCTTCCTCAGCGTCTTCCTCCCGACTCCCCTCACACCAAAAACCCGCGAAAACCCCTCCCCCAAGTTTCCAGCCTCACAAGACACAATAACATTCCCCATTGATTTACAAATGAATACAATTACCGTATCAACCATTCTAAAGCGAAACAACAGCGAGAGAAACACTTATCGGACAAAGAAGCATTCCTACTCGTAACAAACCAAAGAAGCCATTTTGAGTAACATACACAGGACATTGTACATTAAGTTCTCTGAAGAGACTCATTGATTAGATTACAGAGTTCCAGGCCAAAAGGCCCATATTGGTATCCATACCCTGAACTTCTTGTTGCTATTAACTAAATTTTGATTGGAAATGTTTCTTTTCTGTTTAATCATCTTTATCATTTAGGTTAAAAATTTAAGTGCAACGTTGACCTCAGAGTGATTCTGATAAATACCTTTTGCTGTCTTAGTGATATTCGCTCAGTGGCCATTTTATTAGATACACCTGTGCACCTGTGCATGAATGCAAATATTGAATCAACCAATCATGTGGCTGCAGCAATGCATAAAAACATGGAGACATGGTCAAGTGGATCAGTTCTTGTTCAGACCAAATATCAGAATGGGGAAGAAATGTGACCCACGTAACTTTGACCATGGAATGCTTCTTGATGCCAGGTGGAGTGGTTTGAGTATCTCAGAAACTGCTTAGCTCCTGGGATTTTCACACACACAACAGTCTCCAGAGTTTACAGAAACATCCAGCAAGTAGCGGTTCTGTGGATGAAAACGCCTTGTTAGTGAGAGTGGTCAGAGGAGAATGGCCAGACTGGTTCAAGATGACAGGAAGGCGACAGTAACTCATATAACCACATGAACGTACAAAAGTCTAACCTTGAAGTGAATGGGCTACAGCAGCAGAAGATCACACTAGGTTCCACTCTTGTGCCTAATAAACTGGCAACTGAGCGTACATAATTGTATTCATACACCATACACACATTACTTGGTACTTCTGGTCCTATGCCTCAAATTTCAGTCTGCTAGGTTATTTTAATCACTTTAGGGGAAATGGGAAAATTTCCTGATAATTTTCAAAGGAGGTTAGTTGATTATTAATTGGAAGGAAACCTAGAGCTGGTTCAACATTGATTGATTATGTCCTGTGTAAATAATGGTAAAGGTTGCAGTGTGCTTTTCATTAAAGAGGAACAGACTGCACCAACAGTTGCATTAAAAATACTGGAATTTCGATTGAAAAACTCAAAATGACAGAATATTTTTGATCAACTCTTCACCCCTCAGCAGAATTGGTTAGAAACTGACAAAACCTGCAACATCAGCCTAAAGTTGATTTCCAAAGACGTTCACTGGAGCATAACTGAATCATTTAAATAATTGGCAATCAGTATTTCTAAAGAATGTATTTCTCTTAGGTATAATATTCATAATATTTACTTGACTGTTGTCAAAACAAATCCAAGACAGAAGGGTCATTTATTATTTTCTTTCTCTTTCCAAGTCATATTATACACATTTTAAATCTTCTTTGATTGCTAAGTGCATTATAAACTCTTTTACTACAGTGTCCCTGTAGGAGTTGTGGTGGTTTTCATGATAGAGCCAAATAAACCCAAAACCCAAGGGAGACCAATATCCTAGTGGGCAAGTTAGCTCAAACTGTTGGGTAGGGTTTACATAATCTGGCGGGGGGAGGGCTGAGAATGAGGCAGTTGGCACAAGTAGATGTAGTGTATAGTGAGGTTGTGAGGAAGGACAAGCAGATGTTACGGCAAAATTGCAGTCAGTGGGATGAGTTGAAGAGTGGCATGGGAGCAAAGTCAAAAAGGGTGATGAATACAGGACTGAAGGTGTTATATATCTGAATGAATGTAGTATGCAGAATAAGGTAGATGATTTTGTGGCACAGTTAGAGACTGTAGATGATGTTGTGGGCATTACTGAGTCATGGCTGAAAAAATAGTCATAGTTGGGAGCTTAACATCCAGTAATATACAGTAAATTGTATTGAAAGGACAGAGAGGTAGGCAGAGGGGATGGGGTGACTCTATTGGCAAAAGATGAAATCAAATCCTTAGAAAGGGATAATAGGATCGGAAGATGTAGAATCCCTGTGGGTGTAGTGAAGAAACTGCATGAGTAACTGATGGAAGTTATATACTTTATTTACTGCCCATTATGCTGCTGGTGTTCAGTGTAGCCATGAAGGTCCTCCATCAGTGCTCATGGCTTCCTTTATCATCTCAGTAGTTCCTCTCAGATTTCACTACTGTCAGTCATGCATGTCCCAGAATACCATCACACTCAGATGTAGAAAGATCCTTCACTGCTGTTTCCATAACAATTTTGTTTTACCAGTCACAGTTGTTAGCCTTGAGCTGAACCCTCAAACTTGGAGGACTAGTGGACCATCCTAACCTGTCCTCTACCCTTTGGCATGGGTGACCTACCAAGAGCTAAAACATAAAGCCCTGACTCCAGCCAACATAGCTCTCTGGGTCACTGAGGTACACAATCCTCCAAACCACAACAAGGTTGTGGCCCTCTTGCAGGAGTTATATACATGCCTCCAAACATTAGCTAGGATGTGGGGGAGAAATTACAATGCAAAATATTATAGCATGTAAAAAGGGAAATGTTACAATAGTCATGGGGGAATTCAGAATGCAGGTAGCTTGGCAAAATCAGGTTGGAGTTGAATCCAAAGAGATGGAATTAGTAGAATGCGTACTAAATGGATTTTTAGAGCAGCTTGTGGTTGAACCCACTAGGGGAAAAGGCAATTCTGGATTGGTGGTTGTTTAATGAACAGATTTGATTAGTGAGAAGATAAAGGAACCCTCAGGAAACCATGGCCATGATATGATAGAATTCACTCTGCAGTTTGAGAAGGAGAAGCTAAAGTTTCAGTATTATAGTGGAGTAAAGGGAATTACAGAGGCGTGAGAGAGGGGCTGGAAGGCGACACTAGCAGGGATGACAGCAGATCAGCAATGGTTGGAGTTTCTGAGGTTGAATCAGAAGGTGCAGGACAGATATATGTAAGAGATGAAAAAGTATTCTCGAAGGAGGAGAAGGCAATTGTCGCTAACAAGAGAAGTCAGACACAGCAAAAAGCCAAAGGGTGGGCACATAGCAAAGCAAAAATTAGTGGGAATTTAGTGGATTGGTAAGCCTTTAAAAATCAACAGAAGGCAACTAAAAAAAGCCATAAGGAGAGAAAAGATAAAGTATCAAGATTAGCTACCCAATAATATAAAAGAGGTTATCAAAAGTTTTTCAGCTATATGAAGATTAAAAGGAAGGCATGAGTGGATATCGGACCACTGGAAAATTACACTGGAGAGGTAGTAATGGGGAACAAAGAAATGGTGGATGAACAATAAGTATTCAGTTTTCACTGTGGAAGACACTATCAATACGACAGAAATTCAACAGTGTCAGGGGACAGAAGTAAGCGTTGTTGCTGTTTCTAAGGAGAAGGTGCTTGGGAAGCTGAAAGGCCTGAATATAGATAAGTCACCTGGACCAGATGGACTGCACTCCAGGGTTCTTAAAGAGGTAGCTGAAGAGATTGTAGAGGTATTAGTATTGATCTTTCAAGAACCACTGGATTTTTGGAATGGTTCCAGAGGAATGGAAAATTGCAAATGTCACTGTGAGGGAGACAGAAGAAAGGAAAATACAGGCCAGTTAACCAGAGTTGGAGTCTATGACTAAGGATGAAGATCGGCATACTTGGAGGCATATTACAAAATATGCCAAAGTCAGTATAGTTTCCTTAAGAGGAAATTGTGCCTGACAAGTTTGTTCAAATTCTTTGAGGAAATAATAGGCAGTATACACAAAGGAGTGGATGTTATTTACTTGGATATTCAGAAGGCCTTTGACAAGGTGCTGCACACGAGGCTGCTTAACAAGACAAGAGTCCATGGTTTTGCAAGAGAGACACTAGGATCGATTGAAAATTGGCTGACTGGCAAGAGAGAAAGTGTAGGAATAAAAGGGGCCTTTTCTGGTTGGCTGCCAGTGACTAGTTGTGTTTGGCAGGTGTCAGTGTTGTGACCATTTCTTTTCAAGTTAACACAATAATTTCAATGACAGAATTAATGGTTTTGTGGCCAGGTTTTTGGATGATACAAATATAGATGGAAGGGCAGGTAGTGTTGAAGACCCAGGGAGTCTGCTGAAGAATGTAAACAAATTGGAGAAATGGGCAAAGAATTGTCAGGTGAAGTATAGTCTAGGGATGTGTATGGTCATTCATTTTTGTGCAAGGAATAAAGGAGTAGACTGTTTTCTAAATGTGTAGCACGTGACCAAGTGGTTAAGGCATTGGACTAGTGATCTGAAGGTCGTGAGTTCAAGCCCCAGCCGAAACAACGTGTTGTGTCCTTGAGCACACTGCTCCAGTCCACCCAACTGAAAATGGGTTCCAGCAAAATGCTGGGGGTTAACCTCGCAATAGACTGACATCCTATCCGGGGGGAGTCTCATACTCTTAGTTGCTTCACGCCACAGAAATCAGCATAAGCAAGGGCCTGATGAGCCTATGCTCGGGATGGACTTTAAATTCATTTTCATTTAGAAAATGGGGAGAAAATTCAAAAAGTCAGAGGTGCAGATTTGGTTGTGCAGGATTCCTTAAAGATTAACCTACAGGCTGAGCCAGTAGGTAGGAAGGCAAATGCAATGTTAGCATTTATTTCAAGAGGACTAGAATATAACAGTTGGGATGGTGAGGAATATTAAGGCTTTATAAAGAATTGACCAAACCACACAGAGAATTGGGAGCAGCTGTGAGCTTCTTATTAAGAAAAGATGTGCTGGCCTTGGAGAGTGTCCAGAGGAATTTCACGAGAATTATTCCAGGAATGAAAGGGTTAATGTATGAGCAACATTTGATAGCTCTGGGCCTGTACTCACTGGAGCTTATGAGGGGAATTGCATTGAAACCTATCGAATATTGAAAGGCCTAGATAGAGTGGATGTGGAGAGGACATTTGTTGTAGTGGGGGAGTCTAGGACCAAAGGGCATAACCTCAGAATAGTGGGCAGTCCATTTAGAACAGTGATGAAGAGGAATTTCTTTAGCCAAAGGGTAGCGAATCTGTGGAATTCATTGCCAAAGTCAACTGTGGAGGCTAAGTCATTAGGTATTCTTAAAGGTTGTTGATTAGTTGGTGTGTCAGAGGTTACGGGGAATGAGGTTGAGAGTGATAATAAATCAGCCATGATGGAATGGTGAGCAGACTGGGTGAACTGAATGGCCTAATTCTGCTCCTAGGTCCGATGGTCTAATGGTCTATTAGAAATTCCTGGACAACTCCGTTAAAATGTTCCTGTAATATTACTCAGATTTTTAAAGAATTGTGTTGGCTGAGAGCTTACAGTGGAGAGGTGGTGTCTGCCTCCAAAGCTGATTTGACCACGGTGAAACCTGAGTCTAACCTGAACCTGGCTACACCCAACCACCCGCTGTAAGTGTTGTAATAAAGAAAACAACCTCAAACATGCTAATGACGCAAAACCTAAGTGCAATTACCAACAAAGCACAGCGGTGCCTGTACTTCCTTAGAAGTCTGCCCAGATTCAGCATGATATCTAAAACTTTGGCAGACTTCTATAGGTGTGTGGTGGAGAGCATACTGAGTGGTTGCATCATAGCCTGGTATGGAGACCCCAATGCCCTTGAATGTAAAATCCCACAAAATGTAGCTGATATGGAAAGCCCTCTCCACCATTGAACACATCTACATGGAGTGCTGTCGCAGGAACCATCATGAAGAAGGTACAAGAGCCTCAGGAGTCACACCACCAGGTTAAGGAACAGAAACAGATCCTCAACCATCAGGCTCTTGAACCAGAGGGGTCGCTTCCCTCAACTTCACTCGCCCCATTACTAAACTACTCCCAAAACCTACAGACTAACTTTAAGGACTCTTCATCTCATTTTCTCGATATTTATTGGTTATTTGTTTATCAGTATTTAATTTTTTCACTCTATTGTATTTGCAGATTTTTGTTGTCTTCTACACAATGGTTGTTTGTCCCTCCTGTTGGGTGTGGTCTTGCATCGATTCTGTTATGTTTCTTGAAGTTATTGAGTTTGCCCGCAAGAAAACTGATCTCAGGTTAACATATATGTCCTTTGATGATAAATTAACTATGAATTTTGAACGAACTTTGCAACACCAAGTTATCTAGAAAGCTAAAAAGTCGAGTCGTTAGTAAGTCCACCAAAATCCAGCCTGCAATGCAAATATTAATGTACACGGTCCTGTAATCAATTTGACCCATTCCCTCACGTGCTCTTTTTTCAGCAAAAATGTATTTGTTTCTGCTCTTATTAATCGGCTCCAAAATATGCACCTTCCCGTCAATATTGCAGTGTATAATTTGACTCAAGTTGGAGTTCAAAGATTGTTTGGGGGGCAACAGATGTGCCGAAACCCTCAGGATAGGGAGCATCTGCATTTACTTATGTGTGGAAGGGAATGTGGGCGTGTTTTCCCAAGGGCAGAGCCGATGTAGTGTCTCTTTAAGAAGGTTCTGCGCCTCAGCTGATGAAGCGTGGGTCGTGTTGTGACAGACACTTTGGCAGGCAAAACACTCACCGGCTGAGACACAGCATGTGGAGTAGAAGGAACAGATTTCTGATCCTCCTGCTTCTCTCGGCGGCCTTCACGGTCGATCTGCTCTTCAATATCTTACCCAAGTTGCAGCAGCGGCGGCGGTCCGGCCGCGGCCAGTGTCCGTGCGCCGAGCTGCGGGGCGCAAGCCTGAGCCCGGCCAACAGCAGCAGCGGAACCCGGGCACGTTGGCATCTCAGCCCAACTCTCTCCAAACTCCGCCAACTCTTCTCGCACCCCTTATACCGTGCGCAGTCCCCGAACCGGGGGCTAGGCGACTTCCTCTTGGAAAGAGACGCCGCTGTCAAGTTCTACGAGCACAAGGCAAAGCGGGCGAACAGGTAAGGGGTGGGAAACGCGGTGGCTGTAGACAGCGAGAAACTAAAGGTAAAGAAAGTCTAAATCCGCCAGCCGCTTCTGCTCACGACTAGTTGAGAATAGGTGCTGAGCTAAGCTGTCACTGTATGAATAATGCGTTTTAATGCAAGTGCACCAGGATATGTTTTTGTATTAGTTTAAAGCTTGGAGAATGCCATTTAAAATAAAAAGTAATCCCTGCTCTCATTCAACGAGGGTGAGGCATACCCCTGAGAACTTAAACTGGCCTCGGGGGTGAACATAAGACAACTTCAATGGTGCCTCGGAGAGTACAGACCGCTGGTGTTGTACAACTCGCGATCCCGGTGGCCAGCTTGTGAGGGCTATTCCGCTGAGCCGCAAACGTGAACTCGGCAAGTCAGGCAGCATCCGTGAAGGGAAGCGGGCTGTCGAAGTATCAGGACGAGACCCTTCATCTGGGCTGGCCCGATGACTCTGGATCTCGACCCGAAATGTCGGCGGATCCACCTCCTTCCGCTGAGCTTCTCCGGCAGAGTGTTGCTCCGCATTCCAGCCTCTTGTCTGTCCACTCTGTTGAGTCGGCGCGATTCTTATTTCCCTCATGAGCGCTGAGCCGATGATAGACGACGACAAGGGTCGCGCGAAAGTGAAGCCGCTGTCTCGCAGGGTGACTGCAGCTTACAGCAGGTGGGTTACCGGTGTCCCGGAGAGGACTGGCTCCAGCGAAATCACTGGCCATCGGTGTAACAAGCGATCAATTTGTTTTTAAATATGAGAGGCATAGGTAAGGTAATCTGTCAGAATCTTGTTTCCCCCGGTGTAGAAATGTCAAATACTAGGAGAAATTCAGAATCAGAATCGTCAGGTTTGTTGTCATTGATATAAGTAGTGAAAATCGTTGCTTTTAGGGAGCAGTACAGTGCAGGTATAACAAATTACTGCAAGCTACAATAAAATAAATAAAAAGTAGTGCAAAAGTGATGTAAAATGATTGAAAGTAGGGGGAGAAATGTTTAAGTTTACACAGAGAGTGCCCAAGTGTCCGAAAGGGGCTTGTGGGGGAAACAGATAGGATTGTGGCGACTGAGAGGCTGTTAGATGGACGCACAGGACACAGGGATGCAGACATATGGAGCACATGCAGGCACAAGAGATTTAGTTAAATTTGGCACTCTGTTTTGCACAGACACCTGGAACTGAAGGACGTATTCCTGTGTTGTACTGTTCTATGGTCTGTACTGTTCTATGGGACTGAATGGCCTTGTATGTTGTCATGAAAAGACCTTTGCCCAGAAGCTGAGGTGGAACATATGCTGGGACACAAAACCTCTTACTATCTTTCCTTTTGGTTAGTCCTGACGAAGGGTCTTGGCCCGAAATGTGGACAGCACTTTTCCCTATAGATTGCTGCCTGGCCTGCTGTGTTCCACTAGCATTTTGTGTGTGTTGTTGTCTGGATTTCCAGCATCTGCAGATTTCCTCATGTTTGGTTTAGATAGGGGTGGCTTTTGAAACTTGCCTATAGGAGATGCAGGCTGAGAGCATCATAACTGCTTCATTGGCCCAGAACGGAGGAGAAGGCTTCTTTTCCTCCAGTGTTCAATTGACTTCTTTGACACCTCGATCTATATACCATGTCAGTAACAATTGAAAACTGGCCAATGCAGATAGGCTGGTGCTGGAGAACCCCTACTTTTCAAGGAAGCCAACTTAATCATTTTTACAACACATTTGGCTGAACTTTAAGTAAAACAGGATCCATAGATCTCCCTAAAGCGCCTGTGGGTAGAAATGAATAATGACACCTAGTTTCTTTTCCCAAACATGATAGATTGGATTACAAACTGGGCAAACCCAACCAGTTAGTCATGTCATAAATTCAAATACTTGGTGCACAATGCACTTTTTGAAGTCACTAAACTGGTTTAAAGCACAATTGCACCACAAGCTGGAGTTTATTAATTGAGATACAGTGTGGAATAGGCCTTCCGTGATACCCAGCAATTTTCCCAATTTAATGCTAGCATAATCACAGGACAATTTACAATAACCAACTAACCAAAAAAACGGGAAGGTGTTTGGACTATGGAAGGAAACCAAAGCACCTGGAGGAAACCTAAACGGACACAGGGAGAACATACAAAGCCCTTACAGGCAGTGGTGGGAATTGAACCCAGGCCATCTCTACTGTAAAGCGCTGTGCTCACCATTATGCTACTGTGTCATCCTTTGAAAGGAAGGCATCGGTTAATTCAATTATTTCACCACTGGCTTATTTCACTGTAAAAATACAGTTTAATTTAACAGATTAACACACACAAAATGCTGGAGGAACTCAGCTGGTCAGCTGTGGAGTGGAATGAAGAGTCGACTTTTCAGGCTAAGGATTTAACAAAGTTGACTTCTTAATTGTCTACAAATTTACAAATTTATGAACGACTAAGTACAGAAGTCACTGTTCATAGTACAAGACAGAATATGTTTATTACATGCACTCCTGAGTGTCTCATGACATTTACATAGAACTTTGTGGAAGGCAGGACGAGCCCTTTCGGCCCACAGTATTTTTAAAGATTGGAAGACTTTAGCGATTAGCTTTACGTACGTTGAAACATCAAAACGTACAGTGAAGTGTGACTTCTGCGTCAAATCAAATCGGCAAGGATGGTTCTAGTTTCACCACACTTCCCATGCCCGCAACTCACTAATCCTAATACTAATCAGATGTCTTCAGAGCACTGGAGGAAACCAGAGCACCCAGAGAAAACCCACATGGTCAAAGGGAGGATGTACAATCTCCTTACGGCAGCGGCAGTAATCGAACCCACAGTAATTTAAAGCCATCCTATCTGCCCACACATGGTCCATTTCTGTCCATTTCCTGTCTATTCTTGTGCCAATCTAAATGTCTCTTATATGCTGCCATTGTCTCTTGCCTAAAAGATTATATCATATTGCCAGCATGAGATGAATTATGTTCAGTAGTGATGATACAGGGATATTTTGTCATGTTTTCAGCCTCTTGATCTGCATTTGGGGGAGAGGGTGTATCTATGGCCTTCTCCCATCAGACCTACGAAGCTGAGACTCGGTATGGCCTTTGACCGCTACAGTTTCTATCACTGGGAAACTGGAACATTTTGAGCAGATTGAAGGGTGCTTTTCACCGAGCTGAGGAGACCCCTCCGACAGCTGGTATTTGTTTCATTCTGAATCTTATTGCTTGCAGTCCAGCACTGTACAATTATTCAGGGTAGACCTGCCCAAACACCACTCTTTCTTCCCCCTCCTTTGCAAATGCACGTAACAGGTTCCACCAAATGCTGTAACTGCAAATCCTGAATAACTTAGATGGGTATGGCCTTTTCACTTGACTAAAGGAGATCAAAGCTGAAAAAGTCATAACTGCTTCATAATCAAGGAGAAGGCTTCCATTCCTCCAGCATAATAGAATAGAATTCGCCCTGCAGTTTGAGAGGGGTATGTTAAAACCAGATGTATCAGTATTACAGTGGAGTAAAGGGAATTTCAGAGATGTGAGAGAGGAGCTGGCCAAACTTGACTGGAAGGGGACACTATCAAGGATGACAGCAGAACAGCACTGGCTGGTGTTTCTGGAGAAACTCTGGAAGACACAGGAAAATTACATCACAAAGATGAATAAGCCTTCTAAAGGGAGAATAGGCAGCCGTGGCAGAGAACGGAAGCCAAGCACAGTATAAAAACAGAAAAGAAGCCACATAATACTGTAAAAAATTTGTGGGAAGTTAGAGGATTTAAAAGCTCTTAAGCATCAACAGAAGGCAACTAAAAAAGCCATAAAGAGAAATAAGATGAAATATGAAGGTAAGCCAGCCAATAATATAAAGCAGGATACAAAAAGTTTTTTCAGATATATAAAGAGTAAAAGAGAAATGAGAGTGGATGTTGGACCACTGGAGAACGATATTGGTGAAGTAGTAGTGGGGAACAAAGAAATGGCGAATTTGGTAAGAATTTTGCATCAGTCTTCATTGTGAAAGACATGAGGAGAATGTCAGAAATTCAAGAGTGTTGGAGGCAGAAATGAGTGTTGTTGCCTTTACTAAGGAAAAGGGGCTTGGCAAGCTGGGAAAGCTGAAGGTAGGGAAGTCACATGGACCAGATGGACCTAGGGTTCTGAAAGAGGTGGCTGAAGAGATTGTGGAGGCATTAGTAATGATTTTCAAGAATCACTAGATTCTGGAATGGTTCCAGAGGAATTGAAAATTGCATATGTCGCTCCACTCTTGAAGAAGGGAGGGAGGCAGAAGGAAGGAAATTAGAGGCTGAGTTCAGTGTCGAGAAAGATGTTGGAGTCTGTTATTAAGGATGAAGTTTCAAGATACTTGGAAGCATGTGGGCCAAAGTCAGCACAGTTTTCTAAAGGGAGATTTTTCTGGTTGGCTGCCGGTGACTAATGGTTTTCTGGCAGGGGTCGGAGTTGAAACTGCTTCTTTTCACGTTACATGTCAATGATTTGAATGAAAGAATTGATGGCTTTGTGGCCAAGTTTTTGAACTATATGAGGATTGGTGGAGGGGCAAGTAGTGTTGAGGAAAGGAAGGAAGCTGCAGAAGGACTTTGACAGATTGAGGTAATAAGCAGCAGATGGAATATAGTGCATGGTCATGAACTTTCGCAGAAGGAATAAAGGCATGAACTATTATCAAAAATCAGTGGTGCAAAGGGAATTGGGAGTCCTATTTTAGGATTCCGTAAAGGTTATCTTGCAGGTTGAGTCGATGGTAAGGAAGGCAAATGCAATGTTGACTTTCATTTCAAGAGGACTAGAATAAAAGAAAGTGAAGATGTAATGCTGAGGCTTTATAAGGCATTGGTCAGAGTGCACTTCAAAGTTCAAAGTTCAAACTAAATTTACTATCAAAGTACATATATGTCACCATATACAACCCTGAGATTCATCTTCTCGGAGTATTGTGAGCAGTTTTCGGCCCCTTACCTAAGAAAAGTTGTGCTGGCATTGGACAAGGTCCAAAGGAGGTTCTCAAAAATGCTCCCAAGAATTAAAGTGTTAACATATGAGGAGCATTTGATGGCTTTGGGCTGCTACCTTATGGTATTTAGAAGAATGATCGAGGATCTCATTAAAACCTGTCAAATATTGATTGAAAGGTCTAGTTAGAGTGGAAGTGGAGAGGATGTTTCCTATAGTACGGGAGTCTAAGGCTACAGGGCACAGCCTCAGAACTGAGAGACGTCCGTTTAGAACAGAGTTGAGAAACATTTCTTCAGCCGGATGTTGATGAACCTGTGGAATTCATTGCCACAGACAGTTGTGCAGGACAAGTCATTGGGCATATTTAAGGCCGAGGTTGATGGATTCTTGATTAATCAGGGTGCCAAAGGTTATGGGGAGAAGACCGAAGAATGGGGCCGAGGCGGAAAATATATCAGCCATAATGAAATGGCATAGCGGACTCGATAGGCCAAATCATTTAATTCTGCTCCAATGGAATATGGTGATCTGATCTAAGCAACAGACCCCTTTGATAACTCAATCTATATACACCTTTTGCATACCCAACACTACAGTGCTGAAGTGGTCACCCTCCTCTAAGCTCAGGGATGACCAGACAAGCAGAGTGAAAGATTCAAGGATGTATGCAGTTTTCCTAAAAAAATAGCAAAAGCCCCCACTGACTCTTGGGAATAGCCATTAAAAGTGCAGAAGGAGCATTCAGGATGGTGTTGAGAACCAAGTGCCCATGCAATTGCCGTACACTGAAGTCCTGCATAAGGAGCAGAAGTAGTGGATGCACTCCCCCACAACCCACTCACCTGCCCCACCAGGTACCTTTGGCCTCATTTGTAGAGGAGTCTGAATTCCCAGGGTCTTCCCAATCAATGGACTGCCCAAGAAGAAATAATACAGAATATTGGAATAAGAACCAGTCACATCCTTCTCAACACCAGTGAAAGATCAGTACATAGTGACACCTGGTGTTTGCAGACAGAGGGCCTATGCATATCTTGAGTCAATCACAGAGAAAGATAGTCACCAAGAGAAAGACCACATTGAATACCTAATCTGGAGATTTACCTGTCACATCTATGACTCGTGTTCAATCTTTAGATAAAATGGACTTTTCATCAGATAAACTGCAGGAGTTAGGATATCAAGTTGTTTTCAACATTAAGGTACAATCATCAGTGTAGTGATTTTGAGAGACTCAACAATTAACTCCATGTGGGTTTGAGTTAATGGATTTGATCTCCCTGCTGCAGGTTATAGCATATATGAATCAAATCCATTTCAGTGCTCTCATCCTCTCCTTGTGGTTTTGAAGGAATAAGAAAGCAGAATGTTAATACCATCCTTAGTAAGAGAAACATGTAATTTGTTGTATATTAAAGAAGATTGTTGAGTGGGTTATTTCAAGAGTGCAAGCTATTTCACATGCTGGAAAAAAAAATCTTTCTTTTTCCTCGCAAGCTCCTGTTGAGAGCAATACTCATCTCGTTTGAAATATTGAATATTGATAAATGGAAGTGGGTCACTTACATAAAACTGCATTCTCTACTTTTTTAATTAGAGTAAATATTTTAACAACACGCCCTAGTATGGACAGCAGTGAAACTAAGAGAGATGTTACTTTGTTACAATCAAAACTTTGTGTATAATTCTTAAACTATATTCAGGAATAATAGACAAAAAAAAACCTTTTACTCACAAAGATTGTCATTTATTCCTCAATTGCCAATCTGTCTAACAGCTCAGCAAGCAAAATTGATTTATCTTCCCAGTTTTTAAACACAATATTAACCCTGATTTGGTCTCTCTTGCTTTGTTCGGCTCAAGAGCTTGACTTTTTCCCCATCGGTATCTCCAATCAGAAGTCATTGTTTATGATTGACCACAGTAAATACTGACTAGAAGTTAACAGATCATCTACAGAGCATCTAAAAGCTGAAGACATAAGTGTTTTGTGAGCAATTTTGTGAGCAAATACAGGTTAAAACAAACTGTAGCCAAAATTTGTTTTATTATACCCTTGAGCTGAAGTATTTTAAAACCAGGAAGCATTTTTACCTTCTCCGCACAAGCCTGTATTTTGTAATGGCAAATGCAGACTTTAACCTGGTGTCCAATTTATCGCATAGGAACAATTGGCCACTCATGCCCTTTGAACCATTTTTTAGTGAGCATTTTTCACAAGTGGTGTTTCTTCCATCAACAATATCCTTTCATCTGAAGGAATCGTAAGCGGTTCAAATGACATTATAAATTAATGGATGGAAGTTTTAGAGGCAGATAATATTTATTTAGCACCTTTCCTAACCTCAGGTGGTCCCCAAGCAATTTACAGTAAATTCTTAGACAACAGTCACTGTTGTAACTTAAGCAGATTTTCAGTTAATTTTCTAACTCTCTGGGCCAATACTTAACCCACAACTGACAGCTGAGACAGATTATCTGGTTGTATAGCAATCAGTGGAATGAGTAGTTTTTGGTTTCCTTTGACCATGAAATGCTATTTATTGTTATGATCAATTTTGTATTGTTTCCTAAACAAAATAGGAATAGTGGGCTCATCCTCTGTGATCTCTGCTACTCTTTGAATCTTCGACTATGTGCTCAGCAGATTCACAGCCCTTTGTCACTTCCACAGAACACCTCCCAGCCTCTTGCATCATTCCCATTCTTCCCCCCCCCCTCCTCCATCACCTGCTATAACACCAGTTACCTGGATCCACCTAACACCTGCCAGTTCCAGCTCCAGCCCTCTCTACACCCACCTTTTTATATTCACTAACTCCCATGTTACTTTCCATTCCTAGTTATGGTTTTCAATCCAAAACATCAACTGTCCTTTCCCCTCCACAGATGCTGTATGACCTGCTGGGTTAGACCATAAGACATAGGAACAGAATTCTGGCATCTCCCCCCTTCATTACCAGTCCCGAAGAAGGGTCTCAGTCTGAAAAGTTGATAGTTTGTTTATTTCTATGGTCGCTGCCTGACTTGCTGCAGTCGTCCAGCAGTTTGTGTGTGTTGCTTTTTATCATATTGTGATCACTGCCTCCTAAGGCTTCCTCTACCTTTAGCTCCCTAATCAAATCTGCTTCGCTACACAGCACTCAATCCAGAACTGCTTTCCCATTGTGGGCTCAACTACAAGCTGCTCTAAATAAGACATCTCGGAGGCATTCTACAAATTCCCTCTTTTAGGATCCAACACCAATTTTCCCAATTTCCCTGCATGTTGAAATCTCCCACGACTATTTCAACATTGCCCTTCTTACTCCTTCTCTATCTCCTGATGTAATTTGCACCCCACTTCCTGGGTCTATAATGCCCATCAGGGTTGTTTTACCTTGCAGATTCTTAACTCTGCCCACAAGGATTCTACATCTTTGACCCTATATTACGCCTTTCTAAGGATTTGATTTTACTTTTTACGAATAAAGCCACCTAACCCTCTCTGCCTACCTGCCTGTCATTTCAATACAATGTGCACCCTTGGGTGTTAAGTTCCTAATTATGATCTTTTTGCCGCCATGGCTTAGTGATGCCTGCAGTGCTATACCTGCCAATCTCTCATTGCACTACAGGATCATCTTCTTTATTCTATATATTGTGTGCATTCAAGTATAATACCTTCAATCTTATATTCATCACTCTTTTCAACTTTGACACACTTTGATTCAGCGCCCAGCTGCAATTTTGCCCTATCTACCTGTCCTTCTTCGCAGTCTCGTTACACACCACATCAATTTGAAGACAGTACCAACTGCCCCATCCCTCAGCTCTATCACTCTGATTCCCATCCCCCTGTCAAATTAACTTGATCCCTCCCCAACAGCTCTAGCATACCTGCCCACAAAGATATTGGCTCCCCCTAGGGTTCAGATGTAACCTGCCCTTTGTATCCAGGTCATACCTTCCCCAGAAGAGATTCCATGATCCAGAAGTCTGAAAACCTGCCCCCTCAACCAATTCCTCAGCCACGCATTCATCTGCCAAATCATCCTATTGTTACCCTCACTGGCATTTGGCACTGAAAGCAATCCAGAAATTACTACCTTGAAGGTCCTGCTTTTCAGCTTTCTACCAGACTCCCTATATTTTCTCTTCAAGGCCTCCTCCTTTTATCTACCCACGTCATTGGTACCTCTATGTACCACAACCTCCAGCTGCTCCCCCTCCCCTTTGCTCTTAAGGATGTTGTGGACCCAATCTGAGACATCCCTGACCCTGGCACCTAAGAGGCAACATGCCTTTGGGGTGTCTCTATCACATCCACAGAATCTCCTGTCTGCTCCTCTAACTGTGAAATCCCCTATGATCTCCTGTGAAATTCCCGATGAAATCCCCTGATCCTCTAACTATGAAATCCCCCTGCAGTCCTCATCACACCCCTTACCTTCTGAGCCATAAAAGTAGACTCACTTGTTGCAGGTTCCTCCTGGTAGGTTATTCCATGCCCCCACCCCCCCAACAGTATCCAAAGCAGGATACTTATTATTGAGGGGGGAATGGCCACATACTTACTCTGAACTTGCTGCCTACTCCCTTTACCACTCCTGAGAGGCACCCAGGTATCTCCCCCCTGCAAGTCAGAGGTGACTACATCCCTGTAGTTCCTACCTATCACTGCCTCGTTCTCCCATATCAACCTAAAGTCACTGAGCCGCAGTTCTAATTCCTTAACACATTCTTTAAGGAGCTGAAGCTCAATGGACTTCATGAAGATGTATTTCTCATCTCAGACTAAGAAAGTATCACTAATCCTGGATACATTCTCACCACGCAAGCTACAGAGCCTATATAAAATGAGGTGTAAGCAGAGAGGCCATTGTTGGAGTGGTCAGGCTTTGCCTCAGCAGACATTGTCGAGAACAGATGGAGACTCTAAGTAAGATGTTTTTCCCTTTCTTCGTCTAGTAGTACATACAGTGCCTATAAAAAGTATTCAGCCCCCTTGGAAGTTTTCATGTTTTATTGTCTTACAACATTGAATCACAGTGGATTTAATTTGGCTGTTTTGAGTCCAATCAACAGAAAAAGACTTTTGTGTCAAAGTGAAAACAGATCTCTGCAAAGTGATCTACATTAATTACAAATATAAAACACAAAATAAGTGATTGCACAAGTATTCAACACCCCCCCCCCCCTTTAATATGGCACATCAAATCATCACTGGTGCAGCCAACTGGTTTTTAGAAGTCACATAATAAGTTAAAAGGAAAACTGTTTTTGGAGACCTGTGCGCAATCAAGGTGTTTCACTTGATTGTAGTAAAAATACACCTGTATCTGGAATATCCAGCTGCTGATGAGTTAGTATCCTGGGGAAAAGTGCTCCATGACAACATAGATTGTTGAAAAGCACAAGTCAGAAGATGGAAACAAGAAGATTTCCAAGTCTCTGAATTTCCCTTGGAGTACAGTTCAGTCAATCATCAAGAAATGGAAAGAATATGGCACAGCTGTAAATCTGCCTAGAGCAGGCCGTCCTCAAAAACTAAGTGATCATGCAAGAAGCGGACTAGTGAGGGAGACCTATGACCTCTCTGGAGGAGTTACAAGCTTCAGTGGCTGTGCATACAACCGGGTGCTTCACCAGTTGCAACTTTATGGGAGTGTGGCAAAGAGAAAGCCATTGCTGAAAAAAACTTACATGAAATCTCGGCTAGAGTTTGCCAGAAGGCATGTGGGAAACTCTGAAGTCAGCTGGAAGAAGGTTCTATTGAGCATTTTGGCCGTCAGACTAAATGCTATGTTTGGTGCAAGCCAAGCACCACAGACCATCAAAAACACACCATCCCTACCGTGAAGCACGGTGGTGGCTGCATCATGCTGTGGAGATGCTGCACTACAGCAGGCCCTGGAATGCTTGTGAAGGGAGAGGGTAAATGGATGCAACAAAATACAGGGAAATCCTGGAGGAAAACCTGATGTATTCTGCAAGAGAACTGGCACTTGGGAGATTTGTTTTCCAGCAAGGCAATGGCCCCAAGCATAAAGCCAAAGATGTAAAAGAGTGGTTACAAACAACAAAGTTAATGTCTAAAAGTAGCCAAGTCAGAGTCCAGATCTCAATCCAACTGAGCATTTGTGGCTAGAGTTGAAAGGGACTGTTCATTCATGATTGCTATGCAATCTTATAGGGCATGAGTAGTTTTGTAAAGAAAAATGTGGAAAAATTGCAGTGTCCAGATGTGCAATGCTGATAGAGACCTATCCACACAGACTCAAGGCTGTAATAGATCCAAGGGTGCATCTACTCATACTGACTCATAGGGGGTGAATACTTATGCAATCAATTATTTTGTGTTTTATAAATGTAATTAATTTAGATCACTCTGTAGAGATCCATTTTCACTTTGACACGAAAGAAACTCTTTCTGCTAATCAGTCTCAAAAAAAGCCAGATTAAATCTACTACGATTCAATGTTGTAAAACAATAAAACATGAGAACTTCCGGGGGGGGGGGGGGGTGAATCTTTTTAATAGGCACTGTAGGTACTAATAGACAAAGGAAGTGGAAAAAGCCTTACTTTGAATCTCCATCTGTTCTTGCCTATGCCTGTTGAGGCAAAGCCTGACCACTCTAACACTGTCGCCTCCAACAATGGCCTTTCCGCTTACACTCTTTTTATTGGCCTTTGCCAAATGTCTAAGAGATCATTGTGATTGCAGCCTGCCAAAAAGTTCTGAAAGGCCCCGAACTCTTCTTAAAACTAACGCCACCTCAGGTAAACAAGTGGCTGCTTGTGAAGATTGCAACCCACTGTAAAGTCCCAAAAGTAGATGGATTCCTCAATCTTCTAGTGTGTTGCTCTAGATTTCCAGCATCTGCAGTCTCTTGTGTCTCCAGTCAGTACAATTGTTCTCTTAGGTGCATTCCCCCCACCCTATCTCCTCCGCCCTTACTACCAACAAGTGCCTGAATCCCAACAATTTCTTGTTTGCTAAGTTTGAAGCGATCTCATTCAGCTTCTCTGGCACTTCACCTCCAGGGCACCCCCTTCCACTGCCCACCATATCAAATATCCACCCTCCACCTTGGCTCTATCTATCTTCCTTATGCTCCCTTTAAGGTTCATTACATCCTTGACAAACACATCGTCAAGCTTTATCACCATAACCTGATGACCACTGAGCATTCCATCCTGGTCCCCATGTTTGCTGATGTTGTTACTAGCACCTCTCCTCTGATACTGACTGTCTCTTTTAAATCATGCTGTCTTCAAATTTCTCTTCAAAGATCTGGTCTACCAAAGCTTTTTCCATCCTCGAGCCATTCTACATTGCAAGTTACATATTGTTAAAGGCTTAGCTCATTGTACTGCATTAATCGTGGGTGCACAATAATTCTGAGTGCACAACATACAATGCATCTCCCAGTGGCATGCAGTCTGAGCGTATAATAAGCCATTGGTCGGAGTTTTCAGTGCAAGTATGAAACAAAGATGAAGGTTGGTGGCGATAGTCAACTGAGTAAAATTCCACATCACACCAGCAATGCAAATGCTGATTTTAACTCTAAACAAATGAACGCTTGCCTCTAGCAACTGTGTGTAACAAGTATGTGAAGGATGGCTGAACTGGGGCTGGGGGTCAAGGTGACTTAGGCCTCACGAAAAGTTAGGCCTAAGGCTAAGCTGAGATTTGAAGGTTTTCTGATAGCTGTGCATCATGAAGAGAAGGTCAGTACATCCTGTTGTGGGCAGGAAGAGGAGACTGGATCATTTCTACAATGGGGGAACTATCTGAGTCATGGACTAACATTCGTGACAAGGTTTTCAAATGTTTCAGACATAACTCAAGCCAAGAACATGTCACCAAATGCAAAGATATGAGTTCCAAGCAAAGGTGTGAAGAAGGCGAGCTGTTGATAATTTCTTTGCAAGGCTCAGAAATCAGCCAAAGTATGTAAGTTCAAGAAAATGGGTGAAAGTTAGTGGATCAAATCATTTGGGGCTCAGCACATCCAGGCATGCAGAAAGCTTTGATGGGGACAGATTGTGTCATGGCCGCGAAAGCTCAAGAAATTCATCATGTCTCCATTGAACTGAACTAATTTTTATTGATGCATCATAGGGTAAGACTCCTGTCTGGTTGCATAATAGCTTGGTATGGCAGCTGCTCTACACGTGAATGCAAAAACCTGTGGAAAATTGTGGATACACTTCAACACATCCAAGAAACCAGCCTCCCCTCTGTCTAAACTACTCAATACCTCATTAAAACAACCAGCATTATCAAAGACTCCCACCCCAGACACTTCATCTTTTCCCACTCCCATCAGGCAAAAGATACAAAAAGTCTGAAAGCAAATACCACCTAACTCTAGGATAGCTTCTATCATGCTCTATTGAACAGACCTCTTGTATGGTAAGATGGACACCTGACCTCACAATCTGCCTTGTTATGATTTTGCACTTTATTGTCTACCTACACTGAATGTTTTCTTCAGATTTTACACTTTATTTTGCATTCTGTTATTGCTTTACCTTGTTTTACCTGAATGCACTGTGTAATGATCTGATTTGCGTAAGCAGTATGTAAGACAAACTTCCACTGTATCTCAATAAATAAAAACCAATGCCAATACTGTGGACCTGGCCATAGCACAAGAAGCTACAAGTATACATATGACAACTTGAAATTGTCACAGGTATTATTGAGATGAGAGCACAAAAGGGCAAGAAGGAACTGATAAGCATTCGAAGGCTGATCAATATACAAGGTCTTTTGTACCTCACATCTCAGCACAGGGCGACAATGCCAAATTGCGGTGGTCCCAATCCCACGTACCAAGTTAAGAAGGTGTGTACACCAAGGCTAGCCTGCTGTGCTGCAGTGAAGGATTTTACAGAGAGTACCTCAAATGCTTGCAAACAAACGGCAGATAAAAGTATTCACACATAAATTATCAGAGGTAGGAATAACATTCACCAACACAGAGTACAAGCTGTTGTCAGCGGTCGTATGAATACAAGAAGCACTTCATCTATCTGTTTGGAAGGAAGTTAGTGGTACAAGTAATTAGTGGCTCTTAAAGCAAAACTCCACCAAAATCTAGACCACATCAAGCAAGATATAGGCAAAAACAAGACTGCTCAGGATTGCTGTTGGGGCTTCAGAGGTTATGATTCCTCCTTGAAATACAAACCAGCAAAGGAGGTGGTACCAGCTGATCCAGGATCTCATTTGCAACTATGGGAAAGGTATGAGATGAGAAACCGAGGTGTTCAGGTACCTGGTCAGTAAAGCTAAGATGAGAAGACAGACAGAAAACGCTGAGGGATTCTAGTTGTTTTCTCAGCAAACTATTTAGGTGTGGCCTGATTAGAAAGCACTACCAGCAATAAGACATTATCAGCCATTCAGTGATGACATTTCACTGAAGGATTTTGCTCCATTGGCTGCAATCAGAATAAATTCAACCAAAAGATACAACAAGAAGTACTCTAACAGATACAGAAAGGCAACACATATGTAGGGAAATGCAAACTGAGAGCTAGATCAAATGTACACTGAATTAACATCTACTGCCACAGAGAGAGGAAGGTGTAGGCATGTCATGCATGCCAGATGTACAGGAACACTAATGAAGAATGGTACCTCATAGCTACAGAAAGTTACTTCATGTTCACATTCATTAAAAAGGTGAAAGGCTTTAGAACTACAACAATAATCAACACTAATTTTGCCTCAGTACAAGGGCTTCTTGAGAACCTGGTTTGTGATCATTGAATCCAAATTCCTTCCTAGAGTATTTAAAACTTTTGCAAAGTGATTAGGTTCACCATTCTGCTCCATCCTCACACTATTCCATAGTTTTGTAGAGGACATGACTAGCAGTCAAGGGCATCAATCACTATTTGACAACAAGGGTGGGGAGGGGTTGCATAACAGCCAACAGATGAATATAAGCCCCACAGAATGAGATGCATCTATTCATCTGAATAATATTGTTTTATTTTCTATTGTTTGCTTTAAGAAACATAACAATTATAACAGGATGCAAGTTAAGTTTCATCAAAGTTAAAGAAAACCGTAAGCACAACGACAGACCAAGAGACCCGGGTTCAATTCTATCACTGCTTGTAAACAGTTTGTCCATTCCCCTCGTAACTGTGTGGGTCTCATCCCGCGTTCCAACCATAAATGGGTTAGTAGGTTAATTAGTCACATGGCTGTGATTGGGCAGCCCTGGCTCGTTAGGTGGAAAGGTCTGTTGCTGCACTCTAATTAGCACTTTACATTGTAGATTGTGTGCATCAGAGCTCTTCACCTCCTTCAGAAAGGACATTGTATTTCCGAACAGCATGGGGCCTGCATTTTGTTAGTAAGACAGTGTAATACATGGATCTGATCCTTCGATTTAATTAAGAAACAATGTCCTGGGTACAGCAAGAAGCAAGAAGATATAGCATTGTGTCTTGTTTTTCCCAGAGCTATGATTTTTAATTATAATTGAAGACTCACTTTAAGATTTGGATCCTAAAGAGTAATTAAGAATACCAACTTCCCCTTTCTCTCCTAACTACAGATTCATTTCCACCTTTTAAAACAAATTTATCATTTTTAAAGACTTCCTAGTCTGTCTTCTCATAGTACAGTTTTCCATTGTCACAAACATCAATTCTATTTAAGAGCAACAGACACAAAATGCTGGAGGAACTCAGCAGGTCAGGCAGGATCTAAAAGAGCAGTCGCTGTTTCGGGCCGAGACCTTTCTTTGGGACTGAAAAGGACGGGGGAAGACACCGGAATAAAAAGGTTGGGGTGGGGGAGGGGAAGGAGAATAGGAGAGGAAAGTGGATCATAGGAGAAAGGGATGGAGGAAGGGACCCAGGGAGGTGATAGGCAGGTGAGAAGAGGTAAGAGGCTAGAGTGGGGAATAGAAGAGGAGGGGAGGGGATGAAATATTTTTTTACTGGAAGGCGAAATCGATATTCAAGCCATCAGGTCTGAGTCTACCCAAACGGAATATAAGGTGTTGCTCCTCCACCCTGAGGGTGGCCTCATCTTGGCACAAGAGGAGACGTGGAGTGTCACATCGGAATGGAATAGGAATCAGAATTAAAATTTGGCCACCAGGAGGTTCTGCTTTTGGCAGATGGATTCATTGATAACCTATCTTTCTTTGTTCCTCTTGGCCTGTCCACAGTCACTAAGACCATCCTCCTCTGCTCTCTAACATTGTCCAGCTCTATCCTTGCCTCTGCAGCCAAGTGAGAGAATTAACAAACGGTTTTCCTTCCTGAGCTTGCAATGTTATCTTTCAGGTCTACCTTTGGCTCTTTCCGCACATTTTAGACTTGAGTTTCTCTATTTTTACTTTTCAAAGATGAGTTTTCAGTTTTAATCATTGACAACAGTAGCTAATTTGGGGCATTAATTTTCTATCAACAAAATGCATCAGTTTTCAGTTTTTTCAATAACTGTAAATACAACTAAGTTAAATACAAGCAAACTCCTGGGTTGAAATGTCTGTACATTGCTTGGATCAGCGACATGATGAAGCCATTCTGTGCTTTGAAATCTATGCCCTGATTTTATAGGGAGATGCACACAGGATCTCTGCCACCTGTTAGACACTGTGACAAAGGCACCTCCTTCTTGTTAGGAGGTAGTGGACTTTATCATTCATGTTGGTGCTTTATTCAAACCTGTAAACAGGTTCTGTGCACTTTGTAATCTACCAAATGTGATCCAGTCAGTGAAAAGGTCTTGTAGGATCTCTCAATGAAGCGGTTTGGCTAAATACCGAACATGATCACTGCTTTTCTGCAGGGCATCACAGCAGCAACAATGCTTTCTCTCTCGTCTTTACGAAACCTTTGTTTTCTTTTGCGTGATCATGCATATTCAAGGTTCAATGCTCAAATTTATTTATCCCCTGCACATTGGAACATACAGTGAAATGCACCATTTGCATTAACAACCAACACACCCAGCGCCTCATGTACTGTATACTTTCACAACATCACATCGCAAACCAGTGCATTTGATGACCAAATGAAATTGGTAATGTACTATATTGGGTGTGTGCATACTTTTAGGAACTACGTGCACCATGTGCTGTGACTTTTACACTAACCGCTGCTGCTGACACCTTTCATAATGGATGATGAGCACGCAGTTCTCTCTTTTGTGCTTTACTTATCAAAAATGAGTAGAGGAATCTCTGGAGAGTACTGATCGATAGTTTTTATGCATGTGTTGAAAGCCAACTTTAAATCCTGCATGCTTGCTATTCATTGCCAGAGCACAAGCTAATATCAGATAAAATGATAAACAACTTTTGCAAGTCAGCCTTCAGAGATGGTTGGTTCTTCGGTTTTCATCAAATAAAACCCCCAAAACCTCTCAAACCTTCCTTCATGCTGATACACAATATCATCTGTGGTTTCCACATGATTAATAATCATCTCAGCTCAATGTCATTGCCATTTCTCTTGTATTCTTCCCTGACACTGGCTTATCTGACACATAGAACTGCATGAAACGTATTTTAAACTAAAAATTGGGAAGACTAAAGTCATATGATTCCTGACTTGCGCACTGTAGCATTGCCATCAACTCCTCCCCTCTCTCCACTACCAGTCTAAAGCTGAGCTGGTTATTCTTCCCATTAATACTCTGTATGAGCTTGAGATGACCTCAGGACTACTTGTCCATGTGCTTCACTTACATCTTCAAAGGTTCACTTGATTGGATTTCTGCCTGATTTTATCTGGTGTAGAAACATCTCTTCATTCTTTCTACACTCACAAAATGCTGGTGGAACACAGCAGGCCAGGCAGCATCTATAGGGAAAAGCGCTGTCGACGTTTCGGGCCAAGACCCTTCATCAGGACTAACCGAAAGGAAAGTTAGTAAGAGATTTGAAAGTAGTGGGGGGAGGGGGAAATGCGAAATGATAGGAGAAGACCAGAGGGGGTGGGATGAAGCTAAGAGCTGGAAAGGTGATTGGCGAAAGTGATACAGAGCTGGAGAAGGGAAAGGATCATGGGACGGGAGGCCTAAGGAGAAAGCAAGGGGGGGGAAGCACCAGAGGGAGATGGAGAACGGGCAAACGACTAAATATGTCAGGGATGGGGTAAGAAGGGGAGGAGGAGCATTAACGGAAGTTAGAGCAGTCAATGTTCATGCCATCAGGTTGGAGGCTACCCAGCCAGTATATTACGTGTTGTTCCTCCAACCTGAGTTTGGATTCATTTTGACAATAGAGGAGGCCATGGATAGACATATCAGAATGGGAATGGGACGTGGAATTACAATGTGTGGCCACTGGGAAATCCTGCTTTTTCTGGCGGACCGAGCTTAGGTGTTCAGTGAAACGGTCTCCCAGTCTGCGTCAGGTCTCACCAACTTATAAAAAGCCACAATGGGAGCACCGGACGCAGTATACCACACCAGCCGACTCACAGGTGAAGTGTCGCCTCACCTGGAAGGAGTGTCTGGGGCCCTGAATGGTGGTGAGGGAGGAAGTGGCCACACATTGTAATTCCACGTCCCATTCCCATTCTGATATGTTTATCCATGGCCTCCTCTATTGTCAAAATGAATCCAAACTCAGGTTGGAGGAACAACACCTTATATACCGGCTGGGTAGCCTCCAATGTGATGGCATGAACATTGACTTCTCTAACTTCCGTTATTGCCTCTCCTCCCCTTCTTACCCCATCCCTGACATATTTAGTTGTTTGCCCATTCTCCATCTCCCTCTGGTGCTTCCCACCCCCCCCCCCCCGCTTTGCTTTCTCCTTAGGCCTCCCGTCCCATGATCCTTTCCCTTCTCCAGCTCTGTATCACTTTCGCCAATCACCTTTCCAGCTCTTAGCTTCATCCCACCCCCGGTCTTCTCCTATCATTTCGCATTTCCCCCTCCCCCCACTACTTTCAAATCTCTTACTATCTTTCCTTTCGGTTAGTCCTGACGAAGGGTCTCGGCCCGAAACGTCGACAGCGCTTCTCCCTATAGATGCTGCCTGGCCTGCTGTGTTCCACCAACATTTTGTGTGTGTTGTTGTTTGAATTTCCAGCATCTGCAGATTTCTTCGTGTTTGCTCTTCATTCTTTCTGTTGTCTTTGGCCTGGATTGCCTCTCTCAGCTTCCTCTGTAAGGAAAATTATCCAAAGTCCCACTCCCATCAAATCCCCTTGACCCATTACATCTACCTTGGAATCAGCTTTGAACATTGCCTTTGTTTTAAAAGAACCATCCTCGTTTTCAAGTCAGTAGCACCATCTTTCCCCATTTGCATTATCTTCCAATTCAAGACGTACCTGACCTTGTTCAACTATAGCTTTGTGATCATCCAGCTGGCTGTGCCCTCAGTACCTGAGCCCAAAGATCTGGAAACTCCTTCCAAAACTTTTCAACTGCCTGAACCTTTTTCCTCCTTTAAAGCAGCCTTTAAAATCTAACTTTTTGAGCAAATATAGTCAGTTGCTTTAGGAGATCTTCCTGTACCTCGATATCAAATACTGTTTGATGACATTTCAGTGATATGCCAGGAGACATTTTAAGTTAAAATCAATACACAATATAAGAAGCTATATTTATTTTTTTCTGCTTTTGTTCTGTTCTTAATAGTTCAATTGTATAAAAACACTTGTTTGGACAGAAGTAGTCTATTATTAAAACATAATTTGATTCCTGGTAACTCAATTTTCCCATCTGAGGTTGCTTGGTTTTACTCTTTTAACAGTTCACCACGGGGAAAATTATTTTCTAAGCTGTTATTTCACATTGTGAATACATGGAACTTATAAAGGAATACAGTAGTTGGTTCAAGGCATTAAATGGATAGCAGATGGAGTGAGATTTTATGCTATTAATTGAAAATTGGCTACCAAATCTTTTAGAACTAATTTTAATGGAATTACTTTGCATGAGTTTTTTTCTTAAGGAGGCATACTGATGGAATCTGTCATAGTTTTGTTGCACAGTCAACATTAGAGATTTTCTATCAACTGAGAGCAGACAGAAATGTTGGAATTATTTTCTGAAGAAAACGGCTGTCATTGCACAGGTCTGAAGTGTTATTAGGATGTTTGCTGTAATAATGAAATCTTTGTGTTGATACTCCATGGAGTTCTGGAGATTGTATCTACAAATGTGGCAAAGCAATAGAAGTTATGTAAGTATTACAAATTTCATTATTCCTAACCTATCAGGTGTGAACACAGTGGATCCATTAAGCTTGAATAAGTAACCAGATCCCTCCCTTCACCTAATTGCAGAAGAAGCAAGATTCAAGAACTGTGACCAATTGAAACAAGCCAAGAGAATAGAAGCAAAAGTCTGTGAGAAATCGACAAACAATATCAAAATAACGTATTTCACAAAAATATATGCAGTGTTTTCATTAACCTGTATAACATCTTTAGTGTAAGTAAACATTCCATGGCCCTCACAAGGCTATTGTCAGAGCAATAATTGACTCCAGGCCATATTAGTACGAGGTCAAAAAGTCTGGGCAAAGAAGCAATTTTCAGAAAGCCTCTTAAAGGAGAGTGGAAATGAGATCAGAGGAAGAAATTCCAGAGTTTGGGGTTCATGCAGTTAATGATGTAGAGGGAAGGATTACATTTAGGAAGCACACCAATCAAGAAATAGTACAATGACTTTATAAAGTTATGATCGGTGATTGCAGAGGTCGAAAGGTATTGATGTATGAGAAGACTAGTTCTGATGAACTTTGATGGGTGTGCTTTGAAGAGCTCATGTGAATTCTTTGCTGATTAACCACCAGGGTTTTTAAATGTAGTGCGTAAAAGATACGTTTTGTTGGATGTTGTCACAGTTTAATTTAAACCATTTCACCTTCAGATTGGATATGGATGCAAATTGTTTTGGAATGCGGGATAACTGTTTCTAAAAATATTGCCCATCAACAGTCAAGCTGGAGTGGGACCTTGGACTTGAACCATTGGATAATGAGAGAGAATCAATGTCAGGCTTCATGTCTGAGTGAAATGGATTTATGTAAACTCAGCCCAGCCCCATGGGTCACAGAATTAACTGATCTACAATTGTAACAATTGTTCTTTAGAGGCGGGTGTGCCTTAAACTGGAAAATCGATTACTGGAAATGTAGAAATTCAGCCTCTTCCGAGCTTGCTGCATCATCCAGCTGGGTCACAGATGTTTATTTACCTGCCTGAGATCCTTACTTTTGTCTCCACTAACCAACAAATGACATGGATTGCACCCGTATAGTGTTCTTACCTGAGATTGAAGCTCCAGCAGTCACTCAGTGGCGACACTTTCATTTGAGTCAGCAATTTAACTAGTGCTTCAAGTTCTGAGTCAAATGGCAGTTACTCTTTTATAGTTCTGCGTTCAAAATGTCTAAAGCACCAACAACTGACTTTTCACATGAGTGCAAAAGTTCCACGTATTAGTTGAAAAGGGGCTGAGAAGTTCTGTCTGGTGTTCTACATCTACAGTAGTCCATAGCAACCTCTAAAATAGGTTATTTGGTTGATGTGTCTGAGATCTTGAGGTGCACGCAGAGCTGATCACCTTCCCCTCAGGTTGGGTGAGATGAGAACTAGAGGTCATAGGATTAGGGTGAAAGGTGAATTATTCAAGAGGAATCCTTCACTCAGCGGCTGGTGTGGGTGCGGAATGAACTGCCTACAAGTTCCATTGTAATGTTTAAGAGAAGTTTGGATAGGCAAATGGATGAGAAGGGTTGGGGGCAGGGAATATGGTCCAGGCTGGCATGCACTGCATGGCCCAAAAAGCCTGTTTCTGTGCTGAAGTACTCTATGACTTTATGACATAACACATATCCCCAACACATATTTTGTTGGTCTCACTGTAGAAAATCCTGAGATCACAAGAGATTATAAATACTAATTCTTTAGGAATGCCTTCTTTTAGATCAATAGCAGAAGACTCTAGCCAGTTGTTTATTTAAGAAACCCAAGACAATATAGCTAGATGAAAGAAGCAAATAAACATTAGTCTTAACAGGAGCTAAGAAGAAGGAGCTTTCCTTCTTTCAGCACCAACTAAATGCGTGGCACATTCCACTGTTTGGAGAATTTAATTGCTGGCCCAGGAAAACCGGAAAGACAGGGTGTTGAGGGGCAGGCAAGATTGGATCACTCTGGGCCCCAAGCTGATTTGGAGAGGTTGACAACGGCTTCTTCGGCAGCAAAATCTGGGCCCAGAGTGAATTGCCACTGCGTAGCCAGGGTCTTAATGCGAGGAATGATCCACTGATCCGCCGGCCCGGATAGTCTGGGGGCTCCTCACTCCGTGACGCTAAGGCTGTGAGACTGCCCACAGTTGCTGTGCTTCATGTCCGCAAACTTTGCAGTGACTTGCCCTGTTAATACGATGAACTGAATACCGAGGCTTTAACCCTACTCCAGGAATTTGGATCTAAGGACTCAATTTGGATTGAAATACTGTTGTTGCTCACTTCTATTGTTTGCATGATTTGTGTTTATTTTTTCTCTTTCGCTGTCAGTATTGGGGTTTGGTCTTCATTTTTTTAATTGGGTACTTCATAGTTTCTTGCTTTGTGACTGGCTGTAAGGAAACAAATCTCAAGGTTGTATAATTTATGCATTCTTTGATAATAAATGCACTTTGAATCCTTGAATCTTTCAATCAACACGGCCCTCGCCTGCATCTTTTCCATTTCGCACACATCTGCCTTCACCCCATCCTTCCACCACCACACCAAGGATATGGTTCCTCTTATCCTCACCTACCACCCCTCCAGCCTCCGTGTCCAGCACATAATTCTCCATAACTTCCACCATCTTTGGCAGGATCCCACCACCAAGCACATTTTTCCCTTCCACATCTCTTTCCACTCTCCATAGGGAAGGCTCCCTACGTGACTCCCTTGTCCATTCATTCCTCCCTCTTGGCACTTACCCTTGCAAGCAGAACAAGTGCTACACCTGCCCCTATACCTTCTTCCTCACTACCATTCATGGCTCCAAACAGCCCTTCCAGGTGAGGCAACACTTCACCTGTGAGTCTTTTGGGATCATCTACTGTATCCGGTGCTCCCAGTATGGTCTCCTGTATATTGGTGAGACCCAATGTAGATTGAGAGATCGCTTTGTCAAGTTCCTACGCTCCATCTGACAGATAAAGCAGGATCTCCTGTAGCCACCATTTCAATTCTACTTCCCATTCCCATTCTGACATGTCAGTCTGTGGCCTCATCTACTGCCGCAATGAGGCCACACTCAGGTTGGAGGAACAACACCTTATATTCCATCTGAGTAGCCTCCAACCTGGTGGCATGAACATCAATTTCTCGAACTTTTGGTAATTGCCCCTCCCCCTTAACTATTCCCCATTCCTGTTTTCCTCTCTCTCCTATCTCCTTACCTGACCATAACCTCCCTTTGGTGCTCCTCCTCCTTCCCTTTCTTCCATGATATTCTACCCTCTGCTATCAGAATCCACCTCCTCCAGCCTTAATCCTTTTCACCCAACTCTTTAGCTCATGCCCTCTCCCTCTCCCATTTTCACCTATCACCTGCCATCTCGTGCTTCTTCCTTCCCTCCCTAATCTTCTTGCTCTGACTTCTCATCCTTGTTTTCCAGTCCCTATGAAGGGTCTTGGCCTGAAACGTCAACAGTTTATTCATTTCCATAGATGCAGCCTAACCTGCTGAGTTCTTCTAGCATTTTGTCTGTTTTTCCTTGGATTTCCAGCATCTGCAGATTTTCTCATGTCTGTGGCTAAGTGGGAGTTGTCTTGTTGATAGATTTCTGGTTAGGAACCAATTATAATTCTTGAAATTCCTCTGAATCTTTCCTTGATCTAACTATGGCAAATCATTGTAAAACAAATATAGACAACATATATGTCACACCAAAGCAATATTGCTTGACTCATGCTATGTTGTATCACACATTTCCTCTCATATTCCATTGGCAATAGCTCAAACTCTTAGCAATAAAGAAAACCCAATCTGTGGAAAGAGAAATGGAGCTGATACTTCAAGTTGAAGACCTAACATCAGAACTGTTAATTCATTTCCCTTTGCACAGGTTCTGCCTGACCTCCTAAGTGGTTCCACCGCTACAATAATGATCATTTTCCCTAATTTTCACAATAACATTCAATAATTTTTAAAAATAATTTTCTGGTGGTTAAAATATCGGTCTTAAGATGATTGGAGTGGACTTCATTCGAATGAAATTGATTTAAATTGTTACATTTTAGCAATGCTGACTTTAATATTAAAATAAATTCTGAAGCAACCATTAGTTATAATTTTCTATCACTATAATAGAATAAAAATAATAGAACATAATAATAACTATTATAATTGTCTGCTTGCAAAAAAGATATGTATTTTACATAAACACCAATTTGTTATGAAATGAAACTATCAGCTTTCAGTTAGTCCTGAGATACAACACAAGGACATTTATGTATGTTAATTCAGTAATGTACAATATATGGGGAAAAAGATCATAACAGTTTCATTTCCTATCCAAGACAACACTTTAAATATAAAATAACACTTTATAACATACAAGCCATCTGATCTCCACATAGATCAGTTATGGAAATCAGGTCCCAAAGGATATAGTAGGACACAATGGCACAATCTGTTCCAGAACATCTCAAAAGCTGAAAGCACTGAACAGGAGATGGCGTGGGAAACGAGTCAGAGAGAGATAAAAATAAAGACAATTGTTCTCAGAGAACAGTTAGTGACAGTGAACCTCAGGTAAATTTTGACCCTGCACTATTCTAAAAGGGATCAACAGTCTGCTTAAAATAACTGCAGACAATTTGCAGGATATTGTACAGAGCTCCCAAAGACAACATTACCTCAGGTGTTTTAAATGGGAAATTGGAGCCAATTATTTCCATTGTAGGAAAGGATTTAAAGGGGACAAATAAAGACAAACCAAAGGCCCTGGATTTCTTCACTATTATTATTGCGTAACTTTTTATGTGAAGACAATTGAGGTTTGTGTTGAAGAACTGATGGGAGTTTTTGTTGCTTTGCACACTAATTATACACCACCACAATCTCCAGGAACAATGATGTCCCACCCAAACATCACAGGGCCGAACTATGCGGAGACATAATCATCCACTGGCTCGATGCCTGGGAATTTTCCGCTCGTACACCACAGTTGCATCTGGAGGAAGTTATGCCCACATGTACCAGGAAGGCCTCTGATTCAAACCTTGAGAACTTGGAGAAGCCTCCAGATTTTGATCAATCTTTGCTGTTTACACAGTTGTTTCTTCCTTTAGTAACATTCCTACCATTTTTTAAAATCTTCCTTCACTCCCCACACAACTGCACACATACTCTGCATGTCTCTAAAGAAGGCTCGGCTGGTCCCACAGGAAAGCTGCCCAGAGGCAACTGGTGTGGCACCACATTAACGTGAGTAGAATGTTAATCAGTATGACAAGAGAAGTTGGCAATGATTTTCAGAACGGCCTTCCTCTGAGCAAGCACTCATACGTGGTTTGTTTACTGCGTCACCCAGAGTTATTTCCAACCAGATAAAGAGCTCTTCCCATGAAAACTCTGCAGCAATGTTGCTCTGGCCACTTGGCACATTGTCCCCGTTCAGTGCCAACATAGTGCCAGGTACATCTGAGAACGATGAACTGGATGGGGCTCACCAGTGCATCCAAGGGAGACTGTATCTGCACAAGGCCAGCCCGTTACACATTCAGGCCCGTTACTTGAAGTCGGGCCATCAATGTCTCTATATTAAATGTATACAGGTCTTGAAAGGACTTGTGCTAATGTTATTTTGTGATCGTTTTTGCTGGATCGTAGCTATGTGTGCTGGGTGTGACTGTATGTAATGTATGTTTTGCAACTTGGCCCCTGGAGAAATGTTGTTTTGTTTAGCTCAGAAATATATATGGTTGAATGATAGTTAATCTTGAACTTGAAGCAAAGGGTTCAACCCCAGTAGTATGCAGATGGTCAGTGAAATTGGTCATTATCCCTGCATCCTAGGAGGGGGCCGGTTGCTCCAAACAAAGGAGGGGAAGACTGGGAGCAAAGATTGTGCAAACACCTCCGCCACAATTACTGTAAAGACTATTGCTCCACGAGGATGTGACCTCAGCCCCCTTCTCAGACCTGAGTGACCAGACTCTGCTCCAACTTCATCTAGATCAGGGGCTCCCAACCTGGGGTCCATGGACCCTCAGCTAATGATGGGAGTCCATGGCTCCAAAGAAGGATTGGAACCCCTGATCTAGAAGGTTGCTGATGATACCTTAGTGGGCCACATCTCAAATAATGATGAAGGGGATAAAAGACATGGTGTCATGACAACAGCCTCTCTCTCTATAAAGCGAAAGTTCTAGTCATTGCCTTCAGAAAGCTGGGGGCGGGGTCAGCACATATCAGCTGTGTTAAGGTTGAAAGGGTTGAAGAGCTTCAAGTTTCTATACGTAAACCACCAAAAGCCTGTTCTACTCCAACCACATTGATGTTATGACAGAAGAAAGCTCACCAATGCCTCTACTTCCTCAGGAGGCAAATCAAATTTGGCTCGTTCCCCTACCTGACTCTTAATAATTTTGACTGATGCATCATTGAAAGTTTTCTTTCTTGATATACAATGGCTTGCTATGGTAGCTGCTCTACACGCGACTGCAGGGAACTACAGAATTGTGGATGCGTCTCAGCATACCAGAGGAGTAAGTCTCCCCCCTCCCCCCGTAGCTCTGTATATATTTCTCTCTGCCTCAGTAAAATATCCAGCATAATCGAAGATTTCACCAACCCTTTTCTCTCTCCTCCCATCTCCCATCAGGTAAAAGATACAAAAACCTGAAAACATGCACCATCAGGCTCAAGGACAGCTTTTACCTCACTCACTGTTATCAGATTCATGAATGGACCTCTTGTACGATAAGATGGACTCTTAGCCTCACAATCTACCTCGTTATGAACTTGTACTTTATCGTTTACCTGCACTGCAGTTTTTTGGTAGCTATTACACTTTATTGTATATTTATGTTATTCTATCTCAGAATCAGAATCAGGTTTATTATCATTGATATATGTCATGAAATTTATTGTTTTATTCAAAATATTGCCATAAGTAACAATAAGAAATATAAGATACAAATAAGTAGTGAAAAAAGTAATGCAGGGGTTGTGGGTTCATTGTCCGTTCAGAGATGTGATAGCAGAGGGAAAGAATCTGTTCATAAAATGTTGATTGTGTGGCTTCAGCTTCCTGCATCACCCCCTGATGACAACAATGAGAAGAAGCGAGGGCCCTTAATGATGGATGCTGCCTTTTTGAGGCATCGCCTATTGAAGATGTCCTCAATGGTGGGGAGGCTCAATGATTTAATATGTAGCAACAGTATACAATACAAGCATTTCACTGTATCTTGGTACATGTGACAATAATAAATTATAACACCACCATCTTCAGCACTATGAGCTTGGAGCAGAGTATTTTCTTTGCACATAGACAGTAAGTCTACTTTCCCTTTTCCCATTGGCAGTGACACAGCTGTTGGAAAATGGGTGCTGTCATTTTTCTTTGCAAGATCTGACACATCTGAATCTTAGCTCCTCTCCAGCTCAGGTTTAGCTATTTGACAAGAAATGAGATTCTAGATGCAGGGATAATCTAGCTACAGTCCAGTCTAGCTACATTGCTGCTTCTGGGTGCGATGTGTGAGTGAGCAGAGGTCCAAAAGGCCAGACAGCCTGCAATGCCTTCAAAGTGGATTTGAATCCAGAGAGCAACATATCCAACAGCAACCTGAGTGTTTGCAGAAGGCATTTATGATTGCATCGTTTCTCAGACCCTGCTAGCTCTGATGGGGTGTTAGTGCCAGCTCAGACTGCCAGAGTCTTGGGAGGTTATGATATGCACAGTTGCCACAGTAGGCAACCCTTCTAATGACAGCAAAGCGATCAGAGCCTGGGAATCAGAACCCAGCTAGAAAGGAGCTTTAGCGGCGACATGTCAGAATGAACTGCTGACCCATGTGATTCAGAGCAGAACTATGCAGCACATCAGCAATAAAGCAGTCTTTTTTTCCAATTGTTCAGACGATGCGGACATCATGGGCAATGGTAGCATTAATTGCCCATCCTGAGTTGCCTGATAAGAGTCAACCACATTGGAGTTATGAATGGTTCAGATAATGAGAAAGGCACACATCCTTTCCTAAAGCAAGCAATGGTAAACTGGGTGGGTTTTTACAGCAATCCAATAGTTTTCTAATTTCTGCTATTGAGATCAGCTTTTTTATTTGTCAGTGTTGGTATTAGCTTATTATTGTCACATATGCCATGGTACAGTGAAATACTTGTCTTGCATGCTATTTATACAGACCAAATCAAAACGAGTATTGAGCTAGAATAAGGGTAAACAAAAAAAATGCAGAATAATATGTAAAAGCTACCAAAAGTGCAAGATCCTAACATGAGGCCAAGTGTGTTCATTTATCGTACAAGGGGTCCGTTGAAGAGTCTGATCCTAAAATGGGATAGAACTTATCCTTGAGTCTTGTGGTACATGCTTTCAGGCATTTGTACGTTGACCTGAAAGGAGAAGGAAGAAATGAGAATGTCCGTGATGGGTGGGGTCTTTGATTATGCTGGCTGGTTTAACCGAGGCAACGAGAAGTACAGACAGAGTCCATAGAGAGGAATCTTGTACCTACTTAATGATTACAATTTAAATTCCCCAGCTGCTATCCATCTCTCTGGTCAATAATCTAGAACTCTAAGTTAATCACTACATCTTCATACCATATCATCAAGATATTTCATGAGAGCCCAATTCATGGTTTAGAGGTAATTAGGACAATAATTACATTCTTTATGTCAAGTTTCAGCCTAGTGCAAACAACAGTATCTGAGACTGTAAAACTGAGTTTCATATTTTCTTCTATTTGAAAAAAAATCATTCAAAATCTAATCTATAGAAAGTAGAAGGACATTTTTCCTCTGGCTTAGCTTTAACCTAAGAATTATATTTCTCTAAAAAGTGGATTTTACATACATTTCTGTCAGGTTTTTACTCTAGGGCATCACTAAACAATTTGTTCAAGTGCTTGTGGTCCTGTCACTCTGCTTTCAGTGGTTTTAAATAATGGGAAGATTTGAAAGTAAGAGTCATCGGAGAATTGAAGTGATGAGGCTTCAGGGGAAAATGCTTTTGATGCTGGTGCCGTTAGAACATATAACACAGCACAGGAGCAAGTTCTCTGGCCTACGATGTCTATGCTGGTCATGATGTCAAATTAAACTAACTCCCACCCATCTGCACATGGTCCATATCTCTCCCCCCCCCCCACCACCCATTCTCTGCCTGTTTACACGCCTGTCTAAATACTTCTTACCCATTACTTTTTCACCTGCTTCTGTCACCACCTTTCGTGACAGCCAATTCCAGGGTCTCAGTGTAAAAAATAACTGGCAAATCGCCTTTCGATATTTCCCCTCTCACCTTACACCCTCGCCCTCTAGTATTTAACATTTCGACTCTGGGAAAAAGAATATTCTGACTATCTAATAGAAATATTTCTATCAGGTCACCCCTCAGCTGATGATACTCCAGGGAAAGCAACCCAACTTTGTCCAATGTTTCCTTACAGTGAATGCACACCAATCCAAGCAAAATGGTTCGGGATCTATTCCGCACCCTCTCCAAAGCCTCCACATCCTTCCTACAGTGTGGCAGCCAGAAGTCCACACAAATGTAGCCTGAACAAAGTTTTATGTGGTAGGAATATGATTTCCCAACTTTCGCACTCTGTACCCCAAATGATTCACACCTGCTTCACCACCCTATCCACTTATTGATTTACATCTGAAGAAATTTTAGGACAAAGAATTTCTTGTGATAACATTCAGCTTTGCTGTTTACCGTAAGAATTACCTGTAAAACATTTCCTTGCTGCTTCTCAGCCTTTGTTTCATCTGAAAGAAAATCATTGACTGTCAATATTAATAATACTATTCAGCAAGAGTTCTGCACATACCTCTGGGTTACTCATTTATTTGTCATTACATTTTAATCTACCAAATCCTAATTGCTGATGCAGGTTTGTTTCCACGGGGATGTGTAACCAGTGCTTAAAATAAAAGCCCATGCACAGTCAAAGACGGGGCAGCCAGCTTGTGGTTTCATGCTGTATGGGCACTGTTGTCAAGTGGTTCATTAGCTTAATGTGTTTTCTTTTGCATGCTGCACCCAAAGGAAGAGAGTGCGAACTGGGAACGTCACTGGTGCATGGTACAGCTCTCAGGCTTACCTCAATTCCAACTGGCTAAAGTTCCACTTGGCAATCGATCGGTATGCATTGTACCCCCGAGGCGAGCCCTTTCTGGATCTTCTGCTCGAAGAATTGGCCATTCTTGGTATTAGTGAAGTCGGTAAGGAATCCAAGTACTTATGCTGATATTCAGTAGAAATCTATTTTCTGACTATTGACTGATTTAAGGCCATAAGACCATAAGGCATTGGAGCAGAATTAAACCATTTGGCCTATCAAGTCTGCTCCGCCATTCCATCATGGCTGATTTATTATTCCTCTAAAACCCATTCTCCTGCCTTCTTCCCATAACCTTTGATGCCCTTACTGATCAAAAACCTATCAAGCCCCACTTTAAGTATACACAATGACTTGGCTTCAACAGCTAATGTGCAATTAATTCATAGATTGACCACCCTCTGGCTAAAGAATTCCCTTCTCACCTCTGATCTAAAGGGATGTCCTTGTATTCCGAGGCTGTATCCTCTGGCCCTGGTCTCCCAGCATCCTCTCCACATCCACTCTATCTTGCAATTGACTTTAATGAGATTTCCCCCTCATCTTCTAAACTGAAGCAAGGACAGGCCCAGGGGCATCAAATGCAATTCAACTTGATTTGCATTAGTGTAGGAAATGACTCACACCTCAGAGGACCAATACACGATTGAATGGTAGAACCCCAAATCACGAGCTCTACCTGGATTATTCTCCACACAGGCTACTTCTTAACATGCGGTTGATTCCAATGTTATTTTACAAGTGTATAAATTTCAAGGCTTTGGTAAAATCTCCGGATACTCATTTGCTGGATACTGGATTTGCTTGTTGAAGTTCAGATGATTAGTATGTTAGTCACCTACTTTCGAGAGATTCTCCAGCTCAGGAAGACATGATGTCACACACTCATTTATCCCCAGCTATCCGCATTCCCTTTGGAGAGACTGAGCACAACTCTGGCCTTCCTTTGGGCAATCTGGGTAACATATTACCCCATCCTAATACCAACCCACCCAATCAAATTCCAGGATACGGCTCAAGCTTCACTGCGCACTCAGAGGGAGAGTCCCACGTCACTACAACCAGTGTGAACCACCTCGTCAGTCAAAACATGAAAATGTGTCCTCGCTCAATCAACATCCTGTATTTAGAAATACTGATTATTTCCTCGGTAGACTCTGACTTCTAAGCCATTTTCCAACCAAGAATCACTCTGCTAAATTACTTCTTCACTGGGTGTGTGCGTGTCTGCGCTCCAAGTGGAAAATTGCACTGCTTCCATGAGTCACACTTCAGTGACGGCTGTGAGTTCAATAGACTGAGGGAGGATAAGTAACTACATTTTGAGAATGGCTCATCACAAAAGCTTGCTGTGAGGTTTGTGCAAATTTTACAGTACATCTTTGTTGACCAGACTGTCAGAAATTAAGCAATAATTAGATTGTGTTACAACTGTTAGAAGACACTTCCATGTACATGTGATACATAAAGCTGATTTTTAAATGATTTTTAACAGATTTTGTCTCCACGTCTGAAAGAAGCCATTTTAAAGGCAATGTTAAATCACATTATAAATAGCAATAAACATCACTGGCATAGCTATTCTGTGAACTAATAAGCAGCTCATTCAGAAACTCTCAAATCTAATCCCTAACATTGCGAGAGTCTTTGGAAATGAATCAGGTCTCAATGACTATATAAGCATCAAATATGATCTTTGGAATGCCTTCACTTCAGCACAAGAGTAATTACTGTTGACTGAATAAAATTATTGATTGCTTGATGAATGCAGACCTAAACAATTTGGTTTGAGATAAGTTCAAACAAAACAAATAAGGCAATTACTAATAAGCTAAATAGCCCATGAATTTGTGGACTGTTAAATATATAAAAATGTTCTGACTAGCATTTTCAGTGCATTAATAATTCAATGCATGCTCACTGAGTTGTACTTTATTTGATTTATCATTTCAAATTCTCATACCAAAATCTGCAGATTCTTGGAATCTGAAATAAAACAGAAAATGCTGGTAGTATTAGCATGTCAAGCATTATCAGTAAAAAGAGAACAGGGTTTGCATTCTTAATTGATTACCGTTTTTATCAGAAGTCAAGATGCTCGGATAAAAGGTTGCTGATCTGAAATGTTAACTTGGTTCCTCACACCACCGACAGCAACTTAAGTTTCAAGTTTCACCATAAATTCCATTCACACATGCTTATAATGCATTGTGAAATGGATTATTAAAATAGCAAATATATGCATGAATTAAGTAGCATTGATATTGGCATGAATCAAAGGAACCAGTTGTTTCTGCCTTCAAGTCATACAGATAAAAGTATGCAGAAATGGGTTCTTTGCCCCACCAAGTCCATGCCAACTATGAAGTATGCATTTACACCTACCTATTAAACCATTATTGATCTGTGCTCTCTATGCCGTAATGATTTATGTTCTGATTGGGAGTTTTAGACTATACAACCATAAGGCCTAGATGCAGAATTAGGCCATTCAGTCCATCAAGTCCACTCCACCATTCCATCATGGCTGATTTATTATCCCTCTCAACCCCATTTTCCTACATTCTCACCATAACCTTGCTCTGACTAATCAGGAACCTTTCATCCTCCACTTTAAATATACTCAATGACTTGACCTCCACCTTGACAGCCATCTGTGGCAATGAATTCCACACATTCACCACCCTCAGGCTAAAGAAGTTCCTCCTCATCTCATCTGAAATAGATGTCCCTCTGTTCTGAAACTGTGTCCTCTGGTACTAGACTGCCCCACTAAAGGAAACATCCTCCCCACATCCAGTCTATCTAGGCCTTTCAATATCCAATAGGTTTCAAAGAGATCCCCCATTCCCTCATTCAACTCAACCTGTAAGTTAACCTTTAGGGAATCCTGCATAAGGTCTTCCAAGTACCTTAGCAACTCTGATTTTTTGAATTTTCTCCAGATTTAGAAAATTGTCTATGCCCTTATTCCTTCTACTAAAGTATATGACCATATACTTCCCTCCACTAGGATCCATCTGCCACTTCTTTGCTCATTTTCCCAATCTTCTGCAGACTTTCTGCTTCCTCAACACTACCTACCCCCCAACCTATCTTTGTATAGTGCACAAACTTGGCCACAATGTCATCAATTCCATCATCCAAATCATTGACATATAACATGAAAAGAAGCAATTCTAATATTGACCCCTGTGGAACACCACTAGTAACCGGCAGCCAAGCAGAAAAGGCTCTCTTTATTTAGCCAGTCAGCTAATGTTCTATCCAAGCTAATACCTTTCCCATAATACCATGGGCTCTTAACTCACTAAGCAGTCTCACGTCTGGCACCTTGTCAAAAGCCTTCTGAAAATCCAAGTAAGCAAGTGTGAGGAAGGACAGGCAGGTGATAGGCCAAAGTTGCAGTCAATGGGATGAGTTGAAGTGTAACATGAGAGAAAATCGAAAAAGGTGATGAATACAGGACTGAAGGTGTTATATTGGAATGCATGCTGAATATGGCATAAAGTAGATGATCTTGTAGCTCAGTTGTCTATCCTATGTCAATCCTGCTTGTTATTTCCTCAAAGAATTCCAAAAGATTTGTCAACCGTGCTGACTTTGGCCTATCTTATCATGTACTTCCACCTACTCGGAAACCTCATCCTTAGTAATGGACTCAGGTTAACTGGCCTATATTTTCCATTCTTCCGTTTGTTTCTTTTCGTAATAGTACAGTGACATTTGCAATTTTCCAGTCCTCTGGAAACATTCCAGAATGTAGTGATACTAGAAAGATTATTAATAATGCCTCCACAATCTTTTCAGCTATGTCTTTCAGAATCCTGTGGTACCGTCCATCTGATCCAGCTGACTTAACTACCTTCAGTTTCACAAGCACCTTCTCCTTAGTAAGAGCAGCTACACTCACATCTGCCCCAGAATTGCTCCCAGTGACTCCAGCCAGTGCTGTTCTGCTGCCATCCCTAATTGTGTCCCCTTCCTATCAACTTTGGCCAGCTCCTCTCTCATGCCTCTGTAATTCCCTTTCCTCCACACCTGACTTTGTCTTCTCCCTCTCAAAAAGCAGGGTGAAAGCTATTATATTAACGTAACTCAGTTTTTTTTCCTCTATATTTATTTATCATGTATCACATTCTACTGCTGCTGTAAAGTTAACAAATTTCACGACATATGCCAGTGATATTAAACCTGATTCTGATTCTGCTATTATGATCTCTGCCTCCTAAGTGTTCTTTTATCTTAAGATCCCTAATCAAATCTGGCTCATTACAAAACACCCAATTCAGAAATGCTTTTCCCTTTGTGGTCTCAACCACAAGCTGCTCTAGTATCTTTAGCATCTCGTAGGCATTCTACAAATTTCTTGGGATCCAGCACCAATCTAATTTTCCCAATTTACTTGCATATTGAAATTCTCAATGACTATCATAACATTGCCCTTTTCACTTGCCTTTTCTATTTCTTGTCACAATTTGTATCAACATTCTGGCTGTTGTTCGGAGGCCTGTATATAATTCTCATCAGGGTCTTTTCACCTTTGCAGTTTCTTAACTCTGCTCACAAGGGTTCTACATTTTTCAATCCTATGTCACCTCTTTCTAAGGATTTGAGTTCGTTTTTTTATGAACAGTGTCACCTGACCACCTCTGCCTACCTGCTTGTCCTTTTGATGTGATGCATACCCTTGAAAACCAGGTTCCCAACTTTGACCTTCCTTCAGCCATGATGCAGAGATGTCCACAACATTATACCCTGCCGATCTCTAACTGCTACAAGATCATCTACCTTTCGCCGTATTCTGTGTGCAATTGTAACACCTTCAGTCCTATATTTACCTCCTTTTTCGATTTTCCCCCATGTTGCACTTTGACTCATCTCACTGACTGCATTTTGTCCTATCATCTGTCTGCCCTTCCACGCAGTCTCACTATACACTACATCTACTTGTATACCACCTTACAGGACGTGCATTCCACTGCCTTAGCTATCATCCTGCCTACACTCGTTATATCGTTGGCTCTAACTTTGTAAGCTTAAGTTCTACAATCAGCTAAATGACTCCAAAAGACTTAGCACGTTTAGCCTACACCTGTTCTCACCAAAGCCTGTAGCGGTAAAGCCCCCCCCCCCCCACTCTAACACTGACCCTCTCCCACAATGGTCGTTTGCTTAGACCTCCTTTCTTTTTATTAACTCAAATAAGACCCATTCCTAGCGATGCTCTGGGAGTAATTACTTTCATCTTCCACTTAGGCAGTTTGACCCACATTCTAACCACTCTCCATCTGCAAAGGTTCTACATCAAAACTCCTCCAAGCCCCTCAGCCTAAGCCAGTCCCCAGTTTTAGATACTTCTCTGAGGAAAAGGTAATCTGTTATCTGCTCTCCCAGTCAATTTCCTCTGCCCCAAGGAAAATAAACTAAGATATCCAGTCTCTGCTCATAACTGAAACACTCATCCTAGGCAATATTCCAGTGAATACTTGAACCTTCTCTAGTACAATCTGACCTTCCTGGTGGACATAACTTCTCAGAGTATGCAGAACATACTGTAAAATATAAAATACTACAGTGAAGAATAGGCCCTCCAACCCATGATGTTATGCTGTCCTTTTAACCTACACCAAGATCAATCACAGCACTCCCACCTAATCAGTGTTTAATAAATTTCTGCCCTAACCCTACTTATATTCTTTGTTCCAATAAATGAAGGGATGTATTTGATAGTCGTTGTTCTCAACTTTATCTCTCTATGCTGCCACCTTGATTTGTACACTGAGGTACCTCTGTTGCTCAATATCCCTTAGGGTCTGCCCTGATAGTCGTCATAGTTATTAGGATTAAATTCCATCTGCCCTTGCTCCACCCATCTTACCAACTGATCAGTATCAGCTGTGATCTGCAAATATTCTCTTCACTATAAGCAACACCATCATTTTCACATCATCTGCAGACTTACTGAGCAAACCTCTGGTGTCCATATAGAAAATGATAATATATTTAGTTAACAATATGGTTCCAGCATCAATTCCTATGGGACACCACTGATCACAGGCTTTCAATCCACAAAAACACTTCTTTTTCATCACCACTGCCTACTGTTATTAAATCAATTTTGGACCCAAGTTGTTAATTTGCCTTGGATCTGAAGGGCTCTAACCTTTTCAACCAACCTTCTTGTGAGACTTTTCAAATGCCTCGGTAAAGTCACGTAGACCTCATCAACTGGACTGCTCTGTCAACATATATTGTCATCTGTTCTCAAAATTAAACTCATCAGAGAGAAACTCCCTTTAAGAAAACCATGCTGACAATCTTCGATTAATCCCTGCATTTTCAACTGTAGGTTAGTGACAAGGTGCCAAACTTTTTTAATAGTTTCCCTGCCATTGATGTCGGAGCCAATGTAAGTGACTATCTTTTCCCTGCTGACCCTTTGAATACAGGTAATACAACTAGCTGTCCTCCAATTATTTTGTACCTCGCCTGTGGCCAGTGAAGATTTTACAATCACTGTCAGAGCAATTTCCTTGCTTGTCTCCCACAGCAGCCTGAGGTGTATCTCACTAGGGCCCCAGAATTTATCCACTTTGAAGCTGCCAGAGAGAAGCAACATCTCCTCCTTCCAAATGATAGCAAGTTTTTAAATTTTACCAACAAATTCTCCAGCTACAATATCCTTCTCTTTCGTGAATACTGATGAGAAGCATTCATTTAAAGCCCTACCTCTGTTGTCACTTTTGGCACATGAATCAGGTTTTGGTCAATGGGTTGAATGTTTTCTCTGTAGGGGTTCTACACAGAGTATGCAGAAGCTGAAATATTAATGAATGGGACTCCCAGTAAGCTGGTTACTGAGTTATTTCTGGTAACTCAGAGGTCAGTGATCATCTGTGGAGTCCAGCGATGGTGGCGGTTATTGATTTTACTTTTCAGTCTCTTTACTGAATTGGACCAGAAGCTGCTTTCAACAAGCTTGCTCTGATTAGATATTTTAAAATTCTAAGTTCTTATATTTCTGTTTAGGCAGAGAAACGTTTTCTCTCAAATTAAGGGGAATATTTATCTTTATTCCCATATAATCTGTTTAAAAAATCCTATTTCTGAACATCCTGCAATTCCGCGGTGCTGCAGCAACCAGTCCAAACAATCAGCTACAATTCAGATATGTAGCCAGTAGCACACTTCCGTACTGCTAGGTGATAAAGTTTATCCGTCGAAAGAAGGAGTGTTCTGCTCAACTATATATGGTTGGGATTGGCTGCTTTCTTCAAGAACTCAAACATGCCCCACTTAAGTTAAGGAATCTAGCACGCCACACTGACGGAATAAGCATTTTACAACTGGAATTACAAGCTGGGTGCTGGTAGGCTTGAGTGGTAAAAATGTCATTTGAACCCAAAGTGCCTCACTTTGCTGTGGTATGGAAGCAGACTGTGAAACTGGCCCTCAACTCATCCATGACCTCACCATCAACAGTAACTGGGAGCAGTGCAGGCTCAGTCTTCCTAAAGTTCATCACCATCTCCTTCATCTTACTAGCAGACATCCCACCCTGCAAAAACTCATTTCAGGGAGGTAGCACCCCACCCCCACCCCGCCGTCAACCTCCAAGGGTGTATGTAATGCTTTGTTTAGTGATTTTATCTCATCTGTAAACCAAGTTGGGTATATGCAGAAAATGTGACATTAAAATATGTACTTATATTATATTATCATGGAGTTTTTTAAATTCTGTTACAACTTTAAGCAAGTCTACAGGGAGTTTGGCCTCATCACGTAAGACATCAATAGAGTAGCTCCTTAGAAACTAGCCAGCTAGTTTAAGTAACATTAGCTATGCTAATGAACGAATGACGCCTGTTAAACTCACCTCAACATTTTTACATTTTAACCCACCATGGGCAATAGAAAAGTCACTGTTGCAAACAGTGCAGCGAGCAACACTGTCATTATTTTTGAGGTCGACTGTAAAGCCCGCCCACTGAGAAAACTGATAGGTCTACTTAGCATGAAGAGAGACCAATCAGGATGCTCCCTCTCACTCTCGTTCTCACTCCCTCTCAAAAAATTCGATTTCCGGGATATTGTATATAATTTGCCGGCGTCAGGGAGCCGCTATCAATATGCGGGAGACTCCCGGAACTTCCAGGAAAGGTGAGGATGTCTGTACTCGTGTTGAGCTGCTGATGGCTCAGCTTGCACCACTTAACAAAGTCTTCCACCACTTAACAAAGTCTTCCACCAGGGCCCTGTATTCATCCTCCCATCCTCCCTTTATACACCCAACTATTGCTGAGTCATCAGAGAATTTCTGCAGATTAAATAAATCAGTGATGTATCTGGAATTCTGAGGCTCTTTAAGGCATTGGTCAATCTGCACTTAGAGTATTGTGAGCAGTTTTTGGCCTCAGATCTAAGAATAGATGTGCTGGCATTGGAGAGGGTCCAGACAAGGTTCACGAGAATGCTTCCAGAAATGAAATGATTACCTTACAGTATTTGATGGCTCTGGGCCTATACTCATTGGAATTTAGTAGAATAAGGGGGATCTCATTGAAACCTATTGAGTATTGAAAGGCCTAGATAAAGTGGATGTGGAGAAGATGTTTGCTAGAGTGGATTCTGTGACTACTCTGAAATGTAAACTGCTTCACTCTTTTCCACAATGATAGTCTCTTTGCCCTTGGGATTAGAGCTTTCATTTAATACTGTCATTTTTTACGTATTTTGCAGATTTTACATATGATGGAAAGGCTCTGAAGGGGAGGTGCAACTGTAAAGAAGGTGAGAGGACATTTAAATTTCTCCATCCTGAACACTTCTTCTTAGTTTCTAGCAGGAATGCTGACTTCACTGCAACCTCATATTCCATGAGATCTTTCAGACCATACAACCATAAGACGATGGAGCAGAATTAAGCCATTTGAACCATCGAGTCTGCTCCAGCATTCCATTTTGGCTGATTTATTAAACCCTCTCAATCCCATTTGCCTGTCTTTTCCATGTAAACTTTGATGCCCTTACTAATCAAGAACCTATCAACCTCTGCCTTAAAAATACCCAATAACTTTGCCTACACAGCCGTCCATGGCAAAGACTTCCACTGACTCACCACTCTCGGACTAAAGGAATTCCTCCCCACGTTCCAGTTAGATTTCGGATTTAGCAAAAGATCAAACATAATTCAGTTTTAATTCTCATTAACAAGTACATTCTTTTACCATTGTGAGTTACACAAGGTGACTTTGCATTTCATTTTAAACAGAGCTGGATCAGGTAACTGAAAGCGTTTTGGAATTTGGATACTCTCTCTCGGCCTTTTCCTTGTGCCATAACTGGAGTGTTTGTGCTGCATTAAAGTAAACTTTGCAGCTGCTCAGACTAAGGGAGGCATGAATCAATAGAACAGCAACTTGACTTGTGGTGGGAGTTCTCTGGTACGATTGATACCACTTTAACCTTTTCACATTCAGCTATGGTAAGAAAGTCTGTTGACAATTTGTTCAACCAGCTCCTTTTTATCAAAGGGCTTTTGTTTCAAGCATTTGGCTCTGAGTCACTTGATCACTGCTAGCATTGCAGATTGCTTGAAAATCAGTTTAACTGTACTCTATAAATGCACATTTACTATAAATACATGACATTTCTTTCCACCTACACAAGTACGGTTTTCTCCTTGGCAAAAGGACAGAAACATTTTTGCAGCTGATAAAGTGGTATTTGTCTCTAAGGGAAGTGGAGAAGTGTGTCTTGTGTCCAAACGTGCTCATATCAGATGTTTAATTTGACATAAAGCAGAAGCACAAAGGCTAGAGCCAAAACTGCCTGCTTGGGTCTGTGTATTACCCAAAACAAGGTGGAGTGTATGAGCGAAGTGGGCTGTTCCCTTTCTTATCTGATATTTAAACAGTCATTTGCTATCACCATAGCTGACTCTTCTGGAGCAACAGCTGAGAGTACAGCCAGCAACTGTTCTGGGGAGATTCCTAGCACTCTGCTCTATTTTGTCACAACTGAAAGTCTTATTTTCCCCAAAGCTGTTTGACATTGTTTTATCATGGGAAACATTTTAAATTCAGAATAAAATTGAGAAAAATGATTGGAACAATTCTATAGAATAGCCATTCGGGTAATCAATCCTACTAATCTTATGTGTTTCAACTAAGTCATATCTTGTACTTCTAAATTCAAGGCTTATATTGGTTCAATCTGTTTTATCTTTAATCTAAACAATCTCTTTGTATGTGGAATCAAACTAATGAAGCTCCACCCCATAATGCCTCCATGACTGCTATTTCCTTTCTTCAATAAAGACCAGAACTGTATGATTCTGCTACAGAAAGTTTTTAGTTTTATGTTCCATGCTTCTCAATAATGACTGACAGCCCATGATCCCTTATAATAAATAAATTAATTAATCTAGAGATACAATACAGAGTAGGCCCTTGTGGCGATTCGAGCTATGCCATGCTAGCAACCCCTGACAAACCCAATTCATCTAAACCTAATCACAGGACAATTAGCCTACCAGGTATGTCTTTGAACTATGGGAGAAAACCAGAGGACCCAGGGAAAACCCATGCATTCCACGGGGAGGATGTAGAGAGACTCCTTACAGAACAATGCTGGAGTTGAACTCTGAACTGCGGAATGCACTGAGCCGTAAAAACCGTTGAACTAACTGCTACGCTACCATGGTGATGCACCATCAATAACTCACTCTGAGACATAAAGGCGAGATATTGGCTTTTATTGACTGGAAGAAGGAACAAGCAGTGAGTGACCACCACACTACATCCTGAAGACTGAGAGGCCGGGCTCAGGCCTTGATCACCTTTATACCGGGGTCTGTGGGAGGAGCCACAGGAGCAGTCAGCAGGGGGCGTTTCCAGACAGGTATATGTAGTTCACCACACACGGCGCCCCAGCTTGCACACTTACGTTAACATCCTGCATTTCTTCTGAATACAAACATTTCAAAGCCATAAGCTATTTAAAAAAATATTGTATCTTTGATTTCTTCCTGCCAAAGTTGGTACCTCACTTGTCCTGATTTTTCCACTCAATTAATCTAATAATGTCCTTGGTAAAGTTTTGTGTTCTCGTCAACAATTACTTTCCTAACTGTTTTTGTATATACAATAACCTTTGATACAATATGTCTATTTCTTGTTCCAAAACCTTATATTGTAAATACTTGAAATCAAGTGCTACTCCCTATGGTTCATGAAAAGGGCAATTTATTCTTAGTTCTGCTATTCTTTAGTTAACTCGCGATTCATAGCAAAATGTTACTCTCCGTGCTGTCTTCTCGCTGCTGGCATCAGGAAGGAGGTGCAGGATTCTCAGGCCTCACACTACCAGGTTCAAGAACAATTATTACCCCTCGACAACAAGGCTCTTGAACCAAAGGGGTTAACTTCAATCAACCTCACTCATCCCAATACTGAACTGACTACACAACCTATGGACTCTCTTTCAAGGACTTGATATTTATTGCTTATTTATTTATTCTTCTTATAATTTTTTTTTCTTTTTTGTATTTGCACATTTTATCTGCCTTTGTTGTGTCTAGTTTTTCATTGATTTTATTGTGTTTCGTTGTATTTACTGTGAATGCTCACAAGAAAATGAATCTCGGGGGAATATAGTGACATATGGTGACTTTGATAATAAATTTATTTTTAATTTTGAATATTGATAAACCTATATCTTTCCATGTGGAATTTTACTGAACGTCTCCTGGAAGTCCAAGTACATATCACCGGCTGGTTGTCCACCTCGCCGTGTATGGCTCCAATTCCTCAACAAAATCTACTTTACCTTTCAAAAATTATTTCCTCTCCTAAAACAGAAAGATGTGGAGGTTTTAGAGAGGGGGCAGAAGGCGGTTTGCCAGGATGCTGCCTGGTTTAGAAGGCATGTTTAATTAGAAGAGTTTGGACAAATTTGGGTTGTTTTCTCTGGAGTGACAGAGGCTGAAAATTTGTAAGATTCTAGGGGGGCATAGATAGTGTAGGCAGCTGATATCTTTTCCCCAGGGTTGAAATGTCTAATACTAGAGGACATGCATTTAAAGTCACAGAGGGTAGGACCAAAGGTGGTATGTGGGGCAAGTTTGAGAATGGAGAGATATGGCTATCATGTAGACGAAGGGATTAGCCTGGTTAACACTTAATTACTAGTTGTTTTAGTTTGTAAAAACATCATGAACTTAAGGACCTGTTCCTGTGTGGTACTGTTCTATGGTCCAGGTAACTGGCGAAGTGATTCAGACCAGTCTTGTCTATATTGCTTCTCCCGTCTGCCGACATGTGAATAAATCACCTGTGGTGATGTAAGACCAACTCAACTGTGCTGAGTTTAACTCCCAGTGTGTATTTGTGTGTAATACTCAGCATACACCATATCACATTATTTCTCCCCACTGTGTATTTGTTTTGTTTGGGGGGAGGGGAGGGTTTGGGGGTTAATGATCATGTTGGTAGGTTTGCTGTTTCTCTCTGAACTGACCTCCCTGGTTTTTCTTTGTTTCGTGGCTATCTGGAGAAGAAGAATCTCAGACTTGTATACAGCATACATACTTTGCTAATAAACGAACCTTTGAAACTTTTGAACATTTTGACCTCAGTTCTACAGTTCTATTCTAGGTGTGATGCTGATGGAAAGGTAATTTTACAAGTAAAATCCTTGCCTTGGCATTCGTGATGAATCAAATGGTATCGGTAGGCACAAAGACAGAGGATTTAGGGCAATAGGAACCTATGAATTGAGATCTAAAGATCCACATAAAGCAATATATAGGTTGAGAATATCCAATATTGATACTCTTCCACTCTGAAGTAAAAGGTTACAATATAACCGTAAAACTATCGGCAACTTATTTTGAATAGAACCAGTTGGCAATGTTTTCCATTCTGAAATGCGTAAGCAGACTCTACTTAGCTCTATTGTTTAGGATTCAATCTGCAAAAAGCTAGACTTTTCCCTCAATGTAAGCATTATGGTTATAATCACAGGATGAGAGATGTAGGCAGAAAATGTAGCTGTCTCACTAAAATAGCGTGCCTCTTCTCATTATAAAACCTAAAGTGGTAGCTCTGTTAGAAAGCCACACACATGCCAGAATTTTCATTTTGAGTTACGCTTTGACTCAGTTAGTATGCTGCATCTGAAGGTGTTTTCAGGAGAGACTCAAGGACACAATTTCTTCTGTAATAACCTATTTTATGTTTTTCTCCAAGTTGTGAAGCCAAGTGGAGTCCATCTGAAAGTACTCCTACAGTTTCAGAACTTTGGGAAGGCCATCTTCAAGCCTATGAGGTAAGTTAAGTTCCAATGAATGGAAAATATATTCACTTCAGTGTCTCAGCTGAGAAACAGCACTTCCATATGTGGAGAACCCTTGAGTACTAATTCACACTATTAGCTAATAATATTGCACTCAAGTCTCCATCACAGGGATTGAATCTTTAACTTTTTGGGTAAGAGAAGATGAAGCTGCCTGATACAATGTGACTTTCCCTTTGGACAGTGGAACAGAAATCGACAGAGTGGAGTTGAGATTACCAAAGGTGTAACTTACTTCATTTACTGAGATGTTCTGCTTCCAGTTTTTGGGAAATCAGTAAAACATTCTATGGAAGTTCTGCCTTGGGAACTTGCTCACACACACCTCCAATAAAATTTGCATTCTTTGTCGCATGATACTGTAAGCCTTTGATATTCTATTAGAAATAAGATCTTCGACCAGTTTTTCATGAGTATCCATGATGGCAGCAAGTTTTGCAACTACTCCTGAGTTTAATAAAATGATTCCACAGTCTCATTATAATGTAGAGGTGAACAATAGTGGTGGACTTGGTTACATCAAGGTGGAGTGCACGCAAATATGTACTGTTTATGCGAGGCATGATGAAAAGCTTATTTGCAGCAGCATCATATGCACACTTTATCAGATAAACTGCATTCACAACAAAAAAAACTTAAACTAAAGTAAATACTATACTAAATCTACCTGAAAGAACACAATAAGAACCAAAAAAAATGTTAATTGCAGTGCAAGGTGATCAAAGTTGTCATAGTGCTACTATACTGTTAATAGGGTTGTGTGCAGGTTTGTTCAAGAAATAAATGGGTGCAGGGAAGTTGTTTGTGTTTGATAGTGTGGCATCTCAGGCTTCTCTACCTCTTGCCTGATGAAAAGATGTCATGACCTGGACGATGGGGATCATAGATAATAGACATCACTTTCTTGAGGCAGTACTGGTGAGGGATGTGTCCATGATGTACTGAGCTGTCTACTACTCTCTGCACCTCATTCCATTCCAGTCAGGATACTTTAACACTACGTCCACAGTAGTAGCATGCCGAGCCTCCTTAACCTTCTAAAGAAAGTAAAGGCTCTGGCTTGCTTGCCTTGTGATTGCACACTGCTACATTGGCTCAGACCTGAAAGTAACTCACAACAAATAACAACTTTGGCATGTTCCAGCACACGGCGTGCTCAAACCCATCTGCAGTGAGCACCTTCAGTAGCTGCTCTCACAGCAGTCTGCAGGAAGTCAGGAGTCGCTGATGAAATTGATAGAAAGTTATTAAAGTACTAAGGACCAGACCGTGATGTTAGGTCCATTACGTGCCAATCCTTCTATCTACTGTATGATGAAAGACCCACGCAACTAAGAAGGGTTCTGTTCATTTTCTCAGACAGAAGCGCGAAGAGGAGACTCCAGGAGATGTTTTTTATTTTGTTGACATCCAAAGGCATAATGCTGAGATAGCCGCATTTCATCTGGACAGGTAAGGGCTTGGTTGCTCCCCCGTAAGAAATCTAATGTCCTAACTTGGCAAAGGAGTGAATTTTTGGCTGACTTGCTGGGGCTTTGTGTACTTACAAGATAGGTGATCTTCAAAACATGAAAAACAAACTGAATGGAAATCTGATTTTAGTTTAAGTTTGCAGGTCATTTCCAAAATCATAACTGTGGAATGGAAGTTTCACAAAGATGCATTAATCTTTTCCAAATCATCCATTCACTATAGTAACTTACATCTACATTTCCCTCTGCTCCGAGAGGAGTGGAATTGAAGCAGCAAGCTTTCCTTATACAAAATGTGTTTGGACGACTAATGCTGGTCTTTTACTTTCCCTGTCCAACGTCAGTTTACGACATTGCAGTGCTCTTAGTCCATTATGGGTCTTGTGTACTGGTCAGAGATCAAGTGGGTAAAACTTAACTTCAGTAGAGTCACTGAAACAACACTGGAACAGTGTTGGAACACTAGAAGTCAGCAATACCAATATAAGATAACTTTATCGATTATACTCGGCGTTCAACACCATCTTCCCCTCAGAACTAATCAACAGGTTTCAAATCCTGGATCTTTACACTCGCTCTGCAATTGGATTCTTGATTTCCTCATTGGGAGATCACATTCAGTAAGAATCAGTAATCTCATCTCCTCATTGCTATCAACACGAGCACAGCTCAAGGACTTGTGCTTAGCCCACTGCCCCAGCCCCTCTGTTCTTTTGGCTGACTGTGCGGCCAGGCACAGCTTAAACGCCTTCCATAAATGTGTCTACAACATCACTGTTGGTGGCAGGATCTCAGATGTTGATGTGGAGGCAGACAGGACTGAGTTAGACTGGCTGATCATGTGGTTTCACAGCACCCTTGAACTCAATGTCAGCAACATCCAGGAATTGACAGTGGTCTTCGCGAAGGGGAAGCTGGGAGACCACAAACCAGTCCTCAGCAAGGGGTCATGGATAGAAAGAGTGTGCAGTATTAGGTGTTAGGGTTGTTAGATTTATGCTGGGGCTATCATATTGATGTAATCATGACAGTTTTCTAGCAATAGTGTACTTAATAAGTGGGAGGCCTTCAAAAGTGAAATGTTGTGAGTACAGAGTTTGTATGTTCCTCTCAGAATAAAAGGCAAGGAAACCTTAGCTTTCAAGAGATAGTGAGGCCCTGGTGAAGAAGAAGGAGCTGCATAGCAGGTATGGGCAAGCAGGAACAAATGAGGTACTTCAGGAATTTAAGGAATGCAGTGTAACACTTAAGAAGGAAAACAGGAGAGCAAAAAGAAGACATGAAGTTGATGTTGCAGACAAGGTGAAGGAGAATCCTTACAGATATATTAAACATAAAAAGATAGCAAGGGACAAAATTGGTCCTCTGTAAGATCAGAAAGAAGCCGAAAGAGATTGGGGAGATCTTAAATGGATTTTTTTGCATCTTTATTTACTAGTAAGATGGGTAGGTGTGAGGTAATAGATCTTACACAGATTGCAGAGGAGTAGGTGCTGTCTGTCTTGAGGCAAATTGGGATAGATAAATCCCCTGACCTGACTTGTTTCCTTGAATCCTGTGAGAGGCAAGTGCAGAAATTGCAGCGGGCCCTAGCAGAGATATTTAAGTCATCCTTAGCCACAGGTGATTTGCCGAAGAATTGGAGGATAGCTGATATTGTTCTGCTGCTTAAGAAAGTCTCTAAAAATAATCCTGGAATTTATAGACCAGTGAGCCTGACATCAGTAGTGGAAAAGTTATTGGAAGGTATCCCAAGGGAGTGGATATATAAGTGTTTGGATAGACAGGGACCAATTAGGGTTAGTCAACATGACTTTGTGCTTGGTAAATTGTGTCTAACCAAACTCATGGAGTTTTTCTACGAAATTCCCAGGAAAGTTGATGAAGGCAAGGCAGTGGATGTTGTCTGCATGGACTTTAGCAAAGCCTTTGACAAGGTCCCGCATGGGAGGTTGGTCAAGAAGGTTCAATCGCTTGGATCAACTCAATTACTTGTTGCCCAATGCGTTTTATTTTAAAGGATTCTCGATTTCCGCCGAGTTCCCCCAGTGGCGGGCAGACGAGTTCACCTCAGTAAAGAGATCCAAGACCGGACCCGAAATGAAGATTTGAAAGGGAGTTTTTTCACCTCGCCAGGTAACGAGCCCAGAGGCCAAACTCTGCCATTTGCGGTTCGAGGCAGAATATTTAAGTGCAAAACAGAAACTCAATAAAACTTTTATTTGTTTCTGACTTGAAAGCTTAAAAATAGTTTAGTCATCATGCTATATTTTGGCCATAATGTCTAACCTGGGGACATAAAGGAAGGGTGGATAACTTAGAACTAAGTTACACATTGTGGTCAGGCAACAACTTTAAATGATAATGTTTTACTGTTGAATATTTATACTACAAATATGGATGTGACCTCACACTTTTGAAGCACATTTTTAAACAAATAAGAATGTTAATCTGGTATCCCTGTCACAGGAGATGCAGATTGACAAGTGATGTAGGCGCTCACTTGCAGAGGATGCTGGGTTCTGGCTTAGGAGTCTAGTCAGACTAGTTGATACTTCAGTTTGGTCCTAAATCCCGCTTGCCACATTATGATTTCCTTTCCCTCACTTAAATCTCATAATCCATCCTTCCCCCTCCCCCACACTCTGATACCTCCCTTCTCCCTCCACTTTCTCAAACATGTCCTCTCCCCATTTCTGATTTCTGCCCAATCCTCTTCCCTCCTTGGCTTTAGTCTGCTGTTCGTACACGTTTCCCACACTCACCCTCTGATCCCATCACATTCATTCCTTCTGATTTTGTCTTCTTGCTCAGGTTATCTGACAGGAAGGCATGCTGATTACAAAACTGTTATCTGTGACTTCTCCCTGTTCTGATTAAATGTCAAAGTTCAAAAAGTAATCTTAAGATCAAAGTACATATGTGCCTTGCAGACATTTACAGTAGAACAAAGAACTACGATAGAATCAAAGAAAAACTACACACAGCCAATGTGGCAATCTGTGCAAATACAAAGGATATTATTATCAATTAAAATAATAATAATTAATTAAACAACAATAATAATTTGACTCTTTCTTCAACTTGTTGATGATATGAAGCCACTTGCGTGTCCCACACATCAACAGAAGGCGAGGGTTGGGTAGGCTGGGGGAGAGGTTAAAGAAGATGTGCAGGGCAACTTTTTATAATATATAGTGTGGGAGATGTGTGGAACAGATTGCCAGGTATAGTGGAGTAATCAGGTACAATACTGGTGTTTAAGAGGCTTTTAGACAGACACGTGTATATGCAGGGAAACGAACCATGTGCAAACAGTCGAGATTTAGTTTAATTTGCATCATGTTTAGGGAAAACCTTGTGAATCAAATGGCCTGTTCTGTTTGATACAATATGTTTAGGCTGAAAGGCCTGTTCCTCTTCAGTCCTCTATGTTCAGGCTGTAAAGCCTGTTCCTGTTCTCAGACATCCCACCCTGCAAAAACTCATTTCGGGTAGGTAGCACCACCACCCCCGCCTCCTGCAATCCCATATCCCAACCCCCCCCGGTCGACCTCCAAGGGTGTATGTATTCAGGACATTTGATTATGAAAGAACACAAAAATTTATTTGATCACGTATTGAAACTATTTACACACACACATTTATTCCTTGTTGAGTATTTTGTTGGCAGTTTCAATGCTAATAGCTAAATGCTGATGCAAATAGCTTTTCTATTTCTTTTGCAAACTTTCCTTGTACTGTGATGCGACTTGCTTGGCAGATTTGACCATTTTGCAAGTCTACAGGGAGTTTGGCCTCATCACGTAGGGTATCGATAGAGTAGCTCTTTAGCAGCCAGCCGGCTAGTTTAAATAACGTTAGCTATGCTAATGAATGACACCTGTTAAACTCACCTCAACATGTCTTTTACATTTTAACCCACCATGGGCAATAGAAAAGTCACTGTTGCAAACAGTGCAGCGAGCAACACTGTCATTATTTTGACCCCTATTAGGCAGGGGTACACTTCAGTGTAGTCTGGGGTGAAGTATGTTTTATATTTTCTTTTTTTGGAACACTCTGCCATAGAGCTGCAGGACACTAAACTGAACTGATGGACAATGAAAATGAGAGAGAGAGGTCGACTGTAAAGCCCGCCCACAGAGAAAACTGATTGGTCTACTTAGCACAAAGAGACACCAATCAGGATTCATTCTCATTTTCTCCCTCTCCCTCTCCCTCACCCTCCCACCCTCTCCCCCCTCTCCCCCTCTCCCCTTCCCCCTCTCTCTCTCCCCCACTCTCTCTCCCCTCTCTCTCTCCCTTCTCTCTCTCCCTCTCTCTCCCCTCTCTCTCCCCCTCTCTCCCCCCTCTCTCCCCCCCTCTCTCTCTCCCCTCTCTCCCTCTCCCCTCCCCCCCCCCATCTTGGTCACTCGCTCTCAAAAGAAATCGATTTCCGGGATATTGTATATAATTTGCAGGCATCAGGGAACCACTGTCAATATGCGGGAGACTCCCGGAACTTCCGGGAGAGGTGAGATATCTGTGTTCTATCCTCCATGTTCAGGCCTTTCTGTTCCTGTTCTATCCTCTATGTTTAGGCCGAAACGCCTGTTCCTGTTCTATCCTCTATGTTCCGTGTTCTATGACTTTTCTGTTTTCTAAATCCTAGCACTTATACCTCCCCAAAACACATTGAATTTTCCAGGGATATTAACAAAGGATCTCCTCCGGGGGACTCATTCTTTTATAAGGTATTAAAAACAGAAATGGCCAGAACCATCAACGACAGTGGATGAAAACCATAATTTACCTCCATCATAAGTTTTGTTAACAAATTACCCTGATTGTTAGGTTAAATGAATGATCATCTTTCCAGCACTGAAGAGAGATGCAGAGACAGTGCCCATTCCCATTCTGAGGTCTTCACTCAGATAGTGACATTGCAAAGTCTTCAGACCACTGCTCTCAATGTCTAAATTCAGCAGCAATTCTTTCTGCTTCTGCTTGGTACTGCGCATGCACTGCCGGACGGCTGTTATAACGCACAGTCGGTGTGAACGGCATGAGAGTTAAATTGTAAAGTGAGCTTTTTTGACTAGATCCCCTAAATTGACTTGACTTGTTGAGGTGAACTACATATACCTGTCTGGACACGCCCCCCCCCCCCCACTGACTGCCCCTGTGGCTCCTCCCACTGACCATGGCTCCTCCCACAGACCCCGGTATAAAGGCGTTTGGAGCCTGAGCCCTGGCCTCAGTCTCCAGGATGTAGTGTGGTGGTCAATTGCTGCTCCAGCCAATAAAAGCCTATATATCGCCTCACGTCTCGGAGAGTTATTGATGGTGCATCACTTGTAAAATCCAAATTACATCGACTCGTAGTTCTGTGCAAGTGCTTCTGTTCAGGTATTCTTTAATTTTCTGCCCTTGTGATAAACTTTGAAGCATTTCATTACCTTTCAAAAATTCAAAACTATTTCACCATGAGAGGGGACTTCTGCATAGGAAGAATGGAGTATGAGCCAAACCTGTAACATTTTAAATCTGGCAACTCAATGTATAAATTATCTAACTGACTGAAGTGTGATATTTGTCTGTCGATACTTATATTTCACAAGCTAAAACTGTCTTTTCCTATTATTTAATCTCCTAGAGAGAACCTAATAACTCACCCTCTTACTTCATCTATGAACCAAATGAATCCTCGAACCAGATCTGATAGAGGTTTTTTAATATCATACTGTAGGTAGGGTAGACGGTAAGAACCTTTGCCCTAGAGTAGAAATGTCATTCACCAGAGTACCTGCTCTTAAGGTTGGTGGGGTGGGGGCGGAGCTTAAAGGTAACATAAGACCATAAGACATGGGAGCAGAATTAGGCCATTTGGCCCATTTCATCATGACTGATCCATTTTTCCTCTCAGCCCCTATCTCCTGCCTTCTCCCTGTATCCCTCCATGCTCTGACCACTCAAGGATGTGTCAACCTCTGCCTTAAATATACACATAGGCTTGGCCTCCACAGCTGCGTGTGACAAAGAATTCCATAGATTCACCCCTCTCTGGCTAAAGAAATTCATTCTAGGGACCGTTTTTGAATTATTTTCAAAAGCTTTGATTTCCCATTAAAGTATAGATGCTGGTTAATAGCATATTTCACTGTCTGATAAGGGTTTTTTTTCTTTTTTTTCTTTAACAAACAGCTTTGGCTTTGGTACTGGGGTTAGATTATATATATATATATATGTAAATTATTCATATCAGCATTTGAATTAATCTAATCTACACGAATATAAGGTAAGGAGTTTGTTAATGTGATTCAAATATAATGTATTTGGTATTATTATATCTTTCTTTTGTTTCATAATATGTATTTTCTTGAACTTTGTATTCTTCTATGCAGAAATTAGTAAAAATATTGAAAAAGGAAAGAAATTCCTCCTAATGTCCATTCTAAAAGGACGCCCCTCTATTCTGAGGTTGTGTCCTCTGGTCTTCAACTGTCCCAACATAGGAACTGTCCTCTCCACATCCACCCTGTCTTGGCCTTTCGCCATTCAATAGGTTTCAATGAGGTCTCCCCTCCTTCCTCTGAATTCCAGTGAATACCTTAAGGGATACATGTTGGGTTTTTTTATGCAGAGAATGGAGAGTGCCTGGAAAAGACTACCAGGGTAGTAGAGAAAGCAGGCTGTTTGATAGAATTTAAAAAGCTTTTAGATAAACACTGAATATGACGAACTGGAAGGATATAGAGGATCTGCAGGAAGGCATTTAATATAAATTGGTATCAAGACTGTCACAAAAATATGAGCTGAATGGCCTGTCCACTGCAGAATTGTTCAATATTCTATAACTCTGTAGATATCAGAATTAGCTGGGTGCCCTAGGCCTTACCTTATCAGAGACACACTCTCTATTCTATCCATCCCTCGGCAGCTTTAAACAGATCAGTTTTCTCTCTTTCTGAGTTCTGATGAAGAGACTTCGATCTGAAACATGAACTCTGCTTTTTCCACAGATACTTCCTGACCAGCTGAGTTTCTGTTTTTATTTCAGAATTTCTATCAGGTTTTTTTTGAGTACAGTACAAACTATATTTTCATGCCTGCACCATCCGAAGCCAGCCGATGCCAATGAACAACACACCCATCCAAAGAGGGAAAGATTGTTCAGAAACGTCTTTAAGAATTCTTTACAGTACCTTGGCAAGTCAGGCAATAAGTGCTTATTTCTCCTTTGCCGTTTCCTTTCTTTCTAATAGATTGCTTTTTTGATCCGTGTCAACAATTTCTGAAGCGATACAAACTCTCAGATTTCAATGCACCAGCACTAACGATCCTAGTTATCTGTCAACTCTAAGATTTAGATCTTAGAGAAAATGAATAACTGTGCTCTTTCTGTTCTTCTACAGACAACAATGTATGTTTCTATTCAAAATGCCTTTACTCTTGTAAGACCGAGTATGCAGTTTGCGGGAGACCACACCAGCTGGAAGGGTCTGTCTCTGCCTTTCTGCCTGACCTGCACATTGCCCAGCGAGAGCTCATCACAAACCCCTGGAGCAGGTCCTACACATTTGCAGATAAAGCAGAGTAAGGCCTTAGGTTTGTTGGTACACTTGATTTGTCTTCAGGGAAATACAGCAATCTTTCTATGTCAATATTGGCAGCTGAAATGTAACTGGTTTAGTGATAATTGTGAAATGTTGCTGCTTCTTGTTGCATGCAGTGCCCTGATAAACACACCACAGCAAATACCTGGTACATGTAAAAGGTACATGGCAAATAAAGATGATCCTTGATCCTTGATATGGACATGAAATATTTGCAATATGTCGTGTCATGGCCTCTTATGCCAAGATGATGCCACCCTCAAGGTAGAGGGGCAACACCTTATATTCCATCTGGGTAGCCTCCAATCTGATGGCATGAACATTAATTTCTCTTTCCAGTTAAAAATACCTCCCTCCCCCCTCCTTTCTTCTATTCCTCATTCTGGCATCTTACCTCTTCTCACCTGCCTATCACCTCCCCCTGTGTTCCCTCCTCCTTCTCTTTCTCCTATGGTCCACTTTGCTCACCTATCAGATCTCTTCCTCTCCAGCCTTCTATCTTTCCCACCCACTTTGCTTCACCTATCAACACAGGACTTCCAAAGGATCTCGGCCCGAGATGTCAACAGTACTTTTTTCCATGGATGCTGCCTGGCCTGCTGAGTTCCTCCAGCTTTGTGCGTGTTGCTTTGGATTTCCAGCATCTGCAGATTTTCTCTTGTTTTTGCTTCACTTATCGCATTCCAGCCACCCTCCTTCGCCTCCTCCCACATTTTCATTCTGGTATCTTCCCCCCTTATTTTCAGTCCCGAAGATGGGCCTTGGCCCAAAATGTCGACTGTTTTTTAATTTCCATTGATGCATTTGGTATATCACATATAAATATATCACATTTGTAAGTGATAAAATACTTATCACATATTTAATGTGGTAAATAAGCAAGCAACCACATCAATGACCGCAGACTCATCTTAAGAACAATATGCAGGCCCCCTCACTCCCATCAAACCATTGATAAAAAGCATCTTCATTTTCCAATTGCATCCACTATGACGGGTATAATTGAGAATGTTCCGGTATCTACTGGCATTGTGGCAGGGGCTGATGCTGTTCCCACTTCAGAAGCCTGATAAATGAGTGCTTGTGACAGTACTTCAGGCCTTGTTCATTACAACCAGGCCTTCTTGCTATGGGTTAGACTGAGCGGAGCTGCCCATCGTATTGGGAGATTGCATACTCAAGCCTGCTGGTCTGCCTGTAATGGCACCTGAGGGCCATTGCCAAGTTACTTTCACGTGCTTTGCACACGTTCTGGTAACTAGAATTGTGTGAAAGACAGGAAAGTATGAGCGAGTTTGCTCTGGGAAAATCTTCAGGAAGGTGTCCGTTCTATTGTCAGCCACTGTCATGAGGTGAATTAAATGCCAAAGTAAATTTATTATCGAAGTACATATATGTCACCATATGCAACCTTGAAATTAATTTTCTTGTGGGCATTTACAGGAAAATAAGGAAATGCAATAGAAATTATGAGAGCTATACATTGTGGGTGCCACTATAGCATAGCTGTTAGCGTGGCACTATCACATCTCGGCATTTCGAAGTTAAGAGTTCAATTCCGGTGCCGTTCTGTAAGGAGTCTCTGTATGTGCTCCTTGTGGAATGAAAGAGTTTTCTCTGGGTCTTCCAGGTTCCCCCCACCGTCCAAAGATATATCGGCTAGTTTATCTAGTCATTGCAAATTGTCCCATGATTAGGTTAGGGTTAATCAGGGTTGCTGAAGCGGCGCAGCTCGAAGGGCCAGAACAGTCTACTCCACACTGTAGCACTGAATAAAATAACACAGACTGACAAACGACCAATGTGCAAAAGAAGAGTAATTGTGCAAAGAATTAATAAATACCGAGAGCGTGAGTTGTAGAGTCTTTGAAAGTGAGTCCATAGGCTGTGGAGTCTCATGTGAGAGAGCAGTGTGAAATGACAGATCGCACAGGGAAGAGGTGGAGTGCATTGATTGGATCACTTTGCTAAACACGGAGCTGTGTTAAACACAGTCGGATCAGCAATCATTGCCAATGGACTTACCCATTTCTGCAATGAATTTATACTGCTCTCAGCTGGAATCCCATAGGTTGGTTCTGATTGATGAGGGGTGTTGGACATGAGTGAGTGGAAATGCTAACCCTTGCTTGCCCTTTGAATGCCAGTCTCTTTATTTCTCTCGGCACCTGCAACCACTCTGCTTCCCACTGCCCTTCGATGTTAACCGGCAGCACAAAGGGCTAGCAAGCTGAAACAACGATTACATCAGCAGAGAGAAACAGAGACAAGGAAAAGTGAAGGGCAACTATGTACGGAAAGATATGGTCAGAACGGAGGTGAAGAATTTCTTTACCCAGAGGTTGGTGAATCTGTGGAATTCATTGTCATAGGCAATAGTGGAGGTCAAGTCATAGAGTGTATTTAATGGAAAAGTTTCTTGATTTTAAGGGTGACGAAGGTTATAGGAAGAATGCCAGAAATGTGAGGTTGAGAGGGTATATAAGTCAGCCATGATCAAGTGGCAGGGAACAATTGATGGGCCAAATGACTAATTCTGCTCCAATGTCTAATGGTCTTATTACCTAATTAATAGCTTTCAGGTGGATAAGGTGCAAGGAAGTATGGCAGGCTTGCCTTTAGTAGCCAAGGCACTAAGCACAAGAGTTGAGAAGTTACGTTGGAGCTTTATAAAACTCCTGTTAGTCCGTATCTGGAATATTGCATTCAGTCTGTCATTCAGAAAGGATGTGGAGGCTTTGGAAAGGTGCAGGACAGGTGTATCAGAATGCTGCCTGGATCAGAGATCATGTGCAATGAGGAGAGGTGGGACAATCTTCGACTGTCTTTTCCACAGCAGCAGAAACTGAGCTGACACCTGATAGCAGTTTATAAGATTATGAGAGGCGTTGATGGAGAGTTGACATCTTCTTTTCAGAGTCAATGTGTCTAATACCTAAAGGCATGTATTTAAGGTGGTGGGGGGGGGGGGGGAGATCAAGGGAGATGTGCAGGACAAGTTTTTACATGGAGAGTGGTGAATGCCTGAAATGCTCTACCAGAAGTGGTGATGAGCAAATATGATAGACGCTCTTAGATAGGCAAGTGAGTGTGCAGAGAATGTAGGCAGCAGGGATTAATTTATTTAGGCTCTTAATTAGTCCAGCACAATATTGTGGGCTGAAGGGCCTGTTCCTGTGCTGTACTGTTCTGTATTCTAGCTCAATTGACAGGTGATCCAGGTTCTGCAGCAAGTCATTAGAATAAGTGGCTAATGGAGCCTGCCTTTGGTATGTACTGAGCAGTGCCAATGCACCTGTAAAGGAGGAAGTGAAAGGTCTACAGGGAGCAGCATTTATGTGATGCAAGACACTAGAGAAATCTGTCTATATTCATTTTGTTTAAGCTTGAAACTATGCATAGTGATTATATTATGCTTTCTGCAAGGAGTCGCTTCTCACCTGGCAATGTCAGCCTCCCTCTTACCCACTGCTGGTAAATTATGTTGTGGGACTTCATCTGGGGGTTTCCACTCCTGTGCTTCTTCCTCTGACTTCTCCTCCTCTCCGGGCTGATCTATAAGCTCTGGGGCTCCATCCTCCAGAATATGTTGCGGCCTCTTTATGGCTTGAGCAATCTCCAACACACAATAAAAGAATCTGTACAATAGCTTGGAGGATATTGGACACCTAAAACTTTGGACATCTAAAATCCTGACACCTAAAACTTTGACAAGCTTCTGTAGGTGCACAGTGAAGAATATCCAAACTGATTGGATCACAGCCTGGTGTAACACCAATTCCCAGGAATGGAAAAGTGTATGGAAAGTGGTGGAGACAGCCCAGACCATCACGGGCAAAGCCCTCCCCACTCTACAACGAGTGCAGCCACAAGAAAGCAACATCCATCATCAAGGACTCCCGCCATTCAGGTCATGCTCTCTCCTCACAACCACCATCGGCCTCAGGTCCCATACCATGAGGTACAGGAACAGCTTTTACCCTACAACCATCAGGCTCCTGACCTGATGCGGATAACCACTCACCTCAACTTTGAACTGATTCCACAACCCACAAACTCATTTTCAAGGACTCTACAATGTATGTTTTCAATATTACTTTTTTAATTTGAAGAATTTGTCTTTACACGTTGGTTGTTTGTCAGTCCTTATTTAAGCACAGTTTATTATGAATTCTATTGTATTTCTTTCTTTTCCATTAAATACCTGCAGTAAACTGAATCTCAAGGTAGTATATATAGTGACTTATGTGTATGTATTTTGATAATTAATTTACTTTGACTGATGGCAACATTTTGTAAGAGCAGTGCCATTCTTCACAATGATCCTAGTACCTGCAGGCCATTAATTATAGCAGTGATCTGCAGCAGAGTGGAGGAGTCATGCATGAACAAGGAGGTGGGAAAAGAGATCATCCTTGTCTCCCAAGGTCTGTCTTTCTGCACACAGGCAATCCTTGAAGGTGTCAAGCAGTTCATTGTCCTTAAGAATGAAAATTTCACAGGTGCAAATGTCGTAGAGTCTTCTATATTTGAATAAGGTCACTCTTCAATCTTCTGAACTCCTAAGGATGCAGACCCAAACTTGTACTCACTGGAGTTTAGAAGAATGAGGGGGGAATCTCATTGAAACCTATTGAACATTGGAAGGCTTAGATAGAATGGATGTGGAGAGTATATTTCCAATAGTGGTAGAGTCTAGGACCAGTGAACACTGCCTCAGAATATAAGGACATCCCTTCAGCATTAAGATCAGGAGGACTTTCTTTTGGCAGAGGGTGGTGAATCTGTGGAATTCTCTGCCACAGACAGCTGTGAAGGCCAAATCATTGTGTATATTTAAAGTGGAGATGGCAGGTTTTTGATTAGTTAGGATGCCAAAGATTATGAGGAGAAAGGGGTTGAGATGGAAAATAACTTAGCTATGATTGAATGCTGGAGCAGACTCGATGGGCTGAATGGCCTAACTCTGGTCCTATGTATTATGGTTTTATGGTCTTGCTTATTTACCACGATGAACAGCTTCTGATAATCCAGCACAACCTGTGCATTCAGTGAGTGGCAACTTTTTCTGTTAATGGAAAGCCTGTCCTCACTTGTGTGCTGGGGGTGTCACCACACTTCCGACGCCAAGATGGCATGTGTACTACTCACCAACCCAAACTGTACAGATTAGGAATGTGGGAGGAACTGGGAGCACTGAGAGGAAGCCCTCGAGGTCACGAGGAGAATGTGCAAACTGCTCACTGGCAGCAGTGGAATTTGATCAGTGATCGCCGGCACTGGAAGTGATTGTACTACCATGCCACTGTGTTCTCAAGGTATGGAAGGTCAACCTCTGTAAATAAAGCACCAGCGAGGGACATATTGGGAGACAAAGCAGCAATCTCCTGTCACTGCTTAGTGTGAACCTGTGCAATGAAGGTGACCTTGACTTCAAAGGAGACAGTAGTCCTGGCACGAGAGCTAAACGTAAGGTCTTCCCCACATCTCTATCATGACTGCCACTGAAAACCCAAGCCTGCAAGGATATTGTGCAGGACTCTGTGAGAATAGAGCCTTCTTTGTTGGATATGTTTCTGCCTCCCGGTGGTGAGGTGTCACCCCACCCTATATTGCTAGTCATCTTATCGATACCCTCTAAAAGATTGATTCTAGTCCCTTATGCCTGAGTATTTGAGCTTTCAGATGCATGAACAATTCCCCACAATGGCTTTCATCAGAGCTCATGGGCTTTGGGTGCTACTTGAACAGGCTAAGATGATTTGTAAAAGCGTCAATGCCTCTAAATCACAAACAAAGCCACAAAGTGGTGCAATATACTCCTAACTGAACTACAAGTGAATCTTAAATTTGCAGATTTGCTCCCAGAAACTCCAAGTAATAGTGTAGACGCTGGTATCACAGTGTGATCAAGAATCACAGTGGGCAATGATGTCATTACATGTGCAGAATTGCACCCAGGTCGGGCTCTCTTTGCTTGTTTCTATTTCAAAGCCAAGTTGAGTTTATTGTCACGTGCTTGAGTACATGTCTGCATGACTGCAATGAAAAGCTTACCTGCAGCAGCAACTCAGGTATGTGGTATCAGATAGAACTTTTCCGTGTAAAGAGAGGTAGAGTGGATCCAATGTGCTGTGACTACCAATTCTGTTAATATGATGATGTGTGGTTAGTGTTTTCTTTGACCATGAGTTCTAAAAGCTTGTTATTGTTTTTTTCTCCTTTAGGTGGGAAATCAATCCAAACTATTGTATAAAGATCAAAAAAACTCCTCCATACAATACTGGCAGTAGGTTGCTGAACGTCATCGATATGGCTATTTTTGATTTTTTAACAGGTAAACATTTGAAAGGAAAGAGATTTTCATGATGCGTAATGAGTTCCGTGAACTGGGCAGATTAACTCGTGGATAAAGTTGATGCCAGAGTAGTCTGTGTCTAGATTTTCTTGGTCCTGTCCTATGGCACTGAACTAAGAGTGCCTTTTGTGTATTTCCCTTCCAGCAACAAGGTACCCCCAAGAATTGGTACAATTGGCCACAGCATCCTTTGTCAGTGTCCGCTCATTTCTTTTGTCCAATGCCATAGGAAGAAGCTAAGTTGTAGCAACCTAACCAGGTGTAGTCAATAACTCTGAAGTGGAATCTTGTTCCTTCCTAAGATTTAATCGATTTCCCTTTGGTCACCTACACTCTTATTGACAATGGAATAAATGGAAAGTTGCTTTACTCTTCACCGATTTCACTTTCCTCAAGTGCAAAAGCAGCTTTGCTGACTTTGTCCAGAATTAGGAAGGATTTCTGAAAGACCAGAAAAGGCTGCTGAATGCCTCCATCTCCCAGTGATAGCATTTCCCTGATGGATCCAGTTTAGCATCTTGTATAAGCCAAGATAAATGTCTCCTGATGCCAAGTTTACTTCTGCACATTAATGTGACTGCTTTCAGCCCAAATCTGAATAAAAGCATATGTACGGTTACAGAAACTTCTTGGTCATTGAAAGGAAATTAATATAAATTTAAAAAAACAACAGAATCAGGGTATGTTGTTTCAGCTTGCAATAAAATAGAAATGATGAAGAAACATGATGTTCAGAAGACTAGTCTGCTGCTTCATTTCATTACGTCTCCCACTGTTTAAGTTGTACCTGGCAAAGAAATTCTTGCTGCCATTGTGCACAAGTCCTCTTTGAGTCTGCATTTTTCAGACATATTCCAAGTCCCATTCTTTGCCTGGATCTACCTCTCCCCAACACATTATCTTCTCAACAATGATTTTTATCTTCGTTTTAGACACTTTCACTGTGGTTTCACCGCTTCTTATTTTGTCTGTGAGCCCATTGCTACAGACTTCAGTCACAAACAACAGAAAGGCTTTAACCAATGTCACTCTTCTTTTCCTTTACACTTGGTAGGGAATGAGAAAGAAAAGGTGAAATCCAGGTCTGAGGTGGGGCAGAGAGAAAACCTGACAGTATTGTTTAAGTCCTTGTCCATTCAGACAAGAGATTAGAAGAAATTTCTTGAGCAACACGTGCAAAATGCTAGAGGAACTCAGCAGGTCAGGCAGCAGCTATTGAAAGGGGGAAAAATTGTTACATCTTGGGCCAAGATGCTTCATCAGGACTGGAAAGGAAGGAAAAAGAAGCTAGAATAAGAAGGTGGCAGGAGGGAAAGGAGTACAAGCTGGCAGGTCTTAGTGAAACAAGGTGAAGTGGAAGGTGGGTGGGTGGGAAAATGTTGAGAAAATATCTTCACCCATTCGATCACGAATGTTGAAATTCAAGAGGGCTGTAGAACTTTAGTTGCTATGCATATTCAGGATAGAGGCTAATAGAATTTTTTGAAGGGAATGTGGGATATGGGGTTAGTTCAGGGAAATGGCACTGAGGTTAAATATCAGATATCTTCTTGTGGCATGGTGGAAGAGGGACAAAGGATCAACTGGTCCCCTGCTGCTCCTGTTTCTTTCATTCTTAATTACATTGTGTTAGAGTAGGGTAACATGATCTCTCAAGTCAAGTAAAGGGTTGTCTAATGGTGGGTCCTCGGGTGACGGTAGAGATCAATCCAGAATCCACATGTTCTGGTGCAGTGTGGACATGAATTAGTGGTGCAGTGGTTAATGGTTAGAAACACTGTGTTAATCATGCAAGTGCAGTCTACACTGGAAAAAAACCAGGAGAAGAATTCCAGTGTAATAGCCTGGAGGAATTCAACAGGCCAGACAGCATCTATGGAAAAGAGTAAACCGTCGATGTTTCAGGCCAAGACTTTCCAGCAGGACTGGAGAAAAATAAAGAGAAGTCGGAGTAAGAAGGGGGTGGGGGAAAGGAGAAAGAAGTACCAGGTACTAGGTGGTGGGTGAAACTGGGAGAGGGGAAGGGGTGAAGTAAAGAGTTGGGAAGTCGATTGGCAAAAGAGATACAGAGCTGGAAAAAGGGGAATCTGTGCTTGGTGCTTGACGAAACGGTCTCCCAATCTACATCGGGTCTCACCGATATACAGAAGGCCACATCGGGAGCACCGAACACAGTAGATAATCCCAACAGACTCACAGGTGAAATGTTCGCTTCACCTGGAGGGACTGTTTGGGCCCTGGATGGTAGTGAGGGAGGAGGTGTAGGGGCAGGTGTGGCACTTGTTTGGCATGCAAGGATAAGTACCAGGTGGGAGATCAGTGGAGAGGGATGAATGGACAATGAAGTCACGTAGGAAGCAATCCCTGCAGAAAGTGGGGGGAGGGAGAGATGTGCTTGGTGGTGGGATCCCATTGGAGATAGCAGGAGTTATGATGCTTAGACTACTTGGGTGGTAGGTGAGGACTTGGTGCCCTATCCCTGGTGGGGTGGCAGAGGAATGGGGTGAGGGCAGATGTGTGCAAAATGGAAACAATACAGGTGAGGGCAGTGTTGATGGTAGAGGAAGGAAAGTGCCTTTCTTTGAAGGAGGACATCTCATTGGTTCAGTCAATGGCTTCCTCTCTTGCTGCGATGAGGCCACACTCAGGTTGGAGGAGCAACACCTTATATCCTGTCTGGGTAGCCTCCAACCTGATGGCATGAACATCAATTTCTCAATCTTCCAGAAATTGTCCCCTGACCCCCAACTCTCCTTCACCATTCCCCATTCCCATTTCCCTCTCTCATCTCATCTTCTTACCTGCCCCTCACCTCCCTCTGGTGCTCCTCCCCCTTCCTTTTCTTCCATGGTCTTCTACCCTCTCCTATCAGATTTCCCTTTCTCCGGCCCTTTACCTCTTTCACCTATCTGTTTCCCAGCTCTTTACTTCACCCCTCCTCCTCTCCTAGTTTCACCTATCACCTACCACCTTGCACCTCTTCCTCCCTTCCCCCCAGCTTCTTGATCTAACTTCTCTTGTTTTCTTCCTATCCTGATGAAGGGTCTCAGAACTTTGAATGTTTATTCTTTTCCACAGTTGCTGAGTCCTACCAGCACTTTGTGAATGTTGCTTTGGGTTTCCAGCATCTGCAGATTTTCTTGTTCCAGTGTAATAACATGGGAATGGTTGTTAACACATTTTATTACTGGGCAAGTCCTTTTTCAAGCACATAGCATTGAACAAATGTCATTGAATTTCTAGGATATTCCTTTTTAATTGCTTAAGTGCAAGGAAAATCTGCCAAAGGATTGAAAGGCATTGCTGCCTCAAAGAGAAAAGAACTTGGGTAAATTCAGAGGATTCAACTTTGCTTCAGTGAGGAATATTTGGGATTCATGATAACCTGCTTTTATCAGGTCAAAGTGAATATTTCAAGAAAGAATCGCAAACATTTCTGGTGAACACCTTTTCCTGTGGTCAATTCTTCTAAATTTGCTTCCAGGGAATATGGATCGACATCACTTTGAAGTCTTCACGAAGTTCGGAAAGGATGGCTATATCATTCACTTCGACAATGCCAGAGGGTAATTGCTTTAATAGTTTATATTTAAAATGCTATTAATATAAGCAGTGCAGAATCTAAAGAGAGCAAGTAAAATATGATTAAAGCAGTAAGGAATTTTATCCAAGGTATAATAGCGGAATCATCTGGTAAAGCTTACCAATGCTTGGCAGGTGGACTTTATCTTGGACAAGTATGAATTGCTATGTTTTGGGAATTTAAAACAGAGCTGGACCTAACATAATAAGTAGGGAGGCCCCTGAACATGTTGTACAACAGAGAAACCTAAGGGTACAATTACATAGTTCCCAGAAAGGTACACAGGATGGTGAAGAGCACATTTGGGGTAGTTGTCCGCATCGGTCAGGGCAGTGAGTACAAGAGTTGGGATTATGCAAAGCATTATGATAGAAGTCAAAAGTCCATACGTGGAGTATTATGTGCAGTCTTGGTCACCTAGCTATAAGAAGGATGTCATTAAGCTGGAAAGAATGCAGAAAAGATTTGGAAGGATATTACCGGAACTGGCGGGTTTAAGTTATAAGGAGAGATTGGATAGGCTCCAGCAATGCAGGAGGCTGAGTGTGACCTTATTTTAATTGATGAGGGGAATAGATAAAGTGGAAGTTCAGAGTCTTTTACCCAGGATAGGAGAGCTTAACGTGAGCGAGCGCAGAATCAGAATCAGGTTTAGCATCACCAGTATATGTCATGGAATTTGTTAACTTTGTGGTAGTAGTGCAATGCAATACATGATAGTTATAGAAAGGAAATAAATAACTCAATCAATTACAGTATATATATATTGACTAGATTAAAAATAGTGCAAAAACAGAAATTATATATATATATTTTAAAAGTGAGGTGGTGTTCACGGGTAATATGCCCATTTAGGAACGTATGGCAAAGGTGAAGAAGCAATTTTTGAATTGCTGAGTATGTGCTTTCAGGCTTCTGTACCTCCTTCCTGATGGTAACAGTGAGAAGAGGGCATGTCCTGAGTGATGGATGTCACCTTCCTGAAGATGCTTGAAGATGTCTTGGGTACTACGGAGGCTAGTGCCCAAGATGGAGCTGACTAATTTTACAAATTTCTGTAGCTTCTTTTGGTCCTGTGTAGTAGCCACCCTCCCCCCCCCCCCGCCCCTTATACCAATCAGTGATGCAGCCTGTCAGAATGTTCTCCACAGTATGTCTCTTGAAGTGTTTGATTACTTTAGTTGACAAACCAAATCTCTTCAAACTCCTAATGAAACATAGCCGTAGTCTTGCCTTCTTTATAGCTACATCGAAATATTGTGACCAGATTAGATCCTCAGAGATCTTGACACCCAAGAACTTGAAACTGCTCACTCTCTCCACTTCTGATCCCTCTATGAGGATTGGTATGTGTTCCTTCATCTTACCCTTCCTGAAGTCCACAATCAGCTCTCTCATCTTACTGACATTGAGTGCCAGGTTGTTGCTGCGACAACACTCAACTAGCTGGTATATCTCGCTCCTGTACACCCTCTCATCTCTATCTGAGATTCTACCAACAACAATTGTATCATCAGCAAATTCACAGATGGCATTTGAACCATACCGAGCCACACAGTCACGGGTATGGAGGGAGGTGAGCAGAGGGCTAAGCACACACCCCTGAAGTGCGCCAGCGTTGATCCTCAACGAGATGGAGATATAATCACCAATCCGCACAGATTGTGGTCTTCTGGTTAGGAAGTCAAGGATCCAATTGCAGAGGGAGGTACAGAGGCCCAGACTCTGTAACTGATCTATCAGTACTGTGGGAATGATGGTGTTAAACGCTGAGCAAGAGTCAACTGACAGCATCCTGACATCGGTGTTTAAGATGAGGGGAAAGATTTAAGAGGCCTGAGAGACAATATTTTTCACACTGAGCATAATGGGTGTATGGAACGAGCTGCCAGGTGAAGTAGGAGAGGTGGGTACAACTACTGCAGGTAAAGGATATTCAGACAGATACACAGATTGGAAATGTTGAGAGGGATATGAGCCAAGTGCTGGCAAATGGCAAGCTCACAGAGCAGAGAAAGGTTGGGCTGAAGGGCCGTTATACTCTATGACTTTACAACCCTTTTCAGCAAAGGATTCCATTTTAAAATTAGAAATCTCAGATAACAGAAATGTACCCTGAGTAAGTATAACAGTGGAAGCCTATAACCAAGGTTTGCTATATCACCAGTCCTTCTCCAATTTCTTCTGACCTCTTTGTTTACCTTCAGCTATAGCAATATGTATCAGAAGTTCCACGAATTCAATAGACTTTCTGTAATTTTGATCAGAGACACTAGCTTCACAATTGACATCCTATCCTCTGCACTGTGTTCTGATATTGACAAATATTGCACAAAATAAAGTGGATCATATTTTCAAAAGGATCAATATTGAGGCATTTATCATTAGTATTAAACATTTTGTATAATTTCTCTTAACATGACAGGATCAGATTTTTCTATACACACACAAATATCAATTGATTGTGTTCTTATTTTTGGACCCAGGCAGAAAAACATCCTGCTGTATACAGGCAAATTTAGCTACTGTGAAATAAAAAAAATTGACATCAAAGTTCTGCAGGGAACCAGTCTTTTATAACACAGTGGAAATTCAGCAAAACAGCAGAGAAAGGTGTAAATTAACAAAAGGAATAAACACTCAAATAGTTTCAGTGGAGATTTTGTCAATGTTCGATCAGAAGGTTGTGGATTGGTGCAGAAATTCTCCTGTTTCTTGCTACATCTTTTGTTAAATCTCACTGTTTTGAGTCCTGTGCATATATAGGAAAGAGCAGAAGTATGTGTTGTGATTGTGTTGAATGACAGACTAGGGTAGAATAAACAAAAGGCCTACTTCTGCTCCTATTTTTCTGTGTTTCTATGTTTCTATATTATTTTATTTCTGAATTCTGCAGAAACTCAGTGTTAACCGTACTTTAGACCAAGCACAGAACTGGAGACCTGCCCATGAGTTGCAATTCCAGTTATACGAAAGGAAGTATTTTAGAAACACTACTGGCCCTTCTCTGTTAGAAGTAGCCTCCTTTCTCAATGGTTTTAATCATGCTTGTACTGCTTTACTGGAAAACTAGATCAAAAGTACTTTTTCTGATTGGGATAGGAGCAAGCACTTCGGAAAAATAAACTTGTTCAGCCCCTCATCCCTATTGATTTATATCTTTGCTACCAGTAATTGTCGACTCTGTCCAGGTCTTGTGATACAGGCCAAAATTCACTGAAGGAACTTATTGCCTGGTTGGAAAAACAGAAACTCACATTTTGGATCATGCCTCAACAATCCCACCTGGTGTTGAGATCACTGGAAATTGACAGGATTGGCAAGAGTTTGTTAGCATTTGGTGATGATAGTCATCTGTGTCTCAGTTGCCCCTGAATCGGGTAGGAGAGCAAACACTCAAGTCAAGTATGATTTTCTCCTAAGGGGTTGTCTATTTGTGGGACCTCAGGTGGCTGGAGAGGCTGATCTGGGATCCATATATCCTTAATGGAGAACACGTGGGCACGCTTGGTTTAACGATGCACCGACAGCCACCACATGCTTCCTGACAGAGCGGGGTCATAGTTCAGTGGAATGGAATGCAAGATGACTGGGGGCCTTTCACTGCAGCAGCCTTCCTCCACCTTCACCACCATTGTGAGGTGTCATCATCTTCCGCCAGCTCCATTGTAGAGGTCCTGACTGGATTACTCTTTGTCTGGAAACCACCCCTCCTTTAACCTACCAGGAGCTAAGTACCAGATGGCTGAACTCCAGGCAGCATTGCCCTCGGGATCTCAAAAACTCGCAAGCCTCTCCACCACTACAAGGTGACGATCCTCGGGGGAGGTAGGCAGTGGTAATCCCTCAATCAATATCATTTGCAATGAGCTCAGCAGGCCAGGAGCCATCTATGGAAAAGAGTAGAGTGGGCACTTTGGGCCGAGACCCTTCAGCAGGACTGGACGATAAAAGATGAGTAGTAGATTTAAAAGGTTGGGGAGGGAGAAACACGAGGTGATAGGTTAAACTGGGAGGGGGAGGAGTGAAACAAAGAGCTGGGAAGTCGATTGGGGAAAGAAATACAGGGCTGGAGAAGGGGGAATCCAAGAGGAGAGGTCAGAAGGCCATAGAAGAAAGAAAAAGGGGGAGGAGAACCATGCATCTTTCCATCTGGTAAAACATTGCTTGTGGCTATTTGTGACTAAGTACCAAATGATAATACTATCAAAGATAAATCCTATCACTTCACTGAGTATTGGTTGTTGATTACTTGGCAGACATTTAACATTATTCAGCGATACTCTGATCTTGGAACAGCCCATTTAAAAACAACACACACACACACACAAAATGCTGGAGGAACTCAGCAGGTCAGGCAGTATCTATGACCTTCTTCTTTAGCCCTTTACCTTTTCCACCTGGCACTCCCCAGCTTCTAGCTTCATCCCCTCTTTCCCCTCCCACCTTCTTATTCTGGCTTCTTTCTCCTTCCTATCCAGTCCTGATGTAGGGGTTCAGCCCAAAACTTTGACTCTTTATTCCTTCCATAGAGGCTCCCTGACCTGCTGAGTTCCTCCAACATTTTGTGTCTGCTCTGGATGTCCACCATTTGCAGAATCTCTTGTTTTACCATTTAAAAAAATACTGAGCTTTAAGTGATCAATTTAAAATGAATCAGATGTTTTTATAATCTAAAAGTGACTTCAAAGCTTTGCTGATCACATTCTCTGCAGACCTGGGATATACAGCGTCCGTGAACTGCTTTTCACTCACTGCTTTATTTCCCGGCTTTATCCCTTGTTACACCAGCTCCTGCTAAGTCACTCTAATCACTAACAAAAGTTACCTCAGTCATTTACCTTATGTTTTGTAACTCCAAAAATGCATGGAAAGGAAAGCACGGGAGACCAAGATAAATGTATACTCTTTGTTTTTGCTTTAGTGAGGTGTGCGCTTATGGCGTGGTGTCATCATAACGTATGCCATTCATGTACTTTTACAAAGGACCCATAATGAATTATGTAAACAACAAAGGGTGCTTAATCAAACAATATATTTACAATATCACTCAAATATTACTGAAATATTAAATACACTACAATTTATAGTAGAATTTACAAAGATTTCTTGCAAATTTGCACTGCATGTACTATTTTGCAGTTAATCTGTTACAAAGCGACTTTTTATATAACACTACAATGCTATGTTTATGTAACAAGTTCACCATGGTGAAGTGTTTTACAACACTTCGCAGGTGTATATTTGAACAAGATTTGACACCAACCCATCAGAAAACATTATGACACATAAGCTTAAGCTGAGGCAGGTTTGAAGGAGTAACTTTGATGAGAGAGGTTTAGGGGAAATGCCGGAACTCAGGGTTTGAAACTTAAGATATGTCAATGTGACTTAAGTAAAAGTGGGGCTGACTCAGAGGTCAGGAATGGAGGAGTAAAGGTAACTCTAAAAGATTTTCTCAGATAGTGAAGTGGGACAGTGAAGGGATTTGAAAGCCTAGTGTTAATTTTAGCACTATGCTACTGCTGGACCAGGAGCCACCAAGGACAGGAGTGATGGATGAACAGGATGCTGGAAGTTAAGTTATGGGCAAGGGAATTTGGAATCATTATAAATGTCCAGAGTGAAGTATGGAAGGCCAGCTAGTTAGGTCTAGAGGGACAAAGACATGGAAGAGGTTTGCCACAGCAGATGAGCTGAGACAGGACAGAATAATTGATTCGATATGCTTTTATATTGCATTCATTAAATTGTGTGCTGACTTTAACAAAGCAGCAGCCAGTCTAATGAATCACTGAGAATTTGTACTAAAGACACCTGTTAATGCTAAACTATTTCTGACAATGCAACTGAATGGCAATGCTCTCCTGTCAACTCTGACAAGCCAGATCACAACACATTTCTTTCTTTCTCTTAGGTTTGGGAAGCACTCGCATGATGAACTCTCCATCCTTGCACCCCTGGCCCAGTGTTGCAGGTAAAGTCACACTGTCAGCGTGATCTAAAATGAGGGGAAAATGCTGTGTCTATGTTGCAAGCATTATATGGCTCTGATTTAGCAGAGGGTCAGTCTGCATTATATGGGTGTAAACCACGGCATTTTTCATTTTATCCCCAAGGACAGTGATGTATTTCCCGTGTTAGACATATTGCTTGGACCTTATGAAGACAATGAACTATACAAACTCCGGCTTATCCTGATTCCTTTTAATGGCTGAGAGCAGCAAATCTGAACTTTTGGTGCGTTCGAAACCTTTCACTCTGATACCATACTTTGGGTTCAAGATATGAAATCTAGACAGGAATTTTCTGACTTCTCTGAATCAGAATCACAGTCAAGTTTATTATTATCGACATGCCATGAAATTTGTTGTTTTTTGGCACCAGTGCAATACATAAATTAAGCCATAATTACAATAACTGAATCACATCTGAAATCCTGTCTGTCCACTACCCTGGACCCCCACCAATAGGTCAACAGAGGACGGTATCTCCATGGCACTTCACTCTGCCCTGACCCGCCTGGACAGCCTCAACTCTTATGTCAGAATGCTGTTCATTGACTTTAGTTCGGCATTCAATACTGTGATCCCCTCCAAGCTGATCGCCAAACTTCGCCAACTTGGTATCAGCTCATCCCTCTGCAATTGGACCTTGGACTTTCTGACTAACAGAGCCCAATCTGTTAAGTTAGACAACCTCTCCTCCTCCACTCTCATCCTGAACACCGACGTGCCTCAAAGCTGTGTGCTGAGCCCTCTTCTGTACTCTCTTTTCATCTATGACTGCGTTCTTGTATGTGGTTCTAACTCCATAATCAAGTTCACAGACAACACCATGGTGGTTGGCTGACCAGAGGGGGATGATGAGACGGCCTACAGGGACAAGATCCAGCACCTGGCCACGTGGTGTGCCAACAACAACCTGGCCCTTAACACCCAGAAGACCAAGGAGATCATTGTGGACTCAGGCATGCTAGGAGCCACACTCACGTCCCTATCTACATCAATGGAGCTGTAGTGGAGCGTGTATCAAGCTTCAAATTCCTTGGTGTCCACATTTCCGATGATCTCACCTGGTCCCTGAACTCCTCCATCCTGATCAAAAAGGTGCAACAGCGCCTTTATTTCCTGCAGAGCATCAAGAAAGCTTACCTCTGTCCCAGGATACTGACTGCTGTACCATTGAGAGCATACTCACCAACTGCATCTCGGTGTGGTCTGGCAATTGTCCCGTATCAGACCGCAAAGCACTCCAGCATGTGGTGAAAACTGCCCAGCGGATTATCAGCACCCAATTGCCCACCATTGAGAACATCTACCATAAGCGCTCCCTGGACAGGGTGAAAAGCATTATCGAGGATGCATCTCACCCTAACCATGGACTTTTTACTCTCCTCCCATCCGGTAGGTGCTACAGGAGCCTCCACTCCCGCACCAACAGGCTCAGGAAGAGCTTCTTCCCTGAGGCTGTGACCCTGCTGAACCTCACATCACAGCGCTAAGCAGTATGACACCCATATTGGACTGTCTCAGTACTTTTATATTTGTGTGCTGTAGTACTTACTTTTTATTCGCAGTTATTTTGTAAGTAACACTATTCTTTTACACTTCCGGTTAGATGCTAATTACATTTCACTGGCTTTGTATCTGTACTCAGCACAATGACAATAAAGTTGAATCTAATCTGATCTAATATAAAAGTAGTGCAAGAAGAGAGGGGAAAAAAGAGTGAGGTAGTGTTCTTGGGTTCAGAAATCTGATGACAGAAGGGAAGAAGCTGTTCCTAAAATGATGAGTGTGTCTTCAGGCTCCTGAGCCTTCTCTTTGATGTATCGAGAAGAGAGCATTTCCTGGGTGGTGGGGGTCCTTGGTGACGGCTGTCACCTTTTTGAGACATAACATTTTGAAGTTGCCCTTGATGGCTGGGAGGTTGGTGCCCATGATGGAAGCTGGCTGAGTTTACAATCCTCTGCATCTTTTTCCGAGCCTGTATCGAAATTTACTAGAATCTTTGCCAGATCTCCTGAAACTCCTAATGAAATATAGTTATCTTCATGATTACATTAATTTATAATTTAAGTGCACAAAAGCAGGAGACAGTGTTATTCTCTTACTTACTTGATAATGGTGATATTTGCAAAGAAACTCACTACTGTTCTTGCTGCAGTCTCTTGGCCCTTATGTTCCAACTGGTGACACTAATCATTGCATTTTCTGTTTTAAAGAATAAAAAAATCTACCCTTCTGCGCCTGGAGCTTCTGTCACAGCCAGACTATCAACTGAGTGACGTCATGCGAGAATCCCTACTCCTCGATTCCCTCAGTCCAGTTTTAACAGAACCTCACCTACTTGCACTGGACAGGCGCCTGCAGGTAATACTGAAGGCTGCTCGTGAATGCGTGCGCCTGCATGGAGCTGCCAACGTAGTCATGGACGATGTGGGAGATGAGTTTGACAGGATGGACTTCAACAGCAGCGTGCTCACCAGCTAACAGGCCACTAGTGTCGAGGAAAGGGAGTTACACGAAGGCAAGGACTGCAGCTCGAGTGAGGTTAGAATATTCCTCATGTTTAAAAGACACGCTCTCTATTGACGTAGACGCAAGGGACTGTCGATGCTGGAATTTAAAGGAACAAACAAGATCCAGGAAAGATTCTACGAATCAGGCAGCATCTGTGGAAGGAAATGGGCAGACAATATTTTAGATTGAAACTCTTCATCCAGTGTGCACTGGATGAAAGAGTCTTGACCCAAAAAGTCAACTGTCCCCTTCCTTCCTAACTGGCCGAGTTCCTCCAGCATCTTGTTTGCTGCTCCTCAATGATGCGTTAGTTCTTGTGGCATTTTCAGCTTGTTCTAAAGCTGTGCCAGTGGCGACTGACTCATCTCAATAAGCTGCCCCCACCAATTTCAGAGCTTGCAGCATAAGTGGTTGAGTTCCTCCAGCACTTGCAGGGTTTCGGTGCACTGGTTCATTGCTCACCAAAGCCTATAAGTGGAGCACCTGATCACGGGTTTGACTGTTTCTGTCAGCTGGGTGAATGAGCCACACTGCCTGTTTTGGTTGAGGGGCACGGGTGTCCCTAATGAAATTGGTACATAAAGGCCGCAACCTCACCCAGAGCATCTGGTGTAATTACATCCATGTGGCTGTGACCTTAACAGCAACAAATCTTTAAAATGGAGCTGGGCACGAAAAGTTTTCACTTGTCATTTTGCTTTGCGCAGGTGAAAACTTATTGGAAGCTCCCGTCTTCGTGATCAGAAGGGTTGGTCTGAGCTTAAGAACTGGCTTAGTTAGAGTGAGGTTTGATCCACCTATTGCAAATAGACAATAGACAATAGGTGCAGAAGTAGACCATATGGCCCCTCGAGCTTGCACCGCCATTTTGAGATCATGGCTGATCAATTACTATCAATACCCGGTTCCTGCCTTGTCCCCATATCCCTTGATTCCCCTATCCATAAGATACCTATCTAGCTCCTTCTTGAAAGCATCCAGAGAATTGGCCTCCACTACCTTCCAAGGCAGTGCATTCCAGACCCCCACAACTCTCTGGGAGAAGAAGTTTTTCCTTAACTCTCTCCTAAATGACCTACCCCTTATTCTCAAACCATGCCCTCTGGTACTGGACTCTCCCAGCATCTGGAACATATTTCCTGCCTCTATCTTGTCCAATCCCTTAATAATCTTATATGTTTCAATCAGATCCCCTCTCAATCTCCTTAATTCCAGCGTGTACAAGCCCAGTCTTTCTAACCTCTCTGCGTAAGACAGTCCAGACATCCCAGGAATTAACCTCGTGAATCTACGCTGCACTTCCTCTACAGCCAGGATGTCCTTCCTTAACCCTGGAGACCAAAACTGTACACAATACTCCAGGTGTAGTCTCACCAGGGCTCTGTACAAATGCAAGAGGATTTCCTTGTTCTTGTACTCAATTCCCTTTGTGGTAAAGGCCAACATTCCATTAGCCTTCTTCACTGCCTGCTGCACTTGCTCATTCACCTTCAGTGACTGATGAACAAGGACTCTGAGATCTCTTTGTATTTCTCCCTTACCCAACTCTACACCATTCAGATAATAATCTGCCTTCCTGGTCTTACTCCCAAAGAGGATAACCTCACAATTATTCACATTAAACGCCATCTGCCAAGTATCTGCCCACTCACCCAGCCTATCCAAGTCACCCTGAGTTCTCCTAACATCCTCATCACATGTCACACTGCCACCCAGCTTAGTATCATCAGCAAATTTGCTGATGTTATTTTTTATGCCTTCATCTAAATCGTTGATGTAAATCGTAAACAGCTGTAGTCCCAATACTGAGCCCTATGGCACCCCACTAGTCACCACCTGCCATTCCGAGAAACACCCATTCACTGCTACCCTTTGCTTTCTATCTGCCAACCAGTTTTCTATCCATGTCAATGCCTTCCCCCTGATGCCCTGAGCTTTGATTTTACCCACCAATCTTCTATGTGGGACCTTATCAAATGCCTTCTGAAAATTGAGGTACTGGAAATCAGAAATAATAGTAGAGAATGCTTGGGGGGAGAAAACAGTTCACATGACATCTGTGGAGGGAGAGATTTAATGTTGCTGATGGATGATCTTTTTATCAGAAGTAATGAAAAGTCATTGAACTGAATTAGAGACACAAGAGGCTTCAGATGCTGAAATCTAGAGATAAAAAAAAACAACCTGCTTTAGGAGCAACACACACAAAATGCTGGAGGAACTCATCAGGCCAGACAGCATCTGTGGAAAAGAGTACCGTCAACGTTTCAGGCCAAAACCCTTCCAAGTTCCTCCAGCATTTTGTGTGTGTTGCAGATCTCCTCTTATTTGTAACCTGCTTTAGGAACTCAAGGGGTCAGGCAGCATCCGTGGATGGAGGCATTTCAGGTTGGGGTCCTTCATCGGGACTGGAAGGGTAGAGGGGGAGGCAGCCAATACAAAGAGGTGAGGGAGAAGCAATGGTGGATCCAGGTGAGGAGGGACGATAGGCAGATGGAGGAGAGAAGAGTGGAGATAGCGACCGAGACTGGGAGGTGATAGACAGAAGCAAAAAATGGCTGCAGGTAATGGAACCTGACAGAGAAGGAAGGTGAAGCATGGGATTAAATGAAGGAGGTTGGGTAAGCAGCTGGAAAGACTGGGAGATGATGACTCTGTGGGAGAGTGATGAGCAGATGAAGTAGATGAGGGGGGAAGAAAATGAGTGATCGCGGACTGTGGGGAGGGTGCTGATGTCTGGTATGTTCAGGAGCCACAGAGGTCAACTGACTTACTGAGTACCAGAGACCCAGGTTCAATTGCCACTGCTGTCTGTAAGGAGGTTGTCCGATCTCACCGTGACTGCGTGGGTTTCCTCCCACAGTCCAAAGACCTACCAGTTGGCCGGGTAATTGGTCATTGTAAATTGCCCCATGATCAGGCTCTGGTTAAGTCGGGGGTTGCTGGGCAGTGTGGCTCAAGGGCCTATTCCCCACCGTATCCCAATAAAAAAAATTCCCACTAATTTCCATTTTTATTTGGAAAACGGAATATCCATTATAACAGTCAAAAGCATCAGCATCATTGCAGCATAGAACGGCTTAAAATTTACAACGTAGGTGAAGGCCATTAGGCCCACCCTGTCTGTGCTCGTCAAAAACAGTCCTAAATTTGTCGCAGCTCTTCAAGCTTACATGGAAATGCCTTTGAAATGTGATGAGACTTTTGTCCACATCATCCCTTCAGCATGTGAATTCCAGACACCTACTGCCCCCTGCACGAAATACTTCTTTGCCTTGTCCCCCTACCAATACCTTAGAAATAATTTAGTTGTGATACTTTGAAATAACTATACATGCCACCCCAATAAAACTGAGCCAGAAGGGAGGCAAAGGAGCTGAACCACTTCAAAGGAAATTCTTAGCTAAAACATTGTTAAATAGTGTTCTCTTTATTGTTGTTTAGCAGATATGAAGGTATGCAGGTGTTGTAATCTAGAAAGTGTCTGATGCAAAATACAAATGAGCCATATTGGTAATGTTAGCAGTACAGCTGCACGGATTAGAAATTATTTTCATCCCTGAATTATAATTATTTAAAATAACCGTCCTGTTCTCAAAGACCTAGAACTTCTAAGATAAGATCAATCAAGAGAAAAACGATTCCGCAGACGTACTGTAGCCGGCTTCAAAATGTATCTGATCTCACACAGGGATTCCATTAGGGCAGCTGTTAATGGCTATTTAATCACCAGGTTTAATTGCAATTCCATCTGAGCAGCTCAATAGCACAACCATGTGCATACTTGCCATTGGTGATGGAAGTGGAAGTTTAATATGTTGGAAGTCTTCTGCTATTTTCACATCACAATGTCAACATATCCTTGACATAATATAAACCCTTCATTCTTTTCTGTTTCAGCCATAAATCCTGATACTTCTTTTAGAAGGTCTGAGCATTTTTTTTCTCGAAAAGGTTTCTAACCCTGTCAGTGTTTCAGACTCACATGGCCACAGGACCTCAGTTAGATACAACTTGCGGCGTAGCAAATCTCCCAAAGATTCAAAAGCTTGGGATTTAGCAGGACGCAGCTGTCCAGCCTTTCAATATGTGGTGTGTGATGCACGGTTTGTCCACACAGTCTTTTACTCTGTCGGAGGTGTTAAGGATGTTTCCCCTTTTGGAACAAAGAACATAGAACAGTACAGGCCCTTTAGTTCAGTATATTGTGCCGACCTGTTAACCTACTCCAAAATCAATCTAACCCTTCCCTCCCACATAGCTCTCTATTTCTCGATCATTTATGTCTCTTAAATCTCTATAATGTATCTGCCTCTACCACCACCCCTCGCAGTGTGGCCTCTCTGTGTAAAAAAAATTTTATACTCTCTGTGTAAACAAACCTTCCTCTAACATCCCCGCTATCACTCCTCAAATTATCTTAAATTATAACCTTTCGTATTATCTATTTCCACTCTGGGGAAAAAAGGCTCCGACTGTCCACCCTTTCAAAGCCTTTTATTATCTTTTTTCCCCCAATATTTCTAAAATAACCTTCAGCTCCAATCTTTTGTGAGACTCCTTAAGTCCCCCAAGCCATTTGCCTTCCATTGTGTCACAAGGACCCGAGAATTTTCCCATCCTGATTGGAGAAAATCTTGGCAACCTGGTCACATGATGTTCAGGCAAGTATGACATCTGACCACATGATACTTGATCACACTTCTGATGACATAACAACAACCACCATTGTTGAATTAACCTCAGGGCAGTTGGGTCTTAGGCCTGTTGTTGGGTTTCTGTCATATCATGTGCCAGACATCCTAATAACAATCCTACACCCAGACTGTGGTTGGGGCAGGTGGGAGTGAGGAACAAGAGAGATTTCAGGGATGGTGTAATAGTTGAACAGTGGGAAAAACAGTTGTAGCTTTTTTGATGTGCTCATTGTCACAATGAGATTCACCTCACCACCACGTTGCATTAAGGTGGGGTCAGGACATTCCTCTTCCACTAAACTTAAAGACATACAAAATCAGAGAAGTTGCCCTCCCTTCCCGTGCCTGCTCTGCCGTTCAATGTGATTATGACTGACTTTATACCTCAGTGCCACTCACTCTCCTGCACTAAGCCCATATCCTTCATTCTCTTCATAGTTAACAATCTTTTGATCTCGGAATTGAATGTGTTTGGTAAGCAAGCCTTCCCTGCTCCCATGGGGAAAGAATTCCAAGGATCCACGACTGAAGAAATTATCACTGTTCTGAACAGCTTACTTTTACTTTGAGACTCTGTTCTGAATGAAGCAGGTTGACCATGAACCTGAAGCAGTCAATCTGAACTTAGGACCTCAACCTCTCCGTAGACCTGTCCCTCCCTGCCCTGCAGGCTGCTGATTTTTCCGAAGTGTTCAGCCTCTGCCCATTTCCTGATCCTCAATCCCAGATGAGTTAGGCTCTGCCCACTTCCTGATCCTCAATCCCAGATGAGTTAGGCTCTGCCCACTTCCTGATCCTCAATCCCAGATGAGTTAGCCTCTGCCCACTTCCTGATCCTCAATCCCAGATGAGTTAGGCTCTGCCCACTTCCTGATCCCCAATCCCAGATGAGTTAGCCTCTGCCCACTTCCTGATCCTCAATCCCAGATGAGTTAGGCTCTGCCCACTTCCTGATCCCCAATCCCAGATGAGTTAGCCTCTGCCCACTTCCTGATCCTCAATCCCAGATGAGTTAGGCTCTGCCCACTTCCTGATCCTCAATCCCAGATGAGTTAGGCTATGAGAGGCAGCCCTCCGCAAAATGTACTCCTCTGGTCCACAGCACCTCTACCAGAGTTTCAGGAGCTGCAGCAGCGAATTCCAGGAACGCCAGTTGAAACTTGAAGAATTAGGTATCCATTATGGGGAGGCAGGAGTGGGGGCAAATCACTGGCAGAAAAATGCACAGTTCTGCAACTCCTGGTCACAGCACAACTACACCCGTCAAGTTCAGAGTTCATACCCATCAGCCAACTTGCACACTGTGATGACCCACTCATGGAAAAACTGTGTTAACTTAGAGACATTAAGTTAACTCTGAACAGGAGACATTAAGTTAACTCTCTTTCCATTAGGCATATTTAAAAATCTCTCAGATAGGCACATGGATGATAAGCAGAGTGGAGGTCTATGTCAGAGGAAAGGATTAGGTTGATCTTAGAGTAGGTTAGAAAGTCAGCACAAAATTGTGGGCTGAAGAACCTGCACTGTGGTGTAATGCTCTATGTTCTATTAAATGTTCTCCTAATCAGCAGTCTTTGTCTCCAGTAAGTAAAATATACAAATATCCTTGGATTCACCCTGTAACAGGGAAGCTTGCATTGTATAATTTGGAATTGTAATATATAATAATAATTAAGTATTTTCTGCATTGAAAATGTGCTATTTATTTTTAGAATGAACTAAATGTTCTTTTGATTATAGGAAGATAACAATCTCTCATGAGGGAAATAAAAATGATCTTTTATTCACTGGTTTCTACTGCCTCTGGGAATCACTCTGTTATTAACTTCTTTCAATCAGTAATGTTTGAAAGCTGTCTCATAAATGAAGATTTTCTGTCATATGGTTTTTATCTAGTTTGATGTACGTGTTTCCATGTTTTTGCTCTGTGCTGAGTGAAGGCACCAATGGTGAAAGCATGGGGAAGAAAGCTGGTGAAAATGTCCATCGCAACCCCAATCAATAAATGTAGATGCAGACATTCGCACACACTCTGCAGAGGAGACTTGTCATGTGTATAAAGCGAATGAGATGGTCCAAAGCTATTGGTCAAGAATTTCCACAACGTTGGGAATTTAGTTTGAAAATACGGTGGGCTCAATAAACAAAACACTAATTTGAGCAAACCTGCAGCTTGCATTCTTTTGCTGTATTTTAAAAGAATACAAACATACATAGGCATTTACATGAAGTTTACAGAGGAGGTTCATCATCTGTGCAACCCAATTGAAGATGGTTTTAAAACTTCGAATCACAGTCAACATTCACCATCATACTTGTATTGGATACCACGGTAGTGTAGCAGTTAGCTCGACACATTTACAGCTCAGGGTGCTCCAGAATTCAGAATTCAATCCGGGTACCATTCTGTAAGGGGCCTCTCTACGTCTTCCCTGTGGAATGCACGGGCTTTCTCTGGGTCCTCCAGTTTCCTCCCACAGTTCCAAAGTCACACAGGCAGGTTAATCGGTCATTGTAATTAGGTTAGAGTTGCTGGAGTGGCATGTCTTGAAGGGCCAGAAGGGCTGTATCACCAAATGAATAAATAATACGTGTGTATATGTATATAAGATATTTTATACACACACACACACGTTCATATAGTTCATATTTCAAAATGATTTGGGGAATTAATCATTTATAATCCATTTTTTGTGGTGTCAAAAGATGTGCTTGGGTTATCTGAATAATTCAGAACTTAATACCAACAACAATTTCCATTAATGAAGACCAAAGCATCTTCAGTCACCTCCCAGGATAGCAGTCTAAGACAAACTTAGGTTGGACCTGAAGAGGAGGTGATGCAAAAGGCTAAACACACGTTCAAAGTGGTGAGTCTGGAGAAACATTTATAAGAAAGATGGAGAGGCAGATTAGTGTAAGGAGTGATTCCCGAAGTTTGGGATGCTGGTATCTGAAGACACAGCCACCAATGGCAGAGTAAATAAAATGGGAAATGATCAAGAGATCCAATTTGGAGAAGCCCAGATACGTTGGATGTTCCCAGTTCAACATTAATATCTAGGTGAGCTGATAGAATACATTGTCCATTTAACTCAAGGCATTTCATCATCCCTTGCTTTGTGTAGTAACTTAACTGTATTTACACTTGCTTTGCAGGAAAGAAGACCAGACTGAAAATAAGCTATGAACGTTTTATTATACATCATTTAAAAGTATTTTGTTATAAACCTTCAGTGTGAACCAAAAGCCCCTTACCAGCAGAATGAAAGTTTAGAAAGTAAACAAAATGTCTCTCTTATCCTCAGTCCCTAGTCTGAGGATCACTTCTCTCCGTACTGTAGAATTGTTGCAAGTCACCAAGTTGACCATGGAGAAGTGTAGGAAAGACGGGGAAGCTTCTCTCTGTCATTGCACATCACAAGTGGACCTGGCAGGGTGCCCAGTAATTGAGAATCCACACAACATCCCACTAGTCCCAGCTCCATCTGTTCTTCATTGAGCCAGCTTTGAAGAAAGGATGCTCCCATAGTCCAGAAAGAGTGAGAGAGAATACTGCCTCTTTAATGCATGCAATATATTAGTTGTTTCTCATTAATGTGCTTTGTAGGCTCCTGTATTGGCTGTGAGGTTGCCTCTCAGTTGTCAGTTGACTGTTTGTAATACCTCGAGGGAAACCTGGAAAAGAAAATATATGATTATGATATTCGGCTTGATTGAATTGTACCACTTACTCGAGGACCTGAGTTAGTCAATATAAACAATTTCACCAATGGTTGACTGCAGCTAAGATTAATAAGGTCTCTCCTAAAGTGGAAGGTTGATGGCTAGCCTCAACCATTCCTGGGACTTGTACACGTTGAGCATAAAATATTTTCATCCTCATTCCCGCTTCTGGAAGTTAAAGGTCTGATCAGTGTGAAATCTGACACAATTCAGTATGAAGGAATAGGTAGCTCTTACCGGAGGCTGAAACTGTGAGCCGTGTTTAACAGTGGTTGAGCAGAGAGTGTTAGTTGCTGATGAAGGAACCCATTTTTCACAAATTCTGGTGATCGGGGAGGAATTTATTTTAATCACACGATAAATGACATGATTTAGAAGGTAATGAAAATGCATATAAGGTTTCAGGACAGCATTAGATGTTGCTTAATCCACGTTATTTGCTCGGGATTCATTGGGGAAAAAAATGCTATTTCTCTTGTCGCCACTAGGTGAAGCACTACTCCAGTCCAGGAACTGAGTGCTGATTGTTATTTACAGCAGCGGTGAATGTTTCAATCCTCAATCACTAAATTTACTGCTCTTACGCTTGATCCGGAAATGGGTAGGGCGTGTGAGTGGGCAAAGATATGACGAATGTAGTACAATATGGAGAAAAGGTGTATTTTCCATTAAGCCAGGAAAAATAAAAATACATGATATCTAAATGATGAGAGTACTGAGACATTGAATGATCTGGGTGTCCCAGTGTGTGAATTGCATAAAGCCACCAGACAGGCACTCTAGTGATGAGAAAAACCAATAGAATCTTACGATTTATTACTAAGGGGAAAGAATAAAATTAGTAGGAAGGTTAAACTGTATGTCAGTCCTGCAGGGCCATGATAAACCCTCTACTCAAAACAGCAATATAGGCCCCTGGATGAATGAATGGAAAATGGGAATGTTCTTCATAGATTATTCAGGAGAAAAGGTGAATGGGGTAACTCAGGTGAATGTAGGAAAACTTGTAGACAGGTGGTCAAAAGGTCAAATGGAGACTGGAATAAGGCAAAATAACTGACACAAATATTGTTATAGAATCTTTTTCAATACTTTAACAGAGTGGGGTAGGCCAGGGAAGAGGTGTAGATTCATCAGGTCAAGACAATTGGAAAATTTATGCCTGTTGCCAAATTAGGAGCCAATTTAGCCCTGGGGAGGAAGCTCGGGTTATACAAAAGGAGTCAGACTGATGTGATTTATGTGAATGGGCAGCGCAAGTGTTCCTGCAAATTGACAGAAACAGAAATAGGTGATGAATGGTGTCAAAATAAACCTTTAATGATAATTTCATTATTCAATCTACAACGTTCATTGTAATTGTCACCTATTCACAGAAGCAACCGAGAATGGATTCCATGTTCACATATACTGCAGAATACCAATTTATCAGGGTAAAGCAAGATCTGGGCCAGTAGTACACAATAGATTTGAAGGTGAAATTATGGGGGGGGGGGGGGGTTGCACGTTTCTACTTCAAACAAGCCAAAGAAAAAAACATTATGATTTATCTTGGCATTCCTGGGGTGATCTCAGCCGAGAGACCTGCTTCCTGTTGAACCCCAATAGCTCCTGTTGAACAAGTGCATTGTGAGGTATATCTTCTGTGACCAAATAACAGATTGAAATGAACTGCTCAAGGCCATCCTCCTGTGGGTGAAATGTGACAACTGTCATCACTTCTGGGTTTGAGTCTCTACAGCAATTCACTAAAATCATGAGAAAAAAAACTATATACAATCAAAAAAATTGCTTACATCAGTTACAAAAATCATTTCCCCTGCCCAGAATTCTTAGTGAATCCACTTGGTGGGTATTCAAGTGCTAATAGAGTTTATGTTCAGTCAAAAATTCCTCAGAATAATAATTAGAGAGACCATAAAAATAAATTAGTAATAAAGTCTCCTTTTTGTTTCCAGTCCTGATGAAGAGTCTTGGCCCGAAACATCAACTGTTTACTCTTTTCCATAGATGCTGCCTGGCCTGCTGAGTCCCTCCAACATTTTGTGTGCGTTTTGATTTGGATCTCCAGCATCTGCAGATCTTCTCGTGTTTTTGAAATTAGTTAGTCTGCAAACCTAAGTTCAAAGAATGGACTCTGAACTAACCATGACCAGGAGTAATCCCATTGATTTAGCAGTGGAAATAATTGGTTTCTTGTGTGCAGTTGTTTTTTTTTTGCCTACTGCATTCTTTAACTCTTGCTTGCTGAACTTTCACTGAATTTACCAAAGAATGCAGTTGCACCCTCGGTAAACAAGACAGAGTTACTACAGTCTGCCAGAGAAATAACTGAAGAATTCCAGAGCAAACAACATTTTTGTTGCTTCTGATACAGCTACTGGGAGAGCTTGGACTCCATCAGACTAATCCAGGGAGCAGCAGATCCAGCTTCAGAACAGCCTGGGAGGGGAAGCAAGCAAAAACCAGATGGTGGGCCCAGCGAGTACTTTTTCATCTCTTAACATGTGTAGGAAAAGTCATTGATAATCCGCAACGACTGTGCAGTGTGAATTTCTCCGTTAAATGACATTTGATCTGAAACATTGGACGGTGGAATCATTTTGCCTGGCAACCGACATTTCCTCAGGGAATCAGCAGTTGGCAGCTGTTGACATCTTAGCTTGATTCAGATTTCCACACGGGCTCAGGCAAACACAGAATTCTGTGAGGAATTGGAGGTCAAAGGCTGGTATATCAGATATCATCCTCTGCCTCTAGATTTGCCTACGTTTCCTGACTAGCACCTCCCAAGCCTGTGATCCTATCACCCGGAAATGTGAGAACAACCGGAACGTGGAAACAGCACCACCAGCAAGTACCCTTCTAATTCACATACACAGCGGTCTCTTGGAAATATCACCATTGTCACTTGGTCCAATTTCTAGGGCTTCATTCTATCAGCACTGAACAGAAGTTGTAAGGTAACATGGTCCTACATCATTAAAGATAGATAATCTAGTTATTTTGTTCACTGATTAAATGGCAGCTCTTTCATACAGTCTAATTTACACATTCTCTGCATTACAACAGTTGTCCTTAATGGCAAACCAGCTTTGGATGCACTTAGGTTATGAATAATGGTATAAAACTATTTTTTTATTGTTAATGCACTTGGAGAATCCACTGAAAAGCACTAAATACTACTGTAATCATTTCTCATTTCTTTTGTTTCCCTGACATATTTGGTTTAACTGATTTATCATAGCAGTTCTAGTATCATCCTCTACAATGAATATTGGATGTGGATCAGAAAATGATACATCTGAAGATATGTTCTGTGCTGATTGTCTCCAAAACACTGTTACACAGAGCACCCTAGAGTAAAGGCCGCATAACATTGACTCCATTAGACATTTCCACGCAGTTTCTCACCTTGAGTGATTTAACTTTGCTAGGTCTGTACAGTTACAGCTTAGATGCTCTCTGATGCTTACAGTGTGAATGGTGAGTTCTTTCCGACCATATCGATAAGTTATCTTTGCTATCTGTACAAATGAAGAACAGTACACTGAGCTTCTATCAATATTTCTTTAGAGAGCATAGAAAGTTAAAACAAAACACAGGTAATGACATTAATAGTGCAATACATATTCCTCTGATAAAACCTTTGAAGAATATGAGTGTAATTCAATTGCAATAATCAATATATGTGTTCTAGCTTCTGACTTGTGTTAGATATATATTTGTTTTGTACCTCCACAGGAAGCACATGTCAGATCTCACAACCCATTGAATAAAAAAATATAATTTTGATAATTATATGAACATTAGTACACATTGCACGTGAGATAGTTTTTACAGAAGCAACTCCCTCCACAGCAACATGGGGAGAAGTGAATCCCAAAGCAAAGGCGAAATGGATTACGGACAGGAACTTGGTGAGGGGTGTCAGGAAAGGCATACGGGAAGCAAGTGGGAATTACTTGGACAAGGAATAAACCATAGGTTAGAATGCATGCAAACTTTTCTCCCTCAGGCTGGGTGAGACTGGAACTAGAGGTCATAGGTTAAAGGGTGAAAGATGCAATATTTAAGGGGAGTCTTGAAGGGGAGCTACTTCACTTAGAAGGTACTGTGAGTGTGAAGTGAGTTGTCACTGAAATGCCAATTGTAGGTTCAATTGTAATGTTTCGGAGAAGTTTGAATAGATAGGTGGATGACAGAGGTATAGAGGGCTATGGTTCCTGTGCAGATAGTTAGGACCAGGCAGAAAACCAGGCTGGCGTACACTAGATAAGCAGAGGGGCTTGTTTCTGTTCTACGACTTAATGTAATTCAGCATATAGAGTAAATAAATGACCAGGATGATTAATTATATTCAAGGGAATAAAATTAACAAATTAAAGGATACTCACCTTAAAGGGATTTCAGTAATAATACTGTAAACAAAAGCCTTTTGTACATTAATATTGATTAGGAATTAAACAAGTGTAAATAATTCACATATTAAAGTATATAGAATACACCAATGAGTCATCCAATATATATTATACTTGTGAAACAAGTGGTTTAATGGGAAATGCTCACTGGAAATTTTTGTGCCAAGTGGGAACTTCAAGCCATTCCATTTGCAGGAAATATATTCACCTACTGCAATTCAGACACATTTTTTTGAACTTGAGTAATGAGACTGGCTGGAGACTGCAGGGGATGGTGTCTGGCACTCCCAGTATCTGAGACTGGGACATCACTGAACAGTGCAGACAAATGTGTTGGGAAAGGCGCCCTGAAGGGCTAAAGCACAAGGATAAGAGCAAGGCTGGAGTGCAACAAGCAGCATCGGGAGTTAAAGAATAGGGCTGCAAAGTTTGTGCAGTCCAGCTGTGTTGTGCATGAATTCAATAAATTAAGACAGATTAACCGAGGGAGGGAAGTGGTCAAGAAGTAACTATTCAGTTTCTTAGTATTGAGGTTGTTACAAGATGGGTGGGTTAAAATAGAATAAAATCTAACCTGAGCCTTCTGATTATTTTGGGCAACAGTTGAAGAACATTTTTATTAACCCCAGTCTGCCCGCTATTTAAATAGTATGGCTGATTAGTATTTACTAGTGCTATGCTCTAAAAGAGTATAATTTCAGCAAAAGGACACTTTTGTTTCAATCTAGTTATTGGATCTAAATTAGGAAGTTAAATTTAACTTTATACATGTCCAATGTAAGCACATTCATTTTACAAGGATGTGTTTCAATACGTGCCAGGTTGCTTAAGTTTGGTCAATAATGAGTAGGTGTTATGCACAAATGTGGTTAGGACAAGTTCCTTTCTTGTTTTCTGTCACAGGTTCTATAGGAGTCATTAGCTCAACTATCCAAACATAAAATCAAAATATTGCAAATGCTGAAAATACAAAATAAAAACAGGATGTTAGAAGTACTCTGTAGGTCAGGTAGCCACTACGGAGAGAAAATAAAATTAATATTTCATGTTGATATTCATTTAATTGACTCAGCCAGCTCCATCATGGGCACCAGCAAGGACATCTTCAAAAGGCAACGCTTCAAGAAGCTGTCATCTGTAATTAAGGACCCTCACTACACCGACATGCTGTCTTCTCACTACTACCATCAGGGAGGAGGTACAGAAGCCCAAAGGCACACACTCATCATTTTAGGAACAGCTTTTTCCCCTCCACGTTCAGATTTCCAAGCAGATTACGAACACTACCTCACTACTTTGATCTCTTTTTGCACTGCTTACTTTTTATATTTCTTATTGTAACTTGCAGTGATTTTTTTCTATATGCATTGCACTGTACTGTTGCACAAAATGACAAATTTTGCACAGAATAAACCTGATTTTGATTCTGATCCTGATTCAGATTCTGACTCTGACATGAAAGGAAAATACAGCATTAAATATTAATGATATTTCTCTCCACAGCTGGTGCCCAACCTACAGATTGCCTCAAGCTCTTTACATTTTTATTACAGTAATACCAATCTACCATCTGCTGAAACTAGTTTTTCAATTCGCTTCTTTACACTTCAGCTTATAAATTCTGGGTTAACGCTCTTCTTGTCTCTTTTCCTTTAGATTCTCCATCTTAGAGATCCAAGCCACTAAAAAGTTGAATACTAATAGGTCAGTCAACCAGAATTAGATGCACACTGCCTGCCCTTCTCCCACTCCCATTCTCAGGCCTGAAATTTCACATTAGCCACTATGTGTCTTCATGTGTTCAAATACCAATTCTTGCACCTTTCTGAATCTCTACTTAGATGATGTTGTCAGTTAGAGCAACCCTTTCTCTGCTTCCTCAAACACAGGACATAATACCCTATTCCTTGGCCCCAGTCTTTCAAGCAAAAAATTCAAAGAGTTGTAAAATGTCCCATGAAAATGTTTGAATAAAGAAATTAGATTTGATCTCCTTCAGCAAACACCAGCACTTTAAACTGACATTGATCTAACTTAATGCCTGTGGAGACTGTCTGTGACAAAATAGCTCAAGTGTTTACCCTTCTTCAAATATATATAGTAGACAACCGTCAATCCAAGGGGGTCATGGGTTTGCGCCTCTGGTGGACTGTGTCCTCTCCAGGGCGGAAAGATTTGAAGAACGGGCTGTTGCCCATGCAGCGGGTTCGAGTTCTCCATATCACTGATGTCATCCAAGGGAAGGGCAAGTGCTGAAACAGCTCGGCACCAGTGTCGTCGCAGAGGTTGCCAGAGTGAAGTTGTAAACAACATCAGACTGCCTTAGGGACCCCGGCTCCGGATTTCTTCCTCAGGGTTTACTCCCAAAGCCTTTCCCATGGGGGGGTATGGCCACGCGGCAGTGGAGGGTTAAAATCAATTTTCCTTCTCTTTGGCAGGCTGCTGTCCAAGGCTGACGAGCCCCACCTGCCCTAATATACTGAGGGTGAAATATGAAATCAGGAGGAGAAGCTAATATTGTAAATAAATGTAGGTGCCCTCTCTCCATTTCTCTCCAATCCAGGAACAGGATATTGCATTCTAAGAATTGACATATTTAACATCGAAATGTTGCAATTCAAGACAATGGGCATGCTGTTGATGTGGCAATTGGCTAATTCTGTTCCACCTCATTCTGCCAAATTTTATTTATTGAGATACATCGCAGGTTTCAGCCACACCGCCTAGCAAGCTCCGATTTAACCCTAGCCTAATCACGGGACAGTTTACCTATTAACCAGTACGTATTTGCACAGTGGGAGCATCCAGATGAAACCTACACATTCCATGGGGAGGGCGCACAGAGTCCTCACAGATGACGTTGGAATTGAACTCCGGCACCCCAAGCTGTAATTTGTGCCGCACTAACGGAATCAAGGGATATGGGGACAAGGCAGGGACTGGGTATTGATAGTGAATGATCAGCCATGATCTCAGAATGGCGGTGCAGACTCGAGGGGCCGAATGGTCTACTTCTGCACCTATTGTCTATTGTCTACCATGGCACCAAAATAGGATTGTACAAAACTCCAAGCAAAGGGGACTAGAATCAGGATGGGAATCAGACAACTGTAGATGCTAGAAATCTGAAATTTAAAAAAAACAGATGTGTTCCTGAAAAAGAAACAGTTAGCGTTTCAGGTTGCTTGAGTTTTCATTGCACTGGATGGGCAACAGTTTTAATTTAGTCAAAGAGCACTACACTACTGTAGTGTATTTAATATTTCAGTCATATCTGAGTAATATTTTAAGTATACTGTTTGATTAAGCATTTTTATTGGTTTGCACAATTCATTATGGTTTCTAGGTACCAAGTATGTGAATGGCATTTGTCATTACATGTCATAAGTGAGCACCTCACTAAAGCAAAATGAAGTAGAGACGTACCCCTGGCTCCCATGTTCTTCTTTCAAATAATTTCTGGAGTTAGAAAACATAGTTTTAAAAAGCAGCCAAGGCGACTACCTATCTGTTGAAGCATGGCATGTTTTTTCTTCACAAGGAGAGAGAGAGAGAGAGATGGTTGAGCTAAAAATAGGCAGAAAGCGGACAAAACTCACGCATTTATAAATGGTGAGTATTGGGTGATATTAATAATAAATAAGTAAAACAGAAATGGCTGGCTCCAGCAGAAAGATAGACACACTCAATTGCACAGCAGATAACTGGGTGATGTATACTGAACAAATTGAGCAGCATTTCGAAGCAAATTAAATAACCAATGAAAAGTGAGTGCCAGTTTTGTTGAGTGTAAGAGCTGGAAGAGCAAACAGTTCGACTGTTCCAACCAAGCCAGTCAGAATGAGATTTGCTGATATTGCGCAAGTAATGAAGGAATATTTCGAACCAAAACCATCGTTGATTGCAGAATGCTTTAGTTTTCATAAGTGGAATAAAAAGGAAGGAGAGTCCATTACAGTTTGTGTAGCTGCCTGAGCATTGTCAGTTCAGTGATGCACTAAAGCACCGAGAGAACATTTAGTTTGTTGACTCTTACAGGAAATCGTTCAAAAATGGCTCCTAACTGAACCACAACTCACGTTTAAAAGAGCAGAAACACAACTGAGTCGCAGTCAGGAACGAAGGTGAATGTGAACGAATTTGAAACGTCAAAACAAAAACTTGTCTGGCCAGACAACTTGTGTTTCTGTTGTGGCAGGGGTTCACATATAACAGACCAATGCAGGTTTGAAAGTGAAATGTGCAGAAAATGCAACAAAGTAGGACACATACAAAGAGCACGTCAGGCAGACAGAAATAAGGGAAGATAAAAATCAAATTGCAGTTTCAAAAAGAGCACTAATCTGTTGCTGTTGATGAAAAATCTGATAATGATGAGAGTGACGCAGATTGGGTAGCCTTGAGGTTGGCGGTGTGAAAACTAACAGCAAACAAGCAATAAGGCTTACACTAGAAGTGAATAGCTAATTAATTAAAATGGAATTGGACATTGGGTTGGCTATTTCAGTCATTCGACAAAATGGGTTTGAATGGCATTTCAAAGATTCTGACAGATTCATGCAGATATCCAATCAAGATCTTATACTGGAGATGAGATAACTACTGTGGGAATGACATTTGTAACAGTGAAATACAACAACCAGCAAGTCGCATCGGGCTTGTATGTGGTAAAAACAGGAGGGCCAGTGTAATGGGGGCATGATTGGCTGAGACAATTACAACCAATTGGAGATCCACCCACCATTCGCATGCCACATCCCCTGTGATAGAGTCAACCAAAAGCAAATTAAGAATGACATTGAATGATGCAATAGCAGTTTTCGAGGACGATGTCCGAAAACGTAAACATTATCAAGGGAAAATAGTGTTAAATGAAAACGTTGTACCCAAGTTTTGCAAAGCATGTCTGGTTTCTTAAGAAGTAGCCAGTGAGCTAGATCACAGGGAGGTTGAAGGAATTCTTTCTGAGGTTGAGTGGAGCCCATGGACAATGCCAATGGTCCCAGTAGCCAGGAAAAACTGGTCTTTCCAGGACTCTGGTGATTTTAAACACAATACTTGAAGAAGATAAATCCGTTCTGTCCAGGATAGAGGATATCTTTGCATCCTTTCTGCAGGGAAATGCTTCAGCAAAGTGGACTCAGATGGAAATGAACGAAATGTCCAAATTGTTTCTCATCATAAACACTCACAAAGGGCTTTATTGCTATAAAAAGCTAATTTTTGGAGTAGTGTAGGATAAAGTAACAGGTGACAGATGACACACACTGGTATTAATAGAAACCGTTATACATAATTCACAAACACTGTCACTGAGTTGCATTCACTTTGAGAGATAGTATCTGACGTTATAATGTCAGTTTAAGGTGACTGTTTTTGTTTAGTTCATAATGGAAGTAAAGGGCTGCGACTTATGTTAAGCACGTAAAACAGCTCTCAGATCCTTTCGGCGCAAAATCCTACAGTAACACCTGCACCTACACTCGGACCAAAAGCTATGGACCAGGTGCTACAAGATTGCTCAAGCAGTTAGATGACATCGTTGTTGCCAGAGACCAGAGACAAGGAACTTCTCCAAAATCTCATGACAGTGTTAAAAAGATTAGCGTATGGGCTCAGAGCATGATGCAACAAGTGTGAATTCTTTAAACCGAGCATCACTTACTGTGGTTACCCCATTGACGCACAAGCTTTACACAACAGTGCTGATAAAATTCAAGCAGTGTTGGATGCCCCAGGCAAATGGCCATGTCATACATGTGGTTCTTTTAAGATTTGTCAATTACTGTAATAAGTTCCTGCCAAACCTGGCTACTGTGCTCCCGCCTTGAGCTCATTATAACAGAGAAATGGCAATGAATAAAACAGTGTGAAGTGTTTTCCAAAAGACAAAGGAAATGGGGACATCAGACTCTGTACTGACACATTATGATCTATATCATCCAGTGAAGCTTGTTTGTGATGTATTGGTGCAGTCAGATCACATTTTATGAGCGATGGAAGAGAATGCCCCTTTGTATCATATTCTCTTACCACTGCTGAGTTAATGACACATGAATTAACAGAGAGGCCTTGAGTCTGGTTTTGGGTGTACAACGTTTCAACTAGTACCTGTATGGAAGAGAATTTACCCTTGTTACTGATCCAACCACCGATGTCTATTTCAATGCAGAGAAGGGTGTTCCACTGACAGCAGCAGCACAAATGCAGAGATGGGCTCTGTTTCTTGGAAGACACAATTGCAAGACTGAATTCAAGAGGACAATGAATCAGAGAACTGCTGATGAATTGTCCCATTTAACCTTGGAAAAGGAGATTCTGAAAAACTTACAGAAGAGGACACTCCTCTTAACGAATTGTCCCTAATGCAGGTCAGAAGTCTCCTTATTATGGCAGAAATGGTCCAAAGGGAAACCAGATAGGACCACAATGTCTCAGGTCTACACGGCCAGCCAAAGTGACTGGAATTTGCATCAGAAATTCCAGTTCTCCCATTTTTACCAGTGCCAGGATGAACTTGCCCTTGATGGAGTTTGCCTTATGTGAGGATAGGGTGTTGTTGTACCATCCAAGCTGAGAGCTAAAAGGTTGGAGGAGCTACATTGTAGGCATGGACAAAATGAAAGCATTGGCTCAAAGATTTGTCTGATGGCTTGGGATAGGTCAGCAGATCAAACAGTTTGCCATGCACTGTTCAGGATGCCAACACATCCAGAAGATGCCAAGAACAGCACACTCCATAACCAACAACTCACCAGCCATGCTGTTCCTAGGTTGTCCCTTGCGTTCGTGCTTTGATCTCCTCAATCCCAATCTCAGAAGGAGCGTGCTGCGACAAATTAAGGGCTCCTCAAACAGGGAGGTTTGATGTTTCACTCCTGGACAAGCAGTCCTGATGAAGGACTACATAGGTGATCAAAAGTGGGCTCTTGGAAAGATTAAGGACGGAAATGGACCACTCTCTACACAATGGAGATTGTGTCTGATATCATGTGGACATTGACATAACAATCAGCTGAGGAGAGCAGACTCCTCAGAGAAGAAAAATGGCCAGAGCCATCAGAACCACTTCCTGCAGTCTCAGAGTCAATTCCTCCAACCGCAATGGAGGAGGTCCCAGACCTGAGATTGTGCATATATATATATTCATATACACACACACACACACACATATATAGACATGCTCTCTAGTCATTATATATGTATTTATATAATGACTGGAGAGCACTACATTTCATTTTTCAGTTGAGATGCATTCCATATTGAGTGGGATTTATCACTAAGCAGGGAGGAATGTAGTGTATTTAATATCTCACTAATATTTTAGTAATACTGTAAATATTTTGCTTAATTAGGGATGCTTTGTTTACGTAATTCATTACGGATTACATCTACGCAGTACGAGAATGGCGTATGTCTTAAATGAGCACCTGACTAAAGTAAAAAAAAAGTAGACATGCATCCCTGGCTCCATTGTGTTTTTTTTAAATCAGTTAATTTCTGGAGTTACAAGACATAAAAACTACAGCACAGAAACAGGCCCTTCGACCCATCTAGTCCACGCCAAACTGTTGTTCTTCTAAGTCTATTGGACCCTCTCAACCATGCACTTCTCCAATTTTCTCTTAAACGTTGAAATCAAACCCACACCCACTGCATCTGCTGGAAGCTCATTCCACACTCTCGCAACTCTTTGAGTGAAAAAACCCCCCCCTTTAGTTCCCCTTAAATATTTCACCTTTCACCTTAACCTATGACCTCTAGCCATAGACTTTTAAGGTTTGAACTTTCTCAAGACGTAATTTTCAGGTTACTGAGCAGCTTCTGAGACTCTATAAAAAGCTCCAGTTGGAGAATATGATAACAGTATTTCAGTACCTACCTGAAAGGGCCTGTACGTTGCATGAGACGGAATGCACTTATAGGCTTTGGTGTTACAACAACCAGAGCAGCGTTGTATTTCAACACAGGATGGCCACAGAAAGAAGCCCACTGAAGCAGGGTCCACTTTGTACCGAGGAACATCAACGGTGACTGCTCTTGTTTTGCATCCACCTGCTCTGGTCATGAAGTGCACTTTGATTACGAGGAGAGAAAATGGAAAGATTACTGCTTTCACAGTACAATCTCAGTTTAAGTTCCCAACCCCACAGCTTACCTGTGCTGACGTCATAAAATAACGTTGGAATGGTTATGGCAGTAGATGGTTTTCTGAAGGGGGTTGAGGTACAATTTGCACACATCAGCCTCCAACACACCCTGGTGTTCCCAGAGAGAAAAATACACAAGTGTGACTGTTGCCTCAGCTGTGAAATCTCTCTGCCTGGTCCAGCAAACATAAAATCATATGACTTTCGTACAGTCTTGATGATGTCTGTGTGCAACAGTGTAAGAACATAAAACATAGGAACAAATTATGCCATTCAGCCCATTGAGTCTGCTCCATCATTCCAGTTTGGTTTAGTTATTATCCCTTTCAACTTCTGCTTTCTCCACGTAATCTTTGACACACTGGCTAATCAAGAACCTGTAAACCCCTTCTTTAGGTATACATGATGACTTGGCATCCAGTTAATGTGGTCTGTGGTAATGAATTCAACAAACTCAGGCTAATCTCTGTTCTAAAGGGATGTCTTTGCATTCTGAGGCTGTGCCTTCTGGACCTAGACACTTCCACTCCCTCTCCACATCTACTCTGTCTAGGCTTTTCAGTATGTTTCAATGAGATTCCCACACCCCCTCTTTTTTTCTAAACTCCACCGAGGTCACGTACCTGTAACCAATTGACAACCATGTCTTTATGAAACTATGTCTTTCTATTGCTCTCAATAAAAACCAGAGGTCTGCTTCAAAGTGCTGCCCTTTTCTATTCAATAAAATTACCCAAATTTACTCTTCTGGAAAAGAGTTGTGTTTTATCTATTACTTCTCAGGATTGCTACCCATGCCACATGCTTGTCAGGCTAGGACTAGTTTAAAATGGAGCTAAGGAGTTGGTGTAGGAGGGATGGTTTGGATCTGACTGGAAGGGGATTAAGATCCTAGCAGGAAAGTTTGTTAATGGTGCAGGATGGGATTTAAACTAGGGTTGTAGGGGAATGGGAACCAGAATGCTGGAACATTTTGTGGAGAGGTTGTGGAGACAGATGATGGTAAGACCTCAGACAAAGTTAGGAATCAAAAGGTTGAACACGGTGTGACAAAAGAGGGTGAATACAGGACTGAAGGTGTTGTGTCTGAATGTGCACAATATTCAGAATAAGGGAGATGAAATTGGAGAACAGTTGCAGATTGGCAGGTTGTAGGCTTCCCGGAATCATGGGTTAATGTCCAAGGATACACATTGTACTGAAAGGATATGCAGGAGGACGGAAAGGCGGCATTGCTTTGTTGGTAAAAAATGAAATCATATCATTAGAAAGAGGTGACATAGGGTCGGAAGGTGCCGAATCATTGTGGATAGAGCTAAGGAACTGCATCCCTGATGGGAGCTGTATACAGAGCCCCAAACAGTAGTAAGGATGTTGCCTACAAATTACAAGGGGAGATAGAAAATGCATGGCAAAAGGGCAATGTTACAATAGTCATGGGGGACTTCAATATGCAGGTAGATTGGGAAAATCAGGTTGGTGCTGGATTCCAAGAGGGGGAATTTTTAGAGCAGCTCATGGTTGAGTCCTCTGAAGGATTATTTATTCTGGATTGGGTGTTGTACAAGAACCAGAATTGATTAGAGAGCTTAAGATAAAAGAACCCTTGGGGCAGTGACCATAGTATGATTGAATTCACCCTGCATTTTGAGAAGGAGAAGCTGAGGTCAGTTGTATCAGTATTACAGTGGAGTAAAGGGAATTTCAAAGGCGTGAGAGAGGATTTGCCAGAATTGATTGGAAAGGAACACTGGCAGGGATGACGGCAGAGCAGCAATGGCTGGAATTTCCAGCAAGATGCCACACATGAAGCTGCTTAACAAGCTACAACCCCATGGTATTACAGAATATGTACTTTCCAAAGAAGAAGAGGTGTTCTAAAGGAAAGATGACACAACCATAAATAACAAGTGAATTCAAAGCCAAACAGAGGGCATATAATAGACCAAAGATTTATGTAAATTAGAGGCAACTAAAAAAGTCATTAAGAAGGTAAAGATGGAATATGAAAGTAAGCTAGCCAATAATATTAAAGAGGATACCAAAAGTTTCTTCAGATACATTGAGTGTAAATGAGAGACAAGAGTAGATATTGGGCAGCTGGAAAATTATGCCAGAGAGGTAATAATGGGGTCAACAAAGCAGAGGATTAGCTGAATAAGCATTTTGCATCATTCTTCACTATGGAAGCCACTAGCAGTATGGTGGAAGTTCCAGGAGCAGGGGGCATGAAGTGTCTGAAGTTACCTTGACTAGAGAGAAGGTCTTGGGAAACTGAAAGGTCTGAATGTAGGTAAGTCACCTGACCAGATGGTGTACACCCCATAGTTCAAAAAAGACATGGCTGAGGAGATCATGCAGGCATTAGTAATGATCTTTCGAGAGCCACTAGATTCTGGAATGGTCCTGGAAGGCTGGAAAATTACAAATGTCTCCCCACTCTTTCAGAAGGGAAAAAGGCAGAAGAGAACAAACTATCGGCCAGTTAGTCTGACCTGAGTGGCTGGGAAGATGTTGGAGTTGACTATTAAGGATGAGGTCTCAGGGTACTTGGAGGTACATGAAAAAACAGGCCACAGTCAGCATGGTTTCCTCAAGGGAAGATCTCACCTGACAGATCTGTTGGGATTGTTTGAAGAAATAACAAGCAGGATAGACAAAGGAGAATCAGTTGATGTTGTGCACTTGGATTTTCAGAAGGCCTTTGACAAGGTGCCGCACATGAGGCTGCTTCACAAGCTATGAGGCAGGAGATTGGTGCTGAGAGGAAAATTGGATCAACCATGATGAAATAGCACAGCAGACTCGATGGGACACTTGGCCTGATTCTGCTCATGAAATTTATAGTTTTATGGTCTTACTTGAAAAGGTAATTTGCTAACATTGAATTCCCATTGACACATTTATATTTTCGAGAGTCATAGACATACAGCATGGAACCAGGTCCTTTAGGGCTTCAAGTCCAAACCTACCATCTATTTCCAAGAATCCTACTTTCATAATTTTATTTTTATTCTCCCACATATTCAGAAGCTCTCCTAAGTTCTACCTCTCACTTACACACTAGGAAACGTTTACAGAGACCAAGTCATCTACCAACCCGTGTTTCGTTGGGATGTGAGGGGAAGCCGGAGAACCTGGAGGAAGTCCACGTGGTCACAGAGAGAACAAGCTAAGTCCGCAAGGCCGGAGGTCAGGACTGAACCAAGAAACATAGTTAAAGTACAATCATTTTTCACTTCCTTTCAGGTAAGTACTTAACAAAGTTTGAGTTGACACCTTTCAGGATGGAGAACATGAATCTCCCAGAAGATGACAGAAATGTGTATCTGCTGATATAGAAACAGAATGGAAGAAAACCTAGACTCTTCCCTTCTAGCTAAACCACCAAGCTATTGTCTGCTCTCTGCAAAAGCATTCACTTCAGCCCTGTTCTCTTTTTCCCTGTAGCCCTGCGATTTTTCTTCAGCCAAATACTGATTCAAACTTCTTCTATCTTTACTTCCGTCATTAGGTTCCAGATCATAGCACTTGATTACAGAAAAGTAATTTCTTCCTATCAATTTTTGTACTCTTGCCTTTGCCTTAAATTGATGTCCTCTAATAATTGGCCCTACTGCCAAAGAGAATTCTTTGATCTCATTCACTCTGTTACGGTTCTTGACAATTCCGAACACTTTCACTTACATCACCCCACACCTCCTTTGTTCCAAGGATGACAATTGCAGTTTCTCCCATCTCTGCCTCTACACTATGTCAAAGGCCCAGAGATGTCTTCATGTCCTTCATATAAGCCCATAAGACATAGGAGCAGAATTAGGCTATTTGGCCCATTGAATCTGTTCCACCAATTAATGATGGCTGTTTTATTATCCGTCTCAATCTCATTCTCCTGCCTTCTCCCATAACCTTTGACACCAAACAGTGATCAGATCTGGATGCACTATCTCATTATTTTATAAGGGATTCAGCATTTGCCTTTACACCTCCAGTTAAAATCGCTTTCTGGCTCACCAGCATTGAATATTCATATATCACTTCGCAGTTTACCACATCAAGTTTCAGAAATTCTCAATGAATTTTCTCTGGAATGCTTCCTTTAAAGCAGGAGTTCCCAAACGTTTTTATGCCTTCCATTAACCAAGGGGTCCATGTACCCCAGGTTGAGAACCCCTGCTTTAAAGAAAAAAACTGTGCACAGTACTTTAGGGACAGCTTCAGCAGTACTCCTTTCCAAAAAAGTAAAATGTTCCTTCCTTTACTCTCAGGTCCTTTTCAATAATTCTCTTTCAAATCCCTATGCTCTTCATAATTACTTATTGCATCTATAAGGCAACTCTTTGTTACATAGGAGGACATCCAGACCCCTCTGTTCAATGGCATTCAGCAGCTTCTGTCCATTTGAAAGTAATTCTGTTTTCCCATTCTTTCCTTAAAGCTCACATTTCGCAGTATACTCCAACTGGCAATTTTTTCCACTTGTGTAACATATCTCTACTGTATCTCTGCAATTTCTTTGCTTCCTCACAATTTGATTTTCCATCTACAGTATCATGAAATATCAGCAAATTCGACAATACCCTCAGTCTCTTCATTTAACTTGTTAAATGTCAGTCTAGCACAAATTGTAAGTAGTTCAGATCCCAGAAATTATCCCATGACACCCACTGCTGCATCTTTCCAACCTGAAATTAACCCATATGTCCTGACTTCCAGTTTCTAACCGATAATAAATATATATCAAGAAGTGGTCATGGAAAGCCCCATGCATTTATCTGCCAGACAAAAGAAAAAGTACTGACAACTCATTGTTCATAGTTCAAAGTCCAAAGTAAATTATGTCACCATATACAACTCTGAGATTCATTTTCTTGTGGGAATACTCAATAAATCCGTAATAGAATAATAACCATTTTAGAATCAATGAATGACCACACCAACTTGGACACTCAACTGGTGTTCAATAGACAATAAGCTATTGAAGGAAAAGAAGCTAAAGAAGCTAAAGAAGGAAATAATAATAATAAATAAATAAGCAATTAAATATCAAGGACATGAGATGAAGAACCCTTTAAAGTGAGTCCATAGTTTGCGGGAACAGATCAGTGATGGGGCAAGTGAAGGTGATGAAGTTATCCCCTCTGGTTCAAGAACCTGATGGTTGAGGTGTAATAACTGTTCCTGAACCTGGTGGTGTGAGGCCTGAAGCTCCAGTACCTTACTCCTGATGGCAACGGTGAGAAGAGAGCAAGACCTGGGTTGTGCAGGTCCCTGCTGATGGAAACTGCTTCCTGCAACAGCGCTCTGTGTAGATGCTCCCAATGGCAGGGATGGCTTTGCCTATGATGGTCTAGGCTGTATCCACCACTTTTGTAGGGTTTTCCATTCAAGGGCGTTGGTGTTTCCATACCAGACTGTGATGCAGCCAGTCAATATACTCTCCACGCATCTATAGAAGTTCGTCAATGTTTTAGATGTCATTCTGAATCTTCACAAACTCCTAAGAAAGTAAAGGCTCTGCTGTGCTTTCTTTGTAATTGCACTTAGATGCTGGGTCCAGATCAGTTCCTCTGAAATAATAAAACCCTACCTTTACTGCCACTGCACTTTATAATTTTCTTTAATTTGGGCTTTTATTTTACTTAGGGTGGTTCAGTAATGTAGTAGTTGGGACAATGTGAACACAGCTCTAGCGACCCAGGTTCAATTCCACTTCTGCCTGTAAGGATTTTATACGTTTTCCATGTAACCACGTGGGTATTCACTGGGTGCTCCAGTTTTCCTCCCACATTCTGAAGGCATAAAGCTTAGGAGGTTCCTTAAGTTTGTTATAGCCAGGGGTGGTAGAAGGGACAGTCTCCCACTACCTATTAAATGCTCCCAATGACGTGCGCCTCAAATAGTCTCTGACAACCAAGTCCAGCTCCTGGCCTCCATATGTGGCTTTGCTACTAAGCCCGGTGGAACCATTTCTACTGGCAGGAGAAGGGCAAAGGCAGGTTACTGATGTCTTAAAACCAGTCGCTTTGGGCAGATGGGCTCGTCAGCCATGGTTGGCAGCTTATCTATGAGAAGGAAAATTCTGATCTCGAAACTCCACTCCTTTGCGACTATACCCACTCATGGGGAAGGCTTCGGGAGTAAACCCTGAGGGAAAAATCCAGAGCTGGAGTCCCTGAGCCGGTCCTACATTTAATTCAACGCTGACTGCCTCCTGCATTGCTGTTCGTACCAAACTGTATCACTCTCTGCCGTTTCTCTGGGTTCATCGGATCTGTGGAGAGGGGAACATGGGCAACAGCTTGCTTTCCATATTGTTCTGCCCAGTCATGTAATACCCATGGTCAACCCTGACCAAAGGGGGGGGGGGGTGGTCCTCACTCACAAAGGCTAGTAGGATAATTGGTCACTTGATGTCATTGGGTAGCTTGGCCTAGTTGGGCTGAAAGGGCCTGTTACCATGCTATATGTTTAAATAAATAAATATTCAAAGGAGTTCAATTTTACTAATCCTATTGAGCTATCCATCATCTCCTGAAAATCTATATTAAAGCATAAATACATTGCCCTCATCAGTCATTTGCTCCAGCAGAAAAACAAACTAAATGCAGTCATGGTAGTTTTCCCAGGAGTTAGCATTAACTAATTTATGATGGCTTTCCTTTATTAATTAGTTCTGAACCAAATGACTATTTCAGAGTGACTAATGACTGCTAATAAAACCTTAGTTTTGCCTCATAAATAGTAATTGTTTATGAATGTTTCCAATGATTGTGAACAGGGTTTTAACATTTGTAAGTATTTCTCAGCCAGCCTGTATCAGCCTCTGTAGTTGCCACAAGCATTTTGAACATTGCAATCCTAATTCTCGTCTTACCTACTTCCAACTCTCGGATTAGAGCGTCGCAATTGTGTCTAGTGATGACATGCACTGCTTTTCCTGGATTATTTAACCTAAAACTGAAATTAGCTGACGTGAACATTCAAGGATATGGCCAATGCAACTATATTTGGGCCTTTTATAGATTTTAATTAAATGCTCCTCATTCTTTTTATGTAAATCGCATCAGAGCCATTTTTAACTACTATCAGCAATCTGTGTGAAACATTCTCCATGGAGCAACATCCAGTCAAGATGACGCCTGCGTACAATGCTCCTTTGGCCAACATCTTGTGGATAGATCATGTGATGCACCATCAATAACTCTCTGAGACGTGAAGTCGAGATATCGGCTTTTATTGACTGGAAGAAAGAACAAGCAGTAGTTGACCACCATACTACATCCTGGAGACTGAGAGGCCGGGCTCAGGCCTCGATCGCCTTTATACAGGGGTCTGTGGGAGGAGCCACAGGAGCAGTCAGCAGGGGGCGTGTCCAGACAGGTATATGTAGTTCACCACATCATGAGCTCATCTTTTTCTCCTCTTTTATGTCTTTTACGTTTGTTTCTCATCTTGAGTTCATCCCTGGAACTGTTGGAGCCCTTGTTTTGCTGTTTGGAGATTGCTTCTGCGCTCTGCAGTCTGAGATTCCAGGACACAGAGGCAGCGGGAGTAAATCTCGTGGTGAGAAGGCAGCACACGGACCGAGGTTTGACACAATTTGGACAATTATGGCGTCCATTGTTCGCCGTTTAAAACAATGAGGGTGATTGGAACATCCAGGCAAGTTCAGAGGTTTAGAGATCGCTTGGGTGTTTCAGCATTCTGCAGTCTCCAAGACGATTCCGGGAGACAGTGTGCGTGAACCTCATGAAGGGCAGGCTGCAGAATGGAGCACAACCCGATGTTTGGCTCCATTTCACTGATTAAAGCTCCCATTGTTCGCCGATTAAAGTGACAAGGGATATTGAAACATCAAAGTGAATACAGAAGGTGTCTTTTGATCAGTTGCTCTGTACCAGAGAGGAGAGAGCCTGCTGCTGCATCCGGGCCGAAAGAATATTGTCCAGGTATTTTCTACATTTTGGATGTGGACTTTGGACTAGAGACCCTACTTTTCAGTCTTATAATTACCATATTCTGTGTTTTTTGGCCTGATCTTCTTGGTTTATTTTGTGGGGTGGGGGATTTGGGGCTCAATATGCCTAATTCAATTAATTCATTTTTTTTTGTGCAGGAGGAGGGATTTGGGGGTTGATGTGCCTGATCCGTTTTGTTCATTTTTTGTACGGCTATGGGGACTTGGGGCTCAATGTGCCTGGTCTGCTTTGCTTAGTTTTTGTGCAGGATGGGGGTCTAAGGGGTTGATCCATTTTGTTCGCATTTTGTGCGGCGAGAGGGATTTGCGGTTTGATGTGCCTGTTCTATTATTATTCGTTTATTGTGCGGGAGGAGGGGATTTGGGGATTGATGTGCCTGTTCTATTATTATTCGTTTATTGTGCGGGAGGAGGGGATTTGGGGATTGATGTGCCTGTTCTATTATTATTCGTTTTTTGTGTGGGAGGAGGGGATTTGGGGATTGATGTGCCTGTTCTATTATTATTCGTTTATTGTGCGGGAGGAGGGGATTTGGGGATTGATGTGCCTGTTCTATTTTTGATCGTTTTTGTTTGCGGAGGGGAGGGATTTGGGGGTTGATGATCGTGCTGCCATTTTTTTCTTTCTTGGTTTCATGTCTACCCGGAGAATTGAGGAATTTCAGAGTTGTATACTTTGATAATAAATTAACCTTTGAACATGTTACTGAACAACACTTACTTCAGTTTGAAAAATCCTTTCAGCAAACTAGTTGTGGAGGAGATAACATCTAATTTTGCTCATTTTCCTTAAACTGCACTGTATTTACGTGGCTCACCCATCAAACTGAATTACTGCCCTTCTCATTACTCTGTCTGTAGTTAGTAAACTGTTTTTAACCGAGTTAGTCTTTTTGACGATATGTCATTCTCACTGGCATCATGCTACAACTTCTTATGTTTAATCACCAAGTTGAGTTCAACTATATTTCCTTGTCTTGTGGTCTGATCGATTGGTTTTCAATCTGGTAAACCATAATTCTTCAAGGACACATCACTATAAATCTGACTTTGATCTTTGTGAAGACAGGTTATAGCTTACTTTTAGACACAGAGGCGGTGTATAACACAGCCCAGGGACCACCAGAAATCAGACTGTCTCTGCTTAACAAGAGCATGCTGATCCTGCCTGTCGTATCTCTCATTGCAGCTTGCACATGTTGCCTGCTCGAATGTCAGCCCAACATAACGGAGAGGAAAGGGGTGTCGAAACAAAGCCAGGATAAACAATAAAAGATAAGGGGAGGAACAGAACTTGACTGCTTCTCCTAAATGAAATTTCAATTGGGAAGTGGTGCTTAATGGAAACAGATGCTGGAAAACTACGAAGGTCTCAGGCTCAAGGGAAACTGTTTTCTGCACACCTAACTCCAACTGTAATTTGCATTTGAAAGGGATATTAAATCTACACAAGACCAAAAAAGCCTATGGTTATCATAGTCCTGATGAAGGGTCTCGGCCCGAAACGTCGACATCGCTCCTCCCTTTAGATGCTGCCTAGCCTGCTGTGTTCTACCAGCATTTTGTGTGTGTTGTTGTTTGAATTTCCAGCATCTGCAGATTTCCTCATGTTTGCTATGATTAGCATTATGCTATTACAGCGTAGCGACCCAGGTACAATTCCTGTCGCTGTCTGACCCTATCAACTGCATTGGGAGTTGATAAGATCTCCCAATGCCCGTCTGGGTTCCCTCTGGTACTCTGGTTTCCTCACATATTCCAAAGACTAGCAGGTTAGTAAGTAAATTGGTCACGCTGTGTGGTGCAGGCTCAGAAGGGCCTGTCACCATGCTGCACCTCTAAAATAAAATTAAATAAAAGAAATGTGACAAGCCCAAGGTTCACCACACAGAATCGGAGTCACCTGCAAGTTACCACTGCAATTCCAATCAAGTGAATTCTTTATCTGGTTCAGTTCATTTCATCTTTGCCTAGTTTCTGCAGTTTTACCAGTAATGTACCATGCATTTCAGTTTCTGTAGAAACTCTGTTATGCTGCAAAATGACAGCCACACTGTGTCTGTAATGCACTCCATGAATAAACAGGACAAAGCTTTTAACTTGTACTTTGCTGTCGATTCATGTTTGAAGTGAAATGGAGGAGTCCCTAAAAGCTGGATATTCTTCCCTACTTCAATTATAAAACATGATGCTTTTGGCAGAACCAGTTGTCAGCTCTAGTGAAGAGCTGATACAAATGTTAAGTATTGGTGGCTATCCTGGTACAAACTAGATTAGATCAGATAAGGACCATAAGATATAGGAACAGACTTAGGCCATTCAGCCCATCGAGTCTGCTCTGCCATTCCATTATGGCTGTCTTATTCCCCCTCTCGATCCCATTCTCCTACCTTCTCCCAGTAACTTTTCATGATCTTACTCATCAAGAATCTATCAACCCCCACTTTAAATCCATCCAACGTTTTGGCCTCCACAGCCATCTGTTGCAATGAATTCTACAGATTCATCACCCCCTGGCTGAAGAAATTCTTCCTCATCCCTATCTAAAGGGACATCCTTCTATTCTGAAGCTGTGCTTGATTCTCCCATTACAGGAAACGTCCTCTCCATGTCTACTCTATCTAGGACTTGCAATATTTGATAGGTTTTAATGAAATTTCTCCTAATTCTTCTAAATTCCAGTGAGTAGAGGTCCAGAGTTATCAAATGCTCATCTAACATTCTAAAGTTCTTGAGAGTCTCTTTTGTGAAAGTTCCAATATTGACTTGCAACTTTTCCAAATTCTCTAATCCACTGCACTCCCTCAAAAGTTTGACCTTCTATGCATATTGTCAACCTCAAAAACATTCTTTTCAGAGAAACTTTGAATATTACATTTTATAGATGCAAAGGTTTATTTTTGCAATGAACTAATTTGGAACCAAGCATCAGCTATCACGGTAATATACACAAGACCATACTATATAGGAGCAGAATTAGGCCATTTAGCCCATCAAGTCTGCTTCGCCATTTCATCCTGGCTGATCCAATTTTCCTCTCAGCCCCAATCTCCTGCTATCTCCCTGTATCTCTTCATGCCCCGACCAATCAAGAATCTATTAATCTTTTCCTTAAAGATACATGCAGACTTGGCCTCCATAACTGCCTATGGCAACAGATTCCACAGATTTATCACCCTCTGGCTAAAGAAATTCCTCCTCATCTCTGTTCCAAAATGATACCCCTCTATTCTGAGGCTGTGTCCTCTGGTCTTAGACTCTCCCACCATAGGAAACATCCTCTCCACATCCACTCTATCAAAAACTTTCAATGAGGTCACCCCTCATTCTTCAGAATTCCAGTGAAAACAGGTCCAGACCCATCAAACTTTCTTCATTTGACAAGTCATTCAAATCTAGAATCATTTTCATAAGCCTCCTTTCAACCTTGAACATGGACCTGATTGAAAGGTAGCTCTTATCACACACTGCCTCTTGCTGATTGGTCACTCCTCAACTCAGAGAAACTGCTGTGAAACTCTTCCTTTGAAATCTTCATCGCCCTCTTAAAACCATAAACCCATAAAAGATAGGAGCAGAATTAGGCCAATTCGACCCATTAGGTCTGCTCTGCCTTTTCATCATGGCTGATCCATTTTCCCTTTCAACCCATTCTCCTGCCTTCTCCCTGTAACCTTTCCCCTAAATGCACTCAATGGCCTGGCCTCCATAGCAGCCTGTGGCAATGAATTCCACAGACTCACCACCCTTTGGCTAAAGAAATTCCTTCCTGATTAAAAGGTCGCTCTTTTTACGCAGCCTTGACATGGATGGTCCAGCTCCTGCTTCTAATAAGAATAAAGCAGGATTTGAAATTATAGTCAGATACACAGATAACTTGTTTTAACAGAAAATGGATAAAAATACAATCTGATATGTTGAATTAAATTCCTTCAAATGATAAGTATTAAAAGCAGAGTTGGATTTTTGCAGACAGTGGTTTGTCAATTGCCCATAGAGCTTCTCGGAGATCCAATTATTTAAGTTCTCACAATACTGCTTTTTGTTCATCTCCAGAACTATGTTCCCTAAATTTGTGTAATATGAATAAGATCTGAAAAGATGAAAATCCCTCAAAGTCTGTTGCAACCCAATGAGAGTAACATTAAGTCTCAGTTCTGGAATCAGAAATGTAAGATGATCCTTCTGGAATCAAACAACATTAAGGTCTTGACAAATGGAAAAAAAAATGCAGCTTCTGAATGAAATGGTTAATTGTCCTTTAAGTTCATGGCCGAAGGCACATGTTTTCAATTATAGACATTATTATAGACATAAAAAGTCAAAAGTAAAATAGAATGAGCCCCAGAAAGTGGAAATAATGCCCAGGTTATTCTCATCCAACAGTACTCAAGGAGAAAGGTGTTCCATTTAATATTCTCGTGCTGCTGAAAAGGAAATGGAAGCTGAGCACGAAGTGATAGTAATACTAGCAGACCTGTTTTGAATGGTGACTGCTGGTTCTGTAGAGAAGACTCTTGTGGTACTACTGGGCGATGCAACGGGGGCGAGAGTTCGTCATTGTGGGCCTTTTGTTGAAGGTACTCGTAAGAAGCTTTGTATGAATCCGGCCAATGTGGCTTACCTTAAAAAAACACAAAGCACAAAGAAAATTCCCACACAGTTCAACTAGCATGTAATGCCAAGACCCAATTTGCCACGAGACATCATGTGGCTGCGAAAATTGCTCAGCTGGTGAGATCATAGCCCGGGGCCTGCAATCCCAGTCAGTGGTGAAGTCAGTAGATTCCAGACACTGTTGAATTTGATGCAATACTGGAATCAAAGAACCACTTTTCATCTCCCATCATTCCATAATTGAACAAAACCATCAACGTTAGCAGCTCTGACACCAAAAAGTCAGCCTTCCTCATTTTGTATACAAGACTCATGGAAAAAGACTGTGTCTGTAAGAAGACTTCTGACTTTCATATTTTTCATCATTCTCCGCAAACTGAGTGCATTGTTGATTATTAAAGGAAATGTAACTGTTAGAGTCTATAATCTGGGAATAAAGAGTTTATCGTGCTAGGTACTATTAGGCCCTACCTAACTTGTGGAACAACCTTCAAACACTGAAGCTCAGTTCATGTCAGACAAAATTATGTAAAAATAGTAATTATTTCTAGGAATTGCTGTAATTTGCAAAATGTCAGTGGGCATGTTCTTTTCTAAACAGGAAACAACCGAAATTCCTTTTTGTAATTTTCTTAAATGCTTAAAATATACCATCAAATCATGGCATCAAGTGTTCTACTGAGTATTTGTTGTCTTTATCTAAACACATCTCTGGATGCTTTGCTGTTTATTGCTCCAAACCAGCGCATTGATTGGTTTGGTTTACGGAACCCTCCTCACCTCTGGCTCTGGATTCCGGAATTGGGCAGGCAGGTAGTGAGCCGGCCGAATGGCCAGTGCTGCAGTGGAGCTCTGTTGCCGTGGAGATCACAATGTAAGTAAGGCCTTTTCTACGTCACTTAACAGGAGGGATGATTTTTGCTTGAAGAGCACCACCTGAAAGCCTCGTAGATTCCAGGACCCAGGGTCGATCCTGATTTTGGGTGCTGCCTCTGTTGAGTTTACATGTTCTCCCCCGTCCTCTGTTTTCCTCTAGGTTCTCTTGCTCCCTCCCACAGGGTGAGGATGTGCTGGTTGTTAAGTTATATTGGTGATTATATAAATTGCCCTGTAGTATGAATGAGAATCGGTGGAAGTTTGAAGGGCACCTGAGAAAGAATAGATTGCTGAGAAATAGATGAGGAAACAGGACTGTTGTGAACACTCAGAAAGGCAGCATAGAGATCATAAGCAAATGGCCATCTTTAGTGATACAACAGTCTCGGCATGCCACAATCAGCACGAGAGGTTGTTCGTTGTTGATGCAGTGCAAAGTTTAAAAACATCTTGCATGCTTTTCGCTTTTTTCAGCAGGTGGCAATCAGCGCGGGGCTAATAAAAAGAGAAGAGGTGTAAGTGGAGTGGCCATTGTTGGAGTGAGGCTTTGTTAGAGTGGCCCAGCTGTGGCACAGCAGGGTTAGACAAGCTTTGGCAAGCTCAGGTTGGAGGCTCCAGGTAAGTTTTTTTCCAGTCAGGACATAGTGTACTGAGAATGATCCAAAGGGAGTGGTATCTTCCTCGTGTGAGATTGGGAGACCTCCACTCTCCCTGATAACTACATCTATGCCAAGAGCGTCAAACTGAAGCTCCTTAGAGGCTGTGTTAAAGAACTGGAGCTGCAGCTCGATGGCATTTGGCTCATACAGAGGTGGAAGATAGGAGCTACATGGAGGTAATCACCCCTAAGTGGCTGGACGCAGGTCAGTGTTTGACTGTCAGAAGGGGGAATGGGAATAGGAGGCCAGTGCAGAGCACCCCTGTGGCCATTCCCCTCAATAATAAATATACTGCTTTGGATGTTCCTGAGGGAAATGACCTACCAGGGAGAAGCAGCAGTGACCAGATCTCTGGCACCGGCTCGAGCTCTGTGTCTCGGAAGGGAAGGGGAGGAAGAGGAGTGCAGTAGTGATATGCGAATCCGTAATTACAGGAGCAGAAAGCACCTGGGCGCCATGATAGTGTAGCAGTTTGCACGATTCTATCACATTTCGGGGTGCTCTGGAGCCTGGAGTTCAATTCCACCGCTGTTCTGTAAGGACTCTCTTTGTGTCTTCCCTGCGGAATGCGTGGCTTCTCTCCGGATCCTCCAGTTTCCGGCCACAGTCCAAAGGCATACCAGGTAAGTTAATTAGTCATTGTAAATTGACCCGTCATTAGGTTAGGGTTTATCAAGTTTGTTGGGGTTGCTCGGGCAGTGTGGTTTGAGGGACTACAATGGCCTGCTCTGTGACGAATCACTAAATTAATAAATAAAGAAGGTGAGTTGCCTCCCAGGTGCCAGGGTCAGGGATGTCTTGGATGGGATCCACAGCATTCTAAACAGGCAGGGTGAACAGCCAGAATTCATGTACATATTGGTACCAACGCCATAGGTAGGAAAAGGGAGGAGGCCCTGAAGAGACAATATACAGAGTTGGGCAGAAAGCTGAGAAGCAGGACCTCCAAGGTAGTAATCTCTGGATTGATGCCTGTGCCGTGTGCCAGTGAGGACAATTTGGCAGATAAACGTCTGGCCAAAGAATTGGTGCAGGAGACAGGGTTTCAGATTTCTGGATCATTGGGTCTCTTCTGGGGAAAGTATGACCTGTGGTTTACACCTAAAACCAAGGGGGCTCATGTCCTTGCAGGCAGGTTTGTTAGAGCAGTTGGGGGCAATTTAAACCAGTTTGGCAGGGGAATGGGAATCAGAGTGATACTGCTGAGAATGGTACATGTTGCAGATGCAGTGTGTAATGAGACTACGAGGAAGGACAGGAGATGAAGTGGCAAAGTTGCAGTCAGTGGGATGAGTTAATGGGGAACTTTCTAAAGGGAGGAAGAAGCAACCTTGGCTGACAAGGGAAGTCAAAGGTCACTTAAAAGCAAAAGAGAGGGCATATAATAGTGCAAAAATTAGTGAGAAGATGAGGATTGGGAAGTTTTATTTAAAAAGCAACAGAAGGCAACTATAAAAGCCATAAACAGAGAAAAGAAGAAAGCTAGCCAATAACATAAAAGAGAATATAAAAATATAGAAGAGGAGTAAAAGAGAGACGAGAATGGATATTGAACCACTGGAAAATGGTTTTGGAGAGGTAGTAATGGGGGATAAAGAAATGGCAGAGGAGGAACTTAGTAAGTATTTTGTTTCAGTCTTCACAGTGGAAGATACTAGCAGAAAGCCAGAAATGCGAGAGAGTCAGGGGGCAGGAGTGAATGCCATTCTATTATTAGGGTGAAGCTGAAGGTCTGAAGGCAGGTAAGTCACCTGGACAAAATGGACTACACTCCAGGGTTCTGAAAGAGGTAGCCGAAGAGATTGTGGAGGCATTATTAATGATCTTACAAGAGTCATTAGATTCTGGAATGGCTCCTGAGGATTGGAAAATTGCAATTGTCACTCCACTCTTTAAGAAGGGAGGGAGGCAGAAGAAAGGAAATTATATGGCATTTAGCCCAGCTTCCGTGGTTGGAAAGAAGTGGAGTCTATTATTAAGGATGAGGTTCTGATGTACTTGCAGGCACGTGACAAAATAGGCAAAATGAGGAGAAGGCAGGAGACGGGGGTTGAAAGGGATAATAAACCAGCCATGGCAGAACAGACTCAATGGGCTGAATGGCCTAATTCTGCCCCTCTGACTAATGATCTTATGGTTTTATGACTTTTCCTCTGATAGATGGGCTCTACCTACCACTTACTTAATTCTGCTCCTGGGTTTTACAGTCTTGGAATATGAAATAATATGAAAGGAGATGATAAACATGTATTGGGCCAAGTCTTCATTAATTCTTATTTGATCAGGCAGTAGATGGTAATGAGAACATATATATTTCCAAAACTCTTAGAAAATCAATGAGAATTCAGGTGTACAGTAATGATATTACTATACTATAATATCAATTGAAATATTTATTGAAGGAAGAGCAGGGCTTTGAAATTATGCAACAGGGGTGTATGCACTCTTGGTGAATTATTTTTTGTTAACTCATGTCTTAAATGTTTACTTTAGATAGAAGGATCCTGTTGGGGAATGAATGCACATTCCTGAAGAGGCAAAACAGGATCACTGATTATTTGAATTTCTTTAAAAACAAGAGAAAAGCTGCAGATGCTGGAAATCCAAGCAACACACACAGAATGCTGGAGGAACTCAGCAGGCCAGGAAGCTGACTGCCAAAGGGTTTTGGCTCAAAACGTCGACGGCACTTTTATCAATAGATGCTGCCTGGCCTACAGTGTCCCTTTAGCATTTTGTGCGTGGTGATGTGAATTTCTTTGATTATTTTAGAGATCATTAAGTATAGCGATGAATTGTTCAGTGTTTCCTATGCCCAGGTGACCATAACATAGAAGCAGGAAATCATAATATCATGAAGATCTGTTACAGCTACAGAGAGGCTTCTAAAGGATGGGAGGCCAGAATTAATGGACGTTGTACCAGAACTTCAATAACATTTTGATTCGACTTATATAAAATGATGGAAGACAGATTGTTAAAACTCTTCCAAAACGTAGGAAGGTCAAAAACTATTTATAGACCTGTTTCTTTGGCACTGAGAGTTGAAAATATTTGTGCCTGTGAAAGAGAAGCAAGTCAAGTATATTCAATGTTTCATTTGTTTAACTTAGTCTGAACACCTGGCGTTTGGTTTCCATCCTAGTTTTACTTTTCTCAATCAGACATTTATATAGAACCTGCTTGAGCTAACGGAGGAAATATATATTTTCCTCCACAGTTTGTTCCTTTACTTGATAACTAACATTCCCTTTCTTTGGGTCTCATTTGCTTCATTCCCCCAAGCCAAGGGTTGCTTCTGAGAGAAGCACTTTTCCACTCTATCAGTTTGCTATTCGTTCATTTTCTCCTGTTTCTTCAGTGCTGCTGGTGGGAAGATTGAGCAAGATCAGGTCGAGAGTGCAGCCTCCTCCAGGCAATAAGACTAGGCAAGTTTAAGCAAGAGGCATAAACCCAGCAGGAGAAAAAACTCAGCAAGACCAGGCAGAGAGAGGAATAAAAACAAGCAACTATCTAAACAAAGAAAAAGTCCCAAAAAGTTTTCTATTAATATAGGGTGAATAACACAAACTCAACATCCAAATGCCTTAGCCTGGTCAGGGTGACTCTTGGGAAAGCAAACACAAGGAAATCTGCAGATGCTGGAAATTCAAGCATCACACACAAGATGCTGGTGGAGCGCAGCAGGCCAGGCAGCATCTATACTTTTGGAAAAGTTTTGATTCTGAAGAGCAGAAACACAAAGAGTAAGAAACCAGATGCAATCCAGGTGAAAGACAGCAGAACTCTGAAGCTCTGCAGCACCTTTGAATTAGTAGGTCTGATAATGAGTGCGGAGATCTTTTATTAATGAAATTCCTTGCAGTGGCAGCTTGCTGAAAGCTTGAAGTGCTGTTTGAGAGTTCAAGATCAAAGTGGTCATTAGTAGCAAACTGAAACAGACCACAAAGATAAAGATCCATTGAAATAGTTGCAGAGAAAACACCCAGTAAAAGCCACATAGAAATAAAGAACGCAACAGTGTCATTCTCAGAAGCAACAGTTAAGTTCAAACACCACCGCCAGATGTTTCATGCAGAGCTTTAGTTCTACAATTGTTAGCTTTTCATTCATTTACAGAAGTCGATGTGATGAATTTCCAATCCATTCAGGATCTCTTGGACACAGCCAGGAAGCTGCTGAGGAAGAGAGGATAATAAAGTGGGAGAATAGATGACAACGAGGAAGAGGTGGTACTGAGCTTGTACACTACGTTTTACAATCACGGAAAGCCATAGTGCAGGGGTTCCCAGCAGTTTTTTATTCCATGGGCCAATACATTAAGCAAGGGGTACCTAGACCCCAGGTTGTGAACCCCTGCCATTGAGAGTTAAATTCAGATCAATTCAATTGCTTCTGAAAAACTTTCATATCTGGATGGACACCTAGCTTTGTTCTGGATTGTGAAGTGCAGAAAGTTGCAAGTTAGGTAGCTGGACCATTCTCACACATTGGTATCACTCACATGTTTTACATGTGTAATAAATTATGCTTCCTCCCTGCACCCAAAGAATATCTGGTAATCCACATTTATAAAGTTAGTCTGCACAACCATGAAATGGTCATGAGAAAGAGATTTGCTGGCATTTAAAATCAAAACTCAGCCATAAGCGATACAAATCAAACCCAAGTTTGGATACACATCATTTATTTATTTCATGTCCATCCCATTATTGGCATGAAAGAATGAAAAGACACTATACTAGGCATACGTTGCTGCTGTTCAGGATTCTGCAGTGCTAATCTAGTCATCCTAACACCAACCTGGGTAAAGTATTAAGCTGGTCAACCTCTCTGATGCAAACCAAACACATCAGCCTCAGATTGGGTAGCCAGGTTCAAATCTGTTGGCTGAGACATAAATATGACCATATGAAAGTAACAGGCAGGAAAAAGACCATGCACAGAATCGCAGAGGCTGAAGTCTCCTAGTTAAACCATTTCTGCTTCCATTCACCCATCAAATCACCTGTATGTATAAAACATCAGAAGCTAAAATTGAACATAGAACATAACAGCACAATACAGGCCTTTCAGCCTATGATATTGTGCCGACCTTTTAACTTACTCTAAGATCAATCTAACCTTTCTCTTTCATAGCCCTCCATGTTTCTATTATCCTTATTCGTATCTAAGAGCTTCTTAAATGCCCCTAACATAGCTGTCTCTACCATCACCCCTGGCAAAGCACTCCACACACCAAACAGTCTCTAAAAAAAAACTTACCTCTAACATTCCTTTATACTTCCCTCCAGTCAACTCAAAATTATACCCCCTCATATTAGCCATGTCTACCCTAAGTCAAAGCCACTGGCTGCCCACTCAATCTATGCCTCTTATCATCTTGTCAACCTCTATCAAGCCATGGGCCCAGTAAGTGGAAAATATGAAAATAGGTGACACACTACAGCAGAAAAGATAAAACTGCTTTTTTTTAGGTCAACTGATCAACCAGAGAACAGACACAAATACTATCTGTTATTAAGTTAAAGTGTGTTAAGTTTGGTTTTTTTTAAATGACTTATTTTGGCTGATCTCTATCATCACAGAATATCAGAATGTCTTTGCCTGACAGTTAATCCACACCAAAGACAGGAAATCTCAGCCACTTGTTTACCATACACTGTACTCATCCGGTAGTGTTCCTTGCTCATTGTCTCTGCATTTGTAGAGCCCTCTGCATTGCCTAGGACCCCTCCCATCTGTCCCACAATCCCTCTGACCTCCTACTGTCAGACAGAAGGTACCACAGTATATGAACAAGGATCGTTAGGCTGGATTACAGCTTCTTCCCCAGGCTGTGAGACTTCTCAACACCTTTAGCGTCATACTGTTGTATAGTTAACTATGTGTCATGTATGCACTTAATGTCGCTTGTACACCTACAAAGTAATTTCTGTTAATAGCATTCTGTCAATATTATTTTATGCTCTGTTTGTGATATATGTATTGGGTTCTGCAACCTTGGTCCTGATATAAATACAACTGTTTTGTTTAGCTATATACATGTGTAAATGACAACAAACTTGAACTTTGACATTTCACTCACCAGTTGGTGCAATATGCATGTGTTGCAGCAGCATTTTACTGAAGTAAGTGCAATAGTTTATTCTCAGTGATACATTTCCAAACCCATTGCAGACTTCCAGAAAACAGTGAGAAACAATGCCATTTGGATCAACACCAATTAGTCACAGTTTAACAGAATATCAAAATTAAAAATACAGTAAATACTGTTTATTGTCAATAACATAATCCCTATAAAATGTGAAAATAGGAAGACTGGTGTGCAACTCTAATGTCTTTCACTAGGTTCCATACAGACCATCATAAACTCAGCTTTCTAGGTAGATATTAATGGTTTCTTGCAGAGATCTTTAGCTGAAGGGTTATTTCAAAATATGTTTTTATCCAGATCAATATTTCAGCAGTCACTTTCTCACCATGCAAGCTTTATAATTGACTTCAATCACCCTGGAGAACGATAGGCTAGCCACAGAAAGTGTTTGTAAAAGCTGCCAGCTAAAATTTAACTGTTTTGCTAATGTCCTTTGGAGAAGGAAGCCTGCCAACTCTATTTAGTCTCACCTATGTCTGATGCCAGTGGCACAGCATGTGGGAAAATAAAAATGGGTATTAAATACAGGCACTAGAATTTTTTTGAAAGCAAATGAGGAAAAACTGCTCTTAATATAAATCAGCAAAGAGGAGTCGGGGAATGATCATTCTGCATGGAAGACAATACATCCGATAATGGCTGGACTCCTCTGTGCCAACTGGCTTTGTCTTCTCTGTTCTCACTGGCACTCCCTCGGGATGACTTGCTTCCGCTCCAAGTCCGAGGGATCTGAGGTCACTGATGAGGCCAGTGAGGGAACTGCAGAGGCGCCAACAAAGGAGCAGTTGGTTTCTGACGGGGTGGCTGGGTGGGTACTGTAGGGTACTGTAGGAGATGGCATCCATCTTTCATCACTGATGCTGGACAGCTTAGGGACCACGTCGGCCCCTCCTCCATCAGATTTCTGAATGGACAGTGAACCAACCCCCGACTAATTTTGCTTTCTTTTTATACTACGTATATTGTAATTTGCATTTTTAAAATTATTACACAGTCCTGCTGCCATGAAACAGCAAATTTCTTGACGTAGATCAGTGATATAAACCTGATTCTGGTTTTTAAGTTTCTGATTCATTCTCATGCACAAACTGAAGCCAAAGCTATTGGACTACTACCCAGAATCAGAATAATGAAGGCCAAGAGCTTGAGGTGGCATTCTTCTTCCACCTGGATTTCCATCTGTCCCTGATGCCTAAAGTTATCATTTTCAGTGTCATTCCAAACGGACTTTCTCTACTTTGAGCAGTTGCCAACCCCACAAATCGGTGAGATGTTGTGTGTGTTTTTTTTGAGTGGGGTCTTTAAGTACATCCTTGAATGCGTCTGCCTGGTAGTTGCTTATATCGACAGAGCTCAGAAAAGAGGGCAACACGAGGGAATCTGCAGAAGCTGGAAATTCAAGCAACACACGCAAGATGCCGGTGGAACGCAGCAGGCCAGGCAGCAGCTATAGGAAGAAGTACAGTCGACATTTTGGGCCGAGACCCTTTGTCAGGACAGTCCCTTCGTCTGGGTCTCGGCCTGAAACATCTACTGTACTTCTTCCTATAGGTGTGGCCTGGCCTGCTGCGTTCCACCGGCATCTTGCGTGTGTTGCTCCGAAAAGAGGAACTGTTTTGAAATCTGATGCCAGGCATGCAAATAAGGTGATCTGCCCTACTGAATCAGAATTAGGTTTTATATCGCCAGCTTATATGTCCTGAAATTTGTTTTCTTTGCTGCAGCAGTATGATGCAATGCATAATAATAGAAAAAAAGAGAATTACAGTGTGTATATATAGATAGATTGATAGATAGATAGATAGATAGTTAAATTAAATAAAAAAGTAGTGAGGTAATGTTCATGGGTTCAATGTCCATTCAGAAAATCAGATGCCAAAGGGGAAGAAACTGTTCCTGATTCATTGAGTTGAATTAGCATCCCAATGCTAGGGCCATTGGCCTGAGAGGATCTAAATTCTGCAAAAAAATTTGGTTTCCAGAGGCAAAGAAGATTTTGTCACCAATGGCTGCCTCCACTGAGATTAATTCTTGAATAAATAAACCAGAGTAGCTTATATCAATGTTTCCTGTGTTCTGTATAACAATAGTCATTTAGTCATAAAGCATTAAATCTTTAATAATTCTGTTAAACAAAGTCATTGTGTCAGAGGCTTTGCCTCACATTTGAAAGATCTTTGTCTAGATTTGTTCACGTGATGGATCAGTTCATAAAATTAGGAGAACTGACTTCAATTTCATTTCCCCTAACATAGATACTATGGACTGTTCATCCATCTTCAGACTAGCCTCTTAGACATTGACAAGTCCCAATACCAACCCATTCATTCCTGAAGAGAATACTTTGACAGTTTCTCTTTCTGTCAGAACACTGTCTTGCCTAGAGGCTGGGTATTAATCAATTACTTCATTTCTGCACAAATATGAAATTATTCTTCCTTTTATATCACTCTCTCCAATTTTACACCACCCTCTTCTTCGCAACCTGTGCCATATTAGCTGGACAATTTACTGTGTTGTCATCCAGCATATTTTATTTTCTCTGTTGGCAGCCCCAGCTCTGATGTTGATTTGTTAGTTAAAAAGGTGCAATTTCATGTCAAAGTTCAAAGTGCAAAGTACATTTATTATCAAAGAACATAAATGTCACCAGATGCAAATCTAAGATTCATTTTCTTACGGGCAATCACAGTAAATACAAGAAACACAATATAATCAATGAGAGACTGCACCCAATGGTGCAACAACCAACGTGTAAAAACTACTACAGTACTAATAATAAATAAATAAGCAAAAAGCATCAAGAACATAAGATGAAGAGTCCTTGAAGGTGGGTCTGTAGGTTAAGTAGATTTATGATGGTACAACAGCGGGAAATGATCAGCAAACACTCAGAGACAAAAATCAAAATACACTATTATTTTCAAAAAAAAGTAAATCAAGTATAGCTCACATTACACTTCCAGAATACTTCTAAGAGAGGGATCAGTGCATTCAAGCAATTGGTGCGTAGAATTGACAGCTTCATTAAATTCAGGCTTTGGAGGAGTGTCTGCATATCACCCATGAATGCTGTTTTAAATGTGAATATGCATTGCTCGCCTTACAATTCACTGCATTTAAACACACAATGGCATTTCAAACATGCAATTGAACAGACGTTAGGCTTACCTGGTCTGGATCTAGGTCTCATTTCAGCAGTGTCTGTTGGAAGAATATTTAAAAATGTAATATTAGTAACTGGAATATATTTGTGAAACATTCAAGTATTTGAACAGACATGTTAACTTGTGGAGATGTCACTTCTCCACGTAATGATGTCACTAAGATCATCAGCCATTAATATATGCCAGCCTTTTAAATTTATTTAAAGGTACAGCACAGAGACAGGCCCTTCTGGCCCAATTACACTCATGTGGCCAATTAACCAATTAACCCATATATCTTTGGACTGTGGGAAAAAGCCAGAGCACCCGGAAGAAACTCTCACGTGACGAAGAGAACGTTCAAACTCCTTTCAGACAGCAGCGGGAATCCACCAACCCCAATATAAACTGAGCAAAGACACATTGCTGAACGTCCTTTCTGATAAACATTTGCAGAAGATGAAGCCCAGCAAAAAGAACAGGTACCAGCATCTTTGAAATACATTCTAAATGCTTCAGCACACGCCTTAAAGGATTTAATATTAGAGAAATTAAATTAAAGAAATTAAAAGCAATGTTAAATGACATTGTGTGTATAAGTTTAAACAAGTGGGTGTAAAAGGACTGAATTCATAAATCTCATCGATATACTTCTTCACATGCAAAAGGCTGATGCAAGAGAGGAGTTTAACACTTGGGCAATTACACATCTAATGTCTCAGCAATGTCATGGTTGGGTTGCTCTGTGTTATTTAGATTTATTGGCTAATCCAGTCCTCCCTCACGAAGAGAGGTGATTTCACAGTTGACATTAATTATTAATCATTGATGTAGTGTTGATACAAACACCTATTACATCAAGCATGATCATTCAAAATTTGTCAAGAATCTCCTTGCGTGATGAGCACCTTCTAAAGTATTTGTGAAGACTCTAAGCGTTGATTAAAATAAAAGTATGCGTGTGACTTAACCTCATGACAAGTCTACTCACATATGGGGAAACTAAGCCAAAAATGTTGTTTGATGGTTCAGGCCAATGGGATTACTTCACTGTTTAGTCACAGTGGGGATTGGAATTCAGCCAAATTTGCTCTTTTCACTACACTGAAGGAGATTTTATGCTTTGGATTTACCAGCAAACTGTCTTGATGTTTAAAAAACATAACAAGAACAATACTATGGGTTGACATTCAACAATTACTGCATTGCATTAGTTTTCACACACTGCTATCCATCTGTTCAAAACGCGTGGAATTTTCAATTCAATGGCGAATAGCCTGCCCTTTCCCTTGAGGCAACTTTAGTCCTCCATGTTCAGGATCGTCATCAGAAAGTCTCAGAATTTTGGGTTGAAGATACATTGGATAAAATAGCATAGAAGCTCATAATATATCCACAACAAAGGCAGTATCTGTATAGAAACTGCTGTGCATTCCAAAGGTTGGAGTAGAAAAACCAAGGTTTATTACTGACATATGAACCAAGATACTGTGAAAAGATTGTCTTGCATACTGCTTATACAGATCAAATCATTACACAATGTACTGAGCTAGCAAAAGGTAATCCATAACAATACAGAATAAATTGCAGAACTGGGGAGCCATGGTATATTTGCCATCCTAAGTGCACATAAGTTAACAAAATGGATAGAGAATATCAAACCATATTCCAAGTTCAAAGGCTGTGTACGTAGCCCCCGCTCTACTTGCTTTGCACTTATGACTGTGCGGCTAAGCACAGCTCCAGTGCCATATACAAGTCTGCTGACGACACCACTGTCGTAGGCCAAATCAAAGGCGGTGATGAATCCGCATGGGCTGAGCAGGCAGAGGGGAAGAAGGAAGAAGGAAATGGGAAAGTGCAAGAGTTCAGAGCAGCTGATGAAGGCAGCCTCCGAGTGGGTGGTAGGAGTTGTGGAAAGCATTTGGGTTTCCCTTAAGTCTGACTCTTACCCCTCCCCCTTCCTTTATCTTTCAGTTCTCTGAATCTTCTGCTAATTCTCAGGTAACGACTGCTCAGCCTGAGGAAAAGTACAAACACCAAGCTCTCTGCCAGGTAGAGTTTGAGCGTTTGAGCAATATAAGCTTCAACAGCTATCCAGCTCATCATCTCCTAGGTTTTCTAAGCCCTGAGCTTCCTAATATCTTGATCATCCCTGGACTTTATCTACCTATCCTTTCTCATGCGTCTCCCCACCCCACTAAACTTCCATTGTTCCAGATGGTCACTGGACACATCATGAATCAATTTCCACTTATTCCTAAACCCTTGTGTGAGCTCCTTCAAATCCCTTTCTGTGCTGGTTAGACTAATTTGCTTTCTGTCTCAGTTCTGGTGAAGGGTACTTGGCCTGCAATATTAACTGCTTCTCTTTCCACTGATGCTTGCTCGACCTGGCTCCAACATTTTCCGTTTTTATTTCAGGTTTCAGCATCGGCAGATTTTTAATCTACTTGCTCTTAATCCTGTGGCTGGTAGCCAGGCTACATTGTACATACGCCCAACACCAGACTCTCAAAGCAGACACTCTGTTCTAAACTCTTTCCTGGCAAGAAGTTCCAAGGTGGACAGTGGAAATGATTCAAGGACGTTCTCAAAGCCTCCTTGAGAAAAGTGGCATGGTCCATGCCAACACCTTCAATACGCAGAAACTCAAATCATACTTCCTATATTCCTGTCTGGTTTCAGTAATCTTTGCTCACAACACAAACATTGATCCAGCTAATACTTTGATGACTCTGAACTACACTTCATCGTCATATATCTTTGGCACAGACCTGCAATCAAGTCTAGTTGGAGCATCGGAGCAAGCTACAGGAGTAGACCACAATGACTAAGTGAAGGAGAATTCCTCTCCCTCTTCCATCCTTATAAAGGTTTTCTTGTAAGGTCACTTTCTATATTGGTCGCCAGCAGCACTGAACATTTTGGGTGGAGGACCCTGACACTTAACCCATTCATCTCTGTGCAAGTATGGTGAAGTCCTAACGCAGACATCAGGCCATACGTCTACACCTTAAAGGGCCAGGCTCAATAAATATTTGGGTCAGATATTTATCAGGCAAAATTGTCCTTGTGTGTGTTTATTTCATGTGCAAAGTAGGTGGGAAATGGTCAACATCAGGCTTGTTTGGAGGCAGCACTGAGTGTGTGCTAGGTTTATTTATTTTGAGATAGAGCACTTTGACAGAACTTTCTGGCCCACACACCACACTTACACCCATGTGGCTAATTGACTTGCTATTCTGTATGTCTTTAGAATGTCTTTAGAATGTGGGAGGAAACCAGAGCATATGGAGAAAACCATGCAGTCACGACAACAACATACAGACCGGTGACAGATGAATGAGGAATTGAACCCAGGTCCACCGGCTCCGTAACAGAGTTATGCCAACCACTACTTTACTTATGCTGCCCCAAGTTATTCTATTGCTCTAAACTGGGCTGGACCAAAGTCATCTGTAAGTACCCTGTGAGTTGATTATGAGGTGATTTAATCAAGTAGAATGCTTGTGGTGGGAAATGGACATCTTTATCCAAAATATCAATGATCATTTCCCTCCACAGATGGCGCCTGGCTCACTGGATTAATCCAGCTGCTCCTTGTTTATGCTCCAGATTACAGAATCTGCAGTCTCTTATGCCTCCAAATATAATGCATTTTTAATGCTTTTAATGATTTTTAATGATTTCAGTTTGTTGCAAGTAAAGATGGTTTAAGTTATTCACTTTAGGGGAACATAACAAGAGTAAGTAGTGAAAAGCAATGTAATTCACATAACTGAATTATATAACGATGAGCAGATCGTTGTTCCTCTTGACTTATCCGTTTATTTGGGTGGCAGGTGGAGATACATCTCTACCAAAGGAGGTGTATGGTGTTCCTTCCTTCTGCTAGCCTGCAGGTCACCCTGAACACCTGCTTAGTCCCTCAATCATGTGAAAAATGGTTGTACGAGCAGCTGGTGCAGATCACAAATCCTGGTTCTGCAGCCATTCCCACTGACGCCAGACAATCTCTGAAGAGTATTGACACTTGTGAAGACACCACCCAGAAGAAGGCAACGGCAAACCACTTCTGTCAAAAAATTTGCCAAGAACAGTCATGGTCATGGAAAGGTCACGATCATATGCCCAGGTCATACGACACGGCACGATTCATTTATGCATTTGAATTCAAGGTGGATGTCAAAGGTAGGAAAAATATAGTTAGCTGTCCAGTAAATTTGATCAGAATGATAAAGTTCATGAGGACATTCAAAATACAAAGATTATTATTAATATCAGTTTCAAATATGAGTTTCCTACTTTAGCTTCTTTAGACAGTTTAAGCTGAAATCAGTAGAAACAAAGTAGAGTTAATTCAAATGGTAAAATCTATAAGTCTCTTCTGTGGCTTAGAAGCAAACAATCCCATTGGTCCTGTGTGATAATATTAAAAAGGCCCATCGTTCATGTAAGCCTCAATGAATACAGTATTCCCCTGTAGTTCAACAAGTCAAGTAATCACCAAAAAAGTTAAAGTACAGAACAAAAATATATTCTTATGGAAATTTTGTGAGAAAGAATTAACCAAATAAACACAAAATACAAAGGAACAAATTTTGTCAACTTTTTTCCAAGGACTCACATTAAAATTACAACATGAACAGTCTTCCAGGAATATATTAGCTCTGTAACAAAGGGTGTGCTGTATCTCTTAATTATTCATAGCAAGGCTGAGAAAAGTTTAATGATAAGAAGAGCATGGAATAAAAACTGCTAAGTGTAACTCTAAGGTGGTTTTAAAAGCAACTTCACCTTTCGAAATAAATTAATATCTATTTCAGACTAAGTATTAATGAAATGATCTGTTGTGGTGTTCTAAATTAGAAACTGAGTTAAATTGATCATGGTATTAGTTCTTTTTGTTACGTATGTTTGTCCGTATGTTTTTAGTCAGACATGCTTCAGTCGGAGGGAAGACTTGTGTGGATCCTGAGGATTATGGATTGGCCATGCAGGCACAGATGGAAACATCCTAGACTCCTAATGGAAGTCAGTTGGAAAAGGATGACAGTAGAACAGGACAGGAAGAGAGAGGTAGCATAACATCTTCCTAGTCTCTCACCCCTTCCTTCTCCTCTCCAAGTTGGATAAAACCTCAGTGCTAACTGGAGAAGATCTAGGTGCAGCTTAGCGTTTATGACGATGATGTGAACAGCACAGGGCCTGAATATCATTCAGCCACTAGCCATTCAATGAAGTTCCAATGCTGACAGCTGATTTTCTCTGACGTGCTCCAGATAGGAGCACACGATCAATGATTCGAACGCGCAGGATCATGAGACGTTGTAGAAAGTGGTGGATTCTGCCAGATGCATCTCTGGCATGTCCCGGCCAGCCCTTGGTAGTATCTATATGAGGCGCTACCCCACCAGCCAGCCCATGCTGTCTTCTCGTAGCTACCATTGGGCAGGAGGTACAGAAGCCTGAGGTCCTACACAACCAGGTTTAAGAACACCTATAGCTCATCTATTATTCTGTTCCTTAGTTAACCTGCCTAATCCTAATGACAACTTCAGTATAATACCATGACTATAGTATACCACAACACCATGGCTACATTGCATGACTGTTGACTTTGTTATTTTTTGTTCTAATTATTTTCTTAGTTGTATATTTTTTGCATAATTTGCATATATTTAATGTTTGTTTTGTTGTGTACCTGATGCTATGTACCTGTAATGCTTCTGTACTTGTGTACATGAGGTAAGTTTGACTTTGAAGTATTCATTCAGGGGATTCTTTGTTTAGTCTTGGGAATGATGGGAAGACAGACTCAAGTAGCCCAGTCTTCCCTTTGAGCAGAATCCTATTGACCTTTGTGAGGCAGAGAGTTTCTCATCCAGGCAGATTTTTAACTGGGGATGGGGAGCAACGCATGGAGATGCAATGATTGCGCATAGGTCATTTCAAAGCAACTCCTCAGGGACTTTGATCAGGCTTCCATTCCAAGTGTAATAGTATCAGCAGAGAGTTTGTCATTTATTTTACCTATTTACAGATACAGTAATGTAACAGGCCCTTCTGGCCCACCGAGCCCCCCATCCCTGGTTCAATCCTGACCTCCAGTGCCGTCTGAGTGTGGAGTTGGTGGGTTTTTCCTTCGCTTACTCCAGTTTCTTCCCACATCCCAAAAATATATCAATTTTTCAGTTGATTGGATAGTGTAATTTTCCCTAAGTGAGCAGGGGAATGGTGAAAACTCTAGGGAGTTACTCAGAATGTGCAGGGAGCAGAATGGGTTTAGTACAGGATTAGTGTAAATTGGCCGCTGGTGTTTAGTGCAGATTTAGTGGGTCAGCAAGAACCTATATGTGGGACTCTATATGACTATCTATCATTCTAAAGAACAGCAGTATTAATTCAATTTATCACTAAATCCTTATCAGTAAAACATTTTGAATGGAATTCACTATCATTATAAAGTATATACTAAGTGTGTGAGTAATTGAGTAATGTTTTGTTCACAGTCATTAAGTTTCTTCTGATAATGAATTACACTCTGTGGCCACTTTATCTGGTACCTCCTGAAAATAATGAAGTGGCTGCTGAGTTTGTGGTCTTCTGCTGCTGTCGCCCATCAAGGTTCAACATTTTGTGCATTCAAAGATGCTCTTCTGCACACCACTGTTGTAGCTTTTGGCTAGTTGAGTTACTGTCGCTTTCCTGTCATGTTGAACCAGTCTGGCCATTCTCCATTTACAAGTCATTTTCTCCTACAATGACTTCAGGTTCGCTGAATTTTTTTTTTGTTTTTCACACTTTTCATACCTGTAAACTCTGGAGACTGTAGTGTGTAGAAGTTCCAGGGGATCAGCAGGTTCTGAGATACTCAAACCTCCCTGTCTGGCACCAATGATCAAAGTCAAAGATAGATCACATTTCTTCCCTATTCTAATGTTTGATCATGACCATATAATAGGAATATAATAGGATCAGTGAAAAGCTACACACAAAGAATAACAAACAGCCAATATAAAAGACGCCAAACTTAAAGCAACACACACACAAAATGTTGGTGGAACTCAGCAGGTCAGGCAGCGTCTATGGAAATGAATAAACCGTCGATGTCTTGGGCCAAGACCCTTCTTCAGGACTCTAGCTTAAACTTAAAGTAGATAGATAGAGGACACTTGGTTGACGACAGAGAGTTCATCATGAATCTTTTCATGGACGGTAGCTTCGACGTGGTGCACACGGCATGGAATGGAGGCGTAGTTCAATGATAGGCAAGCACACTGGTGAGGCTGGAGCTGCTGCCAGTGATCCAGGGATCCAGGTTCAAATCTGATCATGGGTACTGTCCCTGCAGAGTTTGTAAGTTCTCCCACTTACCACATGGGTTTCCCTTGGGCACCCCTGGTTTCCCAAATATGTGCTGGCAGATTAATTAACTATTGTAAATCAGCTGTAATGTAAGGTGACACCAGGAGAATTGGCGGCAGTGGAAGGGTTTGTATGAGAGAACAGGCAATTACTGGGTTAATTCAATTGATAACAACACTCTGAGAGGCACAATATGCCAAAGGGAAGAAAGGCCCCTTCCCGTACTGTGAGAGTGATAAATGATGATCATTTACTGGGTGGAATTGCAAATAATTAAGGCTTATTAGGCTATTGTGTCTAGTGTTGGAATTAACTGTGTTTTTTAAGGAATTAACTTACTTTAGCTCGGGATTTTTATGAAGTTCAAGTTTATTGTCACTCATCTGTACACATGTATACTGACAAATGAAACAACATTCCTCCGGACCAAGGGTGCACAACACAGTGCATATAACACATCAAGAAATAACACCACTGATAGATTAACAAATAATAAAGTTAAGTTAAAAAGTAAACAGTATAATGCTACTAGTGCTTCATGCATGATGAGACCTGGTTGGTGGTAGGGAGCTAGGCAGCCTACGGCCTGGGAGAAGAAGCTGTTTACCATCCTGACAGTTCATGTCCTAATGCTATGGTAACCCCTGCCTGATGGTAAGAGGTCAAAGAGCTTGTAAGACAGATCATTGGGAATGCTAAGGACCCTGAGTATGTGTTGCTTATCCTTATTCATCAGCATATTTCAGAAGAAAGCTGCCATCAAAAACAGTGCAGAACGCTGACTTGCTCTGTCACGTCTTCATCCCATATGGAACTTCCCTGTCTCCCTCAGAGAGATAACAGGCACCACAATCCTGTCTGATCATTTTGCAAAATCACATAGCACTCAATTTAATCCTTTTAAATGCATTATAATGAATAATTAGAGATCTCACATCTGTTCAGAGGGTTACCCCTCCCTCGTCCCTGTCTATTCCATTAAGCGCCTCTAAAGATTGATCATGTTGAACTAAGTACCTCAGCTGTCTCGGAAAGGAGATTTATGGTATGGATTTAATTGTGAGTGTAAGGTGTGTTTAAAATTTTACGGAGAATAAACATGCCAATGTGTTGATGTCAATAATCTCACCACAGAGTGGTTTCCCTTGTAGAGTTTTCCTACTGCAACGTGTTGTTCTTCCACGGACTTTGGCAAGTGGAAGCTGCTCCTTTCGAGTGGAATTCCCCTTCAGTAATGTGTTGCCACTGATGCAAGAGGTAATAACCTACATATGCTTAACATTTGTGGCCAAGTAACCTTAAATTATAAAACAGAAAAATTAAATAAGAGGGAAGTAAGAGTTTGCATCATCTTAATGTCAGGGATTTGGCAAATTCAGATTGAGTGCAACGAATGTAACAGCTTGCTTTCATATCTAGAGGTTTTGACTCAATATTGTTTGGAAAAATTGCCATTACTTGTGGAAATAGTTCGTCAATTTTTAAAGATAGCTTGCATGAAAATGCACATTTATGGTTTCTGGAAGAATATAAATGTTCCAGGGTCAGCACAGTGGCACAGCTGACAAAGTTGCTTTCTCATAGCTCCAGAGCCTAGGTTTAATTCTGACCCCTGCAAGTGTCTGTGCAGATTTTCCACATTCTTCCCCTGGCCATGTGGGTCTGCTCTGATTAATTCATCACTGTAAATTTCCCCCAGTGAGATTTTGCAAATTAGCTCTTGATGGATGGGCACAGACCCAATGGGCTGAAGGGCCTCTATTCTTCTTCAGGAGTCCAGCATCTTCATTTTGGTGGTTTCTGCATCATTTTCACTTTCATTCACTATTGTGTAGATGAATCGCACTACTAAATGCTGGATTTTTTTTCTGGCATGCTGTTCTTATGGGCTGTTACTTGTTAAATCTCATGGGTGACCCTCCTACAGTGAATGGAAGATCAAAAGCCCTACACTAATTTTCTAGAATTTTCTTACAGTGCTCTTCTATTAGTTGACTTGTGCTGGAAAAATGGGTTATATCTGCATTAGGTTGTGCAATGCCAACCTCAAACGCACACACCTTCATGCTACCCACACAGCTCCGCAGATGAAAATTATTTTATCGCTTGAAAACAAATGTGAAACAGTGTTAACCAGAATTCCAACTCAGAAATAAGAAATTTGATGCGGGCTCTTTGAGGGTCTTGACAGTAGTACAATCATTTTGAGGCACATACCACCACAGTTGTCCAGCACATACTTAAGGTTTTCAGCCCTTAAAGACATAGCCACACACCATTAAGATATACACTTAGTGGCTACTTATTAAGTGCACCTGTACACTTTCTCATTAATGCAAATATCTAATCAGCCAATTATGTGTCAGCCACTCAATGCGTAAAAGTATGCAGAAATGATCAGTTGTTCAGACTGGGGAAGAAATGTGATCTAAGTGACTTTGACCGTGGAATGATTGTTGGTGCCAGATGGGGTGGTTTGAGTATCTCAGACACTGCTGATCTCCTGGGACTTTGGTGCACAAGTCTCCAGAGTTTACAGAGAAGAGTGCGATCACCAAAATCAACCAGTGAGCAGCAGTTCTGTGAGCAAGAACGCCTTGTTAATGAGAGAGATCTGAGGAGAATGGCCAGACTGGTTCAAGCAACAGTCACTCAGACAACCACGCATCACATCAGTGATGTGCAGAAGAGCATTTCTGAATGCACAACACATTGATGGATGGGCTACAGCAACAGAAAGCCACAAATATACACACAGAGACCACTTTATTAGGTACATCAGGTGCCTCATATAGTGGAGACTAGTGAAGGCTGCAGGAACAGAGAGGATGGCTGCTTGGGATATTGTTATAACTGTATGTGCTATCTATTTTCACACTTGTTTCCATATGTGTCCTACCCATGGGACTGAGCTACACGGAGATCACCGAGCTACCTACAGTTATCTCAATTTTTATATTTTTCAAAATGCACTTGTTCTTTTGAGTGCAGATTGAGAATATTGGAATGTGTAGGAGCAGTCCTCAATAAGTTTTAGGGACTGTCCTGATATCAGTAGTGTTACCTTCAATCACATCTGAAAAAAGACCCAAGCAAGATGTGTTCCTGGTTTTCTGTGGAGGTTCTGCAGAAGTTTCGTGTCAATGCTGTGTAAAGTTTGTAGTGCACTATGATAGACATCATCAGGAACATTAAGATGTCATGTGTGTTAATGTGGGACCTACCCAGGGCAATTCTGTGATTACCTCAATGTTGGAAATTTGGTAATATTCACTATGCCAATTTGCTCCAGGTAAAATTGATCGTGATTTGCCGAATACTGATAACAGCAACACAATGTGGTACAATGTTTGAACCTTCATTCATTATCCAGGACAAGGACATGTAACCCTTGTTGTCAAAGAAGTTCATTAAAGGAAGTGTAAATTCACACTTTTTTTGGACCTCTATCAAACAGAATATACTGTGGCAATCTGTAATTGACGGCAACCAGCCAAGTGTCATAGAGCACAACGGCTCAAAAACAGGCCCTTTGGCCCATCTAGTCCATACTGAATTGTTAGTCTGGCTAGCCCCATTGGCTCACAGCTGGACCATAACCCTCCATACCTCCCATCCATGCACCTATCTGAACTTCTCTGGAATGTTGCAACCGAACCGACATCCAACACTCCCACTGGCAAACCATTCAACACTTGCACTGCTCCCTTCAGGTTCCCCTTAAATATTTCACCTTTCACCCCTCAACCTATGACCTCTAGTTCAGTGGAAAAAGCCTTCTTGCACTTACCGTATCTATGCTCCCCCTATCGGAATGAATTTACTTTAACTGTTTTGTACAATTCCTGCTCCTCATGATGAATTCTGAGTACAACAGCATGAGAACATAAGACACAGGAACAAATTAGGCCATTCGGCCCATTGAGTCACTGCGCCATTCCATCCTTTCAACCCCTTTCACCTGACTTCTCTCTGTAACCGTTGACACTTATACTAATCAAAGTTAGTAACAATATTCGCACTAAATATACCCAATGACTTGGCTTCCACAGACATCTGTGTCATTGAATTCCACAGATTCACCACCCTCTGTTTGAAGAAATTCCTCCTCTTATCAGTTCTAAATGGACATTCCTCTATTCCAAGGCTGTGGCCTCGTCCTAGACTCCTCAACTATGGGAAGCATCCTCCATGTCCACTCTATCTAAGCCTTTCAATATTCGTTAGGTTTCAATGAGATTTCCCACCCCTCCCCCCTGCATCATTCTTCTAAACTCCAGCAAGTCCAGGCCCAGGGCCATATTAACCCACTCATTCCCAGAATCATTCTCGTAAATCTCCTCTGGACCCCCTTCCCTCTTGCTCTATTAAGTAATGGGCATTCATGTTGTGCATAAGAAGTTATATGAGTATAATCGCATCCACAATTCCCATTACTAATGGGCTTCTCCTCCCATGGCTGTCTTGAGAACACCACCAACCCTTTCTATATTGTTCCTACAGACCGTGGTGCTCATAGATTACAATAGTTATCACCTTATTTCAGTGTTTTGGAAATAGTAGCTGGTCTTCATGCCACTCGTTACTTCCTGCATGAAAGTCTCGATAAGCTTTTCTGAGAACCAAGCTGTTTAACCCTTCACAGATATCAAACGTAAGAACTTAAACCGTATTCAAAACAGGAAACCACAGCACCTGCTTCTAAACTGCTGGGAAAGCTATAAATCCAGTAGTAGCACCAGATTTCTCAACTACCAACAGACAAACTGCCAGCCAGCAATGCTTCAAAGCCTCAAGTTCTCCTCCGTGTTGCTAATAAGGTCTACATTTGGTGTCTGTGTTCTGCAAAACTCTTTCCCCACTAGTCAATCTCCAGCTGACTGTTTTCCGCACAAATGGACCGAGGATACTGAGTGGCTTAATCTCATTTTGGTAGCGGGTCCTTACTGATCTCCATGGCTCCACTCTCACAAATGAAGGATGGTGTTGCCTTCAGTTGTACCATTCAAATAATACGGGCAGAAGACTGGAGAATGCGGTTGAGAGAGAAAATAAATCAGCCACAATCAGTCTCGATGAGCAAATAGCTTGGTTCTGCTCTTATGGTCTTATGTTCTTATTATGGATGTTGCTTAAAATATGGTAATCTGTCATCTGTAATCTGCTATTTGCTCTGACATGGCTGATTATAATCCAAGAAACTACCTCTAGCTTGATATCTACTATCAACATATCCTTTTATATCACTTTCCTTCCTAGGTAGGCAACTAAATCACTCTTAAATGAAACCATGCACTTCTCTTCAACCTTACATTGCGACAGCAAGGTCAATATTCTCATCTTCTGAATTGCTTACAGGAATTATCAGTAACTAATATGGGCTGGCCAGTAGTGTAGTGGCATCAGCACTGGACTTCAAGGCAGTTTGGTCAGGTCCCAACTGTGCAGAAGAAAGGCAAAGTACTTCTGTATCTTGCCACAGAAATCTCCCCATAGGGACTGCTGAACCATTTAAACTGCTAACTCCCATCAACTTACACTGGGACCATTGCCCTCCATACCCCAACCATTCATGTGCTAATCCAACCTTTTCTTAAATGTTGAACCGTCAACTGTATTCTTTTCCATAGATGCTGAATTCCTTCAGCATTTTGCCATTTTGAGTGTGTTGCTCAGTGGAAAAAGCCTGCTTGCATTTACCCTGTCCATACCCCTATTAATTTTGTATACTTCTATCAAAGCTCCCCTCAATCTTCTACACTCTTAGGAATAAAGTTCTAATCTATTCAATTCTTCCCTGTATCTTAAGTTCTCCAGTCCCGGCAACATCCTTGTTAATTATGTTTGAACTCTTTCAATCTTGATATCTTTCCTGTAGCTAGGCGACCAAAACTCCACAGGTCTTAGGCAATTTCAACAAAACATCCCAACTCATGCATTCAAGATATTGATCTACAAAGGCCAAAGTCATCATCGTCATCATGTGTCATTTCATCTGACGCGGGTGATCATGGTCTCATGACCATGATTGGTACTGGCAAACTTTTCTACAGAAGTGGTTTGCCATTGTCTTCTTCTGGGCAGTGTCTTTACAAGGTGGGTGACCCCAGCCATTATCAGCACTCTTCAGAGATTGTTTGCCTGGTGACAGTGGTGCACCAGCTGCTCGTACGATGATCCACTACCTGCTCCCACGGCTTCACATGACCCTGATTGAGGGGGACTAACCACATGCTACACCTTGCCCATGAGTAACCTGCAGGTTCACGGAGGAAAGGAGGGCCTTACATCTCATTTGGTAGAGGCGTATCTCCATTCTATCGGGAAGGTAAATATACATAATGAAGATATAAAAGTATTAATTACAATAAGATATATATGTATCTTACTGTTATTTATAGTTTTATGCATTGTACTGCTGCTGCTAAAGAACAAATTTCTCAACAAATGCCAGTAATATTAAACCTGACCCTGATTCTCTCAGTTCTGCAATCATCCGTGTTAATATTATTAGCAATATTTCTACAAACCACTGCCTTTGGCCTTGACGCCCAGGAGGTTTTCCAAATCACTGATACTTTGGATATTTGCTTGAGCAATCATCTTCAGGACATCATCTGGGAGACCTTCCTCTTTGTCCACGTCTTTTGGCATATCCTGTTCAAGAGAAAGAATGCGTTACAAATCTAAAGATAAAATAAATGCTAAACATGGAGAGGCATTGGGCAACAACATCTCCTCCACAGTCTCCATCACACAGGTACACCACAGAGCTGTGTGCTTAACCCCCTGCTCTATTCGCTCTATATCTATGACTGTGCGGCTAAGCCCAGCTCCAATGCCATATTCAAGTTTGCTGATGACACCACTGTTGTGGGCCGGATCAAAGGGGGTATAGGGCTGAATCAGCGTATAGGAAGGAAATTGAAAATCTGGCTGAGTATTGTCATAAGTACAAACTCATGGGTAACACGAGAGGGCACAGTTTTAAGGTGCTTGGAAGTAGGTACAGAGGAGATGTCAGGGGTAAAGTGGTGAGTGCGTGGAATGGGCTGCCAGCGACGGTGGTGGAGGTGGATACAATAGGATATTTTAAGAAACTCCTGGATAGGTATTTAGAGCTTAGAAAAATAGAGGGCTATGGGTAACCCTAGGTAATTTCTAAAATAAGTACATATTCAGAACAGCATTGTGGGCCAAAAGCCCTGTATTGTGCTGAAGGTCTTCCATGTTTCTATGTTTCACACTCAATGTCAGCAAGACCAAGGCACTGATTATAGACTTCAGGAGATGGAGACCAAGACCGTGCATATATTTCAGGCAAAAGTTGATCGTTTCCTGATTGCTCAGGGCATCAAATGATACAACGAGAAGGGAGGTGTTTGGGGGGTTGAGTGGGATCCAGGATCAGCCGTGATGGAATGGGAGACCTGATGGGCTGAATGGCCTAATTATGTCTTATGGTCTTATAACCAGAGGTCCATGAGCCAGTCCTCAATGGGGGATCAGAGCTGGAGAGGGTCAGAAACTTTAAATTCTTTAGTGATATGATTTCAGAGGATCAATTTTGGATCCAGCACATAAGTACATTTATGGAGAAAGCACAGCAGTGCCTCTACATCCTTAGGAGTTGCGAAGATTCAGCGTGACATTTAAAACTTTGACAAACTTCCATAGGTGTGTATTGGAGAGTGGATTGACTGGCTGCATCACAGTCTGGGTATTTCAAATGTCTTTGAAAGGAAAATCCTACCAAAGGTTGCGGATTTGGCCCAGTACGTCGCGGGTAAAGCCCTCCCAACCACTGAGCACATCTACGTGAAACGTTGTCATAGGAAAGCAGCATCCATCATCAGAGATCCCCACCACCCAGGTCATGCTCTCTTCTCACTGCTTCCATCAGGTAGAAGTTAGAAGAGCCTCAGGACTTGCACCACCATGTTCAAGAACAGTTACTATCCCTCAACCATCAGACGCTAGAATAAAAGGGGATAAATACACTCACTTCTCCCATCTGTGAGATGCTGCTACAACCAATGATCTCACTTTAAGGACTCTTTATTTTAATATATCATTTTCTCTTTATTTCTATTTATTTGTATTTACATTTTTGCACAGTTTTTTGTCCTCTGCACTCTGATTATGTAATAGTTACTGCTCTGTAGATTTGCTGAGTATGCCCCAGGAAAATAAATCTCTGGGCTGTATATAGTGACTCTTGATAGCAGAATCTACTTTGAACTTAAACATGGGGGGGCGGGGTTGTGATTTAACATTTAGAACTCAACAGGGAAGGAGACAAAGGGAAAGGGAGGAAACTGATACCTAACAAATGAATCAATGAACATGAACTTTGCCTCTCTATAAGTTAACACAAGTCAAAAAGTTTGGTGCTGCAAACATATGATACAAAAGCAAAAGATTCACTGGCCCACTGAAACTTTCTGTATGTTGAAGCTAAGCATCATGAATCACAGTCTTCTCCAAACCTCAGCAACATTGAATGTCAGATCAGAAAGTCACAGGGAGAAGCAACATTCTTGTAAAATTTTTCTCTGGTTCTCTGATAATCTAATGGAGCTTGAGGACATCACAGCAACAGTAGGAACAGATCTCTGTATTGTATCTATATTCTGAGGGAAATTATATCAGTCACAACTAAGAACTTTCCTAGCTCCCCTTTGAATTTGTGCAGCTAATCTCTATTTTATAGGTAATTAGCAACTTCTGCTCAAAGCTTTGGCCTGCAATGAGAAGGGAAGCCTTCTCAACCCAACCTGGTTGTATCTTAATGCATTTTGTAAACCTTCACCAACCAGAACAACTCAAATAATCTACCTACCGGGACAATCTGATTGCTTGTCTGTATTTAAAAGCATAAAATAAATATCCACACTTCTCCAGAGTTAAAAGATAAGCCTATCCAAGCTAATTTTGTTTTTGATTGTTCATGAACTAAATGTTATTCTAGCTATCTTCCTATCAATATTATCCAGAGTCTCCATAACATCCAACTTGTGATGAGATCAAAACAGGAAATGCATTCTGAATAAGGATTTGTTGAAGAGCATCACAATGTTGTGTTATTGTACCTTATCCTCTACATTTCTTACCAGTAGATTTCTGAATGGACAATGAACCAACCTATGAACACTACCTCATTATTTTTCTCTCTTTTTGCACTGCTTATTTAATTTATAATCCATACATATATGTGTATATAAGGCTCTTTCTTGTTAAACTGGGTTAACTTGAAGAGCTGCAAGGCGTACGAGCATGTGGAGTTTGCCTTGCCTCATGGGCTCCTGTAACATAAAATACAATCTGGAAGACATGGCTTGTTGCTTCACCACAGGCAGATATAATTTGACATTATCATTTTCTCATCCAAGATTTTATAATTACCGCAAATTACTTTATCATCCATGAACAGGCAGACTCTTTCCCAAACACCTTTACCCTGGTATCTAATAGATTGTGAAGATCAATAACTCTAATACCAATCTGTATGGGTCTCCTCAAGTAATACCTCCTACGTACAATAACTATGAATAACAAATACAGAGAATGGTGGACACTTTCTACAGGTCTGACACTGTCAGAGTTAATATTTCAAGTCAAAGAATATTTATCTGTTCTGATGAAACCCTGACTCTGTTTCTCATTCCACAGATCTGCCTAACCTGCTCGCATTTTCTGTTCATTTTTATCTCAGCTACCTAGCACCTAGAGTTTTTTGATTTTCATCAATAATAAACCTCATCTCAGAGAATGCAAGCAGTTGCTGATCTGACATTGGGTTGGTCCTCTTATTGCATGAGAATCATTTATTGGAAATGACCAAGGATCGGATGTGTGTTTTTTGACAATTAGTAAACTCTTTGATATTTTGTAGCCAAATGCAGATAAATTAATGCAAAGACATTGGGCTCAATCTCCTCTGCTCCCACAATTCTTTTGGCTTTACTGTGGCCAATTTGCTTCCAGTTTGCAGAGTGAATAATCTGCACATGACTTTCAATGTCTGGTAAATTGTATGGAATAATACGTTGTCTGTAACTCATACATGCCGAAGGTGTGCAGAGTGAACAACTCTTTTCAGAGTACCATATAAAATGCAGGAGAAACTCGGCAAGTAAGGAAACAGCTATGGAAAGCAATGAAGACTCTTCATCAGGACCGGAATGGAAGGGGACGGGTGGGAAAGCCCAGCTGGGCAGAGGGGAAGGACTACAAGCTCGAAGATGATAGGTGAAGTCAGGTGAGGGGGTAGGTAGGTGGGTGGAGGAGGGGGTGACAAAGTGAGAAGATGAGAGGCGATAGGTGGTAAAGGTGAACGAATCTGATAGGAGAGGAGAGTGGACCATGGAAGAAGGGAAGGAGGACGGGCACCAGAAGGAGGTGAGGAGAAGAGATGGGACAGAGGGGAGCCAGAATAGGGAGTGATAGAAGATAGAAGGGGAGCCAGAATAGGGAGTGATAGAAGACAGAAGGGGAGAAAAATCACCAGAAGTTTGAGAAATCAATGTTCATTCCATCAAGCTGGAGGCTACCCAAATGGAATATGAGGTGTTGCTCCTCCAACCAGAGATTGGCCTCATCAGTGAGTTCTCTAACTTCCAGAGATGCTGCCTGACCTGCTGAGTTCCTCCTGCATTTTGTATGTATTTCACTGGATTGTCTCTTGTGTGTTTAAAACCCTTTTCAGAGTCGCAGCACTTGTTGCATTCCAACATTACCAAGCTGAACTTCAATGATCCCTTGGTTGTAAGGAGCAATGCAAATTATCTCCTTAAGCAGCATCCTCCTTTGGAAGAATTCTCATTTGCTTCCAGGGCTGTTAGTGATTGATCAGAAAAAGAACAGCCTGGTGAGAAATGTGTATTTATTATTGTCAGATGTGGTAAAATTTTCTTAAGTCTTGGGGAATGGTGTGGTTAAAGCTTGGATTTCTCAAATATTATTTTTAGCCATGTCCTTTTCCTTCCAGACATTTTCCTGTACTGTACACCCATCGAGTTTTAGCTATAGACATTTTCATCAAAATTATTAGCAGCAAAATCCATGTACAATAATGTTTTAGGTTACCCTTGCCTCCCTGCCCCGACTGCAAGCTGGTCATGGCCAGTGACTCCCCATATGCAGAAAGAAACTCTGAACTGCCCCACTTACATCTAGATCCAACATGTCAGTTGGTGCTGTGTGTGTGTGTGTGTGTGTGTGTGTGTGTGTGTGTGTGTGTGTGTGTGTGTGTGTGTGTGTGTGTGTGTGTGTGTGTGTGTGTGTGAAATTTACCTCTATCTCTATCAATCTTTTTATTAATTAAATAAAGTACATATGTATAAACAAGAGGAGATTGATCTCAAATATCTATATCGATAACAATTCATATAAAAGGTAAAATAAACAGTATCAAGATCATACATAGTATTAATCTAATAGTATATAATAAAAATAAGATAATCAATTCTCCTCTTATCATTCCATGAAAAGAAGAAAAAAGATGAAGAAACTTTTATAATTGTATACACACAAAAAAACCCACTAAACAAAAACAACAAAAAGAGAGAAAAAAAGGACTGGGTAGCTCATACTGAGAGTAAAAGCAGGAAAAAGAGGGAAACCTTCTGATCATATCCAAAGTTTTGAGAAAGTAACTGGAAGAGCATTAAATCAAACCATATGAAAAGATTGAATAAAAGGTCGCCAGATTTCTTCAAGTTTAAAGGATGTATCGAATGTCCGACTTCGTATTTTCTCTAAACTTAGACAGGACATAATGGAAGTAAGCCAATAAAAAACAGTAGGTATCTCTATCTTGTTGCTCATCTACCAGTGCTTAGACAGGTAGATGTTCTAGGGCACCTTAAAGGAGAAAGGCAAGGCAAAATAGTGGTTAGCAAGATCGCTTTACAGCGCTAGCGATCACTGTTCAAGGTTTGATTCCCACTGCCATCTGTAAGGAATTGGTACATTCTCCCGTGACCATGCGGTTTCCACTGGGTGCTCCATGTTCCAAAGATGGAAGTTAGGGTTAGGAATAGTAAGTTGTGGGCACACTGTATTGGAAGCATGGCAATACTTGCGGGCTGCCCCCAGCTCGACCCTGAGACTTTGTTGGTCGTTGGCACAGAAATTATCATTATATGTTTCGATATTTTGGTGTGGAAAAGAAAGTTAATCTTTTTAAGGCACACAGTTTCGATATTTTGGTGTGGAAAAGAAAGTTAATCTTTTTAAGGCACATGGTTTAGCTGTGTGTCGAAGGGGAGTCACATGCACTCGTACCATCGGAATCTTGCAAATGGAAAGAGATCGAGTGATGAAGGTGGATGTGATGTGGAAGGATAATTAGGTATGAGGTTATCAGTGTCTTCAATGACCTCGACACTCACAGTTTGGCAGTAGTTCCAGTGTCCTCCATCCTGCCACTCCGCTAACTGTACAGGGGATTCCTGGGTCCTGTGGAAAGAGGCTCCCTTTCTTCTCCACCTTACTGACCAGAACCTCCAGAGCTGTGCCTGAAAAGGTTCTCATTCTCACCTGTCACAGCCTCAAATAAGCTCTTAAAAACTTGTGTCATGACTTCTACCAGCAGACTGAATATAAACATCTCGCCTTGAGAGTTTGCCAGCATATGTGGCTTTAATCCATGCCAGCTGGACTCTGCCAGTGCCAAACCGCTTTCAAAATTGGACTCATGGTCTGTGCAAAGAAAATAAATAGTGCAGTTAATGTTGCCTGGACACTGAAATCATTATCATGAGTTCAGACTATCCTGTACCAGGACAAACAATCACAGGGTGCTTCCAGATTATCATCACAACACAAATTCCAGCTGAATCTCCATGTCTCTTGACAACTATACATTTCTGTCTCCCTCTTCAGCTAACACGGGCTTTCCTTCCCTCTGCATCCTGCTAAGTATGCCCGTAGAAAAAAACGCATCTCAGGGTTGTATGTGTTGATTTGCATTTACTCTGATAATAAATTTTACTTTGGACTTTCAACTTTGATATACAGTGGCCACTTTATTAGGTATACCCATACATCAGCTCGTTAGTGCAGTTATCAAATCAGCCAATCATGTGCTGGCAACTCAATGCATTAAAGCATGCAGGCATGGTAAAGAGACCAAACATCGGAGCGAGGAAGAAAACTAAGTGACTTTGACAGTGAAATGATCATTCGTGCCAGAAATGATTGTTGGTTTGAGTATCTCAGAAACTGCAGATCGGGATATTTTCATGCACAACAGTGTCTAGAGTTTACAGAGAATGGTGCACATAAAAAGTCACCCAGTGATGCTTTTTAACTCACTTCACTGGGAAACTAATATCATAGCATGCTTTCAAACCTCAGAATGCCATTGTTACTAAGAGAGGCATTCCATCTTCAGAAAATTTCTTTCAATTACGGGCAATTTCATGGGAATATTCTAAAACCTCAATGACATACATGTGGTCATTTCCCATGTGTTTTCCACAGAGTGATCCAGAGTTCCAATGGCAGAGTCACGACACGATCCATCCCTCACAAATTTCTCTGTTTGGTTTCTCTCCTTTTCAGTTTTCTGATAATGGGTCTTTGACTTGAGATATTATCTTAATTTTCCTTTCCACAGATGCTGGCTGACTACCTGAGTGTTTCTAGCATTTTCTCACTGCATACCTACAATAACAATTGTGTTTCCTAATTTTCTTAGTAACAGTCAGTCAGTTTCAAAACCAGCTCCTATTTCCCTGTATATTTTTTACTCCTTTCGTTACTAGGTAAATAGAGTAACACATACTAAATGTTGGAGGAACTCAGCAGGTCATGGAAAGGAATAAAGAGTCAACATTTTGATACAAACCCCTTCACCAGGACTTAGTGAAGGGTCTTGGCCCAAAATGCCAACTCTTTATTCTTTTCCATAGATGCTGCCTGACCTGCTGAGATCCTCCAGCATTTTGTATGTGTTACTCTGGATTTCCAGCATCCACAAAATCTCTTGTCTTTATTGCTAAGTAAATAGATATTCATTATCAATTTAGATTTACTGTATGCATCAATGTCTCTGAGTTACTTAAACTGAATTAGTTGATGCATACAATCTTCAGAAAATTTGTTTCAACTTCATAGGAATGTTTTCAAAAGCCTCAGTGATGTGCTTGCGGTATTTTTGCATGAGTCACCACATTGGACAGGAATGATCCAGAATCCCAAAAGTGGAACAAAGGCTCAAAAAATTCACATCTGTTCTTACATTACTTTTAGGCAAATTGACTGGCTGGCAACCCGGTTGCTGTATGGATGCATTCATTCTGCTCCGGACCCCATATACTTGGTGAGAATAGAGCTTTTGCTTCCCATTAGAAGACACTCATTTATAAATCAGGAGATCCTGTTTTGCGATTCAAGTTAGTATCACCAATGACCAGGTTCAGGCAAGGGGAGGAATTCCTTAAAACAAAGGGTCTCAGATCTGAAATATTACCCAATTTTCTTTCCACAGATGCTTCCTGACCTGTTGCCTGCTTCCAGTGTCTTCTGATTTTATTTCAGGCTTTTGGCATCTGCAGTTTTTTTTTGATTATCAATACCTAGGAAGACGGTCTGCTGCTTTTGGAAAGAGAGGCAGTGGTTTAAAGAATTGCCAGTTCCACATCCACCTCTCCCCAATATCCACGCTCCTCTGCAAACACTATGCGGCTATTAGCAGGGATAGGTACATCCCCACACATCAGCAAAGTCTAGATCACAGTGGCATCTCTCTCTCTCTCTCTGCTCTGGTGCACTTTCACCCCAGATCTATCACTGGAGAAATACTAATACAACAATTGTGACTCTACCCTCAGTATTTTTAGGCCTTCTGAAAGAAATGTGTTGAACACATACAAAAAGCACAGGCAAGAGCTAGTTTGTGTGGATGGATCAATCTAACAAATGTACCCGCTATTAAATAATGAAAAATTGATGATAATGCTGAGCAATTTTTTTTTGCCTCAAGATATCATTTTACTTGTAATTAAATCCAGGAGTCTATATGAATGGGGCTACTGTGCAATATTTTCTGCTGGCATATGTAATAGGAGATATTGTGGTCGCCTCACACATTCTCTGATAATCAATTTATTATGATGTCTGAATGTTAGACCCAGTCAGTACTAACCCCATGTACTGCACAGAATAAAGGCCCTGCTTTCAATCTGTTTATGGAAATGGTTGTTTAACAATTTACACTTGCAGGGGATTTCAGAAAAAAAAATCTCTTTCCCTTTCAAAGAGATCTTTTGCTCAGGGAATCCCACCATACCTCATCTCCATTTTAGGAACAAATTTATCAAGAGGCTATAAATAATAACAAATACAACATTTAACCATCCTTTCAGTACAGAGCTACTACTTCCTTAGACTAGGTCCACAGTGCTTTTCTGTAAAAATAATAAAGAAAAAGAGTTGTGGTTAACCACCTTAACTGGCACAACCCTATAACTTAGCCTTGGACCTAATTGGTTATGAATGGTTTAAAGCAACATATGTTCAAATTTCAAAGTAACTTTATTATCAAGATATATGGGTACTGCCCTGAGATTAACTTTAGTTATTTATTGAGACACAGTGTGGATGGAATAAGCTCTCTTGGACCTTCGAGTCATTTTTCAGCAACCCCTGACAAACTGGATTAACCCTAACCTAATCATGGGACAACTTACAATGACAAATTTACCTACCGGTACGTCCTTGGACTGTGGAAGGCAAGCGGAGGACTTGGAGAAAATCGGTACGTTCCACAGGGAAGATGTACAGAGACTCGCAACAGAATGGTGCCGGGATTTAACTCCAGACTCCGAAATGCCCCAGGCTGTAGTAGTGTTATGCTAACTGTTATGCTACTGTGGCACTCAATTATATAGTTACATTAATAGGGAAAGGTTGAATAGGTTAGGACTTTATTCTTGCAGGCATTCACAGTGGAATGTAGAAATACAATAGAATCAATGAAAAACTACGCAAATACTGACAAGCAACCAATGTGCATATGGAATTAAACTGCCAAAAGAACAGTATTTGTAATAATAAACATAATCTTCAAAATGGGAACTGCGCTTATGGATTAAATGTTTCAGTGAAAGGAAATCCTGTTTTACAGTGAAAACACACGGAATACTGAGGACACTTTTCCCCTTTCTTTCCAGTCCTGATGAAGGGTCTCAGCCCAAAATGCCAACTCTTTATTCCTTTCCATATGTAAAGAGGGTTTCTTCTTTTTTGTTAACTAGCAGGAATGCTAATTTGCTGATAACGAGAATGGTATTCCTTTGTAAACCAAATGGGGATTAATGTTCTTTCTTCTGAGTCTGTAAGCTTTTGTTGACGGGCTTTTGGGCAGATCGGCGCGAGGGGGTCGAGAGAGAGGACGCAATGCTCTAAGCTGGGCGAGGATCGGACCCCAAAGGGGGGTCCGAGGCCGGGAGATTCTCCGAGGGGGGGGGGGATGAAGCTAGATGTGCTTGGTTGACCACTCGGAGGGTCCTGAGCTGTTTGGAGAGTCGAGGAGTTCGGAGGGTCCTGAGCTGCGAGTCGAGGAGTTCGGAGGGGATCGAATGGTGGCCAGAAGACTTCAGTAATTGAGCTCCAACGGCTGTGCACGAAGTGGTTTGGACTTTGATAAGTTTGGCGCCTTTTCTTTAATTTTCTCTTCATATATACTGTATTGTTATTAATCACTTAGTAATAGTAACCTTTATAAATCGTACTCATTTAATCGCATATGGTGTACTGTCTGTTTTTGGGCGAGGCGGGGACATCACACAGCATCCACACCAGCTGATTACCCAGTTTGGCGGGGCCGAAGGCTGCTCCCCCTAGACAAGAACGAGCTGAGCCAGCCTGAGGCGACCCAGGAGGTTACACATAGATGCTGCCCGACCTTCTGAGATCCTCCTATGTTTTTGTGTACGTTATTCTGGATTTCCAGCAACTGCAGAATCTCTTGCGTTGGCCCTGACAAAGCTTGCATACAAAATTTCAGCTTTAACATAAGAAATAAAAGTTTCACTTCTGAGAGCTAATAAAGATCACTTCTAATGACATGAAGCAAGTGTCTAGACACCACTTCCACTGGGGCTGTAGCGAACTATAAAACATTTGTACCATAAGACATTGAAGCAGAATTAGGCCATTTGGCCCATCGACTCTCTCCACCATTCTGTCATGGCCGATTCATTATCCCTCTCAACCTCATTCTCCTGCCTTCTCCCTGTAACCTTTGACACCCTGACTAATCAAGAACCTATCAATCTCTGCTTCAAAAATCCCTATTGACTTGGCCGCCACAGCCGTCTGTGGCAATGAATTCACAGATTCACTGCCCTTTGGCTAAAGAAATTCCTCCTCGTCTCTGTTCTAAAGGGATGTCCTTGTTTGAGTGCTTCACTGAACTTACCAACGGAAATTTACTAGGTAGTTTGTCATTGCTGGGAGAGGTGTAATCAAATTTCAGACCAACAAATCAACAGAGAAAAAGTTCAGAAGAGTGAATGGTGCAATTTTGCTTCACTAAATTGGGCATTTGGGGCAATTCTTATGGATGGGCTTTCTCACAAACATTGGATTAAAAAGTAAAACTTCAGGTGATCCAAGACTAAATGATTGAGGTGGCATTCAGGTGGGCAGCAAATAGATATTATTAGCGAACAAAATTTTCAGGTATAATGTTTACATAAATGCTTGCTCACAACATAGGCAATTTAGTACCACAGAAAGTCAAATCAAATTATCACTAACTCAACAGAAAACCATGAAGCTCCTGAACTCCCTGCTCCATTGTATTCAGTGTCACTGGTTAATCTGTTCCATACTTTACAGTATTTAATATTAATGCACTTCAGTTTGTTATTTAAGTGTGATTATCTGTAGATTTTATCCTTACCTTCTCAAGTTATCGAATGCCAAGTGCGTGATGTGTACTGCTGTGCTTTACACCCTGGTTTGGAGAAACAAAGGTGTACGCCAGTTTGGAGACGACTGAAACTATAGAGGCGCCTCCCCTCTCTCTACAACAGGAAAGGTACTCACCCAAATTTTATGGGATCTATTGCCTGAACCTCAGTGTGGCTTCTGTCCAGCCAGAGGAACAACCAACATGATTTTTACAGCACGTCAATTGCAGGAGAAAGCCGGGAAACAAAATCTCCCCCTTTGTATGGCCTTCACTGACCTTACAAAAGCATTTGACTCCGTAAATCGTCCTGCCTTTTGGCAAGTACTGACTAAAACCGAGTGCCTAGAGAAATAACTGAGGATCCTGTAGCTCTTACACAATGATACGAGTGCAACAGTCATCAGCAACAGCGGCTCTGAAACAGCACCTTCCAAGGTCGAACAGGGTGCATCATTACCCCAACTGTGTTTGCTGTTTTCACTGCAACCGTTCTTCACCTTAACAGATTCAAGGCAAAGAGCAGGGTGTCAACTACTTCCATGGTGGAGCTCCAATATGCAGGCGACACCATCATAGGTCTCTCTGTGGGGGATCTGTGGATTACTGTGCTTTCTACAAGCTCCTGGAACTTGATCTAAACATCAAGAAAACCTATCAAGAAATCTTGCACTAGCTGCACAACATCAAGCTCCTAAACCTCCACCCATCCAACATCCCTCTGGAATACACTGATCATTTCCCACATCAGTGGGAGTGTGGAATGAGCTGCCAGATGAAGTGGTGAATGCGGGCTCACTTTTGACATTTAAGAGAAACTTGGACAGGTACATGGATGAGAGGGGTATGGAGGGATATGGTCCAGGTGCAGGTCAGTGGGACTAGGCAGGAAAATGGTTCGGCACAGCCAGGATGGGCCAAAAGGCCTGTTTCTGTGCTCTAATGTTCTATGATTCCATGATTCTATATTGGCAACCTTCTTCCTTAAAAAGCCAAATAAATTGCCGAATAGGCTGTGTGAGTGGAGCCTTTGCCAGGCTGAGAAAGAGGATCTTTGAAGATCAGGATATCAAGACCAACACGAAGCTTCTGGTCTATAAAACTATAGCCCTCCCAATCCTGCAATGTGGAGTGAAGTCATGGATAATATACAGCAGGCACATGAAATCCCTAGAAACTTGCCATCAAAGCTGCCTCTGAAAGATTCTGAGAGTTAGCTGGAAGAACAGCGTAGTAAATCCAGCATCCTGGAGGAAGCTAACATTAACTCCATAGCCACAATCGTGACTTAACACCAATCGCAATGGGTCGGCCGCATCTTCCATGTGCCTGACTCCCGCCTCCCTAAACAACTCCTATTCGGCCAACTCAAGGATGCAAAGCGCACTCCTGGAGGGCAGAAAAAGCAGTTCAAAGACACAATCAAGACCCACCTGAAGAAGTGCCACATCAGCCTGAATGGATGGGAGAAACTAGCAGAGGATAGGAAAAGCTGTATATGACAGCACAGCTCGAAGAATACTTACACCATGCTGCTGAGACAGGGAAAGGCCACCACCCCAATGGCCTACACCTGCCAACACTGTAATAGGACTTGTGGATTACAGATGGTCCTCTTCAGTCATCTCAAGGGCCACAAGTGACCAGATCAACCACCAGGAGAAGAATCATACTCGACTATGAGTGATCGCTGATGACGATGGAGGTGTCCGGAGAATCGTTGTCTCATTTCTACATACATTATATGGTTATATACATTATATACTTGTATATAGTTAAATGACAACAAATTTGACACATATAATATGAAATTTTGTTGCTTTGTGACAGCAGTACAGAGCAAAGGTATGAAAGTATTATAAATTACAAAATTAAATCAGTAGTGCACAAATATAACAAGGCAATGTTCATGCATCATTCTAATAGTAGAGGAAATAACCTGTTTCCTAACCAATCAGTGTGCGTCTTCAGTCTCCTGTAATTCTTGATTGAATGGTAGTAATGAGGAGAGGACATGTCCCAGATGGTGAGGGGGCTTAGTGTTGGATGCTACCTTCTTGAGGCACTGCCGCAATGGTGGGGAGGCTTGTGCCGATGGTGGAGCTGACTGAGTCGACATCCTTCTGCAGTTCACCACAGGGTAAACTGACAAACTGATTTATTATTGTCACAGGTACTGAGGAAGAGTGAAAAAAACTTTGATTTCCACATCATCCATACAGGTATTTCATCCCATCAGTGCATTGCGATAGTACCAGTGAGAGCAATAACAGAATGCAGAATAAAGGTTTACAGTTACAGCGAAGGTGCAGTGTAAGCTGACAAAAAAAACATGCAAAGCCATAACGAGGAAGATTGTAGAGTTCTTTACAGTTCTGAATCTGACTGATGAGCAAGATATCTTGTACTCTATTGTTTACCTGCACTATAATTTCTCTTTTGCTGTTACACTCTATTTTGCAGCCTTAATTTGATTTTATCTTGTTATGATTTGATCTGTTTGAACAGTATGCAAGACAAGCATTTCAATGTATCTTGGTACATGTGACAATAATAAACCAATTCCAACTGTAAAACTTGAATTAACAAGTTCATGTCTCATTTTACCGTGCTCCAAACAGCACAGACTCAACCTGCTCAACCTCTTGCTCCCAAAAACCAGCCCAAAAAATCTTCTCTGCCCCATCTCCAGTGCAAGCACATACTTAAGACCAGCCCTAAGTGAATGGCAGGTCCTTCATAAAAAAACAAGAGGGGACATTTGGCATTCACGAATGGATACATTCATCAATGTATTCGTTCTTTTTACTGACATGTGCATTATGTTTAGTTGATCTTAACAGTACCCCTGCTTATAATAATAAGACAGAAAGTCTTGCAGTTTTGGCAGAAAACATTACATTGACCATTGCACATGATGCCACTTTCAGTTAAAGAATAAAGCTGAGTAAAATGGGTCAAAGTTGGGAAGTGGCCATGGGAAGTAACACTCATCTTTTTTGATATGAGTTAGTAAGGACAACAGTAGCTGAACTTCCTCTTCCAGTCTTATTTTATTCATATTCCAGCCTCTCCCTCCCAATGCCCATCTGCTCCAGTTCTGGTATAACAGAGGAAACCCAATTGTCCTGAGCACCTTGAGAATAGTTAGAGCTGCATTCATCCAGGCAAGTGGAGAATATTCCATCACACTCCTAATTTGTGGCTTATTAATGGCGGAAAAAACTCTCTTGGTCATCAGAGAGTGCGCGACCTGCTCAGCTTCTCATCTCTTCATCCAGCCCCAGTATTTATAGCGCCTGGTCCACTGGAGTTTCTGACCACTGCTAACCCAATAGTCTCAATAATGGTAATGCCTCTGAATGTCAAAATCAGCTGGATGCAGTTTTTGTCTCGTTTGTGTTGGTCATTATCTCTCTATTTTATGGCAAAAGTCTTATTCATCACTTATTGGCCCATGCCTGAATATTGTCCATTGCAGGCATGGAGTGCTTTATACACTGAGGAACTGCATGTGGAATTAAACATACAATATCATCAAGAAACATCCCTATTTTTGACTTTATTATGGAAAGAGGATCAGCAAAGAAAGAGTTGAAAGTGTTAAATCAGGGGCACTGATCTGAGGAAGTCCTATATTGATGTTCTGGGGCTGGAATGGTTGATCTCCAACAAACACAGCTATTTTTCGTTGTGCGAGTTGCAATTCCAACCATCGAAATATGGTTGCCCATTAACCTTGGGTTTTACAAGACTTCCTTGGTACGACTCTGAGTTCAACGTTGCCTCAATGTCAAGGGTAGTCACTCTCACCTCGCTTCCAGAATTCAGCTCTTTGTTCCAAGTCTGAGATGAGTTTGAAGCAGACTGATCCAGGCACAACCCAGCCAGTGAGCGGATTATTGGTGAGTTTGTGTAACTTGATAGCACCTTTGAAAACACCTTCTGTGGTTTTACTAATGACAGAACGTCGATGGAAAGACTTGGGTCCCGTCCTCCTTCCCTTTCTCCTGTGATCCACTCTCCTCTCTTTTTAGATTCCTCCAGCCCTTAATCTTTCTAATCCACCTGGCTTGACCTATCACCTTCTAGCTATCCCACTTCCCCTCCCCCCACCTTTTTATTCTGGCATCTTCCTCCTTTCCTTTTCAGTCCTGAAGAAGGGTCTCAGCCCAAATTTCATTTCCATAGATGCTACCTGACCTGCCGAGTTCCTCCAGCATTTTGTGCGTGTTGCGTTGACTGACAGAGCTGTAGTTAGCCAGATTGGATTTGTCCTGCTTTTTGGGACCAGAACATACCTGAGCAACTTTCCAGTGGTAACTCTACGAGATCTGCTTGGCCAGAGCTTCATCTGTACTTGTGCATGGGTACTGCAGCTGGGGTATTGCCTGGTCTCATAGCCTTTCCTACGTCAAGTGCATTCTGCTATCTCGTAATTACGTGTGAGGTGAATTGAACTAGCTTCCACGATGGAGGGATAATTATGAGGAAGCTCAGATGGATTATATACTTGCCTCTTCTGACAGTGCGGCCGTGAACGTTCCTGGATTCAGGGCCAGCAGGCGGCAAAGCAACAAAAATTGAGGGACACATAACAAAAGAACTGCCTGGTACCACACAGAGCAACACAAGAACAATGTGAAGTTAAAAAAACAAACAAAGTAACTGCAAAGAAACAGATTTACTTACAGTCAGCATTTGCACAGCTCGTCTCTACCCAAGCTCCTGAGGCAAACCTCAATCCCACCAAATTAAAATTAATACCATTTTTAAGGGTCATATTTAACCATATTTGGATTCTTCCTGTATAGTGGAGGGATCCGAAATTAAAATGATACGGTAAATTATTTAACAAATGTTGGGATGTCACATGAAATCATGCACGTACAACAATTTTTACTCATTTATATATACAGTTCACTGCTAAAACTCATACGCATACATTAAGGAACAATAGAGTAGCCACTGAGCCTCTGAAAGGTTATCAAATATGTGAAGAAAACAGAAGGAAATGGAAACAAACTACTGAAAGGTACAACAATTGGGTAGTTATTATAAGGTAACTTCAGTTATTCTCATATAATTTTGACAAGATGGTCCATTTTGACAAGATGGACAAGAAGGAGACTTCCTTCAGACAGTTCACGGAACTACTTCTTTCAGATACGGTGCATGTGATTCGAAGCTGTGATTAACATTTGTATGGTGTGTCTTTGGGCTGGTCTGGCTCTTTGCTGGATCCGAGGGAGTCCGGTGAGGTTTAGAGCAGAGTATGCGGCCTGGAGGCCAAGAGGCCGGGAGACAGAGCGGAATCAACTCCATTTCTCACCGATCTTGCTGATGAAAGCATCGAGCAAGACTGAAATCAATAGGGAAAGGACAGTGTTCAGTCCCGTTTGCCTGCATTTGACCATTTTCCCTCTCCCTCTCACTCGCTGCTGCTGGAGCCTTGGACCTTGGGTGAGGTTTGATCGGCGCGGTTTGTGGATCGGACTGTGCAGCTCACGTGATGATGCGCTTCTGGTTTCTGCTTATTGCTGTTTTCCACGATTTTGATCAGAGTGGACTGGGTCTGCGGTCGGCAATCAATGAGCGCCACGGCACCAAATTGAACTGAACTGAACTAAACTGAACATCCTCAGACTGTTTCAAGGCTCTGTTGTTTGACGTTTAATATTCTGTGTGTTATTCGCCCGTTTTTTGCCATGTGCACGAATTGTTCTTTCCTATTGTGCGTTGGCTGTTTGATGTTTTCTTCGAGTGGGTTCCATGGTGTCTCTTTGTTTCGTGGCTGTCTGTGGGAAGCCGAATCTCAGGGTTGTATACTGCATACATACTTTGTTAATAAATGTACTTTGAATCTTTGAATAAACTAGGATATCGCAGGGTTGGGTGGAAGTAAGGAATTCCTTAAACCTCAATAGGAGAATTTTTGAATCAGACTCAGAAAGCAGGAACCAGCGTCAGGCCAATATCTGGGGAACGCGGAACTTCATTGAAAGCTTTTTGATTCATACTATTAATTCTGATTCTCATTCTAAAAATGATGCCTGCCTTGATGAACAGAAATCTCAAAAGGAATGTGCAGCCAGTATTGTTGTCGTATCAAGCAACAGATCCAAACGTCACTGTGTGGATTAAGATGTCTGTTCGTTAATTGATCTGATAAAATGGTTTGAAGAAGTTTCAAGGAGTGCTGATGAGCTTAGTACAGTAGATATAGTTCACACGAGCTTCAATCAAGCCTTTGACAGGGTCCCACGTGGCAGACTAGTTCAAAAGTTTCGGATCTGATTGCAATGCAAGTTGGTAAAATGAATCCTACGTTCATTTGGCAATAGGTCCCCCCATTGGGATTAGCTCCAAAATGATAATAGTAGAGAGTTGTTTTTCTGATTGGAAGCTGGTGACCAGCGGTGTTCCATGGTGATTATCATTGTGATGTCAAGTTCAATTTCAAGTTTAATTGTCATTTAACGATACATGTGAATACAGCTAAACGAAACAGTATTCCTCTGGAGCCAAGGTGCAAAACACAGTGCCAACAGTCACAGACATATAGTTATGATAGCAGAAACACACAGTTACAAAAATAATATACCCAAGTCCCTGAATGGCATGGCCTGAAGATTGGTTGTGCATGGGATGTTGTCCTGGAGCCACGTCTCAGTAAGAACTAATGTAGAGTAGTTCCTTGCCATGCGCAAGTGCAGCTGCAGGCGGACGCAATCCACCAAGTGACCACTGGGGGGCAGCACCAACAGAAGGAACCAGCCCCCAACCCAGCACATACTCCAGCACACCCACAGAAGCCTCTGCTCTCTCCCACACCGCCTCCGGTGTCTCCTCGCCTGGGTGGCTGCGACAGGCGGCACCGCGGCGAGAGCCTGGTCCACGCAACAACCGAGGCGATGCAGTGTCAGTCTCGGAGATGAGCCAATGAAATGGGCTTGTAGCATTCTACATCACTGACATCCGACAGGGTCTTGCGATCACCAGAAGAGCATCCAAAACAATCTTTTGCCCCATTTATTGGACTGGGCTGCACCCCCTGCACAACGGTACGCAAAAAAATCCAAGCGACAACGCGGTACACAACAAGTCCAGCTCCATCGCTATCGAGCAACTCACTAGTGGGGTAGACCTGTAGTACTTGATGTTCTTATCTTGTGATCATAAAAAGAGATGTAAAGGATGAACAATTAAACCTTTGTTTTGCCCCAGAGAGGCCACTGCAACGTGCATACCGCCATCTTACCAGAAGATTTGTTTGCAAATGATTTTGCTATAATATAGGTGCCATGATCAGTAACTTCAGAGATGACTAGAAAGTTGGTAGAGTTTATTGACAGTTTGGAGGCTGGCAAGGCTGCAGCACGATATCAATGTTTCGGTGAAATTGGCCGAGAACCAGCAGATGGAGTTAATCCTATAAATATGAGATGATGCTTCTGAGAGAACTATTAAGGCTTGGGCATACACCCTGTATGGTAGGTTCCTGAGAGTTTTCAGGAACAAAGAGACCTTGGTGTACCAAGTCCAAATAACTCTGAAAGAGGCAGCACGGGTAGATAAACTCATCAAAAAGGCTCGATCCATCCTTGGCTACAATCCAGACTCCTTTGAGTTAGTGGAGGAGAGGAGGTCACTAAGCAAACTGTTATCCATTGTGGACAATCTGGCACATCCTCTCCATGACCGACTGAGTAAGCAGCGGAGCCCCATGTCGAACAGACTCACAGAGCTCCGCTGTCACAAGGATCGTTACAGAAAACCTTTCCTACCAAATGCAATAAACATGTACAACAGTTCATCTCTGTGCGACAGGAGAACACACATCACAGTACAATAGTCTCTGTTTTATTATTTCATACATTATCATTGTACATTGGTAAATTATTGTTGTGTATATTATTACTTTGTACTTTATAATAAGTTAAGTCTGCACACTGCTAAGTATGTTTTTAACTGTTGCTGCAGTAATGAAAGGATTTCCCGCTCGACATCAATAAAGTATTTGTTATTATTATTATTATTATTATTATTATTAGAGGGACCAAGGAACTCTGACCTTCATTAGTTAGATGCCGAATGCAGAAGGGGAGAGGTTATGCTCCAACTTGCTGAAACTTTGATCACTCCTCTGCCAGAGTACTGCATGCCGTTTGCTCACCACACTAGCAAAAGGCTGTGGTTGTGTCAGGGATGGTGCAGGGGAGATTTACCAGAACATTGCCTGAGATGCGATGTCTTCAGTTACGAGGAGAGACTGGGAAAAATTAGGTCTTCTTTCCGAGGAGTGGGCAAGGTTAAAGGGGAACGTGTTTGATACATACATAATTATGACAGGTATAGATAGAGTGAACTGCAGAAAACCTTTCCCTGTTTTATATGTGAATAAAACTAGGGGATATAGATTTAGGGAATGAGGAAGAGATTTAGTGTGGTTCTGAGGGGAAGTTCTTACAAGCACAGAGCAGTGAATATGTGATATACACTGCCTCAGAGACAGTTGGAAGCAGGGTAGCCAACATCATTTTAGAATTATCAAAAGGTGCACCTGTACTGCCTTGGCATTGAAGGTTATGGGGCAAGGGATGGAAGATGGGATTTATACTTGTCAGCATGGGCAGGGTGGGCCAGGTAGCTTGTTTCCCAGCTGTACGTCCCTATAACTCTAGGACTTGTTTTTATTTTTAATTATTTGGAGATACAGCACATTAACAGACTTGGCCATGAGGGCAGCCCCATTATAATCCTCCCATCACATGAGCGTTTTGAAGATTGACCTCCCTCATTGGAAATGCAAGCCCCTGTGCATCAACCATGACCTTGACCTCTTGTCCTTGATATTTAGTCAAGCTTCTACCAGGTCTAGTTGAGCACAGCTAAAACATTTATGAAGTCATTTACTGTTACCGCAGAACCAAGAGTTGTTTGACGTTATAACTCTACATGAGGAGACAGAGAAACTAGACCCTAATGCTTCTCTTTACATTTTATATTTTGTTACAACTCGGAAAGAGGCCAAATGGGGCCACACACTAGGCCAGCTCACGAGCCAGTCCCTGCCACAGGTTCTGCCACCCAGACCTACCTAGAGTGCCCAATTAGCCAACCAATCAGTGGGATGTGGGAGGAAGCCAGAGCAGCCATTAGAAACCACCGTAGCCACGGGCACACTATGCTGGTTCAGCACAGTCAGCACCAGAGGACGGCATGCCATATCATTGACAAGAGATGGGTCGAAGGATGGAAGCATGAACATTGCAGCATATACCATTACGGATTCACTCCCAATTCTTCCCCATCAATGTAGCTTTATTCCTAGACAAAGTTAAGACTTTCAGACATTAGTGTTGGTTGCCCCTTGATAACAGTGAAGGCCTCAAACATTTTGTGAGCCTCTCTGAGTGGTGTGGTGTGCCTCCCTCTCTATCTCCCAGGATCAAGCAACCCTGTCAAAGGAAGGTCAATATTTAGTTTAATCCATCAGGTAGCTCCGAAACTATTGCATTGAATGAGCCCGTGAACCACTGAATTCAAATAATCTTCCATTTATGGATTCGGTTTTTGCCCTTATGACTCAGCGACTAGGGGCTGCTATTATGCCAGCTGTCTTTGGCCCCAAGCTGTGGAAGTGTTCATGACAAAATATGTTCTGTGAGTTAATGTCAATGCTCAAAGTATTCTGCCCAGTTGCCACTTGCCACACTGGTTAATGGAAGAAGCTGTTGTCCTCCAGGGATGGTTTCCAACTGCAGGGTAATGATGATGTCAAGAGCAGCAGATGTGTGAGCTGACTAGCTTGAAGCTCGAGATACACTTTGCATTGTGATGGGTGTGTGAGTTTACCTCCGAGTGCGTGGCCCAGACTTCAGCTTTGTTGGCAGAGGTAACACTTGGAGAAAATAAGCCCCATGCCCAGCTCTTGTACATTTCTATAAAATAAAACTAATTTCCACACTCAGTATGGTCCACTGATGGGGAATGGACAAGTGATAAAGGATCTTGCAACGTGTCCCAAGCCTCCTATCATCACTATGGATCTGGTTCTAATGATGCATGCCAATGAAACTTGGCATGTAAAGGAAGTTTGTCTATCAGACATTGTCTGGCAATGAAATCAAATGACTTCCCTTTCCTGTATGACCTGCTTCTCCTATGTGTTATGGTGTCCGATAGTAGCCAGGCTCTTCCTCCTTCTTCCCTCTCACCCTTCTCATCTTACTCTTTGATTGTATTTTCATGGTTTTCCTCTTTACAGAAACATAGAAAACATACAGAGCAATACAGGCCCTTCGGCCCACAAAGCGGGGCCAAACATGTCCCTACCTTAGAACTACCTAGGCTTTACCCATAGCCCTCTAATTTTCTAAGCTCCATGTATCCATCCAGGAATCTCTTAAAAGACTCCATTGTTTTCTCCTCCATCACCACCGTTGCCAGCAGCCCATTCCACGCACTCACCACTCTCTGCATAAAAAGCTTACCCCTGACATCTCCTCTGTACCTACTTCCAAGCACCTTAAAACTCTGCCCCCTTGTCTGAGCCATTTCAGCCCTCGGAAAAAGCCTCTGAATATCCACACAATCAATGCCTCTCATCATCTTATACACCTCTATCAAGTCACCTCTCATCCTCCTTCGCTCCAAGGAGAAAAGATTGAGTTCACTCAACCTATTCTCATAAGGCATGCTCCCCAATCCAGGCAACATCCTTGTAAATCTCCTCTGCACCCTTTCTATGGCTTCCACATCCTTCCTGTAGTGAGGCGACCGGAACTGAGCACAGTACTCCAAGTGGGGCGTGACCAGGGTCCTATATAGCTGCAACATTACCTCTCGGCTCTTAAACTCAACCCCACGATTGTTGAAGGCCAACGCACCATATGCTTTCTTAACCACAGAGAAGCACCCTGTTAGTCTATTTGCTCAGTTGTGTTAGGAGATGTTGATGAATATGCATTAGGAGACCCTTTTCATGGTTACTGGAGTACTGCAAAGAGACCTTTAGAGATCTCCACTAAACACCTTATGCTGACATGGTTTTTATTATTAGCTAGTGATGGCCCAGGATGGAGAAGTCAATGAGAAGGGGACAGATTGTATCCTCAAGATTCACCCACCAGGTCATGGGGAACTGTGAAAAAGGTTAGGCAGCTGTTACAGTCTTAGACTGAAGAAGTCATAGGAGCTTGTCAGGTACCTTGCCCTGATGGCCAAGCCCAACTTGAACATTAATACAATTATAGGAAACAGTATGAACATGGCTTATATGTCCTTGTGGAGTATCTTCAGACACTTACAGTCTGTGGAAATAAAAGCAGTCTTCATGTACACAGTGTGTCAATATACTTTTCATTTCACAGTTTAACCATTAGTGACCGCACAGGGTAGGCAGTGGACCAGGTTGAGAAGGATCCTGAAATACGACTCTTCAATTTTGGATTTTTTTTCTGGGTTTGCAGTAAAACAAAGACTTTGGTTAATAGGACAGAGAAGAAGCTTTGAGATGGCAATCAACATCAGTATTAGCAATTTTATAACTAATTATGGAAGAATTCCATCTGTTTAACAATATTCCTCTATAATATCATTTTACATAACAGAGTCCAGTATACTTTAAAAAGATTTTTGTTCTATGGTAATGTGATGTTTGCTAGAACCAAAATATAAACTCTTCCATCCCCCCCCCTCTCTCTCTCTCTCTCTTTCTGTGTGTGTGTATATATATATATATATATATATATATATATATATATACACACACACTTAGGTTATTCTACTATATATATTTTTTTCTTTTTTCTCAGTATATATCATTATCCAGAGAACTTGAAATAGCTCACTTAGGTTGAAACCCAAGTCTTCAATATCTTTTGTCAGCAAAAAAAAACTTTTAATACTTTAACAATAATGAAAATATCCCTGTATTAATTTTAAAAAGGCATCTGAATTAGTTAATTATCACCATCTTTAAGGTACGTCAGCTCAATATGGTTTACATACAGACTGAAAAATTCCCAGACATGTTATTACTGTTATATAGTCAACAGAGGAAGAAGATTCACATTCTGCTTGTAGTTTTCTTTACACACTGCACTTGATTTTTCCAGACACCACATAAGTTGAGTAAATAAAAAAATTGCAAGGAAAATAATCAGACATTGACCTCAATCTCCTGCCTAAAAGTCGGCAGGTTTGCTCATCACTCACAAGACAGATTTTTGCCATGGTTATGAGTAGGATCCATGTCACCTCACAGAGTGCAACGGGAAAACTGCAGACATCCTCAGGTTTCTCAGCATTTTGGAAGGGAAACCTGCTGGCTTTACCTGTCCCAGTTCACCTGGTGTGGACCCAACTGCCCTATTAGTTACACAAGGAAGAAACAGCTGTGGGCTTAGGGGAGGGAATTGAAAGTGCATGCTGAAGTTTTATTTGAAAGTCAAAAATTTGCTAATGTTTGAAATAAAGACAGAAAGCACAGTAAATACTCTGCGAGGCAGGCAGCATCTGTGAAGAGTGAATTGAATTAGATTTATCATCACTGACTTACAGGGCATGAAATTATGGGTTGTGAGTTAATATGTTAGGTCAGTTGCACCAACAGAACTGGAGATGAGAGATAACATTTGTTTTAGGTTGGAGAGAGGGGAGATTGGAGAGAACAAAGGAGTTTTTCCATGATCATGTTCATAGATGAACAGGGAGTTAAAGAATAAAGAACAAAAGAACATGTTGGAACTGTGAGAGTAACACGGTAGCTGCTGAAAGTCTGAGACAAAAGAGAATACTGCAAACATCGAGCAGATCAGGCAACATCTGTGGAGAGTGAAAACCTGTGTTATGATGGATGACCTAAAATCAGAACTAGCCAGTTCTGATTCACAACAAGCTTATCTGAAATTGCTGACTTTGTTATTAAACCCCATGAGCTGCAACATGCCCAGGTGTTGTTCTTTGAGGTTAGTTTAGATTTTATTGGGAGAGCGTCGGAGGCCAGAATGAAAGTAGACTGGAGAATTCAAGTGACAAGCAACCGGAAGCTCAAAGTGGATAGAATAAAGGTGTCATGCAAATTGGTCACCTGATCTGCATTTGGTTTCAACATATAGTATGAACCATATTGTGAGCGCCAATGGATTTAAAGAAGTGAAGGTAAATTGCTGCTTCAACTGGAAGTAGTGTTTGGGTCCCTGTAGAGTAGGGAGGCACGAGGTAAATCAGTAGGTGATGCCCTTCCTGCAATTGCAAAGGAAAGTGCTGTAAAAAGGAGAGTGGCTGACGGACACTAAGGATTTACAATGCTGAAAGAGGAAAGGAGGGGAAGACGTAACCGGTGGCAGAAATTCATTGAAGATGGTGGAAACCACAGAAGATAATCCATTGAATGTGGAGGCCGGTGGGGTGCAAGATGATAATGAGAGAAGCCTTATTCATGTTCTCATTGGGAGGAGAGGGGTTGATGGCAGGAGTGAGGGAAATACATAGTTGAAAACCAAAGCTAGAGAAAAGTAGAAGGCATATTGTTAGCACTGGTGGGGAGAACCTCATCATCAGGATAGATACAACAGAGAGTGAGGAAAAAAATGGGAGAATGAAAAAGAAGTCCTTACCAGGAGCAGGGTGTGAGAAGGTGTAGTCGAGATAGCTGTGGGAGTCTGTGAGCTTGTAACGGATGTGGATGATGAGTCTCTCCCCTGAAATGGAGAAAGAGAGATTGGGAAAGAGAAGGGAAAATACAGATATGGAACAAGAAGCATTACCTTCATCACCTTGACATCTGAAGGTGAGAACAAGTTAGAGGGCAGCAGCAGAAGTTTTGGTTTTGTTTTGTACAAATACAAAAGAGAGACACTAATAACTTCACCAATAACTTCATCAATTTAGCATAGCAGTAACCCGTAGGATAATAACACCAAAAGACTTAGGGGCAGAATCAGGCCATTCAGCCCATCATATCTGCTCCACCATTCCATCATGATTGACTTTATTATTCCTCTCAAACCCATCCTCCGGCCTTCACCCTGATTAATTAAGAACCCATCAACCTCTGCTTTTAATATACTCAAGGACTTGGCCTCCACAGCCATCTGAGGCAATGGATTCCATGGATTCACCACCCTCTGGCTAAAGACATCTTAGTTTTAAATTGGCATCTCTCTGTACTGAGGCTGTGTCCTCTGCTCCTAGACTCACCCACTACAGGAACCATCCTCTTCACATACACTCCATCAATATTCCATAGGCTTCAATAAGATTTCCCCTCATGCTTCCAAATTCCAGCAAGGACTCACCTAGAGCCTTCAAACGCTCTTCATATGTGTTGTAATGTGAATATTATTAAAAGTAAGTTGATACTAATCAGGAAGCTGTTGGTAACGAGAGGCGGGATCCGGGGTTGGCGGGATCTTTACTTCCGCTCTTTTTACTCCCAGTGTGCATTGTATATAGTTCCTCCACCCAGGCCGCACGAGGTACCTGGAAGCCTCTGTATTGTAAATATCATTTGCCGTCCCAGATAAAGATGCTCTTTTGGCCATCGAGTGGTTGTCGAGTGGTCTTTTTGTAAAGTGGAAGTTACCTCGTATTTTTGGTGACCAGGTAAACTGGTTTAGTGGACGGGTCGGCCCCATTTTCGTTCAGGAGCTGTGAGCAGGCGAGGAGCCTCGTGCTCAATGGCTATGTTTGGCACGGTCAGTGTGTTCGACGAGCAAATGGAGGAGTGGCCGGTGTACGAGGAAAGGTTGGGCCACTTTTTCTGTGCTAATGGAATTACTAAGGAGGCTAAGAAGCGCTCTATTCTCCTGAGCGTGTGTGGGGCAAAGACGTACAAGCTGATACGGAACTTAGCTATGCCGCGGAAACCAGGAGAAATTCCATACGACGAACTGGTCAAGCTCGTGGGGAACCACCACAATCCGAAGTGTTCGGTGATAGTTCAATGGTTCAAGTTTCACGGCCACGTCCGGAAGCCAGGTCAGTCTGTGGGCGATTCTGTGGCCGAGCTTCGGCAGCTTTCAGAGCATTGCGATTTCAGAGCCGTGTTGGATGACATGCTCCGTGGCAGATTAGTATGCGGCAGTAATAATGCCGCTTGTTGGGGGAAACCCCACCGTTGACTTTCAAAACAGCCCTAGGGATTGCTCGAGGCGTGGAGTTGGCTGCTAATAATGCCAAGGATACACAGAAAGGATCTGGGGTGTCGCAGTCAGCGGCAGTGCTCCCGCGTCAGGAGGGAGACTGGTAGGCAGGAAAAGCGGGTGGAATGTTTTTGGTGTGGAGGAACACACTATGCAAATGTTTGTAGATTCAAAGATACTGTCTGCTATGCTTGTAGCAAGAAGGGACATTCCGTTAAAAAGTGCAGGAGCATAAAGTGTAAGGTTAAGCCTGGGCAGGGGAAAGCTCAACAGACTCAGGCAGTCACACACCACCTGGGAGAAGCAGACGGAGAGGCTACAACATGTTTGGGGTGGAAACGGATGAGGGACCACCTGAACCATATTATGTCACAGTCACTGTTAAGGGAAAGAACATTGAGTTCGAGATTGATTCAGGGGCTACTGCATCGGTCATTAGTGAAGAGACCTACAGGAGGGCATGGGGATCCAACCTGCCTCCCATCAGACCATCTAAGCTCCAACTCAGGACCTATATGGGGCAGCCCATACCTCATTTAGGGGTGTTATATGTGGATATTTCGGCCGGGGGCCAAAAGGCTGAAGCCAGGCTGATAAACACAAAGTGCACTGCAAATGCTGTGGTCAAATCAACACGTACAAACAAGCTGGATGAACTCAGCAGGTCGGGCAGCATCCGTTGAAAAATCCATTTCAACGGATGCTGCCCGACCTGCTGAGTTCATCCAGCTTGTCTGTAAGCCAGGCTGGTGATAGCTAAGGGCAGTGGGCCCAGTCTTCTGGGCCGCGATTGGCTTCGCAAAATCTGGCTCAACTGGCATGAATTTAAATATGAGCACATGACGGAAGAACAAGAGGTGCAGTGTGCAGACGAAGTCACCGATGGCAATGTGAGTGACAGACATAGTCTAGACGCATTTGAGAGTGAGTTCGCAGCGCAGCTTGCGGCTCTTCAGCCTATTACAGGAGCAATTGAATTTACCCCCTCGGCACTGAAAGCCAGCACGCCACTTCTAGTACGGCAAAGCAGTGACCCAGCTCTTGTACCACCTGCCCAGTTACAGCAAGGTGCATCTCAGCCTGATGATCCCGCTAACAGGAACCTGCATGTGAAGCCAATCGTAACAGTATCAAACAGGGCACCCGCAGACGATGTAAGAACAGAGACTCCAGGACCAGCAGACAAGCATTCAGCAAGCACTCTAAGTGATTTGACAAAGAAAGTAGAATTTTCTGGAGGTGGTGACCCCCTGGGAATCCATGTGGTGCCTTTCAACTCTACACTGAGTGGAAGATTCCTTGGCCTGACTATTCATGGTATTGAAGGGAACAGCCGTTCAAGAAAAGAGAACCTGCTCCAGGAGAATGAATGTATCATCAAAATCAACGACTGTGATTTAACGGACAAGACCTTTGTTCAAGCACAAGAGGTTTTCCGAAACGCATTGCGATTTCCTGCTGTTGAGCTCCAGATAGTTCCAAGTTATAACAAGGAACTCTATTAAAAATTTGCAATTGGGTCTATTCTGAGCCACGGTCTTGACGATGGTTCAAGAACCAAAGTTCCTGCTTCAGTGCGCTCCAAGCTAGGTGGCAAACCTGCAGATGCCGTTTATCCCAATAATGCTGAGAATAGCCTGCCACCGATTTCAAAGAAGCTCAGTAGTCCAAAACAGTTAAGGAGCAATGACCACTTAATGCATACCAGGAAAGCATGTCCATCAGTGACTTTGCTAGAGAGAGAGACACTGGCAGAGGGGGCAGAGTCCCCTGAAGAGGATGGAATTTCTCACACGGACACGCAGACCCCTCTCGTGTCCCCAACAGTAGATCCACCCAAAACATCCTCACCAGCGGTGCCTGCTGGGTCACCGGGGGTAGTGCGTAGATCGCAGCGCTCTCTCAAACCTCCTGACAGACTGAGTCTTTGATTGGATAGTTTCTTTTGTTGTTAGACTGAATGTCGAATTTGCCATTTTTTTAGGTGTTTGTGTATTGGTAAACTGTTGCTAATGATACCACTGTTTTTATTTCCCAGTTCTTCTATATTTGGGGAATGCTGGATTTTAAAGGGGGAGAAGTGTAGTAATGTGAGTATTATTAAAAGTAAGTTAATACTAATCAGGAAGCTGTTGGTAACGAGAGGCGGGATCCGGGGTTGGCGGGGTCTTTACTTCCGCTCTTTTTACTCCCAGTGTGCATTGTATGTAGTTCCTCCACCCAGGCCGCACGAGGTACCTGGAAACCCCGGTATTGTAAATATCATTTGCCGTCTCAGATAAAGATGCTCTTTTGGCCATCAAGTTGTTGAGTGGTCTTTTTGTAAAGTAGAAGTTACTGCAATATGTTAACCCCTTCATTCCCAGAATCTTACAGGTGAGCATCCTCTGGGCTCTTTCCAATGCCAGCACAGCTTTTCTTCGATAAGTGGCCCAAAACTACTCACAATACTCCAAGTGTGGTCTGACTAATGCCTCTTAAGGCCTCTGTTATAAGACTGAGCCATGCAGGTTCCCATAGTTACCCTTCTGATTTGGAGTTAAAAGATTCAAAGTCACAATAACTTCAACCAGGCAACAGAGTGTTTTAACATCTGTCAGAATCAAAATTCCTTGGCTTCCCCTCTATTACTTTCCAGCACCTTCTGGCTTCACTTTAAATCAATGTTTGTTTAAATCCTACTGATTTAAATCACTTCAATTGTTTTCAAATATGGTTTTTGGTGTTTTAATTTTTTTTAGGTTTATAATAATTTGAGGTTTTTGTAATCATTATCTACGTTAGCGCCTGCGTGATTCTGAAAGTTAGCTTTAATGGCTAGTGAATACACGGCCTGCCAGCCTGTCAAGGAAACCCAGGAGGCGGACCCTGCCACACACACACACTCAAGAGAGATCCAGTACTGTTCCGGGCCTCTTCAAATGACTAGAACCCAGAATCCCAGTGGGAATGTGCCAGCTCCAAAGGCAGGCCGCCAACAAGCTTGGGCAGCTTGTCAATTGGTGGAAGATACCCTGCTCCCCTTTGTGTAATGGTAGTTAAAGCCTCGATATGCTTAGGTTTATATGGTTTAGTCTGATGTCTTCTTTTCTTTTGCCTCATTAAACAAAAACAAAAACAATATTATGCGCTATGGAAAGGGGCCAAGACAGACTACAGACCAAATGGCAACATTGTTGAAGTATTTTTTTTAAAATCAATTTTAAATCCTGTGAGATCCTGGGCTGCTCTATGCAAAGTGCACACCTAATGAAATTTGTACACAAGGATAACAATTAGCTAATTATTTTAGCTTAACAAATAATATTCAAGTGGGAATTTTGTGTTAAAATGCTGAATGATCAGTTAACTGGAATGAAGTGGCAAATTGCGTTATGCAGTCCCTAATGAATACAAAGGATCTTGGGCTCTACTCACTGGCAAACCTCTGTTTGCTTCCCATGACCCTCTAGAATAACTTGTTTATTTAAACAAGCTCATTTAGGAATTTAATTGTGCAATAACTTCATTGAACCAGAATTTGCAGCAACATGACCTAGAATTTAACTGTGCGCAAACAAGTAAATATCAAAATTAGGAATCCTATTGTCAAAGATGCCCTGCTCTGTCGTAGAATGAATGATAACAGTACCTTACTGAGAATTCAGCCCTTGAAAAATGTGGAATAATGGAAAAATGTGTTTATCTGATATGCCTTCATCAAACTATCCTGAAGAAGGGTTTATAATCCTGGTCTAATAATGTGATATCACAGACATGGCAAAACAACTCCCTGACGAAGAAGATTAACGTTAAGAATTGTGGAATCCTATTACTTCAGATTTGAGCTAGTGTTGGAGACTTTTGTCTAAAAGAAGTGAAAATCTGTTTGTTCTCTATCTCTTTTCCTTTCACCTAATATTTAGATATTTCTTCTAATTAACACTTTCTGTTTCAGACTCCAATTATTCAATTTTTCAATCTAGTTGTTTAAGGAAATATACATTTGCCCACTTTATTATGTTTTAATATGGACAATTTATCCCAGCATGAAACCAACCTATAATCAAGTGTTGTCCATTTCTTAACCCTAGGATCAGAAATAAAGTGTGCAGCAATGATAATCTTCACATATCTATATTTTTGATGTTCTGTTGGTCAACTCTCAGTGACATCTATTTTTTTCCTGTTAAGATAGTAACATTATTTTTTACAATAGCATGGTATCATAGTGGTCTGCATAATACTTTTCAACATCAATGTCCCAGGTTCAATTCCCTCTACAGTCTGTGAGGAGTGTGTATGGTCGCCCCGTAATGTCCGCATGGGTTTCTTCCCACAGTCCAAAGACATACGGGTTAGTCGGTTAATTAAGTCATCTGGATGTTACTGGGGTGGCAAGGGCTCGTTACTGTACAATATCTCTAATAATAAAAATAACAAGTTTACCACTTTGAGTTCATATTATAGCAATTCAAATGCTTTGGGTCATCCTTAAATGTGCAGCACACATAAAATGCTGGTGGAACACAGCAGGCCAGGCAGCATCTATAGGGAGAAGTGCTGTCGACGTTTCGGGCCGAGACCCTTCATCAGGAGCAATCTCTTTTTCCTTGCATATTATGCTGTATTCGTTCACACCTCTGGTTTCTGATGAAAGGACATAGACCTGAAACATTAATCTTGTTTCTCTCTCTACAAATGGTGCTTACCTGCAGGGTATTTACTTTTTATTGCATCTACAGTTCTGCGAACATGCAAGAAGAAGAAATTAGGGCAAAGTAGTCCATTCAGCCCCTCAACTCTGCTCTGCATCTCAATAAAATCATTTACTTTTTGATTTTTTTTAAATTTAATTTTATTTCAAGATACAGCACAGTATCGAGCCCTTCTGGCCCAATGAGCCCACCCTCCCATGTGACTAATTAACCTACTAACTGGTACGTCTTTGGAATGTACCATACCATCACAGGGAGAACGTACAAACTCCTTACAGACAGTGGTGGGATTTGAACCCGGGTCACTGGTGTTGTATAGCATTACACCAACCACTACGCTACCATACTGCCCAGGAGAAGATCATGGCTGATTTTCTGTATCAATCCCTGATTTCTCTAACAGCTAAGGGTCTATTAATCTGGGATGAATGCAATGACTGAACCTTCAGAGCTTTCCAGCATAGAAAATTCCAGATTCACCACTCTCTGCATGAAGAAATGTCTCCTTATTTCAGTCTTAAATGACCTGGACATTTTAGTCATTGGAAACATCCTCCCCATTCAGAGTAATAAGCAATCTGTAGGAAGAACTCAGACAGCCAAGCAGCATCTGTGGGGAAAAAGGAATTTTCATTGTTTTGGTTGACCTCCATTCTGAGCAGGAATTTGAACCAAAATGTTGACAGTTCCTTTCCTTCTACGGATGCTACACGACCCACTGATCTCCTCCTGCAGATTGTCTGTTGCTCTGCATTCCAATATCAGAAATTTCTTGTACCTCCTCACCGTCCACGCCCGTCCCACCCCTTCACGTCTCAATGAAGTTAACTCCCAATCTTTCAAACTCTAGGGAATAGAGGTCCAGATTACTCTATTTTTCCTTATTTGGTAGACCCACCATTCCAGGAATCAAGTTGTGAACCTTTGCTACAACCTCTCAACCACAAATATATCCTTTCGGCGGAAAGAAAAATTCTTTACATGATACTCCGAGCATTTTGTGTTCTCACTCATGGCTGTTCTCTGCTAAATACGTACTCTCCCGTGTCATGCTTTAATGTCAAATGTCCTTTTTACAAATCAAAACTAATATTCTCCCCTAGGGAACGGAATTGAATTGACTTTATTTCTTAAATCCTTCACATACATGAGGAATAAAAATCTTTATGTACTTGTAAACAGAATTTCACGGTTTGTAAACACAGAGCATGAAACAACTACGTAACATATAAATCTCTGAGGTCTGTTACTTCTCATCAATTATATTAATATAAACAACTTGTATAGAGTTACACAGTCATGATATCATAGAATACTACAGCATAGAAATGGGCCCTTCAGCCCATCTATTCCATGTCAAGCTGTTGTTCCATGTTCACAACTTACCAACCCTAAGCGTACATCTTTAGAATGTGAGAGGAAACCAGAGCACCCAGAGGAAACCTGTGTGTTTACGGGCAGAACATATAAACTCCTTAAGACAGAGGCGGGAATCGAAACCTGATCGGTGCTTGCTGTAAAGCGATTGAGCTAACCGTTACACTACTGTACTGTGTATTAATCAGTATTCGTCACAGACATTTAAAATATACTACCACTGTGCAATGTGTGCACACGCCCTAGAAAATTATATATAACAACATTTGTGTAGAACCGGACTGGGCTGCAATTCCCACAGTGTGGGAAATTGCAAGTAATTTTCTTCTATCACAAATGTACTCTTATCACAAAACTACACTCAAAAATTGTGCAATAATTAGAAGTACAGATCAGAAATCCAAGAAAAAGTAGGTGCTCAGACACGCAGGCAAAGAGTCCAAGAAATTACTCGTTATTAGGTCTAAAAGCAATGTCTATTACCTCAGAGATGGTTGTCCAGAAACAGAACAGAGAGAGGAAAACAAGGACCTGGGATTTCATGTTGCTTCCTGCTGTTTTCTGCAAAAGATCCATTTGCTGCAACGGTGTGGTGATGAACTGAATTATAGTCCAGTTAATTACAGGTACTTAGTCCCTTCTTTTTCCCTGAGCTGCCCAGCAATGTTTGCAAATGAGATCCTCACATACTTCTTCCGCACTAAATCTACGCCCACTAAAAGCCAATGGAATTCATTAGTGAAAACTTTCCCTTTTAACTCTTAGACTGCTAAAGAGCACCAGTCAACATGTAAAACTGTTTTGCCAGGGCAGGCACTTTTTTAAAATAAGAAGCATTTTTTTTTAGTTCTTAAAGAAGGTGAAACTTAACGAGGAATCAGGAGTTGCGAAGTTTGTTTGTGTAGCATCTCTTATTTGGCCATTTGCTTCTAATTTAGCTTCCAGAGTGACTCAAGACAATCATATAGAGAATGGGACAAACACATGACTGTCATATATTGAAGATATGCAGAGCTGGTAGATGATGATGGAGATCTGATGATTTGACACCAGTGCAAATGCTCTGGAGCTCAGCAGTGTTCCTAATGTCACATTGCCCAGGTGAATCAAGCACTTAGAAGCCGTAGGAATCCCTCACCCAACCTCATCAGATAGTCAGGATGCACAACTGCTCCTCCCTCCTTGTCATCCTCAACATGGGTGCCTCCCACCCTCCCCAGGTGCTGAGATTATTACTGTACACTCCGCACTGCCTAACACCCGAAAAATCACACCGTCACGAGATGACACGAGAGCGGTGGGGCTCGTGACCAACAACAGTGAGAAGGCCTACAGAGAGGGGCTGGAAGAGCTCCAGGCCTTCTATAACCTCTGCCTGAATGTCAACATGACAGAGGAGATCGTTATCGGCTTCGGGGGGAATGTCCCGCCACCCCTAGCAGTCTCAAACTCCCGGGACTGCACATCTCATACGATCTCTCATGGTCCCAGAGCACATCCTACACAGTCAGGAAAGCTCGCCAATGCCTCTACTTTCTGAGGAGGCTGAAGAGAGCTGGATTTGACACTTTTACAGATGCGCAGTAGGGAGCATCTTGGCAAACTGCAACACTGCTAGGTGCAGAAACTGCACTGCGGCAGACAGGAAGCCTCTGCAACAGGGAGTTGAAACTGCCCAGTGCATCACCAGCCCCTCATCAAGGGCATGTATGCAGAAAGTAGCCAATAACATCATGAAGGATCTTACCCCACCCTGCTCATGGACTATTTACCCCTCTTCTATCAGGGTGGAGGCAACGTAGCATCCACACCGGGACCAAAGCATCTGAAAAGCAAATACTTTCCCCAAGCAGTAAGGTGACCAACACCTCTACCCACTAACTCCACTGCTATTTGAATATTTCCTGTCAGTCACCTTACGTACAGCCTAGCAGCGCTTTATGGACACACAATCTATCTTATTTTTATTTTTATTGTGTTCTTTGTCTTTCTTTCTTTTATATTGCATCAAATCCAGAGTAACAATTATTTAATTCTCCTTTACACTTCTGCACAGGAAATGGCGTTAAACAATTTTCAGTCAGCCAGTCAAAGAATCTTCTTCAAAGGGATGGCTATGATTGTTCTCTACTCATTAACTCCACCATTACTTGAATATTTCTTATCAGTCACCTGATATACAGCCTGGAGTCTCCTCTACACATACCAGGTGCTCATGGAGTTTGCGTTGACTTAAAGGCTTCTCGGTGCTCAGTTTCAAGATTTAAGATTCAAGGATGTTTATCACATGCACATCAAAACATATGGTGAAATGCATCATTTGCATTTACAATCAATGTAGCCGAGGCTGTGCAGGGGGCAGCCCGCAGTGTCGTCAGACATTCCTGCCTCTACATAGCATGCCCACAGCGCTCTGCAAAACAACGCAGAGCACAGCAAAACAGAAGACAAGCAACAAAACAACAACAGCAAAACAAGCTCCATCCCACCCACGCACATACACAGGCTCCTAACCCCAAGACAGGTCGAATTCTTTGGCCTCCAGCGGGCTCGGGTTTGGACTTGGACACGTAGTCGCTGGGCCTTCGAGTACCACAGAGGATCCCCGCCAACGCTCAGCCTCGAGATCTAGTCTCACCGATTCGTGAACCTGGGGGGTTGTTGGGCTTCGTTCCTGCTGCCTGCACAGGACTCTGACTCAGGAACCTGCAGACAACTTGCTCCCCCTTCTTCCGTGCTGGTCTGTGGACCTGATGTGCGGGCGGACTCCTGGCCCGGTCCGTGGATGCCCCATGTCTGTGCATCGCAGCGCTCTGTGTGTGCGGCGTGACTGGGGCAGAGATACACTCCAGAAAACGGGGTGCCACAACTTCCCATCCTTAGTCCCTGTTTTGCTTCGAAGGCAGCTTCAAGACAGTGTTGAAGGATGCAGGCAGTGATTAAGCCTGGCATTAACATCAGTCCCAACCTATGTTGGCTAATATTCGAACTCAGCTCAGAAATGAAGTTTATAAACAAGATGATGACAGATGCACACATAATGAATCACTGAACACACACAAAATGCTGGTGGAACACAGCAGGCCAGGCAGCATCTATAAGGAGAAGCACTGTCGACGTCTCAGCCCGAAACGTCGACAGCGCTTCTCCTTATAGATGCTGCCTGGCCTGCTGTGTTCCACCAGCATTTTGTGTGTGTTGTTGTTTGAATTTCCAGCATCTGCAGATTTCCTCGTGTTTGCTAATGAATCACTGAATCAGGCAGCACAGAAGCAGGCCATTTGGCCCACAAAGTTCATGCTAACCATCAACTATCAATCTGTATTCATCCCTGTTATGAGCTCCTTGCCTTCTACACTTTGGCTAGATACTTCTTGTCAAGATACTTCTTAAGAGCTATGAGAGTACACCCATTCATACAGTGAGTTCCATCCTCTGGGTGCAATGTTTTTCCCTCAGAACACCTCTACATCTCCAAGAGGACAACCTTGTTGTGGTTTGGTGGCTTGGGTGCCTCAATGACCCGGAGAGCTAAGCGGGCTGGTGTCAGGGCTTTACGGTCTGGCTCTTGGTAGGGTCACCCATGCCAAGCAGGTGAAAGGGTAGAGTCCAGACTAATGGTGATCCACGGGTCCTCCAGGTTCGGGGGTTCAGCTCTGGGCTAACAACCCTGACCGTTAAAACCAAATTGTTACTGATACAGCAATGAAGAACCCTTCTACATCTGAGTGTGACGGTTTTCCTGGGTGCCTTGGGGCTTGCATTGGTGACAGCAGATCAAACTGAGGGGAAGCGACTGACATTATGAAGGAAGCCCTGAACACCGCCAGAGATGGTGACCATCATTGCTGCCCTAAACACCAGTGGCATAATGAGCAGTAAGAATTCCAAACTTCTCATCCCTTACTGTAAATCTTATTTTAGACCCCTCTACTGTGGGAGAAGATACCCTGCAATTGTCCCTCATTCATTTACACCAGGTCCTCTCTTCAGCATTCCCCAATCCAAGGGAAATGAACCCAGCCTCTTCACATAATTGAAACAAGCCATCCATGGTAACATGCTGGCAAATCTCCTCTGTCTTCTCTCCAATGGATTCATTTCCTTCCTATGGTGTGGCAACCAGAACTCCAAATGTGGCCAGAACAAAATTGTACTGTGTCCCAGCTAATGATGAGGAGAACCCAGGAGCCTTCATTGACACATCCTCATCAGCACCTGCCACGTTCCATCATTCTCTATTCCAGGCAATTCACAATAGACCATTAACCACACTGGGAGTAGATTACCAGGTGGACAGAGAAAATGTTTTAAGAATGCGTTCAACACCTCCTTGAGGGAAAGGCATTTCCCCACTGACCTCTGGGGATCTCTTGCCCGTGACTGTTCATCGGAGAGAGGGAATAATCAGGATGGCCGGAGGAGCACTCAGGCCACGTACTGGAATGCATAGTGATACCACAAAAGTGGCAGAAGGAACAGGCCACCTCAGAAAGTACCCACCTGCCCACCCCATCTATCCCATCAGTGGAAGAACCCACAAAACCATTGTGATAGGGCAGCGCGGTAGCTTGACGGTTCGTAGAATGATTTACAGCCCCAGCTGTAGGTTCGGGGTTCAATTCCCACCACTATCTGTGAGGAGTTTGTATGTTCTCCCCATAACCACATACAGTATGCTTCCTACAGGTGCTCCAATTTCCTCTCATCTGTCAAAGATAAATGGTTAACATTAGTAAACTGTGGGCATGCTATGTTGGCACCATAAGCTTGGTAACACTGCGTTGTTCGTTGACACATAACAATACATTTCAATGGTGTTTCAATGTGCATGAGACAACTAAAGCGAATCTTTTGCATCTGTTTTTAATCCACATTCCTATTGTGAGAGACTACCTGTGTATGAAATGTTCAGAGGTTCTCCCTCTCTCTGGACTGTGCCAAGAAAGTTTTCAAATATCTCTCAGAAAAAAAGAGCTTTGTCCCTGATTTTTGGGACTTTTGGATATCCTACACCATCTTTTCTCCTGAGTTTTTAACAAGTTTGAACAAACAACTCAAGTCCAAGAGAGCCAGCTGGAATTTCTCCATTACGTTCCCAGATCCACTTATTACTGAATCATAAAACAATCAATGTGAGATATCAGATTTCATGAGTATGTCCACTAGTCCATTTAATGACAAAAAAAGTTTAAAGGAAGCTTCCAAATAGGTCCAAGTTATCTTATTTTTAACTTAGCAGGTTATGAACTATAAGAACTTGAGCAAAATTTTAATCACAGCAAGGCAAGTTTGAAGGTGTATTGATTTTAATAAGGCAATGGTGCAAAACCTGGACATCTCCATACGATTGCATATAATCACATCAATTATATAAAGTTTCCTAAAAAGATTTCAAAATACTGTTGTTCAATACAAAGTTCAAAGTAAATTTAATTATCAAGGTATGGATATGTCATCACGTACTGCCCTGAGGTTCATTTTCTTGCTGGCATTGACAGCTGTTAGGAAGAAATACAATCGAATCAGTGAAAAGCTGTACACAAAGACAGGCAAACAACAAGTGTGTGAAGTGTTATGAATGTACCACAGCTCTGAGGGGCAGAAGGGTGCGGGACGGCCCCCTCCTTTGTGAGAATCGCAAGAGCATTATTGGGTTGGGTATGAAATGAGAAAGAGAGAGACATGGCCATGTCTCCTGGAGACAACGTTTGTGGATTGGGGACTATGCTATGTGCAAGCCCTCGGACAAAGTGGGCTGGTTGAGAGAGAGATTGCATCACCCCAACCTGATTGACATCTACTACCCCGTGAGGAAGTATAAAAGAGGGTCTGGAGAACAACCCCTTCAGACGCACCAGAAGAAACGCTAGCGATCCCGCAATAGCGGGAAGCCATTTGAAGGAAGCCACGTGCGTTCGGTTCCCTTGCCTGGGGGCTGGTGGCTGGTACCACGGAAAACGACTTGGAACTAACAACGGGGAACCAACTCCCTTGACTCAACGGATTGGCCTCATTAAAGACCCAGGCAAGTTTAAAACCGTCTCTCTTAAACCCAAAGAGCTGCAGCTTGAAAGGACAGTGGCTTTTATCTTTCCATCGGACAATACAATATCCCCTAGACAAACGATAGAGTTATTACTTAGTTGATGATTATTATTATACCCGCGTATTTTAGATTGAGTATTGACGATGTATGTTATCTGAATGTCTGTGTTAATCTTATTTTTGTGCCCCTTTATAAATAAAGACTTTTAAAAGTAGTACCATCAGACTTCAATGGACCTCTCTATCTTTGCTGGTAAGTGATCCAGTTACAGGAATTTCGTAACAGAAGGAAGACAAAATGTGCAAATATAAAACAAAAACAAGAAAAACAACAGTGGTTTTGTCACTGAATATGACATGAACTGTACAGCCTTCCATAGAAATCTTTTTCAAGCTTAAACTGGGAATAAATTAGTGATTATTTGTATAAACACAAACTTAAAGCATCTAAAATGTTCTCTCACATGCATCATTGATCCGACCTACATGTGACTTTTACAAAAATATGCTGGCGATTTTAAATAATCTCTTCCAAAGTCATAGGTATTTATAAAATTAGTATAAAAACAAGTGATAGTTAAATTTATCAAAACTTCTAAGTAGGTACAGAGGAGATGTCAGGAGTAAGTTTTATACGCAGAGAGCAGTGTCTGTGTGGAATGTGCTGCCAGCGACGGTGGTGGAGGTGGATACGATAGGGTCTTTTAAGAGACTCCTGGACAGGTACATGGAGCTCAGAAAAATAGAGGGCTATGGGTAATTTCTAAGGTAAGGACATGCTCGGCACAGCTTTGTGGGCCGAAGGGCCTGTATTGTGCTGTAGGTTTTCAATGTTCCTAAAACATTTTAAAATTTCTGTCATTTACAAAGAACTGTTGTAAGTTGGCAGAAAATCAATTTGAAGTCTAAAAATACTGAACATATTTTTCAGAATGTGTGGGTTTGACTTTAAATAAAATTGTTGCTATTTTACCACAATATATCACAAATACTTTCAGGACATTGCTGCAGTTTATGCTCCAAATTATTATTACACAAGAAGACTTAAGTACTGACTGAAGTAACAAACATATTTAATTCAAGGAAAGTCAAATTTATTTAAATATATCTATTTTATTTAACATTTTCAATTGCCCTGCTTGTGTCCACACTGTGCTTTGCTTAAAGATTCATTTACATCAGTGTAGTAAGTGGCTTTCTATACACACATATTCAACAAATCCTATCACCTTAATAAAAGCTATGTACAATTCAGATCAGCTTTAATATTGTGGCAGAAATCAATTACAGCTAGTGACTTTAACCAGGCCTGATTGAAGAAAACCCTGTCCAATTATCACCAGCATGTAACCTGTTGCACCAGCGCTCCCAACACGCTTGACCATTGCTACACTACTATAAGGAATGAGAGCACAATTTGGCACGTTGGATCATTTGGCTCTACTCTTGCCACCTGCATACAAACAGAGCCTAAAGAGCAAGGCTCCGGAGATCGAGACAACCAAGAGGTGGTCATGGGAGGCTGAGGAACGGTTACAGGATTGCCTCGAGTCAGTGGACTGGGTCACGGTCACGGACTCATCTGAGGACCTGAATGACCACACCAGGATCGTTACAGACTTTATTAAAGCAGTTGTGGGTGAGTTGTGGATCATTCAGGGTTTTCCCCAATCAAAGTCCTGGATGAACAATGAAATCCAGAACTTGCTGAGAACCAGATGAGAGGCATTCGAGTCTGGAGATCAAGAATGCCATGAAAGGTGCAGATATGACCGCCGGAGAGCCATCTCTTGGGCAAAGTGGAGATTCCCGATGAGACTGGAATCAACGAGGAATGCTGGACAGCTGTGGCAGGGTTTGAATGCCATAACCTCCTACAAAGCTAGATCTTAGACATTGGAGACAGCAGAGCTTCGCTTCTAGATGAGCTGAATGCCTTCTATGCTCACTTAGACCACCAGAACAGGGAGGAACCATCGTGCACCCCCATGTCTCCCGATGATCCTTAGGTCTCAGTATCGGAAGATGACATACGAGCTGTCTTCGAGAGAGCGAATCCAAGGAAGGCATCCAGTCCAGATGGAGTACCTGGCCGAGTAATGAAGACCTGTGCTGACCAACTGGCTGGTGTATTCACAGATAACTTCAACCTCTTGCTCCAGCAGTGTGTGGTACCCACCTCCTTCATACCGGTGCCCAAGAAGAGCATGGTAACCTGTCTAAATGACTATTGCCCAGTGGCACTTACATCCACAATGGTAACATGTTTTGAGAGGCTAGTGTTGAAGCATTTCAGCTCCTGTTTGAGTGGCGACTTGCATCCACTCCAACTTACCACCAAAGCTATAGGTCTACAGCAGATGCCATCTCGTTGGCTCTTCACACAACCCTGGAACATTCGGACAGCAAAGATGCAAACGTCAGGATGCACCTTATCAACTACAGCTTGGCTTTTAACACCATAATCCCCTCAAAACCAATCAATAAACTCCAAGACTCAGGAGTTTAAATTCCTGGGTGTCACTATCTCAGAGGACCTGTCCTGGACCCATCATATAAATGTTATCACGAAGAAAGCACAACAATGCCTCTACTTCCTCAGGAGTCTGCGGGGGTTCAGCATGTCATGGAAAACCTTGACAAACTTCTATAGATGTGTAGTGGACAGTGTGCTGACTGGCTGCATTACGTCCTGGTATGGGAACACCAATGCCTTGGAGCAGAAAATCCTACATATGGTAGTGGCTTTGGCCCAGTACGTCACAGGTAAAACCCTTCCAGCAATTGAACAAATCGACATGAAACATTGCCGTAGAAAAGCAGCATCCGTCATCAAAGATCCTCACCACCCAGGCCGTGCTCTTTTCTTGCTGCTGCCATCAGGTAGAAGGTGCTTCAGGATTCACACCAGCAGGTTCAGGAACAGTTACTACCCCTCATCTATCAAGCTCTTGAACAAAAGTGGATAGCTACGTTCATTTAAGGACTCTGTTATATTGTTATTTCATGCTCATTATTTATTGCTATTTGTTAATATCTGTATTTGCACAGTTTGCTTACAGATAACAGCTCCTGATGTTTATAGTTTACAGTTACTATTTTATAGATTTGCCAAGTATGCCTGCAGAAAAAGAACCTCAGGGTTGTATAAAGTAGCTCTGATAATATATTTTACTTTGAACTTTTAAACTTTTCAACTTGGATTCATAACGATGTGCAGTATTGGAAGATATTTGCTGTGAGAAAAGACTGGATAAACTAAAACTGAAGGACAAAAAAATGTAGACATTGAAAACTTGAAATAGAAGCTGGAAATGCTGGAGATTCTCAGCAGATCAGGTAGCATCGAGCTGAAAGGTTAACTCTCTCCACAATGTTATCTGATCTGTATTTTCTATCTGCACGCAGCAGAAAAGCTTGGTAGCGGCAGAAATCCTCATCATTAGCCCTTGAGCAGCCACAACGTCCTTCACGTTCAATCTATTCTTCTGGAATCTTTTTAACCTATAACCTTACTGAAATGACTGTGCATTTTATTTAAATTGGTGGATCCTTGCACCAAGGCCCCATTTTCTTCTTAGGACATTTATCCTTGCTCCATCCAAATCATGGCTCTCTATTCTTCTTACTATTGTGTATTATCTTGCATCAGTCTATGTTAAGTTGTATTTAACAATTATCCACCCATTCTGCAACCTTTTTAATGTCCCACGTTTTTGTTTTTCAGTCCTACTCAGTATTGACAGCTCCCCCAATGTGGAATGTCTACAAATTTAGAAATTCTGCTTTGGATTTCAAAGTCTGAGTCATTAATGTAAGTAGATAATAACAATGTTCACATTACCCAGAATCGGATTTATTTATTTATCACAAGTACATTGAAACATACAGTGAAATGCGCTGTTTGCATTACCAACCAACACCACTTAAGAATGTGCTGGGGCAGCCCACAAGTGTCACCACGCAGTCCAGCACCAACAATCTCTCTCTCTCTCTCTCTCTCTCTCTCTCTCTTCCCCCCTCTCTCTTCTCTCTCTCTCTCTCTCCCCTCCTCCCCCTCTCTCTCTCCCCCTCCTCTCTCTCTCTCTCCCCTCCTCCCCCTCTCTCTCTCCCCCTCTCTCCCTCTCTCTCTCTCTCCCCCCTCTCTCTCTCCCTCTCTCTCTCCCCTCCTCCCCCTCTCTCTCTCCCCCTCCTCTCTCTCTCTCTCTCTCCCCTCCTCCCCCTCTCTCTCTCCCCCTCCTCTCTCTCTCTCTCTCTCCCTCCTCTCTCTCTCTCTCCCTCTCTCTCTCCCCTCCTCCCCCTCTCTCTCTCCCCCTCCTCTCTCTCTCTCTCTCTCTCTCTCTCTCCCCCTCCTCTCTCTCTCTCTCTCTCCCCTCTCTCTCTCCCTCTCTCTCTCTCTCTCTCTCTCTCCCCCCCTCTCTCTCTCCCCTCCTCCCCCTCTCTCTCTCCCCCTCCCCCTCTTCTCTCTCTCTCTCTCTCTCTCTTCCCCCCTCCTCCCTCTCTCCCTCTCTCTCTCTCTCTCTCTCTCTCTCTCTCTCTCTCTCTCTCTCTCTCTCTCTCTCTCTCTCTCTCTCTCTCTCTCTCTCTCTCTCTCTCTCTCTCTCTCTCTCTCTCTCTCTCTCTCTCTCTCTCTCTCTCTCTCTCTCTCTCTCTCTCTCTCTCAGGACAGGCTGTCTGAGGGTCTCTAGACTCATGTGTTCAGAGACCCAGGAGTTCAGGCACTGGGCCTCGATTTCTGGCTTCACTGACTTTGGTCTTTGATCTTCTGTGTCACTGATGATGAGGCCCTGAACTGCAGGCCTCGAACTCCAGACTCACCGGTTTGCTAACCAAGGGGGTCACCGGCCCTCATGGAGTAAGGGAGGTTCTGAGTATGGTTTTGCATAAGTCACCAGAAAAAATAATGAAAGTGAGCATTGTCAGTGAGTCACAGGTCATAACCTGGGAGAGGAAAGAAAGGTTAGAATGTCCAAGCAAAAAGAAATTATTCCAGAATTCCCACGTTTGAATCATGTTCCAGTACGGAGTTGATTCCGGGGATACAACAACAGGATCTGTGCACAGCGCTCCCATTGGGGTTCTGATCCAGGGACACGGAGTTGGGAACTGTGCATGCTGCTCACATGGTGGGTCTGCATCTAGCATATGGAGATGTGAATCATGCATGGCGCTCCCAGTGTTGGTGTGATAGGATGATGCAGAGATGGGAACCATGCATGGCTCTCCCAGTGTTGGTGTGATAGGATGATGCAGAGATGGGAACCATGCATGGCACTCCCAGTGTTGGTGTGATAGGATGATGCAGAGATGGGAACCATGCATGGCACTCCCAGTGTTGGTGTGATAGGATGATGCAGAGATGGGAACCATGCATGGCACTCCCAGTGTTGGTGTGATAGGATGATGCAGAGATGGGAACCATGCATGGCACTCCCAGTGTTGGTGTGATAGGATGATGCAGAGATGGGAACCATGCATGGCGCTCCCAGTGTTGGTGTGATAGGATGATGCAGAGATGGGAACCATGCATGGCACTCCCAGTGTTGGTGTGATAGGATGATGCAGAGATGGGAACCATGCATGGCACTCCCAGTGTTGGTGTGATAGGATGATGCAGAGATGGGAACCATGCATGGCACTCCCAGTGTTGGTGTGATAGGATGATGCAGAGATGGGAACCATGCATGGCACTCCCAGTGTTGGTCTAATACAGCCATTTACAGATTTTACTCATACTCGACAATCCTACTGCCCAACCCTCAGTATCTGAAATTGATATTCCATGGAACATGCTTGGCTTCCATTATCCATTCTGGTTGGTGGAACAAGGGAGATTTGTGGCACAGAACAATGGCTTGTCTCGGTTCCCTGCTGCTGATCTCTGGGAAGTGTAGATGGACAATATGATACACAGCAGCTTTAGGAAACCTGTGGGAAGTGATCACAAAGTTGCTGAATCTTTAGAACGGCTGGCACTGTGCTCCTGCTGTGGTCTGATCCACAGAACCTGGGAGATGATGAGAACAGGTATCCTTCTCATTATCAGTACGTGTGACCCCAGCAGCACCACAGTCCTATCCAAAATCAGGACCTGGATGTGTCCTCCAATAATGCACCATTCGACAACAGGCAAAAGGGATCATCAAGCAGGATTGGAGAATAATCCCATGCCGGACAGGTAATTGATGGCAGAAATGGGTAGAACATTGTCAGTGAGCCACAGATCAAATCCTGGAAGAGGGAGGGAGAGAGGAGAGAGGTTAGAATATCCAAACAAAAGTAAATTATTCAGAATTCCCACATGTGAAGGGCCATCCCTGTGCAGTTTTGACCTGCGGATGAAGTGACAGGATCTGTGCACAATGCTCACTATGTGGTTCTGATCTAGAGATTCAGAGTTGGGAACTGTGCACGATGCTCCTAAGGTGGGTCTACACCTTGTATATGGAGGTACAACTGTGCACGTTGTTCCCAGTGTTGGTTTGACCAGATGATACATAGATGGGAACTGTGCATGGTACTCCTGGTGTTGGTCTAATCCAGCACTTTCCAGATTGAACCCATGTTCGACACTCCACTAACCATCTTTGAGTACCAGTATGAGGTATTCCATGGAGTGTGCGTTACTTCCATTATCCATTCTGGTGGGTGGAACATGGGAGATTTCCGGCTCGGAGCAATGGCTTGTCTCGGTTCCCTGCTGCCTACCTCTGGAAACTGCAGATGGACAATCTGATACACAGCAGCATTGAGAACCCTGTGGGAAGTGATCACAATGTTGCTGAATCATTAGAATGAAGTGGTTCGTGCTCCTGCTGTGGGCTGACCCAGGAAACGGGGACTGGAACCGTGCATGCTGTTCTTAGAAGTAGAGGTTTAGCATCGGTTGGAGAGCTCGCTTTATCTTAAGTCTCACAAGGGAAGATTAACTAAAAAAATTGGGGGAGTATATAAATCCAGAAGCAGGTAATGGTGAGGTAAAGCCGGCTGGTTTAACTAAGTTACTGCCCAACAGTTATAGGAGGGTGGGGCAGAGCTTCTTGTCTCAAGGTGTGTTGAATCTTTGGATAATTCAATCCCAATTTCTCTTTGGGGGACATTGAACAAAAACAGACCCTCCAGCCACGATGTTGTACTGAACTGATTTAAATGCCTAACTAAACTAATCCCTCCATTCCCTGCCCAATCATGTGCTTATCTAAGAGTTTTCTTAACCACCTCTGTTGTATCTGCCTGCCTCTCCACCCCAGACAATGCACTCTAGGCATTCAATGTTCTATGTGTAGGACTCTAGTCGCACACGTCTCCCTTGAACTCACCCCTTTCACTTTAAATGCATGATATCTAGTTTTAACAACTCCACCCTCGGAGAGAAAGATTCTGGCTGCCTTTTCTATGTGTCCCATTATCTTATAAATTTCTATTGGGTCTCCCCTCAGCCTTCGTTGCTCCAGAGAAAACAACCCAAATTTTCCAATTTCTCCTTGTGGATAATATCCTCTTGTCCAGAGAGCATCTTGGTGAGCCTCTTCTGCGCCCTCTGCAAAGCCTGCACATCCTTTCTACAATGGGGCAACCAGCACAGAACGTGCCCTGAGGTCCCCTAGCCAGAATTTTATACAGGTGTACTGCAACCTCTTGACTCTTGAACTCAAAGACACAACTGACAAAGGCAAGCATATTGTGTCTCTTCTTTACCACCCTCAACCTGTGAACCCACCTCTAGGGCAACATACACTTGGTTGCCAAGACCCTTTTTGTCCTTCCATAAGCCTGCAGGAAAGGCAGACTTGGCCAGAGTGAGTATAGGTGTTTTCGTGGACTCCAGTTCTAAATGCAATTTGCTTGCTTTCATCGTTTGCACGATCTGGTATTTTTTCTAATGGGTTAATGGGTTCTTTCGGGTTTCTTTGTTTCCTTGGGTGCCTGTAAGGAAACACATCTCAAGGCTGTAAACACAAGGAAATCTGCAGATGCTGGAAATTCAAGCAACGCACACAAAATACTGGTGGAACACAGCAGGCCAGGCAGCATCTATAGGGAGAAGCACTGTCGACGTTTCGGGCCGAGACCCTTCGTCAGGACTAACTGAAAGAAAAGATATTAAGAGATTTGAAAGTAGGAGGGACAGAGGGAAATCCAAACTGAAAGGAGAAGACAGGAGGGGATGGGGTGAAGCCAAGAGCCAGAAGGGTGATTGGCAAAAGGGATACAGAGCTGGAGAAGGGAGAGGATCATGGGACAGGAGGCCTAGGAAGAAAGAAAGGGAGAGAGGAGCACCAGAGGGAGATGGAGAACAGGCAGAGTGATGGGCAGAGAGAGAAAAAAAAGGAGGGGGGGAAATAAATAAATAAGGGATGGGGTAAGAAGGGGAGGAGGGGCATTAACAGAAGTTTGAGAAATCGATGTTCATGCCATCAGGTTGGAGGCTACCCAGACGGAATATAAGGTGTTGTTCCTCCAACCTGAGTGTGCCTTCATCTTGACATAAGGTATACATACTTTGATAATAAGTGTACTTTGAACTGTATCTGTCCCCAGGAGTGTGCATTGGGCTGGTGTAGAGGGAGCTTCATTCTTTGATTCTGAATGCATGTGCCGGTTTTGATGGCATCTATGTTTCACGCACACAAAACACCACAATCTTAAGGGAGAAGACTGTGTGCCCTTGAGATGGGGCTGGACGGCCCTTGAGAAGGATGGCGGTTCCCGGAAAGGGGGGAGAGGAAGGTGGCTGCAGTGCCCATTTCCAGAGGTGGAGATGGCAGTATGTTTGGTGCTCTCTCCCAGAAGGGGAGAAGATGGTGTTTCTGACCCCCAGTCCTGGTAGGGGGAGAGTACGGTTTGACTGACACCTAGTCAAGGGAGAGGGAGGAGCCATTGTTGACCATTTGCCTCTGACCCTTTGCCCCCAACTGCAGGCCTAACAGGAGAATTACTCTGTGACTCCCCACTTGAATCTATCTGTCCACTACAGCAAACTTTCCTCTTCCAAGGGGAAATAGCTTTGCACCCCCTCTCGCCATCACCAAGACTCCCCCTCCCAGTCCGCAAACACTCCCCCCACCAGTAATTCTCCAGCTAGCGCCCCCTCCCCGCTCTCCGGCCTCTACACCTTACCCCTGTTACTTGGGAGGCAGATTCGGTCTGATCCGAGACAAGTTTGTTTCCTGGAGAGTGCGGCAATTTCTAAGCTGGGCTTCGGCCGCATGCTGGACGATAAGAGACTCCTAGATGGCCTCACTCCGGACTCACCCCAGAAATGTCCGTCCCGAACTTGCCCTCACTGCCTATTTCTTTGTGATGACATGGAGAGGTAGAGGTACCCTTGTGGGCTCACCGGGTCAAGGCATGTCATTCACTCTTCTCCCTCCTCCCACTGGGCAGAGGTTCAAAACACAGAAAATGTGCACTACCAGGCCTAACAACAGCTTCTACCCTGCAGTTATGAGGCCATGAATGGTCCCTAGTACGGTAAGATGGACTTGACCTCACAATGTATCTCATCATGACCCTTGCCCCTCATTGTCTGCCTGCACTGCACTTTCTCTGTAACTCTAAATCTTTATTCTCTGCTTTGTTAATGTCCTGATCAGCTGGAACGGGATATCCTAACTCGTGCACTCTGTCCCCATCGCCCCTCTTACATTAGGAGACCAACAAAGAGGGTTCTTCAGCAGGTGAGGTCTCTCCAGCATCCAGATGAGGAGATCACCCCTGGAGTGAGACATCGCAGGACATTCCCGAGTCATTATTACCCTCAGATTACGCAGCTTCCTACTGAAACGTTCTGCTTGGATGGCACGAGAATGGAAGTTTGTCCCTGTCCCTCAGGAGCATTCTGACTGATTTCATCACTGTCCGGTGTGGAGACGCCAATGCCGCAGAGTCACGTAAACTCAACCGCTTCCAACACGGACCCTTGCCTGCCCACCATCAAGGACATCTTCAAATGGTGGTGCCTTAGGAAGGCGGCATCCATCACTGGAGACCCTCGCCATCTCGGACCCGCCCCCTTCCCATTACTGCCGTCAGGGAGGAGCTACAGGAGCCTGAAGACCCACACTGGCCTTTGAGTAACAGCTTCTTCCCCTTTGCCAACAGGTTTCTAAATGTTTAATGAACCCGTGAACACTAACTCACTATTCCATTTTAGCACGATTTATTTATTTTTTGTAATTTATGGTCTTCCCACGCACCACGCTGAACATTCCCTCACTCCATCACGTCTACACTGGGCTGTTGTGTGCACCATTTACAGAGAGTACTACAGTTGCTCTGTGTGTCTCCTTCAGCTCCATCTCCCAGACCCGAGGCTCTTGTCCACCTCGAGGTCAAGGGCACTTAGCACACAGGTCCACTAGGTTCTCCACACAGTGTCCTGACTCGGAGTGATATGGTTTAACGATTAGAGATTGGCTTTATTTGTCACATGCACATCCAAACATACAGAGGGTCGTGTCATTTGCTTCAACGACCGACACAGTCCGAGCACGTGCTGAGGACAGTCTGCAAGTATTGCCATGATGCTGGTCCCAACAGAGCATGCTCACAACTCACTAATGCTAACCCGTATGTCTTCGGAATGTGGGAGGACACCGGAACGCCGGGGATGATACTCACGCGGTCATGGGGAGAATTACAAACTCCTGACCGATAGCAGCAGAGATTGAATCCCGATCTTCTGATCAATCACTGGCATTGTCAAGCATTGACTGCTCCGCTCTCTGTATAAGTAATTATGCTAGCTGGACTGCGATCTAATGCAGTTTCAAATCCTGCCCTTTTGGAGACATTCTCAGGTATCGCATTGGAGGGTAAATTTTAATATGCAACAGAACTACACCAAAATCAATGGACCTCAATTTATCTTTTCAGAGCACTCATTATGATCAGGTTTTATGCATCCTATATGATCATAAGCTTCAAGTCGATAAATTGTAAGTTAAGCTTTAGTGCAAATGAATAGCAATAAGTTTTATTCAAGGATCTCTGGCTGGTTTACGTCTGGCTCTGAGCTCAGGGCGACACACGGTGTCACTGGACAGTCTAGCAACTCAAAGTGTAGAATCTACTTGGAGAAAAGTAAGCCTTTTGAGTCATATTTATATTTATTTACTTATTTAGAGTAAATAAATAAAGATAGACAGCACTCTGCAAATAATTTTTGTTTCAGTTTACTTATTGACCTCTGCATCAATGTGTCAGCAGAAAAGAGCAAATTTTGGATTTCCAAAACAGTCATTTTCCAAAACAAAATAAATGTTGCAGGGAATTTTTGTATTTCATTAAACAAAGTAACACATTAAGTAATAGCAACACACACAAAATGCTGGAGGAGCTCAGCAGGCCAGGCGGCTTCTACGGGAAAGAGTACAGTCGGGCTGAGACCCCTCAGCAGGACTGGAGGGAGAAAGGTGAGAAGTCGGAGTTATAAGAGGGAGGGAGGAGAGGAAGAGACACAACGTGATAGGTGAAACCAGGAGGAGGAGGATCTGCCATTGGCCAATTCTAATTCACTTCCCACTCCCATTCCGACATGTCAGTCTATGGCCTCCACTACCACACTCAGGTTAGAGGAACAACACCTTGAATTCCATCTGGGTAACCTCCAAACTGTTGACATGAACATCAATTTCTCAAACTTCTGGTAATGCCACCCCACCCCCTCTTCACCATTCCCATTTCCTTCTCTCACCTTATCTCCTTACCCACCCATCACCTCCCTCTAGTGCACCTCCCCCTTTTCATTCTTCCATGGCCTTCTATACTCTCCTATCACCTTCCCTCTTGTCCAGCCCTGTATCTCTTTCACCAACTTCCCAGCTCTTTACTTCACCCTTCCCCTCCTCCCAGTTTCACCTATCACCTTGTGTTTCTTCCTCCCTTTCCCCCACCTTCTAACTCTGAATCCTCATCACTTTTTTCTCCAGTCCCGATGAAAGGTCAGTGCGAAGCATCGGCTGTACTCTTCCATAGATGCTTCCTGGCCTGCTGAGATCCTCCAGCATTTTGTGTGTGTTGCTTGGATTTCCAGCATCTGCAGATTTTCTCTTGTTTGATATGGAGTAATAGACCACTTTTCAAATAAAAACTTAATTACTTTGTAGGTATATAGCCCAGTGCATGATTAAACTGAGATACAAACAGGTGCTACTGATCAATGACATAGTGAGTTGAATGAACTAAACTGATTAACAGAAACATGTCCAGAGGGAACCCAGGGGTTCCCAGTTCTTTGGACCATGGACCCCTTGCTTAATCGTATTTGTCCATGGCATAAAAAAGGTTGGGAACCCCTCAGTTAGGTGAAGGACAACCAAACTAAACAGTGAGGGTGTAGCAGATGTGACAGTTTAATCTTCAAATAAATCTTACACATGGCAAGAGTGAACACAGCATAGCAGCAAGACACAAGGTGGACGTCCTGCAGCGTCAAGGTCTCTCCCAAGCAGAAATTTTGCAGCAGACAGGAGTTTAAAGATCTGCTTCCCAAGTTCTTCTGAAGAAGAACAAAGAACCAAGCAAGGTTGAGGAGCAGAAATGCCGTAGTCAGCTACGGAAACTGAGTGCAGCGGATGAGAGATACATCAAACTGACTTCCCTTCTAAGTCGGAAGAATCCAAGCACTGATTTTGTCGTGGTTTCTCGTGCCCCACAAATGACCAGGAGACGCAGAAGATTCTTCAAGAAGTATTAAACTTTAATTTGCAAATCAAAGCTGAGACAGTCATTGAGCTAGTCGCTGATTTCCCACCGATCCTTGTACATAGCATTTTTTATGGCAATCTCCTGGTTTAATTGCATTAGCGTATCCAATCAGTGGTCATCACAAGTACCACTATTGTTTCTACCCATTGACTTAATCATGTTCTAATCTACATCTCTTAGCTACCTCTCATTAATACACCATTATTTTCTACATTCTTAAGATTCTCCTACTAAATTGGATACATGCATAGCAAATAGCAAGCTCAAAGCTGACTACATAGTTTTGGTTACACAACAAACAAAGCAACTTTTATACTCCAATACTATCAGCTCTGAGCTCACAGAAACCACTGGAATCCAGGTGCAGTCCAGAGGGGTCTTGCCTGAAGTCTGCCAAAAAGTCATTTCTCCAAAGTGAAGACAGAGACAGGAGACTCACCTGTGCAGAAGGCGCTGAACAATGGCAGCAAATGCTCTGGACTGATGGGAGCACGACATAGATGAGAGTGTGTAACCAACTGAGAAGCACGGTGGAGGTTTCTTGTAGGTTGGGGTTGCATTTCTGTAAATGAAGTTGGTGATCCAGTCAGAATCTGAGAAGCACAAGCAGATCCTCATCCATCACTTAATACCATCATGGAGGCACCCGATCAGTCCCAACTTCATTCGGCATCATGACAATGACCCCGAGGTCAGAAAGAGAGATCTTCGGTGAAAAAAAGAACAAGGAGTTCTGCAACAGATAGCATGGCCTCCACAGAGCCCTGGTCTCAACATCATCGAGTCTGTCTGGGATTACCCGGAGAGGCAGAAGATCTGAAGCAAGTTCTCCAAGATGCTTGGAACAAACTACCAGTTGATTTTCTTATAAAGCACATGACAGTGTACCTAAGAGAATGATGCAGTTTTAAAGGCAAAGGGTTGTCACACCATATATTGATTTGATTTCATTTATTATCGTTTACTGCTTTTTATAGTTTGTTTTTTAATGTTTAGAAACTTTTCATTTAATTATTTTTGAAAGCATCTTTGCTTTACAGGATGTGTCTACATGTCCCTAAGACAGTCTGGCAGCTGAATATCAAAGTACAGAATCTGCTTGGATAAAACTAAATCTTTCAAGTCAGATCCATATTTAGTTAGAGTAAATAAATAAAGATGGATATGACTGAAAAGGTTTACCTTTCTGCCAAAATATTTTTGTAACTTTTCCATGGACAATCCCAGTTTCTTTCCTTTCCATGCCTTGAATAAACTTTTCTCCAAGTCACACACTTCCACCTTTTAGTATCTGTTTGCCATGAATCTTCATGACTTTCCTCACCCTTCATCAAAGGAATTTGGGCCTGAAGCGTTAGCTGTTTCTCCTTCTACGGGCACTGACTGATCTTTGCAGTGTTTCTAGCAATTTCTGTTTCTATTGTCAGAACTCCAGGTTCTGTTGTTATTTGATTTTAATGTTCCAGTTCTAAATCCAAAACTATCCAAACATGTCTTCACCCACTGGAGTGCAGAAATGGTCCTACTCGAGTATCAATGGGCGCACTGTGCCTTTGCAATATTCTGGGCATTCTGACCTCTTTTTCTCATGTAAGTCATTACCTTGTTGTTCAGCTCAATGGACCTTTACTTGCTTAGTCAATTCTCTCATATCCAAGAATAACCAGTGCATTTCCAGCAACATTTTCCCTTTCAGTCACCCCACAGCTAACTCTGAAATCGCAAGAGACTACTTTTCCTCGTCCTTTTCTATATGCTGCCCTTTGATAACACCATCGGAGAGCATTGGCATTCATGTTTATGTTGTCAGGCCACAATAATAAATGAGCTGCACTTTGCTCCTGCTAAAGATGAGGAGTATGCAAGCATAAGGTAGAAGTCATTTTCTTTGAATCCCATCTCAAAGTGGAATCCAAGATACTAATTTTTTTCCTGCTCATGTTAAGAGTCTAAAATCGATCAAGCTATTTTGTAACCCTGGCACCTTGCTAGATCTTGATCTAAATGTCCAGCTCGTCAAGCTAAGACCATAAGATAGATGAACAGAATTGGGGTATTTGGCCTATTGAGTCTGATCCGCCATTCCATCATGGCTGATTTCTTACCCCTTACAACCTCATTCTCCTGCTTTCCACCCTCTGACACCCTGGTTGCAAAAGAACCTATCAACCTCCACCTAATTTGGCCTAATTTGGAGTATAGCGTGCAGTTTTGGTCACCTACCTACAGGAAAGATGTGAATAAGCTTGAAAGAGTACAGGGATGTTGCCGGGTATGGAGGACCTGAGTTTTATGGAAAAATTGAATTGGTTAGGACTTCATTCCTTAGAACGTAGAAGATTGGGAGGATATTTGATAGAAGTATACAAGATTATGAGGGGTATTTATAGAGTAAATGAAAGCAGTCTTTCTTCCACTGAGGTTGGATGGAACTGCAACCAGAGGTCATAGGTTAAGGGTGAAAGGTGAAAAGTGTAAGGGGGAAAATGAGGGGAAACTTCCTCACACAGAAGGTTGAGGAAGTGTGGAATGAGTTGCCAGCACAAGTGGTGCATGTGAGCTTGTGCAACATTTAAGAGAAATCTGGATAGCTGCAGGGATAGTAGGGGTATGGAGCGCTGTTGTCCCAGAGCAAGTCAATGGAAGTAGACAGTTTAGTTGTTTCAGCATGGACTAGATGGGTCAAAGGGCCTGTTCCTGTACTCTATGACCTTAAATTTACCAAATGACTAGGCCTGCAGAGCTGTCTATAAGACGGATTCCATAGATTGAACACCCTCTGGCTAAAGAGATTATTCCTTATCTCTGTTCAAAATGGATGTCCCCCTATTCTTATGCTGTGCTCTCTGGTCCTAGACTCATCCGCTATAGGAAACATCCTTTCTGCATCAACTCTATCTGGGCCGTTTAACATCTGAGAGGTTTCAATGAGATTCTACCTTTATTCTTCGCAACTGCAGTGGGCTCAAAGCCATCAAGTGCTCCTCATTTGTTAAACCTTTCATTCCTGGGATTATTCTCATAAACCTCCTCTGGACCTTCTCCAATGCCAGCACAGCTTTTCTTAGACATGGGGCTCAAAACTGCTCACAATACTCCAATATCTTATAAAGCCTCAGCATTACATCATTACTTTTATATTCTAGTCCTCTTGAAATGAATGCTAATATTGTATTTGCCTTCCTTACCATCAGCCAGCCAGTGGTGTGGTGGCATTAGCACCAACCTTTGAGGCAAATCGTCCTAAATTCGAAAATCCAGCTGGCTCCTTGTACTCTTTCCATCTGTGCTGGGTTGAGCATTGAGCTAGCAACCTGGCCTCAAAAAGAACAGTCAAAATGCTATGGAAACGGCAAAAAAATGCCGTCCAATGTGCCACAGGTTGCGAAAAGGAACAACAACAATAACTTCTTTAGCACCAACTCAACCCGCAAATCAATCTTTAGGGAATCCTACACGAGGTCTCCCAAGCTGCTTTGCACCTCTGATTTTTGAATTTTCTCCCCATTTGGAAAATAGTCCATCCCTTTATTCCTCTACCAGAGCACGTGACCATGCACTGCCCTACACTATATTCCACTAGCCACTTCTTTGCCCATTCTCCCAATCTGTCCTTCTCCAGACACCTGTCTTGCTCAGCACTACCTGCCCCTTCACCTATCTTCATATCATTCAAAAAGCCATCAATTCCTTCATCTAAATCATTGATATATGATGTGAAAGCAAAGAGATCCCAGCACCAGACCCCTTTATTCTGTATCTTTTCCATCTGCCAGTCTGCCAATTTTCTATCCATGCTTGTATCTTTCCTATAATATGATCTGTTATCTTGATAAGCAGCCTCATGTGTGGCACCTTTAAATATCCAAATAAACAACATCCACTGCTTCTCTGCCTACCCTGCCTGTTATTTCCTCAAGCAATTCCCCTTAAGGAAACCATGCTGACTTTGGCCTGTTTTATCACGTGCCTCCAAGTACCTCGAAACCTCATCCTTAATAACGGACTTCAACATCTTTCCAAACACTGAAGTTGGGCTAACTGGGCTATCATTTCCTTTTTTCTGCCTCCCTCCCTTCTTAAAGTGTGGAGGGACATTTGCAATTTTCTCGTCCTCTGGAATGGTTACAGAATCTAGTGATTTTTGAAAGATCATTACTAATGCCTTCACAGTCTCCTCAGCTACCCCTTTTAGAACCTAGCGGTGTAGTCCATCTGGTCCAGATGGCTTATCTACCTTCAGATATTTCAGCTTCCCAAGCACCTTCCCCTTCGTGACAGAACGGCACTCACTTCTGCCCCCGACACTCTCACATTTCCAGAATACTGCAAGTGTCTTCCACAGTGAAGACTGATGTGAAATACCTATTAATTGCATCCACAACTTCCTTGTCCCCCTTTACTACCTCTTCAGCGTCACGTTCCTGTAGTCCAGTATTCACTCTCGTCTCTCGTTTACTCCTTATACAGTGTGTCTGAAAATTGTTGAGAGCCGCTTTTATATTATTGGCTAGCTGACCTTCATATTTATGATTTTAAGTTGCCTTCTATTTAAAAGCTTCCCAATCCTCTACTTTCCCACTGATTACATAACACCCAATATTATATTCCCTTTCTTTTGCTTTTAAGATGTCTTTAACTTCCCTTGTCAGCCATGGTTGCATCATTCTCCCTTAAAAGTACTTCTTCATCTTCGTGATGTATCTTTCCTGAACCTTCCAAATTCCCCCCAGAAACTCCAGCCATTGCTATTTTGCCACTATCCCTGTTAGTGATCCTATCCAATGAACTTTGTCCAGCTACTCTCTCATGCCTCCGTGACTTCCTTTACTCCACTGTAATGTTGCTACATCCAATTTTAGCTTCTCTTAATTGCAGGGTGAATGCAATCATATTATTCAGATCACTGCCTCTTAAGGGTTCCTTTACTTCAAGCTTCCTGATCAAATCTGGGTCATTACGTAACACCCAATCCAGAATTGTCATTCCCCTACTGGGCAAAGCCACAAGCTGCTCTAAAAAGTCATTTTATAGGGATTTTGCAAATTTCTTCTCTTGGGATCCAGCACCAACCAAAGGAATGATCCGTATCACCCTTTTCTGACCGGCACTCGGTGAAGCTTATGGAAATTCCAGATTTCCTAATCACTACCAACACATCCCTCAATTCCTTGAATTTAATGATCCGAGTTTTGAATAACTTGGTATTGGTTTATTATTGTCCATGTACTGGGTTAGTGAAAAACTTGGCTTGCACACAGTTCACACAGATTCATTAAAACAGTGCACCAAGGCAGTACAAGGTAAAACAGCAGCAGAATAGACACAATGATCAAGTCTGCCTAGCCCTCTGATGTAGAGAATTCCTCAGCTCCACTATTCTGAGTGGAGAACTTGTTCCTCATCTAAATAAATTAGCCTGGTAATGTGGGACCAGTAGGTTAGGTCCTTTACAGACCTAGACTCCTCATCAACTTACATTCATTTTGCCCGTCAAGTTGTAGGAATTTTTAAATTCTGATCAGATTTCACGTTTTTCTAAAACTGGAGAATACAGCACATTCATCTCACTTTCATCTCCTATGGCAAGCTCATCACCCCCAGAAAAGTTGAATGAACAATAGCCGCACCTTCCCTATGGCAGGTACACTCTTCCATAGAGAATTACTGCACTATACAAGCACTTTGACCCATGATGTTGTGCCAACCTTTTAACCTACTCCAGGTACAATCTCACCTATAATTAAATCCTCTTCTTGTAAAGGTTAACACGCCATTTGTATTTTTTATCTCCCACTGCATCTGTGTTTGGCTTTGAAAAGAAGCCCACCCAATCTCTCACCATTTTGACTCTGTCGTTCTGTTAACTTCCAAGAGAAAGACCTCATATGTTCCCACATTATAAACCATCTGCCATGTCTGCTCAGCTTGCTCACTTCCAGTGACGATTGCTTACAATCCTCTTCACAACTGGCAACCCTACAAAAGGTAAAGGATTTGACCCAATGCCTAACAGGTAAAGCCCTTCCAACCAGTGAGCACATCTGCATGAAACACTCTCATAGGAAAGCAGCATCCATCATCAAAATCCTCTCCACCCAGGCAGTGCTCTCTTCTCGCTGCTGCCATCAGGCAGAAGAGTCAAGAGCGTCAGGACTCGCAACCCCAGGTTCAAGAATTGTTACTACCCCTCAATCATCAGGCGCTTGGAATAATGAGAATAATTACATTCATCTATTGAGATGTTCTCACAACCAATTTCTTCACTTTAATGACTCTTTATCTTGTTGTTTCATGCACTCATTACACATTGCTATTTACAAACGTATTTATAGTTGTGCTTCAACAGTTTATTGTCTTCTATTCTCTTGCACTTTCATTGATCCTGTTTACAGTTACTGTTCTATAGATTTGTTGAGTACCCTGCAGGAAAATGAATCTCTGGGTTGTATGTGGTGACATGTATGTACACTGAAAATAAGTTTTACTTTGATCTTTGAACTTGTGTTTAACATTAGCAGCAAATTTGGAAATACACTGGCATTTGTTCCTCTCGGCCAAATCATTGACATAAATTGTGAAGAAATGGAATTCCCTATAATATCCCACTGGTCACAGCTTGCCAATCTGAACAGGATTCATGTCCATTCTTTAGTAACACACACAAAATGCTGGAGAATTCAGCAGGTCAGGCAGCATCTAGGAAAAGGAATGAAGAGTCAATGTTTCAGACCCAGACCCTCATCAGGACTAAAGAATCTCGTGTTTCCTGTATTATAACCAGTTTATTTCTCTTAATATCATGTGTATTAACTTTGTTCACTTTGTTCCTGTGAGAGAAAAATGTAGGAGTATTAGTAGATGGATGTTTCTTTAATTATTGTAGTATTTCCATTTATACTGAATCTAACATCAGAGGCTGAAGCTGTGCCTTTTCTTTTTATATGGGTTGGAGTCAGTCACCACTCCCAAACCATCCGGAAAAATGGAAATTTGTCTGATATTGCTTCACATGTTGGCCAACTTAACTGTCTGAACAAGATGGTGATTCTCGGATTGCTGTCTGATTGCCAGCCAGTCAAGAGGATATAGTAAGCAAACTCATGAAACTTCAGAAATCACCCGAGTGATTTTTTTCCGATAACCTTTGTTTGCCAGTAGTCGGGTAGCTTGATAGCACAGCAGTTAGAGCAATGCTGTTACAGTGCCAGCAGCCCGAGTTCAATTCTACCACTGTCTGTGAGGAGTTTGCATGTTCTCCCCTGGACCGTGTGGGTTTCCTCCGGGAGCTCCAGTTTCCTCCCACTTTCCAAAGATGCATAGACTCGGGTTAGAAGGTTGTGGCCATGCTACCTTGCTGCCAGAAGTGAGGTGACACTTGTGGGCTGCCCCCAGCACATCCATGAACTGTATTGCTCGTTGATGCAAATGGCACTTTTCATTGTATGTTTAAATATACATGTGTCAAATAAAGTGGATCTTTAATCTTTATAAGTACAAGAGATTCTGCAGATACTGGAAATCCAGAGCAACACACACAAACAATGCCAATAAAAACTCAACAGGTCATGCAGCATCTACAGTATGGAAATGAATAAACAGTCAACATTTTGATCTGAGACCCTTCATCGGGACTGGAAAGGAACGGGGAAGAAACCAAATTCACAAGTTGGGGCAGGGGAAAGAGTACAATCTAGAAGGTGATTGTTGAAGCCAGGTGAGTGGGGGAGGGGTGAAATAAGAAGCTGGGAGATGAGAGGTGGAAAAAGTAAAGAGCTGAAGAAGAAGGAATCTGATAGGAGAAGAGAGTGGACTCTGGGAGAAAGGGAAGGGCACCAGGGGAAGGTGGGTGAGGAGAACAGGTAAGGGGTGGGCAGAGTGGGGAAATGAAGAAGAGAAAAGGGGGAATGGGAAAATTACAGGAAGTTAGAGAAATCAATGTTCGTGCCATTTGGTTGGAGGCTAATTAAACAGAAGATGATGTGTTTCTCCTCCAACCTGAGAATAGCCTCATCATGGCAGTAAAGGAGACATGTTGGAATGGAAGTGCAGATTGGAATTAAAATGGCTGGAGTGAAGGTGCTTGACAAAGCAGTCACACAATATCGAGAGCATCAGATACTGAAGACAAAGCCAACAGATTTGCAGGTGAAGTATTGCCTCAACTGGAAGACGTGAATGATGGTGAAGGAGAAGGTGTAGGGTCAGGTGAGCACTGATTTTCCCTCACCTGTTCATCTGCCCTCACCGTGTTTTCCCTCATCTCTCATTTATCCTCATACCATCTTCAGGGACAAGTACCAAGAGGGAGAGTAGTGGAGTGCGACAAATGGAGAAGGGAATCACGGAGGGTGTGCTCCCTGTGGAAAATGGATAGTGGGGATGAGGTAAAGTCATGTTTAGTGGAAGGGCCCTGTTGAAGTTGGTGGAAGTTATGAAGAATGATGTGTTGGATGTGGAGGCTCATGAGGTGGTAGGTGAGGACAAGAGGAACCCTATCCCTGTTAAAGCGGAGGGAAGATGGAGTGAGGATGAATGAGAGTGTGAGGGAAAATAGGGTGAGTGCAGATGAGCAGGTGAGGGAAAATCGGGTGAGGGCAGGGGTAGAATTTATTTTGTTCTCACCTAACCACCCCACCCCACATGAGCCTCCGCATCCAGCACATCGTTCTCCACAGCCTTTGCCATCTTCAAAGGGATTCTTCAAAGTTACATCAATTTTCGTAACTTCCGGTAATTTCTCCTTGCTTCCCCTTCCCTCGTTTTCCAATCTCCATAGGGGCTCTGCTCTCACCCCTTCTCATTTTTTTTGTTTATCACCTAACTCTGTTGTCGCTCCTCCTTCCCTTTCTCCCATGGTCCACTCTCCTCTCCTATCAGATTCATTCTTCTTCATCCCTTTACCTTTTCAACCTATCACCTTCCAGCTTTTCACTTCAACCCATCCCCCACCTACTTACATGGCTTCACCTATCACCTTCTAGCTTCCACTCCTTCCCTTCAACTTTTTTTATTCCGGAATCTTCCCCTTTACTTCGCAGTCCTGAAGAAGGGTCATGGCCCAAAACATCGAATGTTTATCCCATTTCATAGATGCTGCAGTTCCTCCAGCATTTTGTATTTGTTACTCTAGATTTCCAGCATCTGCAGAATCTCTTGAGTTTATGACCATGAGGTAATTCAGACTCTCATAACAAAACTCAATATGCTTCATAAAATTTTATCAGGAAAGGATATCTGCTTTTCTTACGTCTTCTTGTTATCTGACTCCAGGGCCAAGGGATTGTGGTGATCTTTTAACAGCCTTTCACACAGGCTGGCAGACCACCGAAAGCAATAGAAAACATACCAGCACTGTGGGAATACCTTAAGGAAACTTCCTGTGACCTTCTCCAACACGCTCTTAAGAGTTATTACTGAAGGCCACAAAATTCTGGCTTGTAGACAAAGTCCACATTCTGCAAATAAATCAGATTTTAAAAGCCCTTGCAAGAGTTACAATCAGCTACCACTTCACAATTAAGGAACCATTATCTGTTGGAAGGAAAAGAATTGACTCATGTTCTGTTCATGCAGCAAAAATTAATGTCCCTGCTTTAAAAATATGAATGTGTTATCGTTCACTGTGCTCAGAGTGTTCTTGTTCTGAGGTTACCACAGCACACCATCGGTTAATGACAGTCTGGTAGCTTGAGCAGAGAAGAAATTTTGAACACTGTGGCCAGATCTTCTCTTTCTCTATCACCCTATTCGAAGAAGGACAAGGATTACCACTAACCAGTGTCTAGTTGTAAACCATTCCACATTCAAGGCCACTTGGCAGGAGATGAGAGTCAGATTCCCGTCACAACTAGAGTGACTTCATGCAGAACAGAAAGATCTGTGCCTCTCTGTACGGATGGTGTATATTGCCCCTTCGTAATTGCCCTTGAATGGAGTGCCAGGCAGTGAGAGCAGAGGTTTTACTACATATATTTAACAATTCATTACAAAAAGATGTAATAAACAGTGCTGGTGGACAACTAACATAATTACTGTATTTAAGATATAATTACTATATTTAATATATGGAACATATAAAGGGAATTATAGGCCTGTCAGCTAACACTTGAGATAAAAAACATAACAATGAGTTATCAGTGTAGATTTCAAAAGGGAAATTTATGATTGCTGAAATTCATTGAATTATTGACATGTTAACAGTGAGTAAAATGTAGTTGCTATAGTTAATCTGAATCAGTGGTTCTTATTGAGTTACCGCCCTCTGACCACATCTCCAGCACTCCCTCCCCCTTTCCAGCCATTACATAAAAGCTATAAAGAATTTTGATTTACGATGCACAATGAAAGAAAATAGGAACTGCAAATTAAAACCAGTGACAAATAATATTCAAATCTATTGAAAGCTACAAATAAAATTATATCTTTATTAGATTATAATAAAGATAATTTCCATCAATAATTTTAGAACATACATTAGTATCCAACTATTCACTGCTTCATTGCGTTTTCACCTTTCAATGAGATGGATAGGTTTGGTGAAATTATATCACCTTCTCAACATCAGGCTGAATGTCACTCAGGAGTCTCAGATCCCCACGTCCAGTAATTTGCTGTCTGTTTCAGTCCTTTGAGAGAAGTTGTGTGACTGCAATGAAACCACGCTCCACTAAATGTGACGTTAGTGTGGCCTGGGGAAAAGTACACACTCAGGACAACAAATACTTCTTCGGGTTTTAATTCCTTTATCTGTTTTAGATGTTTAAGTGCCAGAAGAGGGTCTTAAAACAAAACGAATGACTTTACAATCAGGTCTTCCCATTACAATCTCCGTTTAACCTTCGATCCACACACTTATGTATTGACCAATTGCGTATGCAGTATAAAAATACAAAGAAAACCGCACAAAACTAAGACGGTAGTGGCAATTCTGAAGGAACACAATACAAACAACATTAGAATCCCACCAACCCTGTATCTTATACGTAGCAGTGAAAAATGTAAGCAAATACATCTCATTTAAGATGTCTACTACTCTCTAGTACACGCGTGCTGAACCCCCAAACGGAGACTAAACATTCCCGTTACACGGTTACATGCACAATCAGTCATGATACAATAAAGTTAGACAAAAGGTACACTTTGGCACAACTTTTACAAGATATTGCCTGGTAGTTAAATTACAGGAAGACCGACCTACTTGGCCGGTGAGGAAGTTTGCAAGCAACACTATCCAGCGTCGAGTTCTTTACTCATGAAAATCTAAAGCATCCACATGTAAAACATGTCAAATTACCGATATTCTCGATTCACCAACAAGCATAAACGAATTCACATGGATATTGTAAATTAATACTCACCTTTCCTCACCAAGCCCAGTACCTCGGGGGGTGGACTTGATTCCAACTCCACACCAGCTTCTGTAGCAGAGAAAAAAATTATCTCCCCACTATCCTGCATGTGTGTAATGACATCACCATCTCCACTTAAAGGGACAGACAACCATTCTAGCATTACCCAGATGGATGCCTGAGTACACTTTTAACGATAATGAATAGCATTCGATAGTCACCCGGTTACATTGGAAAGGTAATAAAGTACACCTTGACCTTGTTCCACAGTCCAGGAAAGTGTTCAGAGATTTCTTTCTGCATCCAAAAGTCTTGATATTAATTTTTGACCCTCAGAGTCAGCTCAAAGTGTTTTTTAGTGAGATCAGTTCTTCCTCCATCTTTCCTGTTAATGCCTCATTACAAGTGTTCAGGAATGGACTTCTTACCCAATCTGGGAATTGGACTGAAAGCTCTCTGAATGTCTTTATGCAGCTCCCAGGAGGATACAGAATACTTGAAGATCATTATCTGGTACTTTCTTTCTCTTCCAACTCAGAGAGCCTCAGAATTTGGAATTGGTCACAATGGCCAAAGTTGCACTTACTGTAAATAAGGTTGACTTGGACAGAAACGTGGAGATGACTGATTTGACTTCGATAAGATTCATATCATTTCCTTGCAATTGAAGATTGATTTAGTTAAACTTTGTGAAAGTTATAATGTCATTATAGCTCAGTAAAACCTGCCTCTCCGTCTGAAGGTGCATAAAGTGGGTCAGCAATATCTCAGTTGGGCCATGGGCCATGGGCTACAGACCATTCGACAGGGCAATTCTGAACTCTACCGCATATGACCATCATACCCTAATTGACAGGAATTGCAACATTGCAGGATTCAAGTATGGGAATCAAACTAGCTAACACTCCATTACTGGGCCAGGAAATGACACGATTTCTTCAGTTCAGATTTCTCATGCTATACCAACACAGAAGTGGCATATTGCTTTTCAACAATTATGTGCTCCAAGTAAAGTCTAAGAGATGGTTACCAAGAGATGAGGTGAAGACACGATGAATCATGAGGCACTGAGGATCAAATGCTGATAATAAGTAATACATTTGATAAATTAAACCTGTAATCCCACAGTTGCCTATCTTGCTACTGAGCGTCCCCTCCACCACCCCCTTTCACTTTATTACCCCCTTAGAAACACCCACCACCTCCCAGGGCACGATCTTGCCCACTTTAAGAACCACTGATCTAAACTCAACCTATTTACACACATCAGAACTGTATCCTTCTATAGTTTACCTATTTAAGTCAATGTGCAGATTATCGTCAAATCCACAAATGTGTGTACACTCAGTGGCCACTTCATGAGATACACCTGTACACCTGCTCGTTGATGCGGGTATCTAATCAGCCAATCTTGTGGCAGCAACTCAATGCATAAAAGCATGTGGGCATGGTCAGGAGGTTCAGTTGTTTTGTTCAGATCAAACATCAAAATGGGGAAGAAATGTGATCTAAGTGACTTTAATTGTGGATTATTGTTGGTGCTAGATGGCGTGGTTTGAGTGTCTCAGAAATTGCTGATCTCCTGGGATTTTCACACACAACAATCACGAGAGGATACACAGAATGCTGTGAAAAGCAAAAAAAAATCCAGTGAGTGGCAGTTCTGTGGACAAAAACACCTTGTTAATGAGAGAGGTTGATAGAGAATGACCAAACAGGTTCAGGCTGACAGGAAGGCGACAATAACCACGTGTTATAACAGTAGTGTGCAGATAAGCTTCTCTGAATGCACAACATGTCAAGCCTTGAAGAGGATGGGCTACAGCAACAGAAAGACCACATTGTGTTGCACTCCTGCACCTAATAACGAGGCCACTGAATGTACATACAATGATAGTAACATTTACCTTGACTTTGACTTTGAGTTGCCAGACTGTCCAGTGACACCATGTGTCGCCCTGAGCTCAGAGCCAGACGTAAACCAGCCAGAGATCCTTGAATAAAACTTATTGCTATTCATTTGCACTAAAGCTTAACTTACAATTTATCGACTTGAAGTTTATGATCATATAGGATGCATAAAACCTGATCATAATGAGTGCTCTGAAAAGATAAATTGAGGTCCATTGATTTTGGTGTAGTTCTGTTGCATATTAAAATTTACCCTCCAATGCGATACCTGAGAATGTCTCCAAAAGGGCAGGATTTGAAGCTGCATTAGATCGCAGTCCAGCTAGCATAATTACTTATACAGAGAGCGGAGCAGTCAATGCTTGACAATGCCAGTGATTGATCAGAAGATCGGGATTCAATCTCTGCTGCTATCGGTCAGGAGTTTGTAATTCTCCCCATGACCGCGTGAGTATCATCCCCGGCGTTCCGGTGTCCTCCCACATTCCGAAAACATACGGGTTAGCATTAGTGAGTTGTGAGCATGCTCTGTTGGGACCAGCGTCATGGCAATACTTGCAGACTGTCCTCAGCACGTCCTCGGACTGTGTCGGTCGTTGAAGCAAATGACACTCTGTATGTTTGGATGTGAATGTGACAAATAAAGCCAATCTCTAATCGTTAAACCATATCACTCCGAGTCAGGACACTGTGTGGAGAACCTAGTGGACCTGTGTGCTAAGTGCCCTTGACCTCGAGATGGACGAGAGCCTCGGGTCTGGGAGATGGAGCTGAAGGAGACACACAGAGCAACTGTAGTACTCTCTGTAAATGGTGCACACAACAGCCCCGTGTAGACGTGATGGAGTGAGGGAATGTTCAGCGTGGTGCGTGGGAAGACCATAAATTACAAAAAATAAATAAATCGTGCTAAAATGGAATAGTGAGTTAGTGTTCACGGGTTCATTAAACATTTAGAAATCTGTTGGCAAAGGGGAAGAAGCTGTTACTCAAAGGCCAGTGTGGGTCTTCAGGCTCCTGTAGCTCCTCCCTGACGGCAGTAATGGGAAGGGGGCGGGTCCGAGATGGCGAGGGTCTCCAGTGATGGATGCCGCCTTCCTAAGGCACCACCATTTGAAGATGTCCTTGATGGTGGGCAGGCAAGGGTCCGTGTTGGAAGCGGTTGAGTTTACGTGACTCTGCGGCATTGGCGTCTCCACACCGGACAGTGATGAAATCAGTCAGAATGCTCCTGAGGGACAGGGACAAACTTCCATTCTCGTGCCATCCAAGCAGAACGTTTCAGTAGGAAGCTGCGTAATCTGAGGGTAATAATGACTCGGGAATGTCCTGCGATGTCTCACTCCAGGGGTGATCTCCTCATCTGGATGCTGGAGAGACCTCACCTGCTGAAGAACCCTCTTTGTTGGTCTCCTAATGTAAGAGGGGCGATGGGGACAGAGTGCACGAGTTAGGATATCCCGTTCCAGCTGATCAGGACATTAACAAAGCAGAGAATAAAGATTTAGAGTTACAGAGAAAGTGCAGTGCAGGCAGACAATGAGGGGCAAGGGTCATGATGAGATAGATTGTGAGGTCAAGTCCATCTTATCGTACCAGGGACCATTCATGGCCTCATAACCGTAGGGTAGAAGCTGTCCTTTTACACTTTATGTATCTGAAGAATATATAGAGTCTCATGGATCTCATTAGTCACCTGTCAAAGAGAAAAGCTTTAGCTCACTCAACGTTTCCTCATCTCTCTAATCCAGGCAGCATTCTGGCAAATCTCCTCTGCAGCCTCTCTGAAGCTTCCACAGCTTTCCTCTAATGAGCTGAACATGTGATTTAACCTGAGACTTATAGAGGTCCAACGTTAACTCACAACTCTTGAAGTCAATCCCCCAACTAATGAAGGCCAACAAACCATACACCTTAACCATCCCATTAACTTGCACTGCAACTTAGAGGGGTCTGTCGCCATCGACCAAATGAGGTACCAAGACACTTCAATTAGAGCCGGATGTCTGTACTCCTGAACTCAACCCCTCCGGCAATAAGTACCAACATTTTGTTTTCCAACCTGCTTGCTCCCCCTGCATCTTTACTTTACGTGATTCATATACAAGGATAGTTCTTCTAAACACCAACACTTTTCAATCTGTCATCTCTTGAAAACGACACTGCCTTTTCAATTTATCTTTCACATTATACAGTTCCATCTGCCTGTCCTTACTCATTCCTTTAGTCTGTCCACATCTCCTGAAGTCTCTTTGCCTCTTTCTCAAACCACACTGCCACTTAACACTATATCTACTCTCCCTGAAAGTTGTTCCCCAGCATATAGAAATGGGTTACACAAATCACTTCAATATTAATTCTATTGGTTTGTTTAATTGGGAGCATGTGCGAAAATAAAACCGATCCAGGATTATTATTTCAGTTAAGTAAACATTGATTCTGTACAAACGATAACTCTCCTTAATTCACTGTCCGTAATCATTTCTGTACTGGTGTGCTGTGAAACCCAATATCTTTAGTCTTTTGAACCCAGTGTGTTGGGCATCACTGGGAGAACAATCCCTTTTCGAGGGGCTTGCCAGGTAGTGAAGTGGGAACCATGTCGTTTTTTTTTAGTCTGAAGTCACGTAAAATATGGAATGAATCAGGAGAGCAAACTTCTCCTTGCTCCTCTGATTCCCCCTCGCCTCTTTCTAGTGGCCATTCCCCGCCCGCCCACCTCAGGCATTGAGGGTCAAATGTTTATAATCATTAATTCATTTCATAAATTAAACCTGTAATCCCTCAGCTGCCTCATTGGTACTGAGTGCACCATCCACCCCTCCGCCCCCACCCCAACACTTCCTTTATTTTTATCACCACTTTAAAAACCCCCACAGTACCCAAACTCTATCCTTTTTAGGCTGGTGGGAAGATGGCTGAGAGTGGATGTCCTCATCCCATCTTCCCTCATACTCTCATCCATGCTCACCCCATCTTCCTATTGCCTTAACAAGGATGGAGTTCCTCTTGTCCTCACCTACCACTCCATTAGCCTCTGTATCTAACACATCAATCTCTGCCATCTGCCATTTTCAATGGGACCCTACCACCAAGCAATTGTACATCAACCTCACTCTCTGCTTTCCACAGGGATTATTCCCTCCATGAGTCCCTTGTACATTCGTGGCTTCCCACTTCAATCCCTCCTGGCACTTAGCCCTGCTACACCTTCCCATTCATCTCCTCCCTCACCTCCATTCAGGGCCCCAAACAGTCCTTCCACATGAGGCAATGCTTTGCCTGAGAATCGGTTGGGGTTGTTTACTGTATCCGGTGTTCTCGATGTGGCCTCCTCTACACTGGTGAGGCCTCATGTATATTGAGGAACGCCTTCATCTGCAAAAAAAGCAGGATTTCTCAGTGGGCAAGCATTTTAATATGAATCCCCATTTCCAATGTGACATGTCGGCCCATGGCCTCCCCTACTGTCATGATGTGGCCACCCTCAGGTTGGAGGAGCAGCACCTCATATTCCATCTGAGTGGCTGGAATGGGGCATGAACAGTGACTTCTCCAACTCCTGGCAATCTTTCCCATCTGCCGCCCACCTTCCCTCAAGTAAGGAAGATAGAGGTTTATGCACCTTGTGTAGGAAGGATGGATTAGTGTTTGGGTGTTCTTGATTTACTTTTTAGCTGGTTAGGCACAACACTGTGGGTCGAATGGCCTGTTCCTGTGCTGTACTCTTTCATCACCTTTCCTCGCTGCCCTTCCTCCTTCCCTTTTTCCCATGATCCACTCTCCTCACCTATCAGATTCATTTTCCTTCATCCCTTTTCCTTTTCCTCCTATCACATTCTAGATTCTTGCTTCATCACCCCTCCTCCACCCAAATGGCTTCACCCATCACCTTCTAACTTGCACTCCTTCCCCTCCCCCCTTGTTATTCAGGCTTCTTCCCCTTTCCTATCCACTGGGGTTCCCCAACCCTAAACATCTACTCTTAATTCATTTCCATAGATGCTGCCTGACCTTCTGAGCTTCTCCCGGCATTTTGTGTGTGTCGCTCTGAAATTTACAGCATCAGCAGAATCGCTTGGGTTTATAAAGATTAAAGGTTCATTTTATTTGGCACATGTACATTTAAGCATACAGCAAAATGCATCATTTGCATCAACGAGCAATACAGTTCATGGATGTGCTGGGGGCAGCCCACAAGTGTCACCTCACTTCTGGCAGCAAGGTAGCATGGCCACAACCTTCTAACCCGAGTCTATGCATCTTTGGAAAGTGGGAGGAAACTGGAGCTCCTGGAGGAAACCCACACGGTCCAGGGGAGAACATGCAAACTCCTCACAGACAGTGGTAGAATTGAACTCGGGCTGCTGGCACTGTAACAGCATTGCTCTAACTGCTGTGCTATCAAGCTACCCGACTACTGGCAAATTTGGCTACTGGGAAGAAAAAAAACACTCTTGGGTGCATTTTGAAGTCTCATGAGTTTGCTTACTATATCCTCTTGACTCCACGGTAATCACACAGCAATCGGAGAATCATCATTTTACTCAGATGCTTAAGTCAGCCATCATGTAAAGCAAATCAGTCATCTCTGCATTTTTTCAGATGGTTTGGAAGTGGCAATGGGCTTCAACTCATATAAAACAGGAAAGACAGCTTCAGCCTCTCATCTTAGTTTCAGTATAAATGGAAATGACACAATAATTAAAGAAAGATCCATCCACTACCACCGCACAGCCCTCCTACATGCTTGACCAGCTGGGTACCTAAGTTGAGATCTAACAAGGTTACAAAATAGTTTGATCGGTTTTAGACTTTTAGCATGAGTAGGATTAAATTAGTAACTAGGATCGCACTTTGTAATGGGATAAAAAGCAAATGATTTCTTTCTTATGCGTGTCTGCTTTTCATCTTTAAATGAAGCAAAGTGCATCCATTGGCTGACAACGAAGGGATTCAGGTGGCGGTGAAGCAGGTGTGTGTGAGTGTGTGTGTGTGTGTGTGTGTGTCAGAGAGAGAGAGAGAGAGAGAGAGAGAGATCAGGTTACAAGTGAATGAAAAGCTTTCTGATGGTGTCATCAAAGGACCGCATATAGAAAAGGATGGGGAAACCAAAAGTAGACTCTTGAGATTCCAGAGGTAACTGATTGGAAAATCTTCCTGGAAATTTTACTGGTTATTTTTGGATATGAGAGAATTGACCAAGCAAGAAAAATTCATTGAGCTGAGCAACAAGGTAATGCCTTGAAAGAAAAACCGCAGTCAGAATGCCCAGGATGATGCAAAGTCACGGTGCACCCATTGAAATTCGAGTAGGACCATTTCTGCACTGTAGTTGGGTGAAGACATGTTTGGATACCTTTGGATTTAGAACAGGAAAATTAAAATCATTTAAGAACATATTCTAGATTATCTGAAAATGAAAACAGAAAATGCTAGAAACATCTAGAAGCTCAAGCAGCTCCTGTAAAATGAGAAACACTTCATTTTCAGGTCTGAATTCCTTTGATGAAGGGTGAGGGAAAGTCAGCAAGAAGTTCATGGCAAACAGATACCAAAAAGTGGAAATGTGTGGCATGGGGAAAATTTTATTCAAGAATGGAGACGAAGGAATCTGGGATTTGCCCACTGAAAAGATACAAAAATATTTTGGCAGAAAAGTAAAGCTTTCAAGTCAAATCCATATTTTTCTTATTGCCTGAATCAAAAAAATTGAGTTATAAAGATGTATGAATAAAATACTGGATGTTGCAAAAGGACAAAGATCTGTAGCAGAATGCTTATCTTAAATATAACAATTAATGACTACTTAAATAGTGCAGAACTCATTGCTGAAAGATTTGGGAGAGTATGAATTGTGAAATTGACTTTGTTTAAATGTTCTAAATGTTCAGTGACAAAACAAAATACAGTAGTGTTTTTACTTTGATGAGATTATCCATTAGTTCATTGGGCATAAATAATAGGAGCAAGTTGTCAGGTCACATATTCTTGACTACCAGTGTTCACCAATTTCCACAGCTCGGATTTCAAATGAAGAACACTATATGAAGAAACACAGCTGTTGACTAGAATTTGAATTAATAATATTGAGCTTTTATTGATGAAAAGTAATCCACTAAATTGGACAAGGAAAAAAGGCTTAAAAATAAATTGGAGAAAATATACAAAATTCCCCAATTTATTAGTATCTGCTTCATCCAAATCATATGATCACATTATTGTCTGGAGACGTTGATCAGGAGAGATTGCATGATGCCTGCTTCATTACCCCTTCATCAATCACTCCAGTCTCTCTACTGTCAGGCTACACCCCTGGATGAGCTGCAGTTTCCTCCTCTTCAAGATCAGGCACTTGCAAACATTAGACAGAAAACGTTTTCTTTGATCTCCACTATGAAGTCTGATCTTCGCCACTAACTTTATTTTTCTCATACTAAAAGTTAAAGTAGTTCAAACTGTCCTGTAACCTTAGCTTCAAGCTGAGTATTGATCTCCCTGTACATATAGGAGGGACAGAGATGAAGAGGAATCTCCTTAGCCAGAGGATAATGAAATTGTGGAATTCATTGCCACAAACAGCTGTGAAGTCCAAGTAATTAGGTATATTTAAAGCAGAGGTTGCAGGTTCTTGATTAGTAAGGGAGGCAAAGGTTATGGGAAGAAGGAGAATGGTGTTGAGAGCTATAATAAATCAGCTATGACGGAATTCTGAGCAGACTTGATAGGCTGAACAGCCGAATTCTGCTCCTATAACTTTCAGTGTTTTGGTCTTATTGTGTTATGTCCATACTGAAACTAAGATCAGAGGCTGAAGTTAGGCCTTTTCTTTTTATATGGCTCTGAGAAAATTATATCTCCTACTCCATCAGAGAAGGAGCAAATACTACTGATGGCTGAAGGCTCATTAATCAGAAATAGTTTCATCCAGCAATTATGGAGGCCTTTTTTCAATGGGTTGTATTGGGGTTCTTTGTTTTGTGGCTTTAAGGAGATGAATCTCAAGGTTGTATATAGTATACATACTTTGATAATAAATGTATTTTGAACTTTGATTTTGACAGCTTCGCAGGGCCCTTTTTGCAAGGGTGATCTGGAACTTCTAATTGACTCTCATTTTACTCCTTCATCCAATTCCCTTTCTGACTTTCCTGCCTTTGACTTCGTAAATTCCAGTGAAGAACTGCATAAGCTTAGTGATTAACATTTAATCTTCTGACCTGCAAAATTACAACATTCAGGAGTCAACACTTTATTGAACTCAACAATTTCAGAGCAACATTAAGCATTGGAGGAAGATAATGGGTCAGATACCATCTACATACAGAGAATTTTTTGGGTCAGAAAACTTCATCTTGACTGAAAGACAGATTGGAGATAGCCAATATAAAACAGTGGAGGGTTGGAGTGGAACTAGAGCTAAAATCATCGACCCCATCTGACTTAAGAGTTCCACCAGCACTTTATGTGTTGCTCCAGATTCCAGCACCTGTAACCTCTTGTGTTTCAATAATTTCGGATGCCAATCTTTCTACTTTGTGTCAGAATGGCTACTCTGATGTAAGGTCTTCCAGCTTAACTTCAGTTTCTCTCTCTACCCACAGATATTGCCTGACTTGTCGGCTACTTCTAGTGTTTGCTCTTATTTCAGATTCTCAGCAAATAAGGTCTTTGACATCTCATTGTTCCAGCACTGTTTGTCTCCTCTCTAACCTCATTCGTAAGAGCATAAGACCATAGGAGCAGAATTAGGCCATTCAGCCCATCAAGTCTGCTCCGCCATTCCATCATGGCTGATCCCAGCTCCCACTCAACCCCATACACCTGCCTTCTCGCCATATTCTTTGATGCCCTGACTGATCAAGAAACAATCAACTTCTGCCTTAAATATACCCATGGACTTGGCCTCCACCACAGTCTATGGCAGAGCATTCCACAGATTTAATATTCTTTGGCTAAAAAAAAATTCCTCCTTACCGCTGTTCTCAAGGGTCGCCCCTTAATTTTGAGGCTATGCCCTCTAATACTGGATTCCCTCCCAAGACAGGAAACACCCTCTCCACATCCACCCTATCTAGTCCTTTCAACATTCGGTAGGTTTCAATGAGATCCCACATCCCCCATTTTTCTAAATTCCAATGAGCACAGGCTCAAAGCTGCCAAACTTTCCTGATACGTTAACCCCTTCATTCCCAGAATCATCCTCGTGAACCTTCTCTGGACTCTCTCCAATGACAACACTTTCTTTCTGACATATGGAGTCCAAAACTGTTGACAATACTCCATGTGGCCTGACTAGTGTTTTATAAAAGCTCAGCATTATCTCCTTGATTTTATATTCTATTCCCCTTGCAATCAATGCCAACATTGCATTTGCCTTCTTTACCATAGACTCAACCTCCCAAAACTGACCTCTGATCACTGGCAGCCAAACAGAAAAGCTCCCTTTTATTCCCACCCGCTGCCTCCTGCCTGTCAGCCATTCCACTATCCATGCCAGTTTCTTTCCTGTAATGCCACAGGATTTTATCTTGTTAAGCAGCCTCACATGTAGCACTTTATCAAATGCCTTCTGAAAATCTAAGTAAATGACATCCACTGCCTTTCCTTTGTCCACCCTGCTTGCTACTTCCTTGAAGAACTCTTAACAGATTTGTTTGGCAAGATTTCCCATTACAGAAACCATGATGACTTTGACTTATTAGTCTCCAAGTACCTCGAATCCTCATCCTTGATAATAGACTCCAACACTTTCCCAAACACAGAGGTTAGGCTAACTGGCCTACAATTTCCTTTCTTTTGCCTTCCCCCCTTCTCATCTCCATTTAATTATAACTTCACCAGAAAGATAGCTGTAATTATCAAAACTTCATCTCTCTCTCCTAGCTGGCATTTTGCAAGCTCTCGATGCCAATCCTATAACAGACATTCCGTTTCTTCTCTCCACCCTTCTTTGCAACAGTTTTCCAGCTCTAGAAACACAAAATGCTGCTTGACACACTAAGTTCCTCCAGCAATTCAAAAGTTCATTTTATTTTATTGTCAAAGTACAATACAACTCTTGATAGTCATCGGCTCCAGATAGCCATGATATACAGAAAAGAAACAGGGGAGTTATTGAAAGAAAATATATCAACTCCCACCCCGCCCCCACACACACACCACATTAGAAGTTAAAAAGAAACAAAACTCACAAATCCTCCCACACTCCTCCCTTACAAGAAAAGCTAACTGATCACCCACATGGAAAATGGCAACTGGAACATCAAACCCCCCAACCCCCTACCTTGGCAATAGCTTCAAACTCCCACCCCCTCTCTCATACAGAAAAACTAACGGATCACCCACACAGAAAAAAACAAAAACATCAGACCCCAAATCTCCCTTCTCTCTCACAGAAACTAAGGTATCACTGCCCAGTACCCACAAAAACCTGAGTGAGAGCAATATAAACTACAGTCCAATAATCACATAAATCTTAGAAATTCGAAAACATTCTCCGGTCAGAATCGAGGAGAGCGGCCGCTCAAACTCAGTCCTTCCGTGAAGAGCAGCTGCCATGCCACCAACATTGCAGCCTTCCAATCACCTGTGACGCAGCTGTTGACCTGTGGCCTCCATGGAGAGCGGCTGCTGAGCTCCTCCACCTTCGCCTCAATGCTTCAGGCTTCCCTGGTGCTTCAACATGGAGTCGACCATGGCCTCGCACAAGGCAGCTCATGCTCACAGTTCTCTCCGGGGACAACAGAACGCTAGATCATTTGATCAAACTCCAAACTGCACCGAACAGTCTCCGAACTTCACTTAGCTCTGATGAATAGTCATCAACCAGTTCTTTTCTCCATGGATGCTTTTCTGCCAGTATTTTCTGTTTTATCCCAGACTGCTAACATTTGCAGTTTTATTTTGCTTTTAGAATTCCAACCAAGCATCTCCCTCACACATCGACTGATGTTTCCTTTAAGTCCAGTGCTTAGCCTTTATTCAAAGACGCAAGTACCCCTACTTAATGCTGCAGCTAATCGCTAGATGGCAAGTCCTGTATTTCTCCGAAATTCATATTTTACCCTGTTAATCTACACGTTACCTTCTTATTGCCCGTAAGTTTTTATTTCAATCTTAATTCATTTTCCATCTCTTGACGTATTGCCCAGAGTAACAATCATGCCTGTCCTTGGTGGCCTTGAACTGAGTGGCTTGCCAAGGCATATTCAGAGGGCAGATAGGCTGTTGTTGCTGTGAAAACATGCAAATACCATACTAGGTAGGCAATCAGATTTGTTTTCTGTCAGTGACACTAGGGAAGTGGATAGATTTTTAAACATCTGGTAATCTTGTGTTTACAATTATTGACACCATCTATTTACTCCAGATAATACTGTATATTAACCTAAGTCGTACAGTTCTCATGATTAGGCTTTATCATTCCTATCATCTTTACCTATCCACTTTACCTGTATCATCCAAGTACCATCAAGAACTCACATATGGGTTTTTATCCAATACCAGATCAAATTATTTTGACAGTATACTTTGAGGTCTCTTAAATAGCAACCATGATCAGATTTTTGTATCGGGTAGATACAACTTTTCAGGATTTAATACAGAAATTATTTATATTGTCTTTTACTTCTCAATGGCATATAGCTCATTCAAGTTTGAACATACTGAATCTCATTTGTAATTTTACTATAATTCAGTTTAAAATAAACTGCGAAGACAGAAAGCCTAATTCAACAGATTTTATGTTTGTGAATAAAGAATTCCCAGCTGTGTGGACACTGCTGTTTCTTGAATGCGGTTAAAAACACAAGGCTCCAGAGGCTTTCCTTAGAAAACTCACGCAATTGCTCATCTTGCACTGGCAAACTAACAAGATTTATAAAAATTGCATACTTTGATATTCTTCGCCCAGACTTTAAATAAGTCCCCTGTAACAAAATCTGAGCATTTCTGTGGCTTTGTTTAAAAACACAAAGCACCGTCAACTTGTAGCAGACTTTCTCCACATTTCCATTCTCAATGCAGTGACACCAGACACATCTGTTAGTGATGCAAATCTATTAGTATAAATAAGTCTACATGACCACTTGAAAACATAACTTAAAAAATAAAAAAAGACTTCATTGGCTTGCATTACAAGTTGGTGCATCACCTATTCGAGCTCTTTGCCTTCCTTGTTTGTCATCAAATAACCTTTGGCAGCAGCATTTTTAGCGACGTGGGTCCTGGATTCAGAAATTCCTTCCTTAACACTACCTCTCCTCGTTACTCTCAGAATACAAATCTGAGCATGCTTTCACCTTAGTGATACATTTTGTTTGACAACTTTCCCACGAGGAATGTGGAGTGCTTTACCTCCTTAAAGATCTGTATGAATGCAAAATGTTCTTGCCATCACTGACATATTTTAAGGCAGGATCTTGAAACATAGATTGCAATATTCCTAAATCACAACTTTAAAAACTAGTGTATTTCTCACCATCATGGGATAAGGATGTAAGATTGGACCAAGACCTGTATGAGGAAGGGAGATAAGATTACAATAAGCTACATGATGGCTGCAAGGTGTGCATTGCTTGATCAGTTCCTCTATGTGGAACGTTGGTCCTCCTTATCTGGTTGTAGTTGGAACTGGGTGCCCAAGTCTACCTCATATTCCAAGGAGCAGTTCATAGTAGTGCTACCATCACAAACACCAGCTTCAAGAAAACTAAATGTCAATCTTCAAAAATATCATTGCAGTGTATGCCATCAGAAAATACAAAAATATAAAGGTGAAAACATTACATTTCAAAATAGTTAACATTGTTCATAATGTTCTAAACTACATTGATTTTTTTGTTCACATCTTCATTTGAATTTTTTTTTGTTTTTGTTGCTATAGCGCTCAGTTTAATTTAACTGAAGATTAGTCACATTGGCAGCTGCTGCTTGTGAAATTCTTTACTTCTATAGTTACGAAGGCAATGGAATGCAAATACATTTAATGGGCAAAATACAAGTCAAGCCCATGCAACAAACTGAAGTATGGTCAGACAAAGATATAATTACACTTTCCAAATAGCCGTGTTATAATCCAGACGCTTTCTTGCATTGGACAGGTTCCTCGCCTACTTGCTATGAACAATTACGCACAACGAGGCATTTATGAGCGTAGGATGCCACATGAACAATGAATTCTTTATTCAGTTGATTAATTAGAAACAACAAGATAAGGCTTGTATGTGCCTGGTCCAATTCATGGAAAATTAACCAATGGACAAAATACATTAAGTTATAAAGAAAATAGCTAAAGCAAAAATCAACCTGTGAAGGGGTGACTTCAGAGAAGCAACTTCACATTAGAGTTGCACTTTCTTCATTACAGCATCTTACTTCATGAACATTAGGCATTGTTGTGAAATGTCTCCCTAACACCTCTGTGGAAGCAAGATTATCTGCACGGATTCATCAGTGCAAATAAGTGTGGGCATTAAAGACAGACTTATAAAAGTCTCTCACACTCAGAAACAAAATATTTTATTTGAAGTCTTCAAACATGTCAGAATTGGATTTACCATCGTGTGTATGCATTAAAATTAAACAAGTAGTGTGAAAAAGAGTAGCAAGGTACTGTTCATGGTTTCAACGTACATTCATACATCTGATAGCAGAAGGAAGTTCTTCCTGAATACCTGAGAGTGTGCCTTGAGACTCCTTTACCTCCTCCCTGCCGGTAGCAATAGGAAGGGGACATGTCCTGGATGATGGGGGTAATACTTGTTTGGAATATTAATGAGAAAATTCCACATGAAACCATAATGTTTCTTATTCGGATCAGTAACACTAACCAGAGGTACTTACCAACAAGTCTTGATGTGGGACTCTTAGTTAAGTGCCCACATTTATAGCTCTAAGTCACATTATAAAATAATGACCAGACATTATAGACAAACTGTCGATCCTCCAACACAAGCAGCCTCATTAGATTTTCTTGCATGGTAGGTCATGTTTAACAAATCTATTAGAATTTTTCAAGGTGGTTACCCGGAAAGTGGATAAAGGAAGGCGGTGGATGTTGTCTACATGGACTTCAGTAAGGCCTTTGACAAGGTCCCACATGGGAGGTTAGTTAGGAAGATTCAGTCGCTAGGTATACATGGTGAGGTAGTACATTGGATTAGACATTGGCTCAATGGGAGAAGCCAGAGAGTGGTAGTGGAGGATTGCTTCTCTGAGTGGAGGCCTGTGACTAGTGGTGTCCCTCAGGGATCAGTGCTGGGTCCATTGTTATTTGTCATCTATATCAATGATCTGGATGATAATGTGGTAAATTGGATCAGTAAATTTGCTCATGATACAAAGATTGGAGGTGTAGAGGACAGTGAGGAAGGTTTTCAAAGCTTGCAGAGGGATTTGGACCAACTGGAAAAATGGGCTGAAAAATAATACAGACAAGTGTGAGGTATTGCACTTTGGAAGGACAAACCCAGGTAGAACATACAAGATAAACGATAGGGCACTGAGAAGTGCAGTAGAACAGAGGGGTCTGGGAATACAGAAACAAAATTCCCTAAAAGTGGTATCACAGCTAAATAGGGTTGTTAAGGAAGCTTTTGGTACATTGGCCTTTATAAATCAAAGTATTGAGTATAAGAGTTGGAATGTTATAGTGAGGTTGTATAAGACATTGGTGAAGCCAAATTTGGAGTATTGTGTGCAGTTTTGGTCACCAAGTTACAGGAAGGATATTAATAAGGTTGAAAGAGTGCAGAGAAGATTTACAAGGATGTTGCCAGGACTTGAGAAACTGAGTTACAGAGAAAGGTTGAATAGGTTAGGACTTTATTCCCTGGAGTGTAGAAGAATGAGAGAAGATTTGATAGAGGTATATAAAATTATGATGGGTATAGATAGAGTGAATGCAAGCAGGCATTTTCCACTGAGGCTAGGGGAGAAAAAAACCAGAGGTTAAGGGTGAAGGGGGAAAAGTTTAAAGGGAACATTGGGGGAGGGGGGAGGCTTCTTCACACAGAGAGTGGTGGGAGTGTGGAATGAGCTGCCAGATGAAGTGGTAAATGGAGGCTCACTTTTAACATTTTAGAAAAACTTGGGACAGGTACATGGATGAGAGGTGTATGGAGGGATGTGGTCCAGGTGCAGGTCAGTGGGGCTAGGCAGAAAAATGGTTCAGCACAGCCAAGAAAGGCCAAAAGGCCTGTTTCTGTGCTGTAATGTTCTATGGTTCTAAGAAGAAAAGCAGTTCAAGAGAAGATTAAGGAAAATTCAGGTGTTCACAATTGTGAAAGCATCTATTTTCTGGGGCAGACAATTCAGGGAACACCAGGCAAAAACTTAAATATGATTGGCAAAAGAAAAAGTGGGTGAAAGGGTTTCAAGACATAATTGGTTTATAATTTAAATTCTAGGTTTTCAGAAAAGAACCACAAGCCCACATGGATACTTCTTACAAAAAACTTTCAATTTCCCTCCACAGAATGTTGAATTCCTCTGGCACTTCTATGTGTTAATACCTACAAAGCTATTAAGGTGAGAGTCAGGATCCTGACCCAGTGACAATAAAGGTACATCAGTACATTTCCAAATAATACTGGGTGCAGCTTACGGGTAATTTCTCAGTGGTGTATTCCCATGCCTTTGCTGCTGGTAAAGATTGAATATAGAAGGGTTGAGTCTTGGGACTGAATATTTAGTTAAGAGTATTAAATAACTGAAGCAGCAACTAAATTAAACTGTTGAAGGATAATGGATGACAATGACATCTAGCCTTCAGAGGATAGTTTTGTTTGTTTTTCCCCCGAGAAAGTGGACCAAGCAGAACCGGTCCAGGAGTGTGTTAGAAGAGCCAAGCCACGAGGCAAAGAGCAGGAAGGGTGAGGGAGGGGTGGAAGAGAGAAAAAAGCAGATGAACTTAAGATGATACAGAGCTGGAAATAGTCTGCTTTAATGAAGGCTTGGATGTGGTTGTTATTTTGTGCTTAACTATTACAAAGTCCTCAACCACACGATTCAATTCCTGACAGATGTCAATAGCCACAGTTAGGTAATGGAGCTTCCTTGCACATGTGGAACAATGGCTTCAGTTTATCAATATGTTAACTGAAGGAAGCTTCTCAATGACAAACTAAATTAACATCACCAATGGATTAATGGTGAATCAAAGGAAGAGAAAGCTCAAGTGTTGCCAACATAAGCATAAAAAGTTTTCTGAATTATGTCAAGTAGCACTTTGTACAAAAACAGGAGCTGAACAATATTTTCCAGGTTCTCCAAGTAGACAAATAATGTTGTCCCATATAGTTGTTGAGTTCCATATAGTTATTGAATTGCTGAGCTTCTGTCAATTATCAGTCACACAATTAAAAAAGTCAGTGTCTTTGAATGTTTTCAGCTGTCATTGAAATAACTGAGATAAAGTTGTGGGCACAAGGAATTAGGAAAAGGAGTAGTTAGCAAGGAAGGGAATAATTAAAGGCCATTTTTTGATAGTGTTAATGGAAAATCTGAAGACCAGGAAAGAGTGGGAATTAAGGTTCAGGTGTCAGTAAATCAACTAGAAGTCAGCATCAATGACCTTGTAATGAAAAATGATTACTCTACATTTCCTGATTTTCTGCTCAGCATATCAGAAACGTGAGCATTAAGTCAAGGATTCTGCACATATTTATTGAAGGTGGCATGAGTTTTAGACAGTGTATGTAAACAGTGTTAAGTTCAAGAATACTGCTTTTCTTGATTTCATTTGTAAACAATAGGGAGAAAAACACTAGTACCATTCAGGAGTACATTTTTGGCAAAGGTGATTGCTTGAATGTCAATAATTTTATTGAGTTTTTAATTATCTCAACATTAACCTTAGGAGGGGCTCTTTTTTTAAAAAAAAAAGTGGCAATACTTGCCAACAGATAATAGAAAACACGCACTGCAGTAAATTTCACTGAAGAACACAAGCACTACTTTATAATTAGTTCAGAAGAGAGGGAAACAGTTTTCTTTTTAAGAATTAATTTTTATTGCTTGACCTGTCATTAGGACACTATAACAAAAGGATTATTTTTTTTAGCACATACAGTAAATCTGGGAACAATACAAAAATGGTCCTTAGATAATCTACATATTATCACACTATTTTCACTTTGCAATTTTATTTTTGTCGGTAAGATGCTGAGAATGTCTAATTCCCATAAGATAGCTAAGGCAAACTACATCCAACTGTGATCGTTTGTACATACAGTTCTGATTGCACACATAAGATAAAGCTTCAACTGTATCAGATTATTCAATAAACTTTATATCAGCTGCTTTGTAATAAAATCACTTAGGTAAATAAAAACTTTAAGGACGTGCAACAAGCCAAAGCCAATCTGTTAGTTGCCAGGGTTGTCAAGTTTTTAACCAAAATATGCAAATAGTTTAAAAAAAAATCAATGTTTATTACTGGAATACTAGATTAACATTCTTACAAGTAATTTTGGGTTCTGGTAAACTATATCCTGGAATGATTTTCTAACAATCTGTCCAGTCACCAATAAATACTAATTTATCTGGAGAGGACATTTTCCAGCAGCAAACCAGTTTAATTCTGTCCATCCCAGAAATAAAACTCAAGCTTGGTCTCAACTTAATTTCCAAGATGTTTACACTGATGAAACGGAAATTGGCTCTAGTTACGAAGAGTATACTGCAGTTCAACAGTAAGCAGACATTAAACACCACAAACCGAAGGCTGCAAATGAAAAAAGCAGATGCAAGATCTGGACATGGTGCTCCATGATAGTGCTACCATGGTTACCAATTAAAACAGTTGATGCCAAATCAAAAACAAGTTTAAATTAACATCTTAACCCTCCAATGAAATGCAGCTTTCCACTTCTCAAGTGAAAGAGTTACACTTTCAGTGCGGAGCTTCCTCATGGATTTTTACGCTTTGCATCGACACAAAAAAAAAACTGGCAAGTTTGTGTTGTGTGCTACATAAAAAGGCAGCTAATGTTTTTCCAAGTTTTCATCAGGCAATGCAATATTCAGCACATTATAAATCTGGTTTCCTTCTCCCTGGAAATATTAGCAGACAATCTATTTGGTATCCTATGCCCAACCCTACATCACAAACAATTTAGTTTTGGCTTGTCATACAATCCAAGTAATAATCCTAGCCCAAGTCATTCTATATAGAATATTGAATATAATTTTATCTAATTACCGCTATGTGGAATTAGTAAAGTGTGTATGTAAAGGATGCATATTTAACACAAAGCTGTGAAATACTGAAAGGTCATTAAGACTCAGCAAAGCTTCCGCCTTTCTTTTTTTGAAAGCCTCAAAATAAAATGCACTTCATGCCTTATGACAAAGCTGTTGTAGTACACTTCAGAATGCCAATATATTGGCTAGTTGGGATTTTCCAGTTTTTTTTTTGGTTTCTGTCTTTACTACAGTGTCTGGGTATACATTTGCATAATACTGGCTGAGCTCTGATGTATGCCAACAATGGAACAGCAGCGCCAGCTACTGAGAGCTGTAGGAAAGTGCAACTATGATTAATTGCAAAATAATAGGGGCTCAACAGCACTGCACCAACTTAATTATCAGCTATTTAAATAGCCATCATATTGTATCATCTAGCCTAATGCAGGGTAGTTAGTTAATACCTATTCATGTCCAATGCTATTAGAGAACCAAGAAACAACACATATTACAAGCTGGGCCAGGATTGCAGAAGATTTAGTGATGCCAGTTCCCCCCCCCCTCCACCCCACAGTCATGTGCTGGTCAAGTACTAGTGCATGGAGTATCTGCATCAGTACAGTGATGGCGCCGGTTTGTTACTAAAAGGAATGTTTACATATTTGTCCTTGGAATGAAATTATATATGGTTCATAGACAAGGTTTTATTTTGCAACCCTTTCTCTAGCTCTGTCTCAGCAACAGATTGAAAGCTTATAACACATGGCTAGGAAATAAATCTATACGTTACTTTAATGTTGTAACTATAACTCAGCTTCACCATTGGGATTACTTGTGTAAATGATTTGGGAGAGAAAAAAAAGGGTATTTCGCAAAAATAGTATTGTGTCAAGACAATATCTTTTTGTAGATATGGATTCTTTGTATGCCCTACAACTATCACTGATCAATAACTGAAACTGATTTTCCAATCTTATCAGAAAATAGTAGCAGACATTCAAAATAAACTATCCCACATTAACAGAAAGGGCATAATTCGTGTATTTCACCTAATGTCCTTGAATTTAAACACATCTTTGGAACCAAGTTATTCTATTTGCCGTCTAGAGTAGAAAAAAACTAAAATATCTGGTTCTTTTTATTCCTCCCTACAGCTTTCAATACCATAGATCTGTACTCAATTTAGGCTGTAGAATTTTCCTCAGCTTAATCCAATATCATTCCACAACTGGCCTCTAGAAAACACAGCTCACAGGAAGAATGACCGTTTTACTCTTTGTTACTGGAGATGACGTGACTGCATCTCACCATCAGTTGGACAAAGTACCCAAAAACAAACTCAATCAGCACATCCAGAACTTGGAACTTTCTGGTTACAAATTACGTCTAAAATTACAGGAGGGAGACTAATAAAAAAAATAAGCTCCACTAATTCCTAGTTCACAATAAAATATTCTGATATGAGTTTAGAATTTGCTTTTTGCATAAAATATCATGTGTTCAAATCTCTATGACTGCGATTCAGCAGATCCTGCAACCACAAGGTTAGATCAATACAGAAAAATGCCAACCTGTGAACTAAACCCTTCAGACTAGAACATCAGCAAATTTTAATGATGCTTGATTATTTGTATTATAATGTGATATGCATAAATCATAAATAGTGTATATAACTAATCTTTCTCATGCAACTATCTGGCTGATTCACGCACTACACATACTATATGGGATCAAAATTAAGAGGGATTTTTTTTAATGGTCTAAGTTTAACCTCATGTGCGAATGGAGTATATTTCACAAAACTGCAAGGACTAAACAAAGCGTAAAATTATAAAAAAAAAATGCAGACTAAATAGCTTTTCAAATTATTTTCAAAACATTAAAATGTCTGTTGTCTTCAAGTCCAAAAGATGTGAATTTAGTCATTTTCCTCCCTCAAGGAAATGCCAGGTGCAAACAGAAAATGCTGCTTTCCGAATGCATATTTAAACTTTATCAGTCCTATCCATGAGGCTTGTTTTGTGGTAATTTGCACACCAAGGGTTTAAAAAGAATTCAAATTTAAAGCTGCTCACCCAAGCCTAAACCCAAGATGTTTAATTTCCACACGTTCACAGGATTCAAGACATGAATGCACTACAACATTTTGAAACAGAGCAAGCTAAAGGGTTCAAAGATCCTCTGCTCATAACCAAAGTTGATCACCTGGGTATTAATCACACTATTTAGTTAAAACAGCAGAGTTTTAATTTCAATAAACAAAAATTTTTGGAGTTCTACACCAAGCAAAATAAAAATACAATAAAGCTCGATTGACTGTTGGAAGCTGGTGCAGTGTGAAAAAGAAAACAAATGTGGCATTAAATTCTACAAAGGGAATGCTTTCTCTGATGGACAGGAAGCTGTGGTGGTCTGCCACAGGAAGCGGCACTTCAGACAGATATGAGGCAGTTTGCTCAGGCGGAGGCTGCAGCAGAGAAAAAGAGGATTTCAGACAGACAGCGATACAAAGCTGTTGTACTGCTGGATATTCCGTTTAAGTATATCTGAACAAGGACCCAGGACACGTTCAAATCGCGGTCTGTCCAATTTCACACACTTCAATGGACCACGTGCTACCACTGTGGCAGCACGAGGACGGTTCATCAGAAGAGCTATTTCACCTGAGAGAAAAAGAAAAACACAAATCAAATCCATACTTCCAAGAAATTTCCAAAAGAACCAAGTCTCCGTACTGTCCTTGGTTCAGCATGTTAATACTAGCTTTCCAGATTTGATTTCCATTGTTTGCCATTAGCTAACTTAAGCTGGACTACTTTTGCTTTGAGGACTTTTGGAGCAATGCTCTGGTATACCTCCGACAGTGTTCACTTTTGCAGTCAAAATTTCAGTCATTTCAAAAAATTTTTTTAAATAATATCTACACAAAGAACTCACCAAAATAATCTGATGGCCCCAATCTTCCAACTTCTATGAACTCTTCATTTTCCGACCTGCGTTGCAACACAGCTGCTGTACCCTATAAAATAAAGTACACTTGAAGCACATTCACATTTAACACTGTAAATTGAAAGTGTCCGAAATTCATCTACCAATGCACACTATGTCTACTAATTAATAACACGAGTATTTTTCATATTAATTATAGCAATAGCAGTAAAGGCCTTATATTGTAAAATTTGCAGTGGTAAACACTAACAGAAATTCATCACTAAAACTGAATATCTCAGGGCAGGGGTTCCCAACCTGGGGTCCACAGACCAAACATGAACTCTTGGTTATTGGTAAGGCTCCATGGCACAAAAAAGGTTGAGAACCCATTTTAAGATATACATTTCAAATGGTTAAAATAGCTCAAACCAAGACATGGCACAGTAATATTAACTTCAAACCAAGACCAGTAGTGTGCCTTATGACATTAATATGCAAAGATGTAAGATTTTACAACTATCAAAAAAATGCAAACCACTTCCTGAGCCTGATCACCAGGCCACATACAAAGAAATTGTCCCAAAATAAACAAGTTGTATTTTAATGCTCAAAAATCAAGTACAATGAAAATGGGAATTTTACACAATCAATCCCCAACAGACTACCTGACTGCCAGCAAAAAAATGATGGCAGGATTTAGAAGAACTAATTCCTCTCTTAAGTCAAAATATGAATAGAAAGCATTAAAAGGAAACAGCCTGAATTTAAATGTGCTGTGGCTTGAAAGCAGATGCCAAAGATTCACAACAAAAAATCAAGCCTTAACAGATACAATACATATTTTGTCAATTCCAGGAGATTAAAAATTTGAGTTTAAAGAAACAAAAGTGAATGAACCCCAAAGGTAACTTTTAACAACAGTATTCAATAGAATATCTCCAACAACAGTGAACAAAGGCAACACCTATCAGAAACAGCAGCCAAGACCTTGAGTTTTTGGGTATTTTCACTTGAAATAATTAAGCTTCTGGAAAGAGCATTTACAAAATAATGGATTCCATGTCCAACAGAAGTCAACATTCAAATTCCTACTTCATTTTCTAGACTGAGATTAATTGCAAAATAGTTATAATACACAGCACAACTGATTTTTAGACATTTGATAAGATGCGAATTCTTTGTTTGGGACATCACCACAGGGCAAATAATTGGGAGATTTTCTGATTAGACCACTAAATTTACTGTCAGAATTTAAACAATCTGTAGTAGAAGGCATGTTCTGAATGAACAAAACATCCTTATAAAAAGAACATAGGGCAAGACCTTAAAAAATGACAATACTGTAGCTAAGAAACCTATTGTTCAGAAAAGCAAATTAGAACATACAATGCTTAGAAAGATTATTTAAAATTTCATTCTCAAGGGACAGCAAACGTTGAACAATTGCTATCAGTTTATTTAGCAATACAGTACTGAGTATGCCTTCTAGCACTTCGTGCCACACTCCCCCAACAGCCCCAAATACCCCAACCCAATCACAGGACAATTAACCATGACCTATTAACTTACCCAGTACATCTTTGGGTTGTGGGAGGAAAATCATAGTACCCAGGGAAAACACACGGATTCCGCAGAAAAGCTGTATAAAGACTCCTTACAGATGGCCCCAATATTAAACTCCGATGCCCCAAGCTGTAATAACATTGTGCTAACCACTATGCTACTGTGGCATCCATGGCAAGTATAAATCAAAGGACTCCTGAAGAGCCTATGACTTACAAAATAGCCATAACCAACACCACCAAGTGGCTGGCAATCTAAATTTTGCTGACATATTAGTAAACAAAATAGTCTGTTAAATACTTAATCTATATTCAAATGGGATATTGTCTTATATTATTGCTACCTCTAAAATAATGAAAAATTCATCTCCAGGTTCTCCTTGAACCACAATCTTCTGTCCATCTTCAAACTGCACCGGTTCCAATGCATCAGCCACAGTCAACCGTTCCCATTTATCCAGTGACTCTGTTTGGGGATGGGAAATGGAGCAAGGGAGAAAATTTCTTTTACGTTTTGAATAGCATATGTTTAAGTATATCAAATAAACATCACAAAATTACAACAAAATATTGATTCAATCACCTCTTCAATATATCATTAATCATAATTCTGTTTGCATTACGGGTTTCTCAAACTAGAATACAACTAAGCACGTCAGCAACATATAAAATGCTGGAAGAACTCTATGGAGGGGAATAAGTCGTCGATACTTCAGCCTGGGACCTTCTTCAGGACTGGAAAGGAAGGGGGAAGAAGCCAGAATGCATTGGTGGGGGAAGGGAAGAGTCCAAGGTGGCAGGTGAAACCAGGTGAGGGGAGATTAAGTTACAAGCTGCGAAGTGTTAGGTGGAAAAAGTAAAGGGCTGAAGAAGAAATCTGATAGGAGGGAGAGTGGACCAAGGGAGAAAGGGAAGAAAGAATGGTACCAGAGAGGGAGGAGAAGGGATAAGAGGGGAGCTGCTCTTGAGAACCTTCACTTCAGAAGATGCATTATTGAGTACAAAACAATTGGGACTTTGATTTCAAAGGGTTCTGCATAAATTCAAGATCCATAATTCTCCTTACCAAAATTCTCAAACACCTGGACAAATTTTTGCTCATATAGAGGAAAGTAAAGCATTTTCTTCCTACCTAATATGGAGACCTTACTGAGGAACTCTTCATACATCTTTCTTTTTCTCAGCGTGCTTCCCTATAAAAGGAAATATTATAAAATTACCACAAGATTTCACATCCAACAGTTTTATATTTCAATGCTTTTATGTGTTTTATTAAGAGAATAATACACAAGGTTTAAAAGATATTTATGATAAATGCTATATATCCTTTTACATATGTTAAGCAATCCCATGGTGTAGTACAAATGCAGTTTTCAGGAAAATCAAGATATCAATTTAACCTTGCAATTTTAGTATAAAAAATGTATATGATCAATTTGACAATATTAAAAACTGCTGGAGTTGCTGTGCAAAATGGATCACTAATAGGCATGTACAATCACTGTATAACATTTTTACAGAAGGGTTTCCATTCCACTGATAAGTCAATAGAGCAGCTAGATGATTTAAGCAAGCAGCAGTATCCCATATATTACAGATTGGGGCTAAATCCACACTGGGTTAGTGCAAGTAAAAAAGCTTTTCAAAATTGGTGCAATTCTGATGGAAACAGCAAGATCTGAAAATTATGAATAACGCTGTACAATATTTAAAGATTTTAAGATTCTGAAGGATTTTGAAACCATGAATTTTAAGATTGTTAATCCTAACTAGAGAGTTTCAGAATGTACTTCAGGTTAATATAGTAAAGAGTGCAAATACCATAAAAACATTCACATTACTTGGTTCATTATTCACACTATACAGTTCAACAATGGAATATCAAAATTAGTAGCTAATTGTCCTCAAAGATGAGGTCATGCAGCTTGAAACTGTAACACTGCAATCCACCTATTGAAGTTACAGGTGTCCCCCACTTTAAAAACAGTTTGCTTTACGCCACTTCGCTATTACAAAAGTTACCTGTTTTCGCATTACAAAGAGGATTTTCGCTTTTATGAAAATTTTTCCCATATAAATTAATGGTTCTTCGCTTTACGCCATTTTGGTTTAAGAAAGGTTTCATAGGAACGCTCTACCTTTGTAAAGGGGGAGGGGGAGGAACACCTGTACATCCACAACATTGCTGACTTAAAATTTCCAAGATTTAGCCACGCAATAATATACAGACAACAATTCCAAGATGATACGTAATTTGGTGTGGAACCTATAGGTGGTGTTATTCTCATGTATGTGCTGCCTGGAACACCTGGGTACACTGTTTTGGGAAGTTCTGTTACAGTAGCCTGACACACTTTTTAGATATTTACACTCAGTCATACTAACACCAATGGAGAAGGAAATGGGTGCACTTACACTGGCAATCAAGCAGACTGCTTTGCCCAGGATGGTGTTCAGCTTGTCCACCTGGGATGCTCTTGCAGCCAAATCACCCCATTAGCTTAATGGTGGCCTTCCAACATTCATGACCAAACATGTAGAACTACCTGATCTGTTGGTTAGGAGGTAATATAAACGTATTACTCTTACCATCAAGATTCTCCTATAGCTGTCTCGATCAATACCCCATAGCTTCACATTGGTCTTTGCTCTGACAGTTGCAGCTCTTGGGGTTCCATAAATCAATGCAAGTTCTCCAAAACTGCCACCCTCTCCAATGCTAGTCACCCATTCATTGTTAACATAAACCTAAAATCAAAACAAGCAGAATCAAAATGAACAGTTAACAGATGCTAGAAACACAAAATTTCACAAGCGATTGGAGGTGAGAGAGCAACCATGGGGAAAACTGATACAACACTTCAGGTCAAGGACCCTTCAACAGAACTAGAATTTTTTTTTAAAAATGAAGCATGTTAGAAGTTACAAAACAGTTTCACCTGGATGCAGACCAAAATCAATTTCAATTACAGTAGATTCTGGTTAATTGGGACACATTGAGACCAGTACATTTTTGCCCAATTAAGCAGCTGCCTCACTTAGCTGAGGTTGCAAGGAAATAGTTAAAAGGTAAAAAAGCTAAACTTCCATTTAACTGATTAACAAATTATGTATTTAAATAAAATACAGAACAAATTAGAACACTATCAACACTACTGCAGTACTATAAAGCTGTATATTATTTCCTTATTGTTATCAACAGAGGAATTAACCCAGTGTACGTCTTCTTTTGACTGACTATAAATGAACAAAATCAGCACAGACACCTTGTAGACAATGGACTGTTTTCATATAATGCTTTTGACGACTGTATCTTCCAAATCTTTGTTTTCATTATAACATTCAAGATGAGTGTCAATACCTTAAAATTCTTTGTAGTTCCTAACTTGAAATGCCATATTCAAGTTTGCTGATGACACCACTGTTGCAGGCTAAATCAAAGGTGGTGATGAATCAGCATATAGGAGAGAGATTGAAAATCCTGCTGAGTGGTTTTATAAGGACAATCTCTCACTCAATGTCAGCAAAACCAAGGAACTGTTTATAGACCAGGTGAGGGAAACTAGAGATCCATGAGCTAATCCTCATTGGAGGATTAGAGGTGGAGAGGGTTAGGAACTTTAAATTCCTAGGTGTTATTTTTTCAGGAGACCTGTCTTCCACCCAGGATGCAAGTGCAATTACGTAGAAAGCATGGCAGCAACTCTGCTTCCTTACAAGTTTGCGGAGATTCAGTATAACATCAAAAGTTTTAACAAACTTCAATAAATGTGTACTGGAGAGTATATTGACTGGCTGCATCACAGCCAGGTATGGACACACCAATGCCCTTGAATGGAAAATTCTATAAAAAGTAGTGGATGTAGCTCAGTTAATCATGGCTAAAGCCCTCCCAACTATTGAGCACATCTGCATGAAATGCTGTCGCAGGAAAGGAGCATCCATCTTTAGAGACCCCAGCACCTGGGACATGCTCTCTTCGCACTGCTGCCATCAGGACTTGCACCATCAGGTTTAGGAACAGTTACTACCTGACAACCATCAGGCTCTTGAACAAAGGGGATAACTTAACTCACACATCATTGAAATGTTCCCACAACCAATGAAATCACTTCCAAGGACTTTTCATCTCATGTTCTCAATATTTATATCATTGTTTCTTCCTTTTGCATTTACAAAGTTTGTTGCATTCTGCACTCTGGGTAAAAACCCTAGTTTGGCAGTCGTTCACTGATTCTGTTATGATTACTATTCTATAGATTTGCTGAGTCTGCCCCCAAGAAAATGAATCCCAGGGTTGTATATTGTAACATACATGTACTTTGATAATAAAATTCACTTTGTACTTTGCCGTAGTGAAACAGTTTCACTTTCATTCTCTGCCACTTTGTGGCATCTTCAAGACTAAATGCTTGAAACTGCAGTGAACAAAACAATTCTAAATTGTTTTTCTGCTTATTTCTTGGCAACTACCAGTGACAAACATCACTGCTTTTCAATACAAGCATACACAATTGGTGCTGTTTAAAAACTGTTTATTCTAAGCATGGTGTAGTGTTTAACAGCCACACACTAGTCTTACACGTCTTACACTAGTCAGAAACTGTTCATCAGCATAGTAGCATAGTGGTTAACCGGGTTCAATTTCTGCCGCTGTAAGGAGTTGGTACATCCTCTCTGTTACTGCGTGAGTTTCCTCTACGTGTTCCAGTTTCCTCCCACAATCCAAAGACAGCTGGTAGGTTGATTATTGTAAATTGTCCTATGATTAGGCTAGTGTTACATCAGGAGTTGCTGGGCAGTGTGACTCGAAAGGCCTATTCCGTTCTGTATTTCAATAAATAAAATGACTGTCCCCTGCCTCAATTAAGCAGCAGTGTCCCAAATAAAGAGAGAATCCCTGCTATTTTATCCATTCATTTTTGTTCTTTAAGAGTTGTCCCAAATAAGCAGCTACCAAAATTAACCAAAAGCCCAATTAACCAGAATCCCCTGTACTTTGAAAATGGTTAGAGACAGAAGCAGCAAAAAAACTGAAACAGTCACAACTATGAAGAGCAATGGACAAAAAGGCGGTTATCCAACATTAAGCTGAACATTAAATCCCCAAAAGGAAGACAAGCCACTAATCCTCAAGCTTGAATTTGCCACAATAGGAGCAATAGAAGCAGAAGTCAGGGTGTTAGTGAGAGACAAATTGGGCTGCAGCTTTACCAAACAGCTCTATACACTCAAAAGGTGTAACCCTGAGCTTCCATCGCCTGTTATGCCAATTTTAACCTATTTTCACCTGTCTTTGCCCTGGTAACAGTAATATGCAAAAGTTTTAGGCACTTATGTATAGCTAGGGTGCCTAATACTTTATAGTAGGTACTGTACGTTGATCCTATGACATTCAACAGAAGCTTGAAGAACAGCACCATACTATTTCCATCTTTGAATGTTCCCCCACATCCATCATAGATGTGGTTGCATCTTTAACTCACTTGTGTTCCTTCTTCCTACTAACTTTAGAATTAACTGTTATCTCATAATTTTGGTCTGAACCCCTTTCCCCTTCCACAATTTAAACAAGATGCTTGTTTTCTTGCTTCTCTATTTCTGATATAGGATCTTGGCCCAATACACTGACTTACCACTCCTGCCCCCGCCCCCACAGTGCAGATTCTACTGACCAACTGAGTGCTTCCAGCAATTTTTACTTTTATTCAGAATTAAAATATTCTGACTTTCACCATTTGAAGTTCAATTATATAGGCATTGAGAAATCAATTACATTTATCAAATGCAAGGACAACATTTTAAACAGCATGTCAGCAACACCAAATTATCAGTGCATTTCAGACAACAGCTGAACCTGAAAATTTTGATTAATTGTTTAATACATACAGCCATTTCCTCAGAAGCCATTTACACTATATCCACATAGCCTGTAAAGTAGGATGGCTGGTAGCATCCAACTCAAATACTACATCAAAAATTAACAGTGTTCCAGAAGTGTAACTCATTAAATAGCAACGTTATATACAATTTAAAAAATCTATCTTGCCATTATTTTAAGCGTGTGATCACACAATGCTTAAAAATCTTCAGAAAAACTAGACTGGCTTCTTCTGCAATGTGGGAATATGAACATTTCAGGCATCATTTGTATTTCTCAGTAAGAAACATGACCAATTTACCAGTTTTAGGGAAGAGAAAGATATTATGCCAATATTTGAAATTTAATCATCGAATGGAACAGTGCATCGGTTCCATTATACTACAGTCCTACAAGGCCATTAACTGAGTAGTAATTTCAATTTTTAAAACGTGCAGTATTTAGATTTCTACATTTAAATCTGTAACAAATTGGTGGTATGTACAATTTGATAACAATTAGCATTAATCTGTCTTTTTCATTAATGAAAGCCGACATTATTAATATATTATGCACAAGATTTAAAAAATCATAAGTACAATTCAGCATTCACACATTGAAATAGTAGTGCAAAATAATCACTCATTCCATTAAATAGCCTCAAACTTACATCCATTTCTCCTTGATCAATAACATAGAAATTATCTCCTTCATCACCTAAAAGAAAAATATACATCAAAATCTTACATCAAAAAATTGCTGTATTTTTAATTACAATAAAGAAATTTTTAAAAATTTACCCCACCAAAACAATAACCAAGAAGTCAACATATAACATTTTGCGACTAATCAAGCTTACATCACAATCATTTCCCTCATTCCCTTACCACAGACTCAAACATCCAATCTTCAACCAGTTTTCTGGTTTTCATCTCTTTCTATCCATTGCACAAGAAACAGTCTCTTCATCCTCTCACCCCCAACAAAAAAAAAGCCAGACTATCTATCATTAAAGACTCTCACCATCCAGGACATGTCCTCTTCACCTTACTACCATTGTGGAGGTATTACAGGAGGTTGAAAATGCACACTCAATGTTTCAAGAACAGCAACACCATCAGACTTTTTGAAAGGTGCATGAATCCATGAACACCATCTCATTAATCATCTTGAACACTTACATTTGTACTTTGTAACATAATTTTTATGTCTTGAATTGTACTGCTGCCTCTAAACAAATATACGACATGTCAATGATAACAAACTGAATTTTGAGTTTAATGAAGCCAAACTATCTATCCTTGACATTTACTGAATTTTCTCACTCCCTGCATGCCACCTTGGCAGAACAGAAGAGCATTTTCAGTAATAGATTAAGACAACTGCACTGCTCCAAAGAGTGCTACAAGAGATCATTCTACGCTCAGCCATTAGGCTCTATCATGAGTCAACCTATAACTGGGAAGTGATGACCCCTCCTGTTAAGACTGTTATTAACCACTATTTACCAGAGCTCTGTTAATCACACCTTTCTATCTTGGACACCCTGTGCAATATTACCATCACTTCTAATCTGGACGGTGTAAATGTGCACCCATTGCTGTATAATATTATGCTAATTCTTGCACTACCATCTCATCAGTGTGAACTTGGAAATCTTTTTCACATCTTATTTTTAAGGTAACTTTTTTTTATTCTTTCTTACTTCTCTCCTAATATTTGTAAAACTGTGCACTTGTAATGCTACTGTGACACTGCAATTTCCTTTGGAATCAATATAGTATTTATCTAACTATATGTATTTAAAGGTCCAAGTCCCTGACCAATATTCTGGGTTACTATTACCCTGACATTCAAGTAGACCAATCACATAAAAGCTATGGGTACAAGAAGGCCTGCAGCCAGATTTCCACCAGCCAGGCATGACAGAATGCTCATGATGATCAACAGCATCTACGACAAAGAAGCCCACTTGGCTGGTATCTCATCCACAACTTGTAATCATACCTGTAGTGTGTACACTGCGTTGCTTGCCAAGATTCCCCAAATTCAGCTTTCAAACTTATGACCATAATCACAAAGAACAAAGAAAGCAGGCACAGGGTAACACTAGTACCTGTCAGTTCACCTCCCAGTTTCAGGCCATCCTGACTTTGATACATAATCACGATTCCTTCAATGGCATTGAGACTGAATACTGGATCTCTATACCAAATGGTGTTTAAAGAGCTGCAAATCAGAATCAAGTTTATTGACACTGACATTGGTTGTGAAATTTGTTGTTCTGTGGCAGCAGTAGTGTAGGCCTTACAAATTACTACGGGTTTCAATGAAAAAATAGAAGTACAAAAGAGGGAAAGTAAAGTAGTTTTCAAGGATGGTTCGAAAATCTTATGGCAGAGGGGAAGAAGCTGGTGCTAAAGCATTGAGTGTGGGCCTTCAGGCTCCTGTACCTCCTCCCTGATGGTAGTAATGAGAAATGAGCTTGTCACAGATCGTTCTAAATAGACAACACTCAAAAACCGCACTCTGCAGCACTTGAACTTAATATCCTAACAGGAGATACCAGTTTCAAATTTTGATAAAAAAAAGCGATTTTGTTTCAACCTTTCTCATACTTTCTTCCGACTCTCCATTTATTCCAGTAGCAGCATTTGATTTCCACTTAGCCAATCCACATACAAGCATACCTATCCCCTCCTCTGAGAGGCTAATAAATCTACCAGCTTATCTTTGGGATGTGGGCGACAACCAAATTATTGTAGGAAACCTACATGGTCAAAGGAAAACCTACAAATTCTATAGATTCCTGGAGTTCTTTCCAACCCTTTTGTTTATGACTATCAACCCTTCAGCTAAATTTTTCCTCCTCATGATTATTCATTATTGTGGTGCACAGTTTCTCATTATATTTGAATGTTAATTTTAATATCATATGCTAACGAAAACATAGTTACAATAATGCTACGTCATGGACGTAAAAGCAAATCTGGCTATATTGCACCTCATACTATATAAACTTGGTATTTAGAGAAAAGCCTAGAAAACGAATCAACAAGAATCCTCCTTTAAACAACTGGTGGCTTGGATGGAAAGCTAAAAATCAAATATCTTCACTTTGACTCCATTTATCCTTCAGTTTAGAACTATAAGTAGTAAAAGCAGAAGCACAAGAAAGAACCAAGACGTTTACCAATATTAAATTCAAATATTGTTTCCTTTCAATGGTCGAAGTTTTGATTTTACCTTGTTGTATGACTGTTTCACCAGCAATGTATGTGACAGGAAACATTGCATCAAAAATATCACTACAAGAAATAAATGTTAAAACTTGAAGTTAGCAAATGCAGAAGTAGACAACATTTCAAAGTTTAAAAATTGCAGATTAAGTTCCAACAAGACTAATGGCCACCGTGCATTCACCCCTGACGTCCATTCCCATCAGGAACATTGCAGAATATTAAGTGAGAACACCACAGATATCATGGATCATTATTTTGACAATTTCAAAGCAGCACTATTAACCCAAAGACCAACTAACATGGTGGGAGAGTGAGGTGAAAATGCAGATAATTATTAAAATATGCATACAGTGACAAACCTTGTATAAATAATCTAATCCATGAAATGGTCCATCATTGGAGGGTCTTTCAAAGTCTATGATTAGAAATCAACTTAACCCAAAGATAATGTGCAGACAATAAGGACCTAAAGACTGTATAAACATTTTCTCTAATCAAATCAAAAGTCAATTTTCCACGTCTATTCATGAGAGCTTACATTTAAGAAACAATTCAACTTACAAAGAAATAATTTTGAAGAACATGTAACCGATATATATATTGTTGTGAACATTAAAGATCAATAGCCATAAAATCTTGAATATTTATCAAAACTTTCCATTTTGAAAGTTTCACTAAAGAACTCAGAATGAAAACTTCACCAAAGAATTCTGAACATCCGAAGCATCCAGGTTGCTCTTTTACATATTAGGCAATACATCACTCTGCACTATACCAAATCTTAAGTGACTTCTCAGACCTTTAAGTTAAACTGAAGCCCAACAAATGCTGCTAAATCATTGAGGCTGAAAAATTATAAAGCCCAAAACAATCTTCACATTCATGCCAAAATCTGTATTAAAAACTCCTCACCTTCTTTCATTGTCATCCAAATGAGAGAATAGCACATTCTTTTCAATGGCTTTAGCCAGGGCAGCCATAGTCTTGTAATCCTTAGTAATTACCTAAATTGTTACAAAATAAATATGAACCGCTTATAATGGTTGATATAGAATACAATGCATTGTATGGTAGCCTTCCTGTTTATGGATACTGTGGAAAATTGTTTGGTAAATCATAGCTTCCAAAAAAAAAAAAACAACTTGCATATCCATACACAAAATGTTCAATAACCTAATCAAATAGCATAAAATTGTACTCGTCTCCTTTCAGATATTTCTCCAAAATACATTCCTTAACTGGATTTACAAGTGGTAAGGACTGTACTCAGCCTCCACCTGTGAGAAGCCATAAAGGTGAATGGCTAATACTTAAGAAACTGTACTGACCCATTTGATTGTCTTTAATGTACATAAGACCTTGGAAAAGATTTTGGCAGTAAAACCCAATTCCATTTTTCAACACCTAAGACTCATAAATTTGTAGATTTGAGCACAATTCAATTGGATGTAATATTCTAAATCTTGTTGTCTGATGTGAGTAAATCTGCCCAATAATTGAAAATCTACCTGACTGCTTTCAATCAAACAAAACACACCTTTGTTGCAGTAATTAATTAATATCACTGGTGTTAGAAAAAATCAACAGAACCAGTGAATTATATGCAAAAGAATTTCAGTAAGTATCTCAACATCTGGCCAGAATGCAGACTTACCTTTCTTACATATGATGCAGCATCTTCCTCTGTGTAAACTTCAGCACTAATTGCCCCACGGCGTCCTCGCTCCTTCATTACTGGATTCATGGGTGGAGGGGGAGAGATTTCATCCTCACGCGAGTCAGATCGAGAACCCGATTTCTGCTGATTGTGCATCTGTTTGGCCTCCTCCTTTTGTTACATAAAAAAGGGGGAAATGTTAATTGACCTAGACATAAAGCTCCAGGTGGCCTTCATCTGTGCCAGATTCTTGTACAACTAAAGAAAATGAAAACAAAACAACTAAGTACCATCATTTGCACTAAATCTTTGCCATGTTCCTCATAATAAAGCATAATTGGAAACTTAATGCAAAATAATCAACATGGGAATCTGGATGAAAAAGGAATACTTCACCTTTTTGTTACTTGAACAAACAGTCTAGTGGAAATTTCACACAAAATGCTGCAGCTTTGACTGGACATACAATTCATGGTTTCTTTCAAATTAGGACACCCACCGTACAATAAAACAATTTTCAGAGATTAGTCAAACCTACCCCTGTCCAGCAATCCACCTAAATTATCTACAAAAGGCTATTTTAAGAATGAGAAAAACAATTCCGATTGAGGTTAAAGTCAGAATCGAATGCATGTCAGCTCTGGCAGGGTTGGCAGGCCAACCCTGCTTCCTAACAAGCAAAACCTCACACAATGAATGGTTGTGATGCCCCATGTCCAGATGAGTTCAATGCCTTTTATATGTAACCCCCTGGGTCGCCTCAGGCTCGCTCAGTTCGTTCTCGTCTAGGGGGAGCAGCCTTTGGCCCCGCTAAACTGGGTAATCAGCTGGTGTGGATGCTGTGTGATGTCCCCGCCTCGCCCAAAAACAGACAGTACACCATATGCGATTAAATGAGTACAATTTATAAAGGTTACTATAACTAAGTGATTAATAACGATACAGTATATATGAAGAAAAAAATAAAGAAAAGGCACCAAACTTATCAAAGTCCAAACCACTTCGTGCACAACCATTGGAGCTCAATTACTGAAGTCTTCTGGCCACCATTCGATCCCCTCCGAATTCCTCGACTCGCAGCTTAGGACCATCCGAAGTGGTCAACCAAGCACATCTAGCTTCATCTCCTCTTCTCGGAGTACCTCCTGGCCTTGGACCCCCGCTTGGAGTCCATTCCCCGCCCAGCTTACAGCATCGCGTCCTCTCTCTCTCAACTCCTCACGCTGATCTCCCCAAAAGCCCGCCAACAATAGCTTACAGACTCAGAAGAAAGAACATTAATCCCAATTGGTTTGCAAAGGAATACAATTCTCGATATCAGTAAATTTTAACCCAAACAAGCTTCCAGCACTCTCTCGCAACAAAGAAGCATTCCTGCTTTTAACAAAATAAAGAAGCCATTTTGATTACATACACAGTAACAAAGAAAAAAGAAGAAACCCCCTTTACACATGTACACTTTGAAAGGGAGAATAAAACTACACCTGCATGAATCCCTGCAGCATCTGGTATGCTCTTTCTCAGAGGCCGATGTCAGAATATCTTTCAAGAGGGTGAAACCCCACAAGGCATCAGGCCCTGATGGCATATGTGAGTAGAGCTTCGAAAACCTGTGTCAGCCAACTGCAGGAAACTTCAAAGACATCTTCAATGGTAAATGGTATGCTGGCATTCATAGCAAAAGGATTTGAGTACAGGAGCAGGAGGTTCTACTGCAGTTGTACAAGGCCTTGGTGAGGCCACACCTAGAGTATTGTGTGCAGTTTTGGTTCCCTAATCTGAGGAAAGACATTCTTGCCATAGAGGGAGTACAAAGAAGGTTCACCAGATTGATTCCTGGGATGGCAGGACTTTCATATGAAGAAAGACTGGATCAACTAGGCTTATACTCACTGGAATTTAGAAGATTGAGGGGGGATCTTATTGAAACGTATAAAATTTTAAAAAGGGATTGGACAGGCTAGATGTAGGAAGATTGTTTCCGATGTTGGGAAAGTCCAGAACAAGGGGTCACAATTTAAGGATAAAGGAGAAGCCTTTTAGGACCGAGATGAGGAAAAACTTCTTCACACAGAGAGTGGTGAATCTGTGAAATCCTCTGCCACAGGAAACAGTTGAGGCCAGTTCATTGGCTATATTTAAGAGGAAGTTAGATATGGCCCTTGCGTCTAAAGGGATCAGGGGGTATGGAGAGAAAGCAGGTACAGGGTTTTGAGTTGGATGATCAGCCATGATCATACTGAATGGCGGTGCAAGCTCAAAGGGCTGAATGGCCTACTCCGGCACCTATTTTCTATGTTTTCAATCTCTCACTGCTGCAGTCAGAGGTTCCCACCAACTTTAAAAGTCAAGTCAAGTCACATTTTACTGTCATTTCAACCATAACTGCTGGTACAATACACAGTAAAAACGAGACGACATTTTTCAGGACCAATGTGCTACATGAGACAATACAAAAAAATACACTGAACTACGTAAAAACAACTCAGAAAAAATACTACACCAGACTACAAACCTACCCAGAACCACATAAAGTGCATAAAACAGTGCAGGTATTACAATAAATAATAAACAAGACAATAGGCACAGTAGAGGGCAGTAAGTTGGTGTCAGTCCAGACCCTGGGTATTGAGGAGTCTGATGGCTTGGGGGAAGAAACTGTTACATAGTCTGGTCGTGAGAGCCTGAAAGCTTCGGTGCTTTTTCCCAGACCAATGTCCAACAGCAAAGTGAACTGCTTCAATTACCATTGCCCAGTGGCGCACACATCTACTGTGATTAAGAGCTTCGAGAGGTTGGTCATGGCTAAAATCCTCTCTTGCCTAAGCAAGGACCTGCTGCAATTTGCATTCAACCCAATCGTACTTTCACTTCTAATACACAAGCTCCAAAATCTGGGCCTCTGTACCTCCCTCTGCAACTAGATCCTTGACTTCCTCACCAGGAGATCACAGTCTGTGCAGATCGAAATAACATCTCCTCCTGACAGTCAACACTGGCACACTTCAAGAATGCATGCTTAGGCCACTGCTCTTCTCTCACTATACCTGCAACTGTGTGGTTTGGCAGAGCTCAAATCATCTACAACAACACTGCTAACAGAATTTCAAACAGTGACAAGAAGCAATAAAGGAGTAAGATCGATCAGCTAGCTGAGTAGCATCTCAACAACCTTTTCACTCAACATCAGTAAAACCAAGGAACTGATGTGCACTTCAGGAAGGGGAATTAGAGGGAACACACGCCAGTCCTCATAAACAGATCAGTTGTGGAAAGGGTGAGCAATTTGAAGTTCCTGGGTGCCAACATCTGAGGTACTACTCTGGGGCCAACATATTGATCCAATTACAAAGAAGGCTTGACAATTAGAAACAAAGAAAACCTACAGCACAATACAGGCCTTTCGGCCCACAAAGTTGTCCCGAACATGTCCCTACCTTAGAAATTACTAGGCTTACCCATAGCCATCTAATTTTCTAAGCTCCATGTACCTATCCAAAAGTCTCTTAAAAGACCCTATTGCATCCGCCTCCACCACCGTTGCCAGCAGCCCATTCCACGCACTCACCACTCTGAGTAAAAAAATTTACCCCTGACATCTCCTCTGTAACTACTCCCCAGCAGCTTAAACCTGTGTCCTCTTGTGGCAACCATTTCAGCCCTGGAAAAAAGCCTCTGACGATCAATGTCTCTCATCGCCTTATACACCTCTAACAGGTCACCTCTCATCCTCCGTCGCTCCAAGGAGAGGCAGAGTTCACTCAACCTATTCTCATAAGGCATGCTCCCCAATCCGGACAACATCCTTGTAACTCTCCTCTGCACCCTTTCTATGGCTTCCACATCCTTCCTGTAGTGAGGCGACCAGAACTGAGCACAGTACTCCAAGTGGGATCTGACCAGGGTCCTATATAGCTGCAACAATACCCCTCGGCTCCTAAATTCAATTCCATGATTGATGAAGGCCAATACACTGTACGCCTTCTTAACCACAGAGTCAACCTGCACAGCTGCTTTGAGCGTCCTATGGATTAAGACCCTAAGATCCCTCTGATCCTCCACACTGCCAAGAGTCTTACCATTAACACTATATTCTGCCATCATATTTGACCTACCAATATGAACCACTTCACACTTACCTGGGTTGAACTCCATCTGCCACCTCTGAGCCCAGTTTTGCATCCTATCAATGTCCCACTGTAACCTCTGACAGCCCACAACACCTCCAACCTTTGTGTCAACAGCAAGCTTACTAACCAATCCCTCCACTTCCTCATCCAGGTCATTTATAAAAATCATGAAGCATAAGGGTCCCAGAACAGCTCATATTACTATATTTCATTAAGAGTTTGAGGAAACTTGTACCATGGAGAGCATTCTAAGTGGTTGCATCACTGTATGATATGGAGGGGGCCACAGCACAGGATTGGACAAAGCTGCAGGAAATTGTAAACTCAGCCAGCTCCATCATGGGCACCAGCCTCCTCAGCAACCAGGACATCTTCAAACGGCAATGCCTCAAAAGGGCAGCATCCATGTTTAAAGACCTCCGTCATCCAGACATGCCCTCCTTTTATTGCTACCGTCATCGAGAAGGTCTAGGAGCCTACAGAGACACACTCAATATTTCAGGAACAGCTTCTTCCCTCCACCATTGGATTTCTGAATGGACAATGAACTCATGAACACTTCTTCACTATTTTTTGTTCCTCTGTTTTTAAACTACTTGTTTAATTAATTTTTATATACATTTTATAATTTATAGTTTTTATTACAATGTATTGCAATGTACTGCTGCAGCAAAACAAGTTTCACGACATATGCCAGTGATATAAATCTGATTCTGAAAGATCACAAGCTTGGTATAGTTATCATTTTATCACCAGACCCTGGTGTTAGGCCTTCAAAAATTAATATTTTAAAATAAACAATAACACTATTATCACAGTAAATAAACTAACCTTCTAAGTCATGAAAAGCCATCTGAAGTGAATGAGTTTGCAGCATGACTTGGGACAAGATTTGAGCTTTGATTAATGTGACATGGCTGTTACTTTCTAACAGGTGTCAGGCAATGAACCATGCTCCTCTTGCTGTTGCCATCAGGAAGATGGTACAGTATCCTCGGGATCTATACCACCAGGTTCAGGAACAGTTATTGCCCCTCAACCATCAGGCTCTTGAACAAGTGGAGGTAACTTCACTCAGCTTCATTCGCCCCATCACTGAACTGTTCTGACAACCTATGGACTCACTTTCAAGTCTCTTCATCTCATATTCTCAATATTTTTTTCCTTGTGTTTGCACAGTTTTTTGTCTTTTTGGTTCTTTGTTCATCCTGTTACATGCGGTCTTTCCAGTCTATTATGTTTCTCGGATTTACTGAGAATGCCCACAAGAAATCAATATCTTATGGTGACATAGGTACTTTGATAATAAATTTAGTTTGAGTTTTGAATTCAATCAACTTAACATGTTCAGTCACCAACAGCCAGAAATGCAAGTTAATGTCCATCCAAGGCTACACAGCAGCAACAAATTTGCTTTCTGTTTCAAAACATTGTTGCACAATACAGAAATATGATGGAATGCTTCACCCTTGCCTGGATGAGCAAGGAGCCTCAGTAACATTCTGTTTTCTTCATCAGCATTCAATACATTATCTCTCAAAGCAGCTCTGATTCTCTAATTTAGAATACGCAATATAGGAACTTGAAGGCTTCTGTGAAAAACCTCTCAAATCTGGAGTGACAACAGCAGGTGCATGGGAACAGTACACACACCAAACTGGCTAGGAAATTACACATGCATTTCTGGCAGGAACCCTGTTCCCTAACTGCATAAAGGAATTCAAAGAACATAGCTTTGAATAATCATAATCACCTTTGAAGATGAGAGAGCTGAAGTGTAGACTTGCCAGTAAAGTTCATAACAAGCAAAAGATTCAAAAGAGCAGAAGTTGGCCTTTCCCAAAACCATCTCTTCCAGTAATAATATAGCAACAGCATAGATGTTTAAAATGGACCAAAACAGTGGACAAATGAATTAATTTAATTCATCGCCTTCTGCCCAACAAGAATATTGTTCTTGATAAACTGACACAGAAAACCAACAGCACAATACAGGCCCTTCGGTCCACAAAGCTGTGCCGAACATGTCCTTACCTCAGAAATTACCAAGGGTTACCCATAGCCCTCTATTTTTATAAGCTCCATGTACCTAACCAGGAGTCTCTTATGCAATTTTGTTCCCAATTAGCAGCAGTGCTCCTGATGGCAAAAGTGAAAGCTGCCACAACTAATACACTAGTAAAGCTAAGACCATTTTTAAGTAAAAGTGAACAACTGAAGCTTTAACAAAGTTCCATCAAGAAATTGCTATGCACATTCATGCAAGTTTAGAATCAAAAATATCAGAATCAGGTTTATTATCTCTGACATAATATCGTGAAATTTGTCTTGTTGCATAGTACAGTGCAATATAAAGTTACTGTAAGTTACAACAAGAAACATAAAATAGTGCAAAAAAAAGCAAATTAGTGAAATAGTATTCATGAGTTTATAAATATGACAACAGAATTAGGCAAGTCTGCTCTGCAATTCTATCATGGCTGATTTATTTTTTTCTCAAACCCATTCTCCTGTTTTCTCTGCATAACCTTTGACATCCTTACTAAGCGCCTTAAAGCCTATCAACCTCCTCTTTAAAAATACACAGTTCCTTGATGTCCAGAGCCACCTTGGCAATGTACTCCACAGATCACCACTCTGGCTAAAGAAATTCCTCATCTGTTCTAAAGGGATGTTCTTTTATTCTGTGGCTGTGCCCTCTAGTCCCAGGCTTTCCACTTTTGAAAACATTCTCTCCACACCCACTTCTTCCAGCATTCAACAGGTTTCAACGTGATCCCCCAACGTTCTTCTAAAACCCAGCAAGCACAGGGCCAGCGTCATCAAGCACTCCTCATACAGTGCTGTGCAAAAGTCTCAGGCACATATGTATAGCTACAACCTTTGCACAGTACTTACGTTATCCGTTTCATTCCCAGGATAATTACCTCCTCTGAATGTTTTCCAACACCAGCACACCCTTCCTTGGATATGGGGCCTAAAACTGTTCAATACTCCAAATGTGGTCTGACCAATGCCTTATAAAGTCACACTCTCTCTATTCCAGATGACTTACTTACCTTAAGAACTTTAAGCTTCCCGAACACCTTCTCCTTAGTAATAGCAATTGCACTCACTCTGCCTACTGATATGCTCAAATTTTTGGCATGTGGCTGGTGTTGACAGTGAAGACTCACGCAAAATACTTAGCTTTGTCTACCATTTCTTTCTTCCCCATTACTTTCTCTCCAGTGTCATTTTTCAGCAGTCTATTGTCCACTCTTGTGTCTCTTACTACAGTGCCTATAAAAAGGTATTCACCCCTTTTGGAAGTTTTCATATTTTATTGTTCTTATACAATTGAATCAGTGGATTTAATTTGGCTTTTTTGACACTGATCAACAGAAAAAACATTATTATGTTAAAGTGAAAACAAATTTCTACAAATTAGTCTACATTACAATTATTAAACAAAATAATCGATTACATAATTACTCACCCCCTTCAAGTCAGTATTTATTAGATGTATCTTTGGCAGCAATTACAGCTTTGAGTCTGTGTGGATAGGTCTCTATCAGCTTTGTACATCTAGACATGGCAATTTCTCCCAGTTCTTCTTTTCAAAACTGCTCAAGCTCTGTCAGATTGCACAGGGATCTTGAGTGAAGAGCTCTTTTCAAGGTCAGCCGCAAATGCTCAATTGGATTGCGGTCTGAACTCTGACTTGGCCACTCCAGACAGACATAATTTATTGATCCCAAGGGAAATTGGGGTTCGTTACAGTTGCACCAACCAAGAACAGAGTAGAAATATAGCAAAATAAAACCAGAAATGATTAAATAATAATAAGTAAATTTTGCCAAGTGGAAATGTCCAGGATCAGCCTATTGGCTCAGAGTGTCTGATACTCCAAGGGAGAAGTTGTAAAGTTTGATGGCCACGGGCAGGAATGACTTCTATGACGCTCAGTGTTGTATCTCGGTGGAATGAGTCTCTGGCTGAATGTACTCCTGTGTCTAACCAGTACATTATGGAGTGGATGGGAGACATTGTCCAAGATTGCATGCAACTTGGACAGCATCCTCTTTTCAGACACCACCGTCAGAGAGTCCAGTTCCATCCCCACAACATCACCAGCCTTACGAATGAGTTTGTTAATTCTGTTGGTGTCTGCTACCCTCAGCCTGCTGCCCCAGCACACAACAGCAAACATGGTAGCACTGGCCACCACAGACTCGTAGAACATCCTCGGCATCATCTGGCAAATGTTAAAGGACCTCAGTCTCCTCAGGAAATAGTGACGGCTCTGACCCTTCTTGTAGACAGCCTCAGTGTTCTTTGACCAGTCTAGTTTTTTGTCAATTCGTATCCCCAGCCACTTGTAATCCTCCACCATGTCCAACCTGACCCTTTGGATGGAAACGGGGGTCACCGGTACCTTAGCCCTCCTTAGGTCCACCACCAGCTCCTTAGTCTTTTTCACATTAAGCTGCAGATGATTCTGCTCACACCATACGACAAAGTTTCCCACCATAGCCCTGTACTCAGCCTCATCTCCCTTGCTGATGCATCCAACTATGGCAGAGTCATCAGAAGACTTCTGAAGATGGCAAGACTCTGTGCAGTAGTTGAAGTCCAAGGTGTAGATGGTGAAGAGAAAAGGAGACAGGACAGTCCCCTGTGGAGCTCCAGTGCCGCTGACCACTCTGTCTGACACACAGTGTTGCAAGCACACGTACTGTGGTCTGTCAGTCAGGTAAATCAATAATCCGTGACACCAGGGAAGCATCCACCTGCATCACTGTCAGTTTCTCACCCAGCAGAGCATGGCGGATGGTGTTGAACGCACTGGAGAAGTCAAAAAGCATGACCTTCACAGTGCTTGCCTGCTTGTCCAGGTGGGCGTAGACACGGTTCAGCAGGTAGACGATGGCATCCTCAGCTCCTAGTCAATGCTGGTAGGTGAACTGGAGGGGGTCTAAGTGTGGCCTAACCATAGGCCGGAGCTGCTCCAGAACAAGTCTATCCAGGGTCTTCATGATTTGGGAGGGCAATGCCACTGGTCTGTAGTCATTGGAGCCACAGGGGCACGGCGTCTTCGGCACAGGGATGAGGCAGGACGTCTTCCACAGCACAGGAACCCTCTGGAGACTCAGGTTGAAGACATGGTGAAGTACCCCACATAGCTGGGGGGCACAGGCTTTGAGCACCCTGGGGCCGACATCATCCAGGCCTGCAGCCTTGCTTGGGTGGAGTACATTAATTTAAGTTGTTTTTAAGCCATTCCTGTGTAGCTTTGGCTTTAAGCTTGGGGTCATTGTCTTGCTGGAAAACAAATCTTTTCCCAAGTCGCAGCAAATCCGGGTCTTCGTTTGTGCAGGAGTTAATTCCAGCCATGACTAACCTCTTACTTCATCACAGTAGCCACTGGGTGAAACTCAATGAAGCAGCTCACCCTGCTCTTGGGCACTGGTCTCCCTTTTGAAGCAGGTGGGAACCTCCAACAACAGCAGTGAGAAATTGAAGATAACCTTGAACACTCCTGCCAGTTGGTTGGCACAAGTTTTCAAAGCCCTACCAGGTACACGATCAGGGCATGACGCTTTGAGAGTTCATCCTCTTGAAAAATGTCCTGACATGGGCCTCTCAGGGGGATCACTGGGGCACCAAATCCTGTAGGGATTCGCATAAATCTAGTTTTATTCTTCCTTTAAAAGTGTGCATAAAAGGTGTTGAGCTCATGTGCAAGACATTCATCATGTTAAGAGTTGCTCAGTAGGAAGTAATGGCCTGCAAACTCAGCCAGAGCTGATGTGCATTTGATTCAGACTCTAATCTCAATCTGAATTGCTATTTTGCTTTTAAGATAGCCTTCCGTAGAGTGTACCTGTACTTCTTGTCTGGTTCTGGATCACCAGTCTTGAATGCCCTCAGACTACAAATCTATTGGTTCACCCATAACTTTTGACTTGGGAATGTCAGAAATGTTCTTAAAAGGACATACTCATCCACCCAGGTTTTCATGAAATCAATGAAAATGGCGGTGTATCATTTAGAAATACAGCCAGGTGATCAGAGTTTCCAAAGTGTGGGCTTGGGACAGCACAGTAAGCACTCTTGATGGTGGCATAAAATTGGTCAACTGTGTTGACTCCTCTGGTTCCACTTGAGACATGTTGGTGTTAGCTGTTCAGAGACTTCTTCAAGCTGGCCTAGCTGAAATCTCCCACAATGAGGGTGGGCAGTTTCATGCCTGTTGATTATGTTGCTCAACTTCTCCAGAATCTGCCTGAAGCTGACCTGAGGTGGAACGTACACCACTACGAGAATGATGGCAGATGAAACGGACAGCATTTGACCATTTGATATTCCAGGTTGAGGGAGCAGGACTGAGACAGAACCACCATATTTGTACACAACAATGAATTAAACATAAAGCATACTCCGACTCTGCCTTTAAAAAAAACTGAGCTGTCCTGTCTTCATGGAGAATGGTGAAGCCATTGAGCTACAGCACTGCATTCGAAATGATGGGTGGGAGCTATGTTTCCATGAAGCAAAGTACAAAGCAGCCCCTGATATCCCTCTAGTACAGCAATATTGTTCGGAGGTCTTCAATTTTATATTCCAGAGTCTGTACATCCACCAGCAGGATAGTTGGGAGTACAAGTCTGAAGCATCTGCATTCAATTAAACCTTCTGGCATTGTAGTGCCCCACTTCCACTTTCTTAAAGGAGAACTACACTCAGGACCCAAGTCTGTCATCCAAGATTTGTCAATTTTGCATATCAGTAGATTTTTTTTTAATGCCTTAAAACAATCCCACTTACTGAAGTACCCATGGCTGTGACTGGACTTCAGCCGTAATAGTCCTAAACGAGAATATTTGATTATTCCCAGTCACCGCTAAATGGTAACATTTTAGAATCAGAGCTGAATGCTCAAGTTTACAACAGTCGTTAAAGTTAAATTCAGTTTGAAAATTTAAACTACAAAAAAACTATATAAAAGCACAGCTGCCTCTTACCCAGTCTGGTCCATATCTAACGACTGATCACACCATAGTTATTCATTCTATGCTCTATGAATTAGCCTATTCATTAAATTGCAAGGACAAAGCCAGTTTTAAGAATCCATCACAGAATCATGATCCACCCCACAAGAATAGACCTACCAATCCCCTCAAGTAACTCCACAGAGAGCTCTCAACATTGACTCCTGATCCCTTGCTGCTGAGATGCATCCAAGGATGTACTGGGACACATCATCAGTGATGTAAACTGGGGTCATCAGGTGTTTCAGGTCATTCAATATCAGAAACTCTTGCCCAGGAGACAGATGGGGTTGATCAGCTCCTGACTTATGTTCCAGTAGCACTGGTCCACAGCCATTTGAAGGCTCACTCAGCATCCACTGACGGGCATGGGCAAACTACGGCCCGCGGGCCATATGCGGCCAGTTAAGCTTTTTAATCCGGCCCGCAGAACTTGATGAAATTATATTAATAAACCTTGTTAACGTTTTTCCCCCGCAATTCTGGCATTTTCCCAATAGATGACGCACTCTATATACATTTGTGGCGACCCATTTCCTGGCACATCCGAACCGGCTCACAATTAGCCAGCGTTCCGGCTAAGGGAGATAGCCTGTGGGGATTTGCGAGCACAGAGCTCTGGAGCCTCTGCACCACGGGGGGGGCAGATTGAGGGAGGCTTAAAAGTGAGGCTGGGGATTTCGAATAAAGTTTTTTTTCTTCGACTGCAGTTACCGACTCCGTGTCATAATTTTAGCGCTGCATGTAGCACACCGCTACACAATGACCTTTATTGAGGTGCAGCGTATTACTCCACATTTGCGCTTTACTCTTTGTTCGGCTCGACCTATTTGTGTGAACAGGCGTTCAGCGTCATGAACATCAACAAAGCCAGCCACAGATCCAAGTTAACTGACCAACACCTCAGATCCATCCTGAGAATCGCCACAACAAAACTAAATCCAGACTTTGATGCGCTGGCTAAAAAGGGAGACCAACAACACTGTTCCCACTGAAATTAAAAAATAAGTTTCTTCGTTGTGTTATGTAAAAAATGCATTTGAAAATATTTTTTTCAATAAGCCTTACATGTTGCATGTTATTTCTGTTAAGTGATGGACATGAGTAGTGCGCAGGTGCACGTACGTTCTCAAAATAAAAAATGCGCTCCAAATCAAATAACGCACTCCGCAGACTGGCGCGCTGCACTGTTCTGTCCTTGTGCTGGTCGTTGTTGAGTTTTGGCACAGGACAATTGAATAAGAAGGAGCAGGACAAGTAGACCTGCATCTCCTACCGTTTTTGAAATAAAGACAGTCAGGAGGAGAGTGATGATGATAATATCTTGAAGGATAACAGAATTTTCAGTGCTTTAAAATAATAACTGTTACTATTAAAAAAAGCTGTATTTTATTCATTTAATTTTCAGTGTTTTAAAAGTCATTTCAATAAATAGGTAAATACCATGGAACTTCAAAGACAGATATTTTGTTGTAATGCATTTGTTCATTTTCAATTGAAATTAAAGCACATGTTTTCTACTTATCCCATTTTATTTTCTCTTATGAGGTGTATTACCAAAACACTCCGTCCATCTGCTCCTGGTCCGGCCCCCCTGTCAAATTTTAGAACCCTTTGTGGCCCACAAGTCAAAAAGTTTGCCCACCCCTGGCTTAGATGGTTCTTCCCTTTGCAGCGTCAATAATGCCAAGGAAAGAATAGACTCTGTACAGTGAGCAGCCAGCATAAGTTTTATACCCCATCTCTATTGCTCATGTCTCACTGTTCTACCAGCTCCTGGTACTTTCTTATGCAAGAATACCTCCTCAATCCAGCCTTCCCAAGGCACTGTCAGTTCTACCATGACCACCTGCTTTGAGGTTTCTGACAGAATAACCATGTCAGGCCTCAGCGAAGATAATGCGATGAAGTCAGGGAACTTTAATTGCTTGCGAAGATTGACTTTCAATTGCAAGTCAGACACCATGACAAGCAGGCTGAGGTTGTGGATGATCTCCAGCTTTTACAAAGGATTGGCAGTGAAATCTCATAACAAGACATCAAATATAGAAACTGAATTTTTTTTCCTTCAGCAGTTGAAGAAATACTGCACTACAATTAGAAGAAAGACCAGAAGATGCAAAGGCATAGAATATACTAAGTGCAAAACTTCAGGAACTGATCAGTGATGACACCACCATGTCACGCTTGGCTATAGGCACTAAAGAACACAATCACCAGAAAGGGAGAATACCAAAGGAAAAAAAAAACTAAGAATTAAGAGTTATAGAGAAGTACAGCAGAGAAACAGGCCCATTAGCCCATCTAATCCCTGTCAAAACAATTCAAACTACCTTCTCCCACTGACCTGCACTGGGAGCATAGCCCTCCAAAACCCAACTATCCATATACTTACCCAAACTTCTCATAAACTTTGAAATCAAGCTTGTATGCACTATTGGTGACGGCGGCTCATTCCACACTCTCATGACCCTCTCATTGAAGAAGTTTCCCCTCATGTTCCCCTTAAACCTCTCACCTTTTACCTTTAACCTATGACTTCTGGTTGTAGTCCCACCCAACCTCAGTAGAAAAAGCCTGCTTGCATTTACCCTATCTATACCCCTCAATTTTGTTTACCTCTAACAAATCTCCTCTCAATCTTCTACATTCTAAAGAATACAGTCCTAACCTATTCAATCTTTCCTTATAACTCAAGCCCTCTAGACCCAGCAATATCCTTGTAAATTTTGTCTGCATTCTTTCAACCTTTCCTATAGGTAGGTGACCAAAACTCCACACAATACTCCAAATTAGGCCTCACCAACATCTTGTACAACTTCAATATAACATCCCATCTTCTTTACCCAATATAGTGATTTATGACCTTATCTACCTGTGATGCCACTTTCAATAAACTATGTAAGTGTATTCCCAGATCTCTTTCTTCTACCATAATCCTGTGTCCTACTGTTCACTGTAAATGACCTACGCTGACTGGTCCTACCGAAGTGGTAGACCTCACTTGTCTGTCAATTATCAGCCCAGTTTACCAGTTGATCTAAATCCCTCTGCAAGCCACGATAGCTTTCCTCACTGTCCAGTATACCCCCAATCTCCTTGTCATCTGCAAATTTGCTGATCCAATTAACTACATCATCAAGATCACTGGCGTGGATGGCAAGCAAAGGACCCAGTTCCGATCGCTGCAGCTCACCACTATTCACAGGCCTCCAGTCAAAGAAGCAACACTCTACTACTACTCTCTGGCTTCTCCCACAAAGCCAATGTCTAATCAAATTTACTACCTCATCCTGAAAGCTGAGCAACTAAACCTTCTTGATTAGCCTCCTATGCAGGAACTTGTCAAATGCCTTACTAAAGTCCACATAGGCAACAGCCACTGTCTTGCCTTCATCCACTTTCTTGACAACTTCCTCGAAAAACTGTAAGATTGATTAGAAATGACTTACCATGCACAAAGCCTTGCTATCTATCCTTAATCATTCCATGTCTATTCCAATACTTATATATCCGGTCCCTTAGAATACCCTCCAATAACTTTCCCACAACTGTTATAGACCAGCCTATAATTTCATAGTTTCCATTTGAAGCATTTTTTTAAATCAGCGGAACAACATTGGTTATCCTCCAAACCTCTGGTACCTCTCCTGTTGCTAAGGAGGTTTTAAATATCTCTGCTAGGGCCCCCGCGATTTCTGCATATGCCTCTCGTAGGGTCCGAGGGAACACCTTGTCAGACCCTAGGAATTTATCCACCCAAATTTAGCCTCAGGGTTGCAAACACCTCCTCATCTGTAAACTGTATAGGGTCCATGAAGCTGATGCAGTTTTGCCTCAGTGCTCAACCTTCTGATTCCTGCCTTTGTCTGAGGTCTTACGAACACCTGCCTCCAAAACCTCTCCACTAACTGTTCAGGCACTCTGGTTCCCATTGTCCTGTAACTCTAGTTTAAACCCCACCATAGAGCAGTAACAAACCTTCCTGCTAGGATATTAGTCCCCCTCCAGTTCAGGAGCAAACCATCCCTTCTATAAAGCTACATCATATCATCAAAATGAATGCACAATCCATCCCTACTTCCTTCCAATTAGAAATCTTCAATACAACTCATCTCAAGTGCTATATAGCAGATTATGGAACAAAAGATAACTTCTTGGTTTTTAACCAAACACTCGAGAAACAGCTACACCTCTAGTAGAGTTTTTCCAAAAACAAGTAAGGCAAAGCAGCATCAAGTAGAATGTGGAAAATTGATGAGGTGATGAGTGATAGCACTGTGAGCCCTAGTAAAAGATGAAAGAGCATGAAGGTGAAAATACTCATATTCTTAACAGAAGTGTTTGTGTTTTTGTTTTTGCCACAAGACATGCTATGTCATTGGCTTCTATTCCATCATATGGTCAGAATTTGGGATGTTCAATTATTGTTAAATCCCACATAACTCTGCAGAAAAATGTAACACACCATGCCTACCTGCAGCAAGATCAGCACTGATGCATGTCACCAACGTACCATTTACCAACTATCACAGCAGTGTCTAAATACATAACCCTGACAGTATTTCATCTGCTTCTCTCCCATGCTCCTTACCCCTCCCCATACACACATTTATATATACCCATTAACACCGAGGGTCACTACAGACCAGAAACCCAACTGAGATTACAAACAGGTCAGCTTAGAGCAAGTTGCTCTACTCCAGCTATTATAAAGCCTGCTGTGATTATATACTTCCTAATTATGACATTTATTCAAGAATTGTGATAAAGCAATCCATTTGATTTGCACCCAATCCATCATCATAAATCTTTATTTCCTCCACTATCAGTATAGTCTTATGCACTAGAGTTACTCTATTCCAATAACATCGCAAATCACTGATATCTACCAATGAGGGCAAGGGCAAAGGAAAACCACCAGCTACAGGTTCTCCTTCAAGTTATCACCCTCAAGGTCATTTCATTCAAATTCAAAAATTTATTAAAGACTAACAATTTGGGATCATGAAGACAACAATAGCTTTTAAGTTAGATCACAACATTTTCAAGAGCAATTACAGGATGAGCAGTAATACTAGCTTTGCCAGCAAAGACTGAAAACTTAAAAACTTTCAAAGCAATATACACAAAATGCTGGAGGAACTCAACAGGCCAGGCAACACCTATGGAAGAGAGTAAACAATCGATCTTTTGAGCCAAGACCCTTCATCAGGACTGGAAAGGAAGGGGTAAGGTGGTGGGGGGGGGGGGGGGCAGGGAAAGGGAAGTAGTAGTAGCAGGTAACTGGAAGAGGGGAGGGTTGAAGCAAAGAGCTGGGAAGACAAATGGTGAAAGAGATAAGGACTGGAGAAGTGGTAATCTGATAGGAGAGGACAGTAGACCATGGAAGAAAGGGAAGGAAGAGGAGCACCAGAGAGAAGTGATGGACAGGTAAGGAGAGAAAGCGAGAGAGGGCAACAGGAGTGGGAAATGGTGAAGGGGGGGTGGTCAATTACAGGAAGTTTGAAAACCATCAGGTTGGAGGCTATCCAGATGGAATACAAGGTGTTGCTCTTCCAACCTGAGTGTAGCCTTATCCTGGTCACGGACTGACATGTCGGAATGGGAATGAGAAGTAGACTTGAAATGGGTGGCCACCAGGAGATCCCACTTTTTGTGGTGGACAGAGCGAAGGTGTTCAGCAAAGCAGTCTCCCAATCTACATCAGGTCTCACCGATATACAGAATCGCCACACCGGGTGCACCAGATACAGTGGATGATCCCAACAGACTCACAGGTGAAGTGTTGCCTCACCTGGAAGAACTGTTGGGACCCATGAATGGCAGTGAGGCAGATGGTGTACGGGCAGGTGTGGCACTTGTTCTGCTTGCAAGGTTAAATATCAGGAGGGAAATCAGTGGGGAGGAATGAGTGGACAAGGGAGTCGCATAGGGAGCGATCCCTGTGGCAGTGGAAAGTGGGGGAGGGAGGGAAAGATGTGCTTAGTGGCAAGATCCCATTGGAGATGGCAGATGCTACGGAGAATTACATGCTGGACATGGAAGCTAGTGGGGTGGTAGGTGAGGACAAGGGGACCCTATAGTAATAATTTCAATTGTATTCTACATGCTTTGTCAAATGGCCAAGATAGGCATATGCTTTTATCATCGATAATGGCAGTTCAGCCCTAATGAACACCTGAATTCAAAGACCACCTTTCCAAACCCTTTTTAATCCTGACCCAATCACTGCAAATTCATTCAAGTTTTCTCCAACTAACCACTGACCAAACATTTTCACACCAATTCACATACACAAAAATTGTTCGAGGACTTCAAACAAATTCAAAGCTTTCAAAATAATCTTAGAGTTCAATGGTGCAGTGCAGACTTTTGCATACCACTAAGGCACAAGTCAAAAATTAGCCTTGCTTTCCTCTAAATATTAAAAAAATAACAAAAATACTTAAGTTGAAAGGAAGTAATACAGACATTGTTGCAAAATTGCAATCACACTCACTGACAGTCAACAACACATGCTACGTCATTAGCCCAGGCATATCCATGACCTTGTATTCAGGATTCAATAAAAGTTTAAAAATCAGGGTCAGATCCAGAAGAAAATACATCATTGAATGTACAATATTCTCTTAACAGGAGTGTGTGTCCAGGGGAGGGTAGCACCACTGGTGAGGGGCTTAAGAGTCCAATCTGGAACCGTTCGTTCTCCTTTGATCCCCACCACTCAGCTCTCACCTGTGGCTCCAAGTAGCTGTTTGCATGCGACAGTGGCTACAACCCCGGTACTTGCTTTAACAGGCAAGTTAAAACAGCTGAGGGTCGCCGGCAGCCTCATACCCAGGGGAAGATAGAGACATGCCTATCTTACATGCAAAGTTATCAGCTCGGGCAAACTGAGCAATGAGATCTACAGTGAGATATAATGGCCAGGAAGGCAGTACTGCAATGTTCTGGAGAACGAAGGGCATGGAGAGGCACAGAAATAATCATGGTCAACCACTGCAACCAAGTAAGACCTCAATTATGATGACCTTCATACCACTGGACAAAGACTTCCGAGGTTAAGAGTGGAACTGACTCAGTGGCTTTTCCACTTTAAAAACTGCCACACATAGATTTCCTGTCATTGTCGGATATGACGGCCAACCACCATGCTCTTAACACATAACTCAATTAAGCGATGTTAGTGTCTATTGCATGAGAATTTCTTAAAACTGTCCCCAATTTACCAACACTGAATTGTTTTAAAAATATATGAAATGCTAATGCAGCAATATCTGAACTTTTGGCAAACTTTCTGTGCAGACAGTTGAAGTTTAAAAATATTGAGACCATATTCTGGTATATAAGCAATTCTGCTCCAAGTATACAATGACGAGAACCAGTGATTATACTAAGTGAAATTCAATACCCTGCTAACTACAATCAATACAATCAACTCCTAACAATAAACTTATCTGATACAATCAGAACATAGAGCATCTCATCAACCAATGGACCAGCCTAAAACTGAATCATAATTTATGTATCATAAATTAATCAGCTTTCTCATCAATTGCGTGTGATACCAGGAAGATCAAACATACCATGAAATCCAAAAGTTGATCATTTAAAATTTGCCAGCCTCATTTTACTTACATTTTCCCAAATTGATGGACACCGTAGAGGTGATATCTGAGAAATTTCAGCATTTCAGTTTATTCTCTTAGGTTCAGATCTTACAGAAACAAGGTTCTTTAAATTCTGATGACAAGAAACACAATTTGCTCTGTACTCACTTTCAATATACAAAAATATTTTCACTGTTTCGAAACTTTATTGAAATGTGGGCACCCAATTAACTGCTTGACTGAAATGTTGTGTCAAATTTTAACAGATATAACCACGTCTCCATCATTTTCTTACAGAACTACTAACTACAATTTGTTTTACTTTAATCAGACGTCAGCCACATTTCACATGTCTATGACTTTTTCTGAAACCGCTGTGATTGGAAAAGGAAAAAGGGCCTCAATTTAGTTCACAATCTTGTTTGTTAGTTAATAAGTTAACAATTCAGGTCAATGACCTTTCAGTGTTCACACTGAGTATTCACACCACTTTACGTTTTATTTCAAACTGTTGGCAGCTACAGTTTTTTGCCTTTAAATCCAAATATATTCAGGGCTAATGATAACAGATTTTAAGAGAAGTAAAGCTGAAGATTTCCTCTAGTTCATTCTGTGATTAAGTTTGAAATATTGCACTTGCAGTTTTGAATTCCAAAGTAATAAACATTTTTTATAAATATTCAATTTTCTGATTTTATAAACCCAAAGAAATAATGCTATTTACCATGAGAATGAGAATAGCAAATAATAGTTGCTAGACCTCAATATGAAGTCAGTTATAATTACACTTCACTGAAGAGAAGACATATACATTCATACAGCATTTATTACTGCAAAACATAAACAAAGGTTCTACAAGAGCATAACTAAATATCAGCTATGAGATATTAAGACAAAAGATTAGTTAGAGAGCACCAAGGAGGAATTTAAGGATTTTGGCCTGGTGCTTAGAACTTTAAAAGGGATAAGCAATGGTAACAGGATGAGTAAAGGAGAAACAAGAGACCAGAATTAGAAACTTTATAAACCATTGGTGAGGCCTCACTTGGAGTACTGTGAGCAGGTTTAGACCCCTCATCTTAGAAAGGAACTGCTAAAACTGGAGAAGGTTGGAAGGAGATACACAAAAAAATGATTCCAGGATTAAATGTCTTGTCATATGAAGAGCATTTGATGGCTCTGGGTCTATATTCATTAGAATTCAGAAGAATGAGGGTTGACCTCATTGAAATCTATCAAATAGTGAAAAGCCTTGATAGAGTGGATGTGAAGAGCATGTTTCCTCTGGAGAGGGAGTCTTAAGACCAGAGGACACAGCCTCAAAATAGAGAGGCATCCTTTTAGAATGAAGATGAGAAGGAATTTCTTTAGACAGACAGTGGTAAATCTGTGGAATTCTTCACCACATGCAGCTGTGGAGGCCAAGTCTTGATGATCCAAGAGCCAGAATGCATAGAAAAGCACAAGAATGGTGGGAACAAGTCTTCATGTTAGGGAACAGGCCTGCAGGGTTTCAGATTAACAAGTTTAAGGGTGGTGAAAAGAGGAGAGACCAAACTAAAGCACATTGAAATAGCCAGGAGGTAACAAGGCAACACCCCAAAGCAACTAATAAAGCAGCTGTCTTCCAGCTCCAGCAACTCGGGTTAAATCCAGACCTCAAACTCCACCTGGGTAGCGTTTGCACGTTCTCACTGTGATTGTGTAAATTTCCTCCAGTTCCCTCCCACATCCCAAAAATGTACAAGTTTGTACGTTAACTGGCTACCGAACATTGCTCCTAGAGTGCAGATATGGGCACAATACAATGGATTAGGGTTGGATTAGCATGGGGGGGGGGGGGGGTGCAGAATCACTGGGCCAAAAAGACTGTGTCTATCTATCTATGACTCTCTATTCTGCAGCAGGGGAGAAAAACCAGAAGTAGACCTGGAATTAATCGATATAAACTAACAAAAGTCTTAATTTGACACCAAACTGTATATCACGGTTAAACCATAGCAGATGAGAAGAGGAACAAATATATATTCCGGATTGCAGCCTTAAAAAAATAATTTTTGGTTTCCACCCCCTCCCCCACCTCAATATTTAACTGAAGAAAATGTTGACTTAACAGGGACCAGATAATAAACAATGTATTTTGAAATATGAAGGCAATGTAAATTTCTGACATGTCATGGCAAATTGGAATAAACTAGTAAAACATGACATTTGGATGAGGTCACTAAGGGTTAGCATACACAAAATGGAAGGAACCATTAAAAGGAAAGCTAGCAAGAAGTGACAGCATAGGTTTCTAAGATGTGACCGGGCAGGTCTGGTAATGTGTATATAAAAGCATACTATCACCTTCAAAATTCAATGAAATATCATGATTTTATTTTTTCACCATACCTTGACAACGATATATAAATGCACAGTTCTTCACTTCAGTTCTAAGTGCAATAAACCCCTGATCTTTTAAGGGTCTAATACAGATATAGCATTAGAATTTCTGGAGTACAGATCATACTTTTTCAACTAACCAATTAAGTATTTTTTATTATTGCCGAAGCGCCTTTTCAGTTTTAACCTTCTTTGTATGTGCCTCGTACTCGTATCCTGTTTTACAACGTCTTTGTTCCATCTGGCTCAACGAACTGTATAAAAACGTAAACAAGTCCCTTTCCACCACAACCTCCCCCTCCATTCCCTTTTAATATTTGCAACATTTGCATTGCATAACACGTTCTCCAACCAACCACCACATAATAGTTACGCAAAGTTAGGCTAACAACGCCTGTTACGAGCACAAATAAGATTAGTTTTGCTCCCTGTACGGAAAGGAGAAACAATGCACTCGAAACTCACTTTCTCGAGTTTCTCGAAGTATTCCCTGAGGTAGGTGATGGGTTTTTCGGGCCTGGCGATACAGAGTTGCACGATGCAGTCCTTGAGGACCTGCTGGATGTTGTGTTTGTGGACATATTGCTCGCACTCTCGCAGGCTGCGCTCTTCATCCCCGCTCCCCGCGGCCGCCATCTTAACCAGCCAGCCGTCGTTCCCCTTTTAACCAGCCGGTTGCAGCCAGGCTCCGAGAGACCAGTCGCCGCCCCGCCGCCTCCCCGGGAGAAAACGAGCAAAGCCTCGGGCCGACGGCAGAGCGATCCTGCCTTCCGTCCGGCGGCGGCTGAAGAGGCCGGCCGGTTGAAGGGCCCCGTTGATGCGAGCGGCGGAGCGTTCCCAGTCGCCGTCACTGTCACTTCGCACCGGAAATCAGCCGCGCGCGCGCAGACTGACGTCACTCCGCCTCGCTCTCGGCCTGGCCTGGCCTGGCCTCGCCTCGCCCAGCCGCCCGCCACGGGGCGGTGGAACCTGCGCCTTGCCGCTGCCGGCTCCCACCGCCTCACACGCACAACCGGGGGGGGGGGGGGGGGGTGTGTCCGGATTGAAGACACATTTCCCCTCAACATCATCCTGGACGTCATCGGTTGACCACAGTCGCCCGTGCAAGGACAAGGAAGAGGCTGAGGCTCAGCGACTCCCTCAAAACCTTTCCACTGTCTAGAAATAAAGTCAGCAATGTGCCTTGGGTGTGTGTGCAACACTCAAAAGGTCCGAGACAGTGCAAGGTAAAATTGCGTCTTGATCTACTGCGAAATAAAACTGCTGGAGAAACTCAGTGGATCAAGCAGCAGCTGTGGAGGGCAAAGGGATAGACTACAAGACACAGGAGTAGAATTAGGCTATTTGGCCCATCGAGTCTGTTCGACCATTCAATCATGTCTGATCCTTCCCTTCACCCCCCACTCCCCGGCTTTCTCCCCATAACCTTTGATACCAAGCCAATCAAGAACCTATCAATCTCCATCCTAAATACACCTAATGACCTGGCCTCCACAGCTGCCTGAAAGAAATTTCTCCAAGTCTCTTTTAAATGGATGCCCCTCTATCCTAAGGCTGGGCCTTCTTGTCCTAGACTCCTCACCAAGGGACTCCACATCTACTCTGTCTAGGCTTTTCAACATTCAGAAGATTTCAATGAGACCCCCCCCCCTCCACCATCCTTCTAAATTCCAGCAAGTACAGGCCCAGAGCCAACAAATGTTCCTCAGATGATAACCCTTTCATTCCTGAAATCATCTTTGTGAACCTCCTCTGAACCATCACTGAACACCAACACCACTTAGATAAGGAGCCCAAAATTGTTCACAATAATCAAGGTGAGGCCTCACCAGTGCCTTATAAAGCCTCAGCATCATATCCCTGCTTTAATATTCTAAACCTCTTGAAATAAATGCCAACATTGCATTTGCCTTCCTCATCACCCACTCAACCTGCAAGTTAACCTTTAGGGTGCCCTGCACAAGTCCCTTTGCATCTCAGATTTTTGGATTTTCTCTCTATTTTGGAAAAAAAACACTGCAAATTTACATGTTCTACTAAAGTGCATGACCATACATTTTCCAACATTGCATTTCATTTGCCACTTTCTTACCCATTCTCCTAATCTGTCCAAGTCCTTCTGCAGTCTTCTTGTTTCCTCAACATTACCTGTCCCTCCACCAATCTTGGTATCATCTGCAAACTTGGCAACAAAGCCATCATCTAAATCATTGATGTACAGCATAAAAGGAAGTGGTCCCAGCAGCAATCCCCGTAGAACACCGCTAGTCATTGGCAGCCAACCAGAAAAGCACCCTTTTGTTCCCACTCACTGTCCTTTCAATCAGCCAATACTTTAACCATGCTAGTAACTTTCCTGTAATACCATTGTCTCTTAACTTGGTAAGCAGCCCCATGTCTGGCACCTTGTCAAAGGCCTTCTGAAAATACAAATATACATTATCCACTGCATCCCCTTTATCTATCCTACTTGTAAACTCCCTAAAAAATCACAAAAGGTTCATCAGGCAAGATTTTCCCTTAAGAAAACCATGCTGACTTTGGCTTATCTTGACCTACGTCACCAACTACTCCATAACCTCATCTCATTTGATTCCAACATCTTCTGAACCACTGAGGTTGAATGGAAAATTGTAAATGTTACTCCACGACTTAAGAAGGGTGGGAGGTAGCAGAAAGGAAACTATAGACCAGTTAGCCTGACATCAGTGGCTGGGAAGTTGTTGGAATCAATTGTTAGGGATGAGATTACAGCGTAACTGGAGACACATGACAAGATAGGCCAAAACCAGCATGATTTCCTGAAAGGAAAATCCTGCCCGACTAGCCTACTACAATTTTTTGAGGAAATTACAAGCAGGGTAGACAAAGGAGATGCAGTAGATATGGTGGACTTGGAGTTTCAGAAGGCTTTTGACAAGGTGCTGCACATGAGGCTGCTTAGCAAGATGGAATTACATTACAGGGGAGTTACTAACATGAGTGGAGCATTGGCTGATCGGCAGAAAACAAAGAGTGGGAATAAAGGGATCCTATTCTGGCTGGCTGCCGGTTACCAGTGGAGTTCCACAGGTGCAGGTGCTGGGACTGCTGCTTTTTACGATGTATGTCAATGATTTGGACTATGGGGATAATGGATTTGTGGCTAAATTTTCAGATTCAGATTATTGTCATTTATAAACCACAAATACAATGCAGTTAAAAAATGAGACAATTTGCTGAAGATACAAAGATAGGTGGAGGAGTGTGTAGTGTTGAGGAAACAGAGACCCAGAGATATATTTAGATAGTTTAGGGGAATGGGCAAAGAAGTGGCAAATTAAATACAGTGTTGGAAAATGTATGGTCATGCACTTTGGTGGAAGAAATAAATGGGCAGACTCTTATTTAGATAGGGAAAGAATTCAAAATGCAAAGATGCAAAGGGACTTGGGAGTTATTGTGCAGGATACCCGAAAGGTTAACCTCCAGGTTGAGTCAATGGTAAAGAAGGCAAATACAATGTTGGCATTCATTTCTAGAGGTATAGAATATAAGAGCAGGGATGTGATGTTGAGGCTCTATAAGGCACTCGTGAGACCACACTTGGAGTATTGTGCACACTTTTGGGCTCCTCATTTTAGAAAGGATATACTGACATTGGAGAGGGTTCAGAGAAGGTTCACAAGAATGATTCCAGGAATGAAGGGGTTACCATATGGGGAACGTCTGGCAGCTCTTGGGCTGTGTTCCCTGGAGTTCAGAAGAATGAGGGGGGATCTCATAGAAACATTCCGAATGTTAAAAATCCTGAAGAGATCAAATATGGCAAAGTTATTTCCCATGGTAGGGGAGTCTAGGACAAGAGGGCACGACTTCAAGATTAAAGGACATCCATTTAGAACAGAGATGTGGAGAAATTACTTTAGTCAGAGGGTGGTAAATCTGTGGGATTTGTTACCACAAGCAGCTGTGGAGGCCAAGACATTGAGTGCATTTAGGGCAGAGATAGATAGGTTCTTGATTAGCCAGGGCATCAAAGGGTATGGGGAGAAGGCAGGGGAGTGGGGATGACTGAAAGAATTGGATCAGCCCATAAGTGAATGGTGGAGCAGACTCGATGGGCTAAATGGCCTGCTTCTGCTCCTATATCTTAAGGTCTTATAAAACCCAAGAACACCGCCTTGTTATTTCTTTAATTTGCACCATTAATTTACTTTAGTAATTTACAGTCATTATATATCTTTGTGCTGTGTTGCTGCCACAAAACAACAGATTTCACAACACTCAAGTCAGTGATAAAACTTATTTTGATTCTGATTCGGACTTCCCTCAACTTCCCCTGTTTCAAAGTAAGAAATTCTACTCTGTCCAATTTTTTTTCTTGGCTGCTAGTTTCTAGGCCTGGCAACATTTTCATGAATCTGCACTACATCCTTATCAATGCAATCGCATCTCTCCTGTTATACAGTGAATAGAACAGTACACAGTCCACAATACACGTCCTGGTAGTAGAGTCGTTAGCGTAATGCTTTAAGCACCAGCAATCAGGGTTAAATTCCTGCTGTTGTCTGTAAGTAGTTTGTACATTCTCTGTATGACTGTGTGTGCTTCCTCCAAGTGCTTTGGTTTCCTCCCAAAGATGTATGGGTTAGCAAGCTGTGAGCATATTATATTGGCACAGGAAGCATGCTGTGTTGGTTGTTGACACAAACTACAGATTGTACATAAGAACATAAGAAATAGGAGCAGGAATAAGCCATCTGGCCCATTGAGCCTGCTCCACCATTCGCTAAGGTCATGGCTCATCTGACCATGGACTCATCTCCCCATAACCTTTAATTCCCCTACTATGCACAAATCTATCCAACCTTATCTTAAGTATATTTACTGAGGTAGCTTCCACTGCTTCATTGGGCCGAGAATTCCACAGATTCACTACTCTCTGGGAAAAGCAGTTCCTCCTCAACTCTGCCCTAGATCTACTCCCCAAATCTTGAGGCTATGTCACCTAACTCTAGTCTCACCTACCAGTGGAAACAACTCTCCTGCCTCTATCTTATCTATCCCTTTCATAATTTTATATGTTTCTCTAGGATCTCTTCGCACTTCTCTTAATTCCATCGAGCACAGTCCCAGGGGACTCAATCTCTCCTCATAGTCTGAACCCCTCATCATCTCTGGAATCAACCTGGTGAACCTCCTCTGCACTGCCTCCAAAGCCAGTATATCCTTCCTCAAGTAAGGAGACCAGAACTGTAAGCAGTACTCCAGGTGCGGCCTCACCAGTACTCTGTACAGATGGAACTGTTTACAGTATTTCAATACACATGTGACAAAATTGATCTTTAATCTTCAGCATGTCCTCACTGATCTTACATAATTTGCCTTGGCTAATAAAGGAAAACACCTTATTTTTGTTTTTCATCGTCTAATTGACCCTTCCTTCTGCCTTTAGGGTTTGGTGAACTATACAAAGCATATACCCTTCTCCCTTACCTCCATTCAGGTCCCTAAATAGTCCGTCGGGGTGAGGCAACACTTCACCTGCAAATCTGCTGTTGTTGCCTACCGTGCCCAGTGCTCCTGATGTGGCTTCCACTACATTGGTGAGACCCGTCGTAAATTGGGGAACCATTTCATTGAGCCCCTATGCTCCATCTGCCAGAAGCGGAACTTAACGATGGCCAAACATTTCAATTCCAATTCCCATTCTCATTCCCATTCCAACATGTCAGTCCATGGCCTCCTCTTATACCAAGATGAGGCCACACTCAGCATGGAGGAGCAACACCTTATATTCCATCTTGGTAGCGTCCAACTTGGTGGTGTGAATATCAATTTCTCCCTCCAGTAAGAAATTCCCTCCCTCTTCTATTCCCCCCTTTGGCATTTTATTTCTTTTCACCTGCCTATCACTTCCCCCGCTCCTCTCTTCCTTCACTTTCTCCTATAGTCCACTCTTCTCTCCTTTCAGATTCCTTCTTCTTCAGCCCTTCAACTTTCCCACAACCACTGGCTTTACCTATCTGCTTCAAGCTAGCATCCTTCCCCTCCCCCCCCCCAATTTTTTTATTCTGGAGTCTTCCCCCTTTCTTTCCAGTTCTGAAGAAGGGTCTTGGCCCAGAACTTAAGACTGCTTATTCATTTCCATAGATGCTGCTTTACCTGCTGAGTTCCTCTAGCATTTGGTGTGTGTACCCTTTATATGGCTCAGAAAACTATACAAAACATATATGTGAACTATAGAAAGTGTATATTTGAGCATCAATACTCACGTAGCAGAGCACAGTGTCCAGTTTTTTTGGTCCACTTTGCCACTGCATGGGGACGTTGCCCTGTCAAGTCACTATAGCAGCTGATGATGAATAGCTACCCCATGTAAAAGGAAACCATGCACAGGCAACTTCCTCTTCACAGTATACGGTATGGAACCTCTGCGGACAATTCCAATCCAATAACAATAGATCTGAACACTGCTCTGAAATCATAACCCATGAACTTAGGCACCTTGATATTGACATTACTGCAAACAATGGGCAGGAAGTAAGTAGTTTAAAGAAAAGACAGTGGGCATGTCTTCTTCTGGAGCAGCAAACCAGAAGAAGAATGCCTCGTACACAGTTCCAACATTATTTCTCTGTTTATATATTTATAGACAGTGCTCTGGTGGGACACGAGGATGTGAAGGTAAAGGTGTGGATTTTAAGTAGACTTGACAACAAAGAAAGTAGGGGTTAGTGAATAGTTATCCAAAACCAGCATTTTTTAATCAATTTTACCTTCAAACAGAAATGGTAAATGAATGAGCATCAGAGCTGGTCTGGTGTCTCAGCAACTTCCCTTGTGGAATTAGTGAACACCCTTTAATGACTTGGTTCATTCTAACTCTAACATGGCAAGAACACATTAACATCATAAATCCAAAACTTTTAAGTTTCAAGGAGAGTTTCTATACTGATCCTGAGTAAGTCCTCATCTGCATCCTAAAGAAAGGCAATCTGGTTAATTCTTAGAACATAGAACATTATAGCACAGAACCAGGCCATTTAGCCCATCTAGTCCACACAGAGCTGTTAGACTGCCTAGTCACATCAACCTGTACCTGGACTATAGCCTTCCATACTTCTTCCATCCATGTACTTATCCAAACTTTTCCTAAGTGACACAAGCAAATCTGTATCTAATACTTCCAACATTTCCATTGGCAGTTCGTTCAACACTTGCACCACTCTGCAAATGAAATTCCTCCTCAGGTTCCCCTTAAATATTTCACCTTTCACCTGTAACCCATAACCTCTAGTTCTAGTCTCATCCAACCTCAGTGGAAAAAGCGTACCTACATTCACATATTTTGTATACCTGTATCAAATCTCTCCTCATTCGCCTACACTCCAGGCAGAAAAGTAATAACCTATTCGGTCTTCCCCTATAGCTCAGGTCCTTAAGTCCAAGGAACATTCTTATAAAGTTTCTCTGTACTATTTCAATCATATTGATATCTTTCCTGATGGTAGGTGACCAAGACTGCACGCAATATTCCAAATTTGACCTCACCAACATTTTGTATAATTTCAACATAAAATCCCAACCCCTATACTCAATACTCTGGTTTATGAAAGCCAAAGTGCTAGAAGATGTCTTTATGACCCTCTGTGACACTATTTTTAAGCCAACCAGAGGTTGAGCCTTCTGGTCAACTTAACAGCAAGAGAATAAGAGAGAAGGTATAATGAACAAGGAAGGAGTAGGGAAGCCTAACTCCAAACAGGATTCTTTTCCTGACAAGGTGCTTTGACCATGATCTCATCATTACAAATATGATGTTCCATCACATCACCAACATGAAATCTCATTGCCAAGTCAAGTCAAGTCACTTTTTATTGTCATTTCGACCACAAATGCTGGTACAGTGCATAGTAAAAATGAGACAACATTTTTCAGGACCACGGTGCTACATGAAAGAGTACAAAAACTAGACTGAACTACGTGAAAACAACACAGAAAAAAAACTACACTAGACTACAGACCTACCCAGGACTGCATAAAGTGCACAAAACAGTGCAGGCATTACAATAAATAATAAACAGGACAATAGAGCAGCAAGGTGTCAGTCCAGGCTCTGGGTATTAAGGAGTCTGATTGCTTGGGGGAAGAAACCGTTACATAGTCTGGTTGTGAGAGCCCGAATGCTTTGGTGCCTTTTCCCAGACAGCAGGAGGGAGAAGAGTTTGTATGAGGGGTGTGTGAGGCCCTTCATAATGCTGTTTGCTTTGCAGATGCAGCATGTAGTGTAAATGTCCATAATGGCTGGAAGAGAGACCCCAATGATCTTCTCAGCTGACTTCACTATCCGCTGCAGGGTCTTGTGATCCGAGATGTGCAATTTCTGAACCAGGCAGTGATGCAGCTGCTCAGGATGCTCTCAATACAACCCCTGTAGACTGTGATGAGGATGGGGGGTGGGGGATGGACTTTCCTCAGCCTTCGCAGAAAGCAGAGACGCTGCTGGGCTTTCTTTGCTATAGAGCTGGTGTTGAGGGACCAGGTGAGATTCTCCGCCAGGTGAACACCAAGATATTTGGTGCTATTAACAATCTCTACTGAGGAGCCGTCGATGTTCAGCAGGGAGTGGTTGCTCTGTACCCTCCTGAAGTCAACAACCATCTCTTTTGTTTTGTTCATATTCAGAGACAGGTTGTTGGCTCTGCACCAGTCCGTTTGCCGCTGCACCTCCTCTCTGTAAGCTGACTCGTTGTTCTTGCTGATGAGACCCACCACAGTCATGGCATCCGACAGCTCGAAGTATTGGCAATTTTTTGTTACGTTATAATCTGTATGATGTTGACAGAATTATAAATTGTAACCAGTGGTCCCTCTACATCATTTGTTTCCTACTGCGTCTCAAGCTGGCTTCAACAAACCCTTACCCATCCTTTTGACCACGAGATTCAAATACACCAACACCTCATACCCATCACTCACCTTATGTAAGTTTTAGCTCATCCAAAATGTTTTTTAAATTAAACCTTGCACATTTTCCAGTATTGTCCTTACTGACAGGCTTCTGATCTTAAATTTTCATCCTTGTTTTGAAAATTCCACACCCGGATTTCTGGAACTGCTACCATTAACCCATTTCCAAGCCATCAGTTTCTCCACTTCTATTTCATTCAGAAGTGCTGAACCATTAATCCTTAGCTTAATTAATTAATTAATCAATCCATTAATCCATCAGTTGACTCCTGAGATCCCCATGAAGTCAAATCTCTCAATGTGATACCAAAACACAGCTGAAACACTGGGTACTGCAAAAAAAAATGAGACTAGAAAACATCACAGGTTTAAGGGTCAAAATTTGACTCTTCATTCCCAAGCAAAGCTGTTCCAGCACAATAGCAACATTGATATCACCTGAGCAATGTGAAAAATATGGTGTACATCCTGTACACTGCAATTCAATAGTTCCATTTAATATCAGAGAAATATCCAGCCTGAACTTCTTTTTCTTCGCAGACATCCACAAAATCAGAGGAGTGTCCCAAATAATGAGTAATAGTTAAACCATTAGAACCCCAAAGCCTCCCTACTCCCCCTCCCTTGCAGAAGGGAATGACCCTCCCCCACCCCCTCCCATTTTTGCAAAAAAGCATCAGCACCCTCCACTCACCAATTATGCAATAGCAAGGCCTCCAATGAAGACCATCATCTGCAGTGCAGCAAAAATGAATCATTCACCTGACAATTCGACTGACCACAGGCTCCCTCGCCCCCTAATAAAGGGAAAAAGTCGTGTCCCATTTCACAGCGAAAAGGGAGACATAACAAAACACCTCACTGATATATGGTTTTAAAAGTCCGTCATGCCGCCTTTTTCCTGAGTTCTGTGACCCAAGAATCGGCAACAATTACCAATACTGTAAAATGACTGCTTGACTGTGCTATCAATTGGCACTTATCTGGATCTATTAGCTTCTTACAGTGCTTAGTTTGACTTTTGCCGTGATTACCTAGTTCCAGACCTTGCTAACATTATGATTTAATATGGATCAAAGAGCTGAATTGTAACTGCAAAGAGAGAGCAAGAGCCACTGACTTTAAAGAAACAAATATGGGATCAAGGATGCTCATAAAACCGAAGTCAATGAAAATCAGAGGTGAAGTTATTTCTCACATAAAAGAAGATGCTTATGATTGTTGGATGTCACTCATCCATCCAGGATTGCAGGAGTTTCTCAGACTTCATCTCAACCATTCTCTGCTACTTCATCAGTGTAAGGACAGGTTGTTCACTCAAGATCGCACACGGAGACGGAGACGTCGAAAGCTATGTGCGAGGAAGCAGAAGCGAGGCAAACGGCAGGGGTGCCAGGCTCAAAGCAAACCCTAGCCGGCCGGCTCTCCCGTCCATTCTGCTCTCTAATGTCCGCTCCCTGGACAATAAAATGGACTACGTCCGACTCCAACGTAATACTCGGCGGGAGTACAGAGTTTGCTCCGCGTTTGTCTTCAGAGACATGGCTCACTGATGGGATTTTGGACGCTGCCATTCAGGTAGATGGGCTAGCCTTTTTTCATGTGGACAGAGATGCAGCTGTCTCCAGCAAGACTCGCGGCGGTGGCTTGTGTGTCTGCATCAACACGGAATGGTGTAAAAACTCTGTGCTGGTTTCCTGATACTGCTCATCGCTAGTGGAGTTTGTGGCAGTTCGATGCAGACCATTTTATTTGCCACGGGAATTCACCTCTGTCCTTATACTCGGTGTCTACATTCCCCCCAGCGCTAATGCTAAGGAGGCGCTCTGTGAACTGCACGGGGTTATTAGCAAACTGCAGAACGCACACCCTGATGGTCTGTTTATTGTTGCCGGTGATTTTAAATACATGAACCTTAAGTCAGTGCTCCCCAAATTCCATCAGTATGTGGACTTTGCAACAAGGAAGGAGAATGTGTTGGACCTGGTTTACACAAACATCCTTGACGCGTACCGGGCAGAGCCCCACCCCCACCTCGGATACTCAAACCACACCTCTGTTATGCTAATCCCAGCATACAGTCTGCTCGTCGGGTGCTCCAGACCAGTTCAGAAGCAGGTGAAAACCTGGCCAGCAGGAGCCATCTCTGCTGTTCAAGACTGCTTTGAGCACACTGACTGGCACATGTTCAGGGAGGCTGCAACCGATGGCGACTCTACCAACTTAGAGGAGTACACAGCACCAGTGACCAGCTACATCAGCAAGTGCATTGATGATGTTACTCTATCCAAGACCATCACTATACGCACTAACCAGAAGCCATGGATGACCGCAGAGGTGCGTGCGCTGCTAAGGTCCCGCAACTCCGCCTTCAGAGCAGACCCAAGGCAGCTCTAACAACAGCAAGGGCCGAACTGTCCCGAGCCGTCAGAGGGGCAAAGTGTGCACACGCCCAGCTAATCCACAGCCACTTCCAGGACAGCGGTGACATGAGGCGCATGTGGACGGGCATCCAGGACAACATCACCTGACTGTGCAGATGATGCCTCCCTCCCAAATGCGCTGAATAACTTCTACGCCTGGTTTGAGGCAGAAAATGACATGGCAGCGAGGAAATCCACCCCTCCTACAAATGACCAAGTGTTGTGTCTCTCCGTGGCCGACGTGAGAAAAACCCCGTGCAGGGTCAACCCACGGAAGGCTGCTGGACCAGACAACATCCCTGGTGGAGTGCTCAGAGGATGTGCAGACCAGCTAGCAGATGTTCTCACTGACATTGTCAACATCTCCCTGAGCAGCGCCACCGTTCCAACGTGTTTCAAGGCCGCCACCATCGTCCCCGTGCCGAAGAAGTCCTCAGTGTCCTGCCTAAATGACTACCGTCCTGTTGCACTTACATCCATCATCATGAAGTGTTTCGAGGGGCTCGTCATGAGGCATATCAAGACCCTGCTGCCCCCTCACTGGACCCCCTGCAGTTTGCATACCGTCCCAACCACTCAACAGATGACGCTATTGCCACCACCCTCCACCTGGTCCTAACCCACCTGTACAAAAAAAACACATACATTTGGATGCTGTTCATAGACTTCAGTTCAGCATTCAACACAATCATTCCTCAGAAACTGATTGGAAAGCTGAGCCTATTGGGCCTGAACACCTCCCTCTGCAACTGGATCCTAGACTTCCTGACTGGGAGACCTCAGTCAATCCGGATCAGAAGCAGCATCTCCAACACCATCACACTGAGCACAGGGGCCCCCCAGGGTTGTGTGCTCAGTCCAGTGCTGTTCACTCTGCTGACCCACGACTATGCTGCAACACACAGCTCGAACCATATCATCAAGTTCGCCGATGACACGACCGTGGTGGGTCTCATCAGCAAGAACGACGAGTCAGCTTACAGAGAGGAGGTGCAGTGGCTAACGGACTGGTGCAGAGCCAACAACCTGTCTCTTAATGTGAACAAAACAAAAGAGATGTTTGTTGACTTCAGGAGGGCACAGAATGACCACTCCCTGCTGAACATCGACGGCTCCTCGGTAGAGATCGTAAAGAGCACCAAATTTCTTGGTGTTCACCTGGCGGAGAATCTCACCTGGTCCCTCAACACCAGCTCCATAGCAAAGAAAGCCCAGCAGCGTCTCTACTTTTTGCAAAGGCTGAGGAAAGTCCATCTCCCACCCCCCATCCTCATCACATTCTACAGGGGTTGTATTGAGAGCATCCTGAGCAGCTGCATCACTGTCTGGTTTGGAAATTGCACCATCTCGGATCACAAGACCCTGCAGCGGACAGTGAGGTTAGCTGAGAAGATCATCGGGGTCTCTCTTCCCGCCATCACGGACATTTACACTACACGCTGCATCCACAAAGGAAACAGCATTATTAAGGACCCCATGCACCCCTCATACAATCTCTTCTCCCTCCTGTCATCTGGGAAAAGGCTCCGAAGCATTTGGGCTCTCACGGCCAGACTATGTAACAGTTTCTTCCCCCAAGCTATCAGACTCCTCAATACCCGAAGCCTGGACTGACACCTTGCTGCTCTATTGTCCTGTTTATTATTTATTGTACTGCCCTGCACTGTTTTTGTGCACTTTATGTAGTCCTGTGTAGGTCTGTAGTCTAGTGTAGCTTTCTCTGTGTTGTTTTTTTTTTACGTAGTTCAGTCTAGTTTTTGTACTGTGTCATGTAACACCATGGTCCTGAAAAACATTGTCTCATTTGTACTGTGTACTGTACCAGCAGTTACGGTCGAAATGACAATAAAAGTGAATTGACTTGACTTGACTTGTTTAATTCTATTTACAACACCTCATAAAAATGAAGCTGTATAAGCCCAAATGTAGCACATCCTAGGTGGGCTGATAACTGGCAAGAAACATTCAGAACAAACAAGTAAGGAGCGATGTCATCTCCAATTAAAAAGAATCTGTTATTAGCATTGCTGAGTTCTCTATCGTCAATTCCCATGGGAAGATCGGGATGGGGGTTGAATGGGAAAGGGGAGGTACTGTAGCATATCCCCACTGACCAGAAACATCTGTACTATCCACAAAAACACTATGGCCACAGAACCAGTTTAAAGTCAGCATGTACTGTAGAGTTTGCTAGTGATGTCTTCATTTTATTAACAATCAGAAATGACTGATATTAGAGGCTTTCAGCTGCCTGAGCCCTTCTCTGACTATTTAATGTCCCTTATTAAACATTACTGAGGAAGCTCCACATCTACATTTAGATCACATCATTGTGAAGCACATTTATGTTAAATATGTGATATAAATGCTGGCAATTATAATGGACTTCCAATGAAGTTTAATGAACTGATATTTTTTTACACCTTCAGATCCCAACTGAATTCAGGAACTTGTTTCACAGAGAAACCTGTTGGTAACAGCTGACAATTATTTTGTTACAGGCAAGTGTTTACAACTAAGCTTTAACTCTAGATGTTTACATGGGTAATTCCAAAGTTAAGCATTGACTTACACTCAGTGGCCACTTTATTAGCTACACCAGAACACCTGCTCATTAATGTAGATATCTAATCAGCCAATCATGTCACAGTAACTCAATGCATGAAGGCATGCAGACATGGTCAAGTGGTTCAGATGGTGTTCAGCCCAAACTTCAGAATGGGGAAGAAATGTGATCAAAGTGACTTTGACCATGGGATGATTGTTGGTGCAAGATGCAGTAAATTTCAGAAATTGTTCATTTGGGATTTTCATGTACATCTCTAGAGTTTACAGAGAATGGTGCTATAATTAAAAAGAAAAGCCTCCAGTGAGTGACAGTTCTGTGTGTATAAACTCCTTGTTAATGAGAAAGGTCAGAGGAGAATGGACAGACTGTTTAAGGCTGACAGGAAGGCCATAGTAACTCAAATGATCATACGTTACAACAGTGATGTGCAGAACACACATGTCCAACCCTGAAATGGATGGGCTACGGCTGCAGAAGGCAATGAACATACAGAAATACACTATGCAACCACTTTATTTGGTACCTCCTGTACCTAATAATGTAGCCTCTGAGTGTAAGTGCAAAGACAATAATTGAGATTGTAAGGTATTCAGAGTATGGTTGAGTACTTTATTAAAAGCATACCAAGTACATTTTATCAGTATTATGTATGCAAATAAATGCAGATGCACACACCTAGAGAGAAGCACACTACACAATTTTATATATGAACATACAACATGGAAAGCTGCTCTGATAATTCTGCATTATGCCACTTAAATAAACACACACACACAAAGATAACTTGGAGACAATGTTCCCTCTAATTTGTAATGACCAGTGTGCATAAAAAATTTGTGCTGTGCAATTTTTGCCCAGTGACAACAACATGCACGCACTGAATAATTTCTTCAATAAAAACAGTATAATTAAGCCAGTTCTAAGATCAGCAGACAAATCACCGCAAACTCCACATTGTCAACACTGTCCACATCAGAAACCGGAAAAGGAAATGGGATCGTGCACAATCGTGAAATATACTTAACATGTCAGTGAGGCAGAGGGTGACAACCCTTTGTGAGCAGTTTAAATTCCTTTGTGCACTAGTAGTAAAAGATGTGTGTACATGCACACGAGAACACCTTAGAGGAAACATTGCTTGGAGAAGCTGCAATGTCAATCCACTTGTAAAGAGGAACAGAATAAGGTCAATTGAGCAACTGACCTACAGATTGTTGAATGTTTAAATTTAAATTAAGTTAAACTTAAATCATCCTCAACAGTAGCATTCACATTAAAAGTACATGTATGAATATCATGTACTTCCTTCTTATCAAGTCAAGACTTTGCTCTACCAAGACTGTCTAATAACTAGTATGTAAAATGCATCCCATATAATAAGAATTCATGGATAGGTGCCCTCCACTCCTCAAAAATGAAGTGGAAGCAAGTTATCCCCATGCCTGCACAAGAAGAACAGAAGAAGAAAACAAGGTAGGGGATTTTTTTATTGTTGGACTGAACTGACACATGCAAGATGGCTGCTGAATGAATCTATAATGTTTTATGGACTCTGAAACTCACATAACAATTTAAGGAAGCAATAGGAACTATAAATACACTATTAACATTGCCCAAGAATTAGAGTTATGCATTTCATTACCTAATGTTGTTCAAGGTTGCTCAAAAAAATCTCAGTTTTCATTGCTTGCTTTCTTTCGCTATCCTTTTTCACTCCCTTTATTTATATTTCTGCACTGATTTAAATTGAATTCGCTCTCACCATGCCTTCCTTTACTTTAAAAGAGCACTTAAAATCTCATGAGGATGCATTGTCTATCCTATTGACCTCACCGATCTGTTATCAACTCTTATTTTCAGCAACCATATTGACAGCTTATTGTCTGCCTGCACTACACCTTCTCTGTAATTTTGACAGTTCATTCTTCATTCTGTTTGAGTTTCCCTATTGGACTATGGATAGCATGAAAAATAAAGTGTGTCCCTGTACCTCAGTACATGTGACAATAATAAGGCAATTTACCTTATTGCCTTAATATTGCCTTAAAACAATGTGGGTATTTTTTCAAATGTAAGTATTATAGGCAAGTGTAGCTAATGTAATGTAACCTCTGTCTCCAGATCCACCAGCATTTGTGGGGACTTATCTCTCAATGAAATTGGTGTAATCTCCATTGTCAGGTTATTAAAATATATAACCTTTGTGTCAATTAAGTAGCTAGTTATTAGCATGAGAAACATTGAAGAATCATTACTGGAGGGTACATTTGATTTTTTTTTCCCCTCTCTTAATGTGAGTTTAAAAATGCATTCTCAGAAAATGCATATTTGAAAAGAGCATTTTGGAAAGAAAGAGCATTTCTTTAGCAATAAGAAGATTATTAGACTTCTGGACTGTAAACATTTCATATGTATGCACAAACATGCCTTTAGTATCTCCACGTTGAGTGAATTATTTCAAAGAGCAGCAGAGGAAGAAGTGGAGCAGCGAAGATGTCAGCTCTTGCAGGATATCCCTGGAGCGAGATTTTGAAAGTTGAGACAACTGTTAAGATGACAAATCAAGAACCCATCAATATACGGGAATTTCAGTATCAGTAATATATTATCATTCAAACATTATTGGCAAGTCCTTTATAAATGTGGACCAGAATAGATTGCACTTTTTTCATCCAATATATTTAACTTTTTAAGAGGTTTGACTGAATGAAAGGTGGCAGAAAATTTCTCCAGAAAAAAAGTCTACAACTAGGGGTCACTATCTCAGAATAAAGGATTATCTTACAACCAACAGGAAGAGAAATATTTTCATTCAGAAGATTGTAAAGCTATGGAACGTTCTGCCAAAGATGCTGCAATTGTTCATTCATTAAGTATGTGGTGGTAGAGTTAAAATAGGAGATGAGCCTTGTTCTTATTGATTGGAAGAGCAGATTTTTAGGCTAAATAGTCTGCTTTTTCTCCTGTTTTTTTATGGTAGTCAATATCCAAGACAGAAACAATTTTATCTGGTGTTGTAAAGATCTTATGCAGAAGACTTTTGGACAATCCCTAAACCTTTTTACTGGAAATAATCACAGAAATGGCTTTAATTTTAATCTCACAAAGGAACATTCTAACCCTCTAACAACACAGTGCCATAGCTGGCCAATATTATTACATAGCAGAAGTGTATTACAGATTCTTACTACTTCTGCATGTCATATGCAGAGAGGACTGTGCAGATATCACTCCAGTCTTTGTACTGACTGGGATATATGTAAAATAGGAAGTCTATAGAGAAAAGATATAAATATCAAGATATATCTGTATGTGTAGAGAAAACCATGTACTGTTCTGTATTCCTTCCATATAATTTTATGGATGCATTTTGCTTTTCATATATATATATAAAATAAATACTTTTTTTCCCCAAATTTGGTTAGGCAGCTGGTCAATTTTCTTCGCTAAGAAAATAATTCCAGTATGTGGGAGTGACTGGGTAAGCAAACAGAGGTCTTTAAAATTCTTTTCTATAAGATTCTTATTTCTCCAGCCCTTGACCTGGCTTCACCCTATCGCCTTTCAGACCTGTGGGGCTAGATCTGAAACGTTAGCTGTCCACTCATTTCCATAGATGCTGCCTGACCTGCTGAGTTCCTCCTGCGTTCTGTATGTTTTTCTTTAAAATTAGGAAGGATTTTGATAGCATGCCTAGGTACAAGGTTTCTACTTATGAGAAGTGTGCAGTACATCTGGAGGCCATTAATGTAAAATAGTTATCAAGAAATCCAACGGAGAATTCAGAAGCACCTCCATAGTGGGAGTAGTTGAAGTGAATAGAGCTTTTGGATTTAAGGGATGGCTACACAAGCAAATTATATCAACAGGAATAAAGGGTTACATAGAGAGAAGGAAAGAAAGGAGTGTAATTGACAAGATAGATGGGTTAGACAGAAAGACTGGTTTACTATGCTGCAAATCCTCTCTAGTCCTCTATAAGCACTATATTTACTTTTGGTACTCTTCTGAGGTCATGGCCAAGGATGTGATGGTAATAACTCTGATTCTTTTATCCAGGATACTTTCTGTGGTAGATGAATAAGGCTTATGGAGAACATTTTTTTCCCTTGTTGCCTTTGCTTCGTCCATCAGGATTTCAAAGGAGACATTAGAAAAAAAAGTAATATTTTTGCAACTCAGACCACGCATGAAATGCAGCCTTGCTTTAAGGGAAGTATGCCTGATTTAAGTAGACTTTGAAACTTGTTCACTCTGGCTGTTTATTTGAAAATGCAGCTTTAAAGTTAAAACAATCTTTCCAACATTACCTCAAAAGCACCTAGAGCAGCATAACTTAATGCACATAGAAACATAGAAAACAGGGTACCTGCTTTCTCTCCATACCCCCGATCCCTTTAGCCACAAGGGCCATATCTAACTCCCTCTTAAATATAGTCAATGAACCGGTCTCAACTGTTTCCTGTGGCAGAGAATTCCACAGATTCACCACTCTCTGTGTGAAGAAGTTTTTCCTCACCTCAGTCCTAAAAGGCTTCCCCTTTATCCTTAAACTGTGACCCCTCGTTCTGGACTTCCCCAACATCAGAAACAATCTTCCTGCATCTAGCCTGTCCAATCCCTTTAGAATTTTATACGTTTCAATAAGATCTCCCCTCAATCTTCTAAATTCCAGCGAGTATAAGCCTAGTCGATCCAGTCTTTCTTCATATCATGGCTTGAGTTAAAATCAGCGTCTCAGTGCGCCTCAACATAAAATGCAATCTGATATATTGTACTACAATCATTTGAGTCACATCATGCAATATAGTATTCTGTGTAAAGAATTTCTCTCACTCAATACAACATTCAATAAAAAATAGCTAGCCTAGTAAATCAGACCATGTATATATTTAATTAAGATTTTGTTTTATTATATAAATTATTAATATTATGATCAATTAGTAAATGTAGTTGGATGTAACAATGAGGTATTAATCTGTCACAAGCAGTACATTTCTGATGCATCCATAATCCACCCATGGCAATAATAATTAGTGAATTGCAGTCTGCATGGGATTTAAGCAAATATTTGGCTGCCTGTGGTTTTAATTAGCCAACAAGCCTCCATATCAAAGAGGCTGCAACATTCATTATCACTAGGCAAACACTTATTGCCACAATACGGCATGAAAGCATTCCTGATGATCTGCAAAATACCCAATAATGTATTGATTTTAAATCAAATGACGGCAGCAGAAATTTTTAAAAGACTATATTTTAAGATAAGTGTCGTGGTTAAAAACAATAAGCTTGATATTCACTTTACCAATCAAAAAAAGTAAAAATGACTATATAGTATTTCAGCATAATCAGCATTACAAGAGGGATCTTGAGGGAACATTTCCTGCAACTTCTGAGAAAAACATTTTGTTAATAGCTATAAAAAGGAGAAAGCTTCACAATGCAAGTTTTCAAGCAGTAATAGCCACCTAACAAATATAAATATCATAACTATGTTAGTTCGGCCTTCAAGTAAATAATTTAGAATAGAAGTGACAAGTTAAAAACTGCTGATTTAACAACAGGGTTTGAAATTTCGATACTGGAAAAATATCAGCACATTTAGATGGTGGAGGAAGGCTTTGCAGATGTGCTAATGAGACACCAACTATGACTGACAAGGGATCTAGTCACAACTGCTCAGAAGATCTGCCCTAGGATCAGGTTAGAAACTTCACACAGTTAAGGAAAGGAAATAGAAGCACGGATAATTTTTACACTCATCCTCCTCATCTCACTGTCTGTCTACAATGGGATTTTGACCAACTTTCTACCAAAAAAAAATCAGAGGAACCGTATAGAAATTGGACCTGAGATGTTTTGTCTATCAATAAAACTGGTAATTATTAATAGATTGTACTAATGCAGGTAAGTGTTATCAAGGAAGTAACAAAATGTAATACTATATAAAGTGAGAAGAGTACATTCATGAGAATTCCACTGGTCAGTGTCGACCATGGTTATTGCGTCCTAGCTCTCTACATGATATGCAGGCCAGGGCAGTATGATATGCCCATGCAGCAGGCTCCTCCTCTCCATGCAGCTGATGAATCTAAAGGAACAGCAGAGGCCGATACAGCTTGGCACCAGCAACATTGCAGGAATTGCCTTTCAACATTGAATTCAATGTAGGACTGCCTTAGGGACTTCAGATCCAGATTTTTCCTCAGGGTTTATTCCAGAAACCTTCCACATGAATGGATATAGCTGCAAGTTAGTGGAGGTTTGAGATCAGAGTTTTCCTTTTCTTAGATGAGCTGCTGACCACGGCTGATGAGCCCTATCTGCCTGAAGCACCTGGTTTTCAAGCACCAGTAGCTCACTTTTGCCCCTTCTCTTGTCAGTAGAAACAGTTCCACTGGGCTTAGTAGCTAAGCCATGCTGCAGCTATGAAGGCTATGAGCTGGACTTGGCTGTCAGAGGCTATTTGAGATGCACATAATTGGGGAGCATGCAGTAGCGGGAGCTTATCCTCACCACCTTCCCTAACCTTAAGAAACCATGAGAAATTATGTGATAAAAGGTTTGGACTTTCCATGTTTCAATTCCTTCAATTTCAATGGGTGGGTTTAGATTCCATGATATTAAATAATTTGATTCCTGTTAATAATGTATCCAAGAAGATGGCTTTAGAAGGAATTGAAATTTGGAAATTATGGAGAGCTTAGAACCACTCAACTTCCTTCAGCATGAGATAAATAAACGTGTATATGCCTAGTGGCAAACACAAGAAAATTCATAAAATGACAATAAAGTTCTCAAACGAATACACTTCTACTGCACTTTCCACCTTCTTCAGAGTAAGAATTCAGCAGGCCTTCAGGTACACCCAAATAACACCACATACTTTTGCAACAGCTATTGCCACACTCACTTAAAGCAAGCACCAACAATACATACGCTGTAGGAACATTCCATTGCATTAACAAAGAGGAAATGAGGCAAGTTACATTTACCTTTCATCAACAAAAAAAGATATTGGTTGCGTAGGGGCCACTAAGGTATAGCAACGTAGCACGTTAAGTTTTATGAGAAGTAGAGCCAGGCAGTTTCTGTTCAAAAACACTATTATGGTGGCGACCCTTACCTTTTCACTCCTTAAAATGCAATTGTGAGAGGAGCTCAGCAACTAGGAACGCCCTGCAAATCCCCAAGTGAGTCATGACTTGCAATACTAGTCATCTCTTCTATAATTTGTTATTGTTCATATGGAATAATAATTGATATCTGTTGAAATGAAAATCACTTATGTGGGCTAGATACTGTGATGAAAGTTTCTCCATCTGTGTAGCTGTCTCATTGCTGTTATAGATTCTCTGGCCTCTAAGCTTCAAGATGCAGTCATGTCTGTCTTCAGTTTACTTGCAGAAAAGTGACAGTAACCAAAATAGAGGGATTTCAAGCTGCAAATACCCATAGAGACAAAGGCGCATCATGAGGAGATCCACACCAAGAAAAGCTATGTGAACGAAGCAATTGAACTCAAATGACATTTACAGCAGGAGTAATTCTGAGTCTGAGTAAATGTCAAAAGCTATTACTTCTGCAGCTATGAGAGTACAACCAAACTTAAGCACCAGTGACACAGCAGCAATGTTACACCAACAGCAGTCTGAATTTATGAAGCACTTCTATATAAAGGAAACCAAAATGCTTCATGAAAGGATGCAACAAAGATGAGATGATAAATTAAATGGGCAATTATGAGAGATAACCATTAGTTTCTTTGGTGAAATAGGCTTGAGGAAGCTTTGGAAAGATAATAGCAAAGTAAAGAAATGGAAGTGTTGAGGGAAGGGTTTAAGGAGTGGTTGAGATGACTAAAAGACTATCATCGAGTATAAAGAGGCAAGCCACACTTAAGATGAATTATATTATTAATCAACCGCTATGCCTGATATTGCTTGGGTTATTTGCTTCAATCATGATGCTTACATTTATTTCCATGCATTTGGGTTTTACAACTCTCCTTCTAAATGAAGTAAATTCTAACTTAAATGTATAATTATTCCATTGGGAAATTAAAATTGTGTAGTTTAATTGCTGTTGTTGTTTCGTATGGCGGGTGTTTTTACTTTTCACACTTCTGATTGGTTTTTGTCAAGCCGCTCCTCCAGCTTGTAGCTGCATCAAAGGACCATGGCAAAGCCATCTCGTATCTTGGTGAGAGGGCATGTTTGGACCAGATGGAGGACATCGTGGGTTGGGGCACCATAGGAGCAAGCTGGGGCAAGCATATATTGAAAGGTTAGCTTGATTCATGATGAAGTGTGGCCAGGGAGGGGCACATACAAGTCTGTCCGTTCAGGAGCCAGGGTTGGATCAATCTTTATCCGGCATCTCATCCACAGCCATTCCAACATGGGCGGCCCTGAGTTGGCATCGCCTGACAGAGTCCTTGTAGCACGCAGGCCTCCACATGACATCAACATGTTGGTCCAAGTCATGGAGAATGTAGTTTAGTTAAAGTTACTAATAAAAACATAAACACTGAAAATAAATAATTACACAAAAATTACTTTTAATATAATTCTCTTCAGATAGATATGTACACATGCACAATGTGGGAGTTTACTTGATTTCAATATTGAAGTGCTTCTGAAAGCCTCATACTTATTTATTTTTTGAACCAGTATATACAGATTAATTTTGTCATATAGCCGATTGTGGGAAAACCATTATGTGCTGAGATTAAGGGTAATGATTCAAGCAAACAGGAAAGTGAGGTTGTTTGAATTGAGAAGGTCGATCAGATGGGATAATTGTATCCAAGAGAGGAAGACATTTTCCTCAGCAGTATCATCAGTCACTGTTGTAGCATCAATTACATTAGACAGATAGATACTTTATCTAGTTGGGGGATTGAGTCCAAAAGCCGCAAGGTAATGTTGCAGCTCTATAAAACTCTAGGTAGACCACTCTTGGAATAGTATGTTCAGTTCTGATTGCCTCATTATAAGAAGGATGTAGAAGCTTTAGAGGGCATGCAGAGGAGATATAGCAGGATCCTGCCTGGATACTCTTTGGAGTAAATGAGGATGAGAAGTGACCTTGGCGGAGGTGTACAAGGTGAAAAAGGTCATAGGTAGGGTGGACAGCCTGAGACTTTTTCACAGGGCAGAATGGCCAATAGAATTTAAGGAGTTTGGAGGAAAGTACAGGGCAGATGTTAGAAGTAGGTTATTTTTCATGGAGTAATAGGGACGTGGAACACACTGACATGGGTGGCGGTAGAGGCAGATACATTAGGGATGTCAAGGAGACTCTGAGATAAGCACATGTGTGAAAGAAAAATTGAAGAAGAAAATGAAGGGCAATGTGGAAGGGAAGGCTTAGTTTGATCTTAGAGAACGCTAAAGGATTGGAATAACATCGTGGACCAAAGAGCCTGTACTGTGCTGTGCTGTAATGTTCTATTTTCTATGTGGCAGCAATTTTTGAACTGATAAGCTTGCACTGTTGCATAGTGTTAGGGGATCCAAATGGCACCCCAGGCAGTGACAGCTTACAACTTCTCAGCAGGAAAATGTACAGCTATGTCATTGACTGTCCTACTACCAATACTTTTATAATGTACAGGATGCTTGGAAGCTTCGAAAGAATGTTCTTCTTCCTGCTCTGCACTTTGTAGTTTTTTTTTGGTCCAAAATTTGCTCTTTCACACAATCATTGGTAATTTAAATATTGTCGAGTGACATTTGGGAAAACAACTTAATCAGATCATGAAGTCATATCACAATTTAGCCCAGTTTTTTAATTGAAGTAAGTCCTGTTGAAAATTTGTCTCTAATTTTCACATTTCCTAATTTGAGTAAATTGGAAGCAAGCTCTCTGCCACATGAATCATCTGTCAAGTGAGCTTGCACATTTGTGTACAAATGTACACAAATTTGTGTAACATTTTCCTGAGCATGTAATTCTTCAGTATGGGCTTTCAATCCATCCGCTTTTAAAGTCAAAGTAAAATTTATTATCAGAGTAAGTACATGTCACAGGATTCTTTACCTGTGGGCATAATCAACAAATCTATAGAATAGCAACTAGTAAACAGGATCACTGAAAGAACAGGAGGATAGAAAACAACAAAATGTGTAAATGCAAATATAACTAACAAGTGTATGAAATAACAAGATAAAGAGTACGTAAAATGAGAGCATTGGTTGTGGGAACATCTCAATAGATGAGTGTAGTTATCCCCTTCTGTTCAAGAGCCTGATGGTTGAGTAGTAGTAACCATTCTTTAACCTGGTGGTGCGGGTACCTTCTACCTGATGGCAGCAGCGAGAAAAGAGCACGGCCTGGGTAGTGAGGACCTTTGATGATGGATGCAGCTTTCCTATCACCGTGTTTCATGTAGATGTGGTTAATGGTTGGGAGGGCTTTACCCATAATATACTGGGCCAAATCCACTCCCTTTTGTAGGATTTGCTGCTCAAAGGCATCGGTGCTGCCTTGATACAGCCAGTCACCACACTTTCTGCCACACATCTACAGAAGTTTGACAAGCTTTTCGATGACATGCTGAACCTCCGCAGATTCCTGAGGAAGCAGAGGTGCTGTCATGATTTCTTCGCGTTAACATTTATATGATGGGTCCAGGACAGGTACTCTGAGATAGTGACACCCAGGAACTTAAAGATGCTAACCCTCTCCACCTCTGATACTCTGATGAGGACTGGCTCACGGACCTCTGGTTCCCCTCTCTTGAAGTTCACAACCAGTTCCGTGGTCTTGCTGACATTGAGTAAGGGGTGGTTGTTATCATTGAGCCAAATTTTCAGTCTCCTTCCTGCTTCAGCCCCTTTGATACAGCACTCAACAGTGGTGTCATCCGCATACTTGTACTGTATACAGTATGTTTAGTACTTCATTGAATCGCTGAATAAAAAAAATCCAGCTAGTACTGACAAAACACCTCCCTTCTTTTATTATTTGTGCCTAGGATCTTGCAATGGACCTAATGCAATTCACTGACCAATGTTTGATTTTGGAATCTCCATATTTGGCAGATTTAAAGAGAATTTAATTGCAGGTTTCCTCGTGCCTCATGATGCCGAGGCCAAAGCAATCATGTTTTGTTTCCAAGCACCAGCAAAAAATAGATTAATAAAGAGGCTTTTCCCCACTTTAACAGAAGCATCCTAAAGCAACCGATTCCTTTCTCAATACAACCAGCCTCTGTAATAATATGGAAGGCTTTTTTTGTTATCTCACTGAACTTGTTTCTTTCTCTTGAATACGTTCATCCCTCTGGTTTAAATCATCGCTTGGTGCACAATTTTCAGTTTCTCTTTGTGTTTCAGGTACCAAAAGTACTTAGGTCATATGCACCAAAATATGTAACCCCTCAAAACGAAAAAAAAAACTCAGTGGGGAAGATTTACGTTAGATCACCTTTGGAGGACCTGGGGTTTTTAGAAGTACAAAAAATATCCGGTGCGCATTCTTGACCTGAGGACTAATTTCCTTATTTCAAGTTTGTTTCGTTACTGAGCTATGCACGAGACACATCCATTCTATTTGTTTATATAACTTTATGTTAATTAGTAATTAAACATGTTGGAGGAAAAGAACTTTATTTATGGAGCAGGGTGGAAATTGGGTGATCAGGAAGCCAGAGAAAAACAGCTGATGTACCAAGGACAAATGGCCGTGAACAAATATCCGTAGCAGATGCCGGACGAACTGAAATTTGCGCAAGCGAAGGACGGGACATGGGGGGGGGGGGGAGTGGTGAGGAGGGGGAGCATTGAAGTGATCCGAGCCTTAGACTCGTCAAAAGTTCTGTGTCACAAAGTCTGAGGACGTAAACGCGGCAAATATCGGTTTAATCAACCAATGGATAACTTGTCATAAACCAGGACCCCCCCCCCCGATATTGCATTGAAGTTTCCGCTTAAACTGTAATCCAGTTCGAATGTGTGCCTCAATGCAGAAAAGTCGAATAAACAGCTGTACACAACTAGAAATGCATGACTGGATTATATTTGTTTACTTTTTAAGTTTGGTTTGCTTTCTGTCATTGTAGAATTGTGCCGAAAGTAAAGAGTCGTTGTCAAATGCCAAACAAATTTATAGTATATTTGTCTCTTTATACAGCCGCCGCAGAGTCCTAGAAGATACCTGTGGCTTTCACTTTGAAGGCGGTTATAACATTCATTGGCTTTTCCTTATCGTGAATATCGGTTAACAGTCACCGCTAATCGGCGTGGACTCGGTAGCACAGTAGGGTAAACCTTCTTTGTAGAGAAATTGAAGGGGAGTTTTGAAAATGTTAAAATATTTGGATTTTTAGGGCGTATGACCAAAATCAAAACGCTTAATGTGTAAATGATGTCAGTAAGAGTCAAACACCTGCTGTAAAGTGACAACCCGATAACAGAATGGCTTTGTTCCCATGCTGCTTAACAATATAATGTCTTCCGCAATTATTTTGATGCGTATCTAAATTAAAAGTAATCATGTGCAACGTGAGTTTTATTTCATATTGTCGGCTGAAGCAAATTCTTGCGATGGTTAAGCGAATTATTTAAAAAATGCTTACGATTAGGGGAACCCCAGATTGTCAAAACTCTAAATTTATAAACGATTGGGATAAGCGGCATACTTGTGTAAAAATTAAAAGAAAACTTTGAAACATTTGATTTTAACTGAAACAAATAAGTTATTAGTCAGAGGGATTTAACGGGGCAGCGATGCTGGACTGTTTTTGTTCTATTTGCGTTGTTAATTAAGTTGCGGAAGTCTGGATAAGTGACAATCGGGAAACGTTTCAGGTTCACTTTATATCGAAAGGCACCAAAGAACATCTTTTTCTGTCCCCTAAAGCAATTATAACTCTTCTGGAAGTTATGGTGTTTAAAGTGTTTATCCTTTGTCTGCTCGCTTTTGATTGATTGCAGAGCATGCAGTACTGAGAGGGTTAATCTGGTGCTTTCTTTCTGAACGTTCTTCATTCGCTTGGCGACCGCTGACCTGTGCCTAGCAACGGTCGGTCTAGGCAAACCCCGATTGGTCAGTCAGCGCTGTGGGTGACGTCACCGCCCTGGGGCCGGAGTGACGGGGGGGGGGGGGGAAGCGGAGAGAAGCAGCGCGAGAATGGAGGAGCTGAGCGCAGTGGGAGAGCAAGTTTTCGCAGCGGAATGCATTCTAAGAAAAAGACTGAGAAAGGTTGGGGAGACAAGGAGTTCGGAAAACAAGCTCTTGATTTTGTACGGGGTTTCATTCGGGGCTTCGGGTGAAAATTGATTTGTTGTTGTTTATTTCACAGGGGAAGCTGGAGTACTTGGTGAAGTGGAGAGGATGGTCTTCCAAGTGAGTGGCATCAGGTTTAACAATACAACAGAAGCAGCGTGCTCCCAACTCCAGCATCGGGCTGGGCTCGGGGCTTCCTCCTTTGTTTCCTCTTTTTCTCTCTGTTTCCCTACATCTTATTTCTTCTCATCACTTCTGCTGACTAAAAAAACGTAGCATTCTAGTGTGCCTGCACTTTGTTTCGCAAGCTCCTACGCATTATCTCCGTAACGGTTGCTTTTCTAGCCTTTGATCTTTAATTGTTAATTTGGATTACCTTTTAATGTAACTAGCATCTTTCAAATGACTTCTTCCTCTAATAGTTTCACACGCATTCTATATTTTTCTTGGACGTTTGTAACTTTATGATCCTGTGACTTCTCAATTATGACTTTCACTTTTAATCGGGTAATATAACTGTAGAGATTCTTTTTATATTATTCGTTGCTTTGTTGACCACTTCAACTCTGTTTGCTTTACTTGATTCATGCAGTATTTCGCATCTTTCCAAAGATAATTTGATTTCTGTAAAATTAAGAAAGTAGTGAAACTGAAGTACAAAATCTGGGCATGATGGGTATCCTATACAAACATTCTGCTCTGAATAGGGTATGGTTGTTTTTATTTTCTTTGCCGGCGTAGCATATCAAATTATTCACGCCGGCTGTTTGTTTTGTATCATATCCACCTTCAAATTGTTCAATGCATTATTTATAGGAATTACTTCAAACTTTTACTTAAACTTTCATATTACATTCTAATAATACTCATCGGGTGATGTAATTGAATTGACTAAAAAAACAAACATTGATGTAGTTTAATACTAACGAGCCTCTTAACGCTACTTGGTGGTTTTAAAATAATGAACTGTTTGTTCCCTGTTTCATATTTTACTTCCTTTACATCTGACTCCGACAAAAATAAGACAAACTGAACCACACAGTGCCTAGTAAACAGATCAGTTCCTCGTAAACAACAGGTTACAACATTGCCTTTACTCGGCTTCTGTGGAGTTACTGGATTTGTAAAAAAATATATACAGTGCATTTGACTGAAAGTCTTGAAAACTAATAAAATTAGTTCACTAAAATCTTTGGCTTAATGTGGGGAGAGTGAAGCAGTGATCTGAAGTAAAGTCAAAATAAATACAAGTGGAGGTGGAAGGGTTAGAATTGATGCAGAATCTCATAATTTGCCACACTCTGAGCTGCATGTCATTTAACTGAAGCAGAACAATAATGGCTTAGTTTGTGCACTAATGTAAACTATCCCTTTCATATCCCGTTCTAAGATGCAATAGACATGGAATTCTGGCAGAAACACTCCACTTGCAATCTAACCTGGAGCTACTTCCTACTAGCCATTTAACAACCTGCAAGTAACATTATATTCCATCTCCAATTCCTTAAGAGTTTCTTTCCTCTCTTCCTCTACATAATCCTTTATGGTCTACTGCATGCTCAAATGAACAGCTTCAAATCTAAATCATGAACACAGTTTCTGTTAAGATAGATTTTTGTTTGTTTAAAGAATAAGAGATCATTTATGGGTGAAAAGTGACAAAATCATAATCTCTCCAAGCTACTCACTATGGGGTAGTTCTTTATATCAAAAATGACTTTTAGTATTTAAAAGCTGCAGAGCTAAAATAGGCATTCTAAGCTTGTTGACTAATGATCTCTTTAGGATTTTAATGTCTTCGGCGTTAAACAAAAAACAGCATTCTTACTTTTTTAAAAAAACTTGTAAGAGCATATTTCTGATTACATTGAAGGACTTGCGACAAACAATCAGCCCAATATTTATCTACAGTCTTATGACTATGACAAAGAATCACCATCCACGTGGCACTTTAAATATACATCGAGAATGAATTAACTCCTCAAAATCTTGATGCATAAATGGACATTAATAAGTTGAAGGTGCAATTTGCATTTTAAGGACATTATATTTAGTTTTTACTTCAAAACTCCTATGATTTGTTAAATTGGCGCAAGAGCTTCACACATTATGCTTATGCATGAAGTCACTATTGTGTTTAATCCTGTTTGACAGTTGTGGGGAAAGATAAAGACCTTGGGACTTAAGTGTCAAAATTCCACCCCCACCCCATTTCCCCCCCCCTCAATCAGTTCCTAGTAAATCAAAAGAGGCATTGTACTCACAAGAAAATCAGCATCACCCTTGTCACATTTACTGTCTCCTAAACATTTTTCTTTACACTGTCCTAGGGAAGCATTAAGGTATTCACAGAAAAATTAGTGTTGAATCTTAAAGGAAAATTACAGGGTATTAATCTATTGGATAGAAATAATTGGCCTATTGGTCTGGGTAAGAAGTACCAATTCAATGCATTACTGACACGCATATTGTGGGAAGACAACACTTGCAGAGACAAGTGTTTCGCAGTTTTGTTACTGCAATAAAAGACAACTGGGTTGTTGCCCATCATTTGTTTTGCCTTTGCTGTGCAATGTGAGTGTGTCTTGCATGGAATTACAATTATTGTGACTGTTGTGAAGATGTGGAATTTACATATTCTACGGCACTTTCTGAATAGTGCCGTAGAACTGAATAGTTGGCTGAATAGTGCCTTCTGCTTTGGGTCAATCTGCAGCCCAGCACACCCATACTTACCTGGCTGACGTGGAGGACTTATCTGCCGGATATCCCTGTCTTTGTGTCCAGCAACATTACAGTATCTAAATAGTTACTAAGCCACAGATGTTGTAGTATAAAGGCTCTATTCCCCAAGTACCTCAACATTAGATGCAGCTTTATATACTCACAATAATTTTAACAACTGGTATATCTGAAAAATGCATTTAGAAAAATCATTGAAATAAATTAACTTATAAAAAGTTTTAATAGTTTAAAAAACTTAAAGGCACAGTTATTTAAAAATATTTAAAGGACAAACAATAATTGGGGGATGGTGGGGGGGGGGGGGAGGAACTTGACTTTGTCTTCCAAATGTGAAGGCCCTGATCTTCCGGAACCACAGTTGGTTCAGAGCATGACAGTGCTGGCTTTCAGCAGAGCCATAGTGGCAGTTTTTCCAGTGTAAATCTGGGGAATCTCTGCAAAACTGAACCCCATCACTAGACTCTATGTGAAATCCAGTGACCAAAGCAGTGATACATTTGACCCCCTTGTACCTATTGGAGATTTCCTGGCCTACAGTCTGTCCACGAGATTGCAGGGACTGACTAGGTTTGAGTAGCTCGAACCATTTGGCTCGCTGATCTTGAGTTGACTCTGTAAAGGCTTTTTAATATTCTGGTCTTTTTTTTCCATTACGTACTATGATGTCTGGGAATCTACACCTCCTTTCCGCACTAAGCAGGATGTCATATTGATTCATAGTCTCAGCTCATGTTGTTTTCAGCACAGAATGTAAACTGCAAGTAAAATCCAGCAGAAGACGTCTCTCAGCCCCAGTGCTTCAACCATTTTCTGTACCCTTACGTTGCTGTCTTTTCCGTGGTTGTGCCTCCACAGTTAAATTTTGTTCGTTCTCTTCCACTGCCATCAAATACACATAGTATTCTATGAACTTCAGTGGATAATAATTACTGGGAATCCTACTTCCACAGATTCTTTACAAACTTGTGATACATGCCTTTATTTTTAAACCAGTCAATGGCAGGAATATACTCAGTGGCCATTTTATTAGACACACCTGCTTGTTAATACAGATATCTAATCAACCAATCATGTGGCAGCAAATCCATGCATAAAAGCATGCAGACATGGTCATGAGGTTTAGTTGTTGTTCAGACCAAACATTAGGGGAAGAAATATGATCTAAATGACCTTGATCATGGAATGATTGTTGGTGCCAGATGGGATGGTTTGAGTATCTTAGAAACTGCTCGGCTCCTGTGATTTTTTACACAACAATCTCTAGAATTTACGGTAAATTGTGCAAAAAAAAACTAAATCCAGTGAACAGCAAATGGCCTGTTAATGAAAAAGGTCAGAGGAAGTGGTCAGACTGGTTCAAGCTGACAGGAAGGTGTCAATAACTCAAATAACCACACATTACAACTGTGGGGTACGGAAGAGCATCTCTGAGTGCACAACATGTCGAACCCTGAAGCGGGCGGGCTACAGCAGCAGAAGACCACAAACATAAAGTCAGTGGCCACTTTATTAGGCCCAGGAGAGATCTAATAGAGTGGCCTCCAATGTAAATGCTGTGACTGGTATTGAGGCCCATGTTCCCGGTGTCAATGTATATGGAAGTTCAACTTAAATACATCACTCAAAATTGCCACAATCTATGTGAATGGAAAAATAGCAAAGCAACAATTTGTATCTACCTTTTTTTAATTCAAGTGCAGTACTGATTTTACAGAGGACTCAGTTTCTAGATAATGCATTAAACCGAGCTAGTTTCTGCCTGTAGAAACAAACATAAAGGATTTTTGTGATGTTGCTTGATAAAGAGCAGTAGAATTCTCCCACTGTTTTGCCTTGGATTTAGCCAATTCTGTCACATTTATTCCTCAAACAATCTTCAAAACTGTAAGAATTTTCATTTCTCTTTTCGCATTGATGATAACTTCTGTAAACAAACTAGAGTTGCACTTATCAGCTGTGAACTAATTCATAGTTGAAGTAACTCATTAGCTATGAAGTGCTTTAGGACATCCTGAGTATGTACAAGTTGAGCACGGCATTGATAATGATAACCTTCCTCGCTGCACAACAAATGCATTTTTATGTTGGAAAATTTTCCTCAAGTTCTGATATTGCCTGTGTCATTGGAGGAAAATTGATTTATCCTCTTCAAACAATGGGAGTGCAGAGATCTGGGAAAGTAAACCATACACTGTGCAAAATATTTTTATAAATATTGCAAATACAGGAATCAAAATAGTGACAGATTGAATGCATCTATATTTTAAAGATTCTGGTTTCCATTCATAATGATACTGCATTTTATTTTACTTTCTTGTGTCTTTTCACTACTTCCCCTTTTAGTTCTTTTCTAGCTTCCTTATTTTCCATCCTATTGTCTGGTGTTCCTGTTTCTGCATCTGAACGCTATAATTTCCTAATAGTCAACCTTCATTTCAACTTGAATCAGCAGTTTGTTTTTTCTCTTACCCAGACTGGTGCAATGCTGAAGGTTACTTTGTTGCATTCTCCTGAAGCCTTCTCCTTCACCCTTCATTCCATTCCAGACAAAAAGGAAAGAAAATAAATACTTTCTGCACACTAAACAGTCACCTCATCAGGCTGGTCAGGCTTACCGCATCTCAAATAGTTGCTGGTACAGCTCTGCAGGAAGAGCCTGAGGCTTCAGTTGGGCAATTTAATGGATGCAGTACAATGACACAGGGTCCTAGTGCCTGCAGAGTAATTGAATGACTGGCATCAGAGAGATGTTACGTTCATTACTTTTCTCTGAAAACATTGTCCAGCCTCTGTTTTCTAGGTAAACTTGTATTTCTGATGAATATTGTTAAATTAAGAGTTTTTATTACAGCAGGAAGTAAGGATGTCTCGGTTGTTATTGTGGTATGTTTATTTTTTGGTGACCCCCTGTCTGTAATTTTTCTTCGCTTCAGTTTTCTGTGACTTTTCTGTTTCTGTTAAAATCTGTTTTTTTAAAAAAAAAGTTCAATATCTGAAATAGAAAATAATTTGGGATAATATACAGACTAGAAGATAATATATAACAACTTTGGAAAAATGTTTAAATCTACATTATTTTTAAGTGCTCTTTGGAATATTTTTGACTTAGAATGAAAATTGTAGTATTAAATTTTCATTATTTCTGTAACATCAGATTAATTCTTTCAACTCTCAATACAATCCATTGTAAAGATTAAATAAGCAACACACACACACAATTTGCAGGAGGAATTCAGCAGGTCAGTCAACATCTATGGAAAAGAGTACGGTCGACATTTCAGACCAAGACCTTTCATCTGGACCCTTTATAATAGCACTACCTACACACATCTAATGCTGAAACCCTTATTGGTGCTGTTTCTTCTGCCTGGCCACGCAGCAATTGAAATGCTCCCGCACAGCTGGATTTTTCATTTATATAATGTTAATATAGAGTGCCCTGCAGTTTTCAGGCCATGGAAAAATTTCCTGCTCAGAGCAATGGCGGGTCCTTCAGTTTTTTTTAAATTAGAGGGAATGTTGCATGTTGGTATTTTTGCTACCTCCAGACTCAACTGTTTCAATACCTTGCTGATCTTAATTTTGATACCAAAACTCTGGTGTGCATATTGCACCCCATATTACCTAACTAGCCTATCGCCTGTCTTTGTGGAACTATGACTCCCAGTAAACCAATTCATCAAATTTAACAGTGTTATCCTCTCTGCCCTTACCTTTCTCCTCTCTATAATCTGTTAGAATGCTTCCTTCATCTGTTCTGAAACTTTTTCTATAATATCCCTGGAAACTTTATGCCCAGTCCCTGGACATTTCTCCCTAAATCTTTTGGGTATACCAGCAAAATTCTTTTACAATCCAAAATCCAACTTCTTGAAAGCTTTGAGTTAAGCTGTTTGTTCTTCGTTTAATGCCAGAATCCCACCCCCCCCCCCACCCCCAGGAAATTCAAATGTAAGAGAGACGGTGCTTAACTTGGATTTCATTGCATTCATACTTTGGTGGCAGTATCCAACAAGTGAAATTACCTGTGATAAATGCAGTAAATATGGTTCATCATACACAATGTTTCCCCTAAATGGGTGTCTGGAGTCAAGGTCGCATTATCAAGATAACGTGTGAACTGTGATTGACAGATGAAATTCTCTTACACAGTGAGATTGGGAATCTTGTAATGCTCTGCTGAAGAGGCCTGCGGAGGGTATTCAAAATAATGATTGATTTTTAATGAAGAAATTTGGGGCTTGTGCAAGAAATTGTACCTGACTTCAATGATCAGTCATAATCGTATTGAGTGGTTGAATAGGCATAGAGGCTAAACAGCCTATATTACATTGCATAAAAAGTAAACTTTTACTGATTTTCTATAATGTCTTTCGCATTCACAGCTGTTGGGTTTGAGGTTGATGCACTGGTTTAAGTTTCAGTTGACTGAGTACTACAATCAGAGGACCATGTAACTCTGGATATAACTCTAGTAATGGGTCTGGACTACAAAAAGTGCCAGTTCAGTAGCAAAATAGATGACAGTTTTTAAACTGATAATCCAGTGTAAAAACATGGATCTAGCAGCTATCTGAAGTAGTAGCACAGTGCTGGTATGAGCCCCTAATACATTTATCGATTTATGGTTTTGGTCCACTTTAGTCTCTGAGGTCAAAAGTGCATTTGATAATTTTGTCAATGGCAAATCCTGTTAGCTGGGGTTGGCAGTTCCTTTTAGAGCTGCCAGCTTGCAGCTACTGAAACTTCGAGACTTAACTTTCACATATGTACTGCTGAATATTGAAGCCCAAGACTCGCTCAGTGACATATGGCTCTGCACCTGTCACTATGTGCCTTCACTGGAGTCAGCCCTGGCATAGAATCTGACATCTTGGTAATCTCATTGGGGATTATAGGGTTGCAGACGAGGAGGCAAAGAGGGGCGATAAGCTTATTTTTAAAAAATTATTGTTTTACCTTTGTTTGTTGTTTGGTTTTTAAATTAATGAAACATGAAAGCTCATGTTGCTCAACTTTCGTGTTTCTTAATATTGGAAACATAAAACCTTTTGGCTTCTATTAAGTGCACTCGGAGGTTGTGGGGACAAGTTTTGGGGCATGGCGGAAGGTGGCAGGCAAGTAGGTTCTCTCTGCTGCACCCATCAGAACCACTTCATGCAATCCAAGAATGGTAAGTACCCATGTGACTGGTCCTGTGTCTGTTATGGGGAATTTGGACAGTGGACTGGCCTAGTGTGATGTATAGTGGGTAACCTCAGATAAAGAAGAACGGTCTATTCAGTGATTATTATGGCAGAAATTGTCATTAAGGCAGTGAATGTACATGTAAGTATTAAGTTCAGTATCTTAACGGAACAATATACAAGCTCTATTTTGCTTTTTCTTATTAATGAGATGCTGTGTTTTTGCTTTTCTGATAGACATAATAGCTGGGAGCCAGAAGAAAATATTCTTGATCCACGACTCCTGCTAGCTTTTCAAAGGAGGTAAAGATGTTTGAATACACTATTGTCTTTTTCTCCGTAACCTACTTCATCACTTTAAGGATGATGATACCTTCTGCCAATCCCGATGTCCACTCACACACGCTACGAAGAAGAGGAATGCAGTTGTCCCCCCAAGCACCTACAGTTCAGTTTAGCTTATTGATCAATGCCACAGCTGCGTTTAGGAACTTGTTTGCACATTTTTTCATGCATGAGCAGCACACTTCAGTTATGGAATAATAGCATGAATATTTGGTTCCACTGGGACTAACAATGGAACAATTTTTGTTTATTACAGCCAACAAGAAAAAGAACTGCAAAATCGTAAACGAGGCAAGAGGCCTAGAGGCAGACCCCGCAAACATGTGGTAGGGTCGGTTCTAGTTTTGTGTTGATTTCAGTAAGACTGGTGGTTAAATTAGCTTAAGATGTTATTGTTGTAAGGAATGGTTGTAACCCCCCCCCAACTGCCAAAAGGTATTTCTGACTACACTGAAACCCTATGCTCCTGAACTTTGGACTCTATGTTGGGCTGCCATAAGTGAGTGTACACAGACACATTTGGGAACTTTATCTTGGACACAGTAGTCTTAATAATCCAAGGCATGTGATGGATATTCACTTTTCAGGGCCCAAGAGGCTTATTGCTAACCTCAGCTTTGTAGTTCAGCAGCATGACCTTTCCAAAGAGTTGGAGTTGTTTGTGACAAAGTTAACAGGTTGATGTTCCTTGTTGTAAACAGTGAGGTCTTGTAGGCCTGTGTGATTAATCAACATAAGAAATTGGGGTTACGTTAATTAGGCTGCGTTAAAGCAGACAACATTGTGACTGAGATTAAGGAAGCTTGCAGACCACCCTAATTTTGTCACTTAGCAGATCAAACATGATCGTATACTTGATCAATCAGTAGTTAAAATCAGTAGAATTATTTGTATAAATTAAAATGAGTATTGTAGCGAAGTACTACATACAGAGCTAGAGACGACACGCAGTCGGTAAGTCGTTTTGAGACTAGTTTATTCAAACTTCGCGGCGCTGGCATTTAATCCCTAGCGCCTGCCCTCTCCGGGCAGAAATGACATCAGAGATGCATTACCAAAGTCTCCCCCCGCGCACTGGCTATTTGTGAGCTGGTTCACCTGCGCAGAAACTGAGTCGCCACATAACCCCCACCCCCCAGAACCGGCGATACACTCCCCAATGACCACAGTCTGGATCAGCCTCTGTTTGGGAGGTCTGCCTTTGCGCCGCGGTGCCTGAACCTCGACCGGCTGCGCCAAGTCCACATTGGCTGGTTTGAGTCGGTCCACCATGAAAACCTCCTCTTTCCCCCCAATGTCCAGAACGCACGTGGACCCGTTGTTGTTGATCACCTTGAACGGCCCTTCGTACGGCCGCTGTAGCGGTGCCCGGTGTCCGCCCCTTCGTACAAACACAAACTTACACTTTTGCAGATCTTTGGGTACATGGGTCGAGGTCCGTCCGTGCTGTGAAGTCGGCACGGGGGCCAGGTTTCCGAGCCTTTCGCGTAGTCTGTCCAGGACTGCTGCGGGTTCTTCCTCTTGCCCTCTTGGGGCTGGTATGAACTCTTCCGGGACAGCCAGGGGTGTGCCGTACACCAACTTGGCCGACGAGGCGTGCAGATTCTCTTTGGGTGCTGTGCAAATTCCAAGCAGGACCCAGGGAAGCTCGTCCACCCAGTTAGGTCCTCTCAGGCGGGCCAAGTGACGGTGGAAGTGTTCCCAACAGGCTGGCCACAGCCGACCACAGGCTGGAGGTGAACTGAGCGCCTCTGTCGGAGGTAATGTGGGCCGGTACGCCGAAGCATGCTAGGTTGCAGTCAGTGCTCGGGCACAGGAATCGGCGGATGTGTCGGTGAGCGGGACTGCCTCTGGCCACCTCGTGAACCAGTCTACCGTAGTTAGGAGGTACCGCACTCCTCGGGACACTGGTAGGGGGCCCACGATATCCATGTGAATGTGGTCGAGCCTCCGGTGGGTGGGTTCGAACTGCTGCAGCGGGGCTTTAGTGTGCCGCTGCACCTTGGCTGTTTGGCACTGCGTGCACGTTCTGGCCCATCTGACCTGCTTGTGAAGTCCGTGCCACGCGAACTTGCTGGAGACCAGCCGGACTGTTGTCCTGATAGATGGGTGCGCCAAACCGTGTATGGAGTCAAAAACTCACCGCCTCCAGGCTGCCGGGACGATGGGGCAAGGTTGGCCGGTAGCCACGTCGCACAGGAGGGTCCTCTCACCTGGGCCTACGAGAAAGTCCTGCAGCTGCAAACCTGAGACTGCAGTCTTGTAGCTGGGCATCTGGTCGTCTGCCTGCTGCGCCTCCGCCAGTGCTGCATAGTCCACCCCCAGGGACAGGGCCTGGACAGCTGGTCTGGAGAGTGCTTCCGCCATGACGTTGTCCTTTCCCGAGACATGCTGGATGTCTGTCGTGTACTTGGAGATGTAGCACAGATGTCGCTGCTGGCGAGCTGACCAGGGATCGGACACCTTCGTGAACACAAAGGTCAACGGTTTGTGGTCCGTGAACATGGTGAACGGCCTGCCTTCTAAGAAGTACCTGAAATGCCAGATTGCCAAATATAGTACCAACAGCTCCCAGTCGAAAGCACTGTACTTGAGTTTGGGTGATCGTAGGTGCTTGCCAAAGAACGCCAGGGGTTGCCAGCGCCCCTCGATGAGCTGCTCCAGCACCCCACCGACTGCTGTGTCAGATGCGTCCACCTTGAGGGCGGTCAGAACGTCCGTTCTGGGGTGCACCAGCATCGCGGCATCTGCCAAGGCTTCCTTGGCTTTAATGAAAGCGGCTGCAGCCTCCTCGTCCCAAGTAATGTCCTTGTCTTTACCCAGGGTGTACAAAGGGTGCATGATACGGGCTGTTGAGGGGAGGAAACGGTGGTAGAAGTTCACCATACCAACGAACTCCTGTAGGCCTTTGACTGTGTTGGGCCGGGCAAAGTGGCGGATCGCGTCTACCTTGGCGGGCAGAGGTGTTGCCCGTCTTTGGTAATCCTGTGGCCCAGGAAGTCGATGGTATCGAGACCGAACTGGCATTTGGCCGGGTTAATCTACTGGCCGAAATCACTCAGGCGGGAGTAGAGCTGGCGGAGGTGGGACAGATGCTCCTGCCGACTACTGCTGGCTATAAGGATGTCGTTCAAATAGATGAACGCAAAGTCCAGGTCGTATCCCACTGCATCCATTAGCCGCTGGAACGTCTGTGCGGCATTCTTCAGGCCGAACAGCATTCGGAGGAACTTGAACAGGCCGAACGGGGTGATAAGTGCTGTTTTGAGGATGTCTTCAGGGTGCACCGGGATTTGATGGTATCCGTGGACAAGGTCTACTTTGGAAAATATTCTTGCCCCATGCAGGTTTGCTGCAAAGACCTGTATGTGCGGCACGGGGTAGCAGTCTGGAGTGGTAGCCTCGTTCAGTCTGCGGTAGTCGCCGTATGGTCTCCAACCCCCCAGCTACTTTGGGCACCATGTGCAGGGGGGAGGCCCATGGGCTGTCGGACCTCTGTACGATCCCCAATTCCTCCTTCCTCTTGAACTCCTCCTTTGCCGGGGGGAGCCTTCGTGAATCGATGGAAAGTCCGCCAGGAATCTGGTGAATTCGTTGTCCGACAGCGTGATGGAGTCCAGGTGTGGGGCCGGCAACTTGGCTTCACCCAGGGAGAATATCTGGAAAGTCTCGGCATGTACCAGTCTTTTCCCTTGCAAGTTGACCAGCAGGCTGTGAGCTCGCAAGAAGTCCACCCCCAGGAGTGGTTGGGCCACGGCAGCCAGTGTGAAGTCCTACGTGAACCGGCTGGCGCCGAACTGCAGCTGCACTGTACAGGTGCCGTAGACCTGTATCGTGCTGCCGTTTGCGGCCCTCAGGGTGGGTCCTGGCTTCCGGTTGCGGGTGTTGTACCCCATCGGGGGCAAGACTCTGATTTCCGCTCCAGTGTCGACCAAGAAGCGGCGTCCCAACTGTTTGTCCCAGATGTACAAGAGGCTGTCCTGGTGGCTAGTCGCCATAGTCATTAGTGGCAGCTGGCCCTGGCCCATGCAGGGTGGGCGACAACGGCGGGCTTCTGTGCCCCACTGCTGGTGATAGAAACAACACTGTTCACTGTCCTCCTCACTCCTGCCTCTGTGTTGTGTGCGTCCCCCTGCCGGGCCTGGTCTGGTCCGCTGTTGGTCTCGTGGCCTGGTAATCTGACTGACGGACGCCACACTCTCCCTCTTGGCTTTCCACAGCATGTCTGCCCAGGCTGCCACCTTCCGGGGGTCGCTGAAATCTGTGTCAGCCAGCAGCAGATGTATGTCCTCGGGCAGTTGCTCTAGGAACGCTTGCTCGAGCATGAGGCAGGGCCTGTGTCCGTCAGCCAGGGCCAGCATCTTGTTCATCAATGCTGACGGCAGTCTGTCTCCCAAACCATCCAGGTGAAGCAGGTGGGCACCCCGCTCACACCGTGAGAAGCCAAAGGTCCAATGAGCAGCGCTTTGAATGCTTCATATTTGCCTTCTTCTGAGGGGCAACTGTATGAAATCCGCAACCTGGGCAGCCGTCTCCTGGTCAAGGGCGCTCACCATGTGGTAGTAACGCGTGGAATCAAAAGATATCTGCCGAATCTGGAACTGGGCTTCTGCTTGGCTAAACCACACGCGTGGTCGCAGCGTCCAGAAAGTTGGCAGTTTTAGTGAAACTGCGTGAACAAATGAAGAGTCGGTCATCTTTGGTCCAAATCCTGTTTGGACCGTCGGGGTCACTAATGTAGTGATGTACTACATACAGAGCTAGAGACAACACGCAGTCAGTAAGTCATTTCGAGACTAGTTTATTCAAACTTTGCGGCGCTAGCATTTAATCCCTAACGCCCGCCCTCTCCGGGCGGAAATGACGTCAGAGGTGCGTTACCAAAGTCTCCCCCCGCATGCTGGCTATTTGTGAGCCGGTTCGCCTGCGCAGAAAGTGGGTCGCCACAGTATGATTTAAATAAACAGTTTTTAAACTACCTTGTTAGCAGGAAGTAACTCTTCCTTGGTAGAGAAGGAGGGGGGAACCACACAACTCAAATAGTGGGTATTGACAACTAGACCTCAGCAGAGAGACTAGACAAGGAAGTAAGCTAGTCTTTGAAGAGTAAGTGGATATAGTATAACCCTCTTATAGTAAGGGTACTCATAGATACCTATATTGGATAGAGCTGAAATTCTCTCTTTGATTTGGGGCTTTGCAGACATTAACCCAATACCATCACAGGCAGTGATCCATAGATTGGCTTTCTTTTCGGGCTGTGCACCAGGAAAGGGTGAATGTTGTGTCCTTTAAGTCTATGACTGGTGGTCACTATATAGAATGGAAACATCATTGCCATCTGGGGCAGTTTTTATTTCAATTCTGCGGAATTAGTACAGAGAAGCTGTTGAGCATCGCAGGAAATCTGTGTAGTAAAGTTATTAAAAAAAACAACCTTTTTTTAATCTAAATTTAATTTGATGGATTAGGGTGTTTTCTGTTAGACATGTAAATGATAAATATTTAATAGCAACCAATAGCAATTTTAGATCTGTCTTGGTTTGTAAAGAGCTTTCTAATAAATATTTAATGACGATTTTCCCACGGTCAAACTTTTAAATGATAACTGAATCTCCCTCCTGTTGGTTACATTTTAATTAATTTAGAAATGAGCCACACCCAGCTCATGGAATCATTTTAAAGGAATAATGATGCTCACTTATTTCAAATGCAAAATCGATCTCTCAATTGTTTCCTGAGATGAGGGGCTTGCGTTCAGAAGAGAAATTGAGGTCCATATTCAAAGTCTTTTAGAAAATTGAGAGGTGTTCTTGGTAAGCCATCCAAGATCCTGAGAGGGACTAACTGGGAGATGTTGAGATGTTGTTACCTCAAGCTTGGAAATGCAGAATGAGAAGGTGCAGTCTTTGGATTGGGGGAAGGCATTTAGGACTGTGATCGAGAGAAGTTCTTTATGTAATGGGCTGTAAATCTACCACTGAGAGCCATGAGTACTCAGCCATTGGATATAGTCCAGGTTCCGATCAATATATTTTTGGGTATCAAAATCATTGATGGCCTTAATTTCCAAAAACCTAATCACTCTGCCTTGACAATAGGAAGGAAAGTGGTTTGAGGCAAGAGATCAGCTGCAACATGTTGGAGGAACTCAGCAGGCCAGGCAGCGGCTATGGAATAGTCTACAGTCACCATGTTAGGGCCAAGGCTGCTCGTCAGGACTAGAAAAAAAAATGAGGAGTCAGAGTAAGAAGGTGGGGGGAGGAAAAGAAGAAACACAAGATGAAACCGGGAGGAAAGGATGAAGTAAAGAGCTGGGAAGTTGATTGGTGAAAGATATACAGGGCTAAAGAAGGAGGAATCTAGAAGGAGGCTATCTACTTCCAAATTTTCTCCTTAACAGTTACATAAAACATTTTTGACCAGATATTCCTTTGCAGCTGAGCAAAGTAAGGTCGGAGAACAGTCATAACAATGCCTTTTGCGAGTGCTGTACGCATACATTTTTTTGTCATTTCCTCCAAATTGAAAGGATATATATACATGGCAAATGGATTTTGACACAGAAAAAATTCTGCACTGGGAAGAACAATGAGCAGTGGCAATAACAGTTAAATCATTCTGGTGTAGAGAGATGGGGGATTCTGTTTTGAAAAGTCTTTGAAGCCAGCAGGACAATTTTAATATCCATTCTAAAACAAGCATACATTTTTTAAATGAAATTAAGATGTATAGCAGACTCAGGTTAAAAGATGTCTTTCAGAAACAGTTTTTATTTTATGCTGTAGTTGGTTTATGGTGTTGCATATGCTACCCTGAAAGGGTGGTGGAATCAAAGTGAGTAAAATACTCAGTAATGCATGAAAGCAGTGAAAGAAATCAGATCTTTAAGAGACTTCTTCAGTGTTCTATCATCAACTGCATTGGGTTAGAAATTTTTTTTTATTTTTGTTTTAATTTTTATCACTGTCTTGAGCATTGAGCATTTGTGGATGTAGTTCAGTTTGCAGGTTTGTAAATGTGGTGTTAATGCAGGAAATCTGAATTTTCTATTGTTATTGGGAATACTGAGCTGCAGGAGTTTCCCAACAAACTTTGGATTATACTGATATTTTTAATGAGTAATTGCATTATTCAACATGTTGGTATATATTGGAATAAAAAACATTATTTTGTCGGTAACACTGCCTAAATCAATTGATTGTTTTTAACAGCACTTTCATTTGTGTATGAACGTGTAGCAATTTCTGATTTAATTAAGCCCAGAAATTCCTGCCTGAGACATATTATTGTGCCTCGGCATTGTTGAAAGACATTGCATTGAATTATGTTGAAGGCATCATGGTAGAGTAGTAGCAGCACGACACTTACAGCTCAGGATGTCAGAGTTCAGAGTTCATTTCTGGTGCTGTCTGTAAGGAGTTTGTATGTTCTCCTGGTGATTGTATGGGTTTCCTCCAGGTACTCCAGAAAATTGTAAATTGTCCTGTGATTCCGCTGGTGTTACATAGGTGGGGCGCTGGGTGGCGTGGGTCATTGGGCTGGAAGGGCCCGTTCCACACCATATCTCTAAATAAAATAAATAGAATTGTCAGTATAAATTCATGGGCCCCTTATAACAACTTGACTACTGCCACATCCACTTAATTGCAGCTTTTGGCCAAGTAGAGTTGAAAACTAACTTTCGTTGAAACATTCCAATAGATTTTCAGCTTTTATTTTTGGAGGGTGGCATGGTAGCATTATGGTTAATGCAGTCACTTAACGGCACCAGCAAATGCTGATCACAGTTCAAGTCCTGCGGCTGTCTTTAAGGAGTTTGTACATTCTCCCTGTGACTACATGCATTTCCTCTGGGTGCTCCTGTTTCCCCCCACTGTCCAAAGTCATTTTGTAGGATTAATGAGTCAGGGCCTTGCTATGCTGGTGCTGGAAGTGTCGTGGTTTCTCGTGCCCCACAAACGACCAGGAGACGCAGAAGATTCTTCAAGAAGTATTAAACTTTAATTTGCAAATCAAAGCTAAGACAGTCATTGAGCTAGTCGCCGATTGCCCACCGATCCTTGTACATAGCATTTTTTATGGCAATCTCCTGGTTTAGTTGCATTAGCATATCCAATTGGTCTACAGTTGTATCACACGTACATCCGCCACTATTGTTTCTACCCATTGACTTAATCATGTTCTAATCTACATCTCTTCCTAGCCTCTCATTAACACACCATTATCTTCCACATTCTTAAGATTTCATTCTCCTACTAAATTGGATACATGCATTGCAAATAGCAAGTTCAAAGCTGACTACATAGTTTTGGTTACACAGCAAACAATGCAACTTTTATACTCCAATAGAAGCAAGGCGACATTTGCAGGCTGCTGCAGCAGAATCTTTGTGTTGGTCATTGACTCAAAATCACACATCTCATTGTATGTTTCAATGTCCATGTGACAAATAAAGCTAATCTTTAATCTTTATCCCAACTTTAATTTTTTGATGGTACTTTTTCTCTATCTCTTGTTCCCTCTTAAACCTGTTCCTTCTTTCCTTTTAGCAATGTCATGGACCCTAATTCAATATTCTAGATTCCAGTGCCTCTGCTCAATTCTTGAATAATTCTTCAGTTTAGGGGGTTTAACTTGAGGATTGCTTCATCATTAAAGTAAGTCAAGCTATCCTGTAGAGGGCACTGTCCCATTTCTACACCCAACTGACCTGGGGTGGAAAAAACAAACTTAAATAGTCAAGTGCAATTCTAACAAATAGGCATTTTAGCAATTTGTTTTTACTAATGGTATATAAAGTATTACCTGAACTAAGCACTCAGAATACTGTTGAACGGGAGAGTTACAATTCCACAATGGAGTCCATCAGTTTTCTTCCACTGTGCTAAATTAAACAATGGGGGCAACCTTTTTTTCATTTCATCAAGAAAACTTACTACCAAGCTTATTCAGTATATATCAAGTATCATCGAAGAGGTGCAACAGTTGTGAAGGTATAAACTCTATCAAGATCACTTGAAACATCACAGACCAAGGTGATGTGCTACAAAAGCCTCTGTTTGCATACTAACCCAACCTTTTCTTTTGGTAATCACAAGCAGTAATTCAAAGAAGTAAAAACCACTAATGATATTGTTCCATAATATTAAAAGATGGTGTCATTATCAGCACTGTCCGCCGGTAAATTGGAGCTGGGGTCATTGCTGTCCATTACACTCTAAAAATAATCTCTTTTACAGGCAAAGTCAAATCAGTAAACAGTTTATTTAAATATCAAAAGGAAAGAAATCACAGTGATTTTCCCAGTAAAAACAAATTCTCTTAAATGCATTTTAATACATAAAAATTTGGGGCATGAAATCCTCCTTAGTTACACAAGTCAGGTGCAGCATTTCACCTTCCGCCCTTTATAGTAAGACATTGTTCTTCCTCCTTAAATGAAATTGCTTCAACTTCTATGTTCAGAATGTTTATTGAAATAGTTGATTTAAAATTGGATGTTGTAAGTTGCTATTACATCAGTTGATGCAAACTAGTGTGAAAGTCAGATGTTACTGCAGCATTTGTGATAGACTGGTAGACATGATTCAAAGGCTAAGGTCATGTTTCTCAGGAGCTTGAATTGCTGGATGTGACTCTAAATCATTCTGTTAAAATGTCACCTTGCTGACATATCTAATAAGAGATCTCCAGTTATATGGTATATCTGCCTTCAAATCTGCTTCATAGTACAAAATGTATGTGCTTTCAAGGACCTTCTCGCAGTTGCCTCCATTTGTTAAAATAGATTTTTCAAGGGAAAGATATCTTCATTTTCTATGTTTGAGTTAAATTATTAAAACGGGTATTATTAATAGTTAAAGCTATTAATATGGTAAAATTATAGGTAAAATTATTAACAGGTAAATCCCATCTGCAATAAGAACAAAGAAAATCACAAAGCAAGTATAAGAAAAAGGCAAGTGATTAATGTTAATTATTGTAGCTTTGGCAGATGAATCATGAGTGCCATTCTCAGCTTAACTGAACTTTCTTTTCCTGGTGTGAAAATTACAAACTACTCTATTGATGTTTGGCAAATACCTAAGTAGTGTAGACTACCCCCCAAAATTCTAAACTTTGAAAAGCGGAGACTACAAAGAAAATGTCAATTATTTGGCTTCAGGAATGTGACAGCAGGAATTTAAAACCTAGCCCTTTCCACTATTATTACAGAGCTTGATTTAACACAGTTGGTACCTCACAGGAGTCGGTTACAGCTAGTGCACAATCCAGACAATCAATCTCAATAGCTGTTTAACTTTACAAGAAAATTAAATCATCTGTGAATGCACCTACATGTTAAAACTCACCTCTTCACTGATTGAAGAATGATTTAATTAATGCAAATAAAATGATATGTATTTACTTGATTTGGTTGCTTCTGCACTATTATACTAACAGTCAAAAAGTAATAGTTAGGCAATTCGGCCCATTAAGTCTGCTCCACCATTCCATCATGGCTGATTTATTATCCCTCTTAACCCCATTTTCCTGCATTCTCTCCGTAACCTTTGATGCCTTGACTAATTAAGAACGTATCAAACGTTGCTTTAAATATACTAAGTAACTTGGCCATTTGTGGCAATGAATTCCACAGATTCACTTCCCTCTGACCAAAGAAATTCCTTCTCATCTTTGTTCTAAATGGACATCCCTCTATTCTGAGGCTGTGCCCCTGTCTAGGCCTTTCAATATTCACTAAGTTTCAATTAGATGCCCCCTCCCCGTTGTAAATTCCTGGAATCATTCTCGTGGACTTCCTCTGGTCCCTCTCCGATGCCGGCACTTCTTAGATAAGAGACCCAAAACTGCTCACAACACTCCAAATGCATTCTGACCAATACCTTAGCTTTACATCCTTGCTCTTATATTACAGTCTTCTTTTTTGCCTGCCTTCCCATCGACTTGAGCTGCAAGTTAACCTTTCGAGAATCCTGCACAAGGACTCCCAAGTCACTTTGCAACCCTGGCTTTTAAGTTTTCTTCCTGTTTAGAAAATATTCTATGCCTTTATCCTTCTACCACTGAATGACCACATACTTTCCTAAACTATATTCAATCTGCCACTTCGTTGCCCATTCTCCCAATCTGTCCAAGTCTTTCTATAGACTCTTAGCTTCCTTAACACTATCTATCCCTCCACCTACCTTTGTATCATCTGCGAAACTGGCCACAAATTTGGTTCTGAAATTCAAATCATTGACATATAATGTGAAAAGAAGTGGTCTCAATCCCTGTGGAACACCACTAGTCACTGGCAGCCAACAAAAATACTGCCCCCCTTATTCCCACTTTTTGTTTCCTGCCAGTCAGCCAATCTTCTATTCATGTTAGTATCTTTCCTGTAATACCATGAGCTCTTGTTAAGCAGCTTCATGTGTGATACTTTGTCAAAGACCTTCTGAAAATCCAAGTAAACAGCATCCACTGACTGTCCTTTGTCTATGCTGCCTGTTAATTCCTCAAAAAATTCCAAAGAATTTGTTAGGCAGGATTTCCCCTTAAGGAAACCATGCTGACTTTGGCCTATTTTACTATGTGCCTCCAATTACACTGAAACCTCATTCTTAATAATGGATTCCAACATTGTTTCAAACACTGCCGTCAGGCTAAATCACCTATAGTTTCCTTCCTTCTGCTTCCCTCTCTTCTGAAAGAGTGGAGTGACATTTGCAATTTTCCAGTCCTCTGGAACCATTCCCAAATCTAGTGATTCATGAAAGATCATTACGAATGCCTTCACAATCTCTCGGCCACCTCTTTCAGGTCTCTGGGGTGTAGGCCATCTGGTCCAGGTGAGTTGTCAGTTTTCCAGGACTGCTGCTGTCCTTTGTAATGACAACTACACTCACTCCTGGTACCCTGACACCCTTGAATTTCTGGTATACTCCTAATGGCGTCCACAGTGAATACTGATGCAAAATGCTTATTAAATTCATCTGCCATGTTTTCTTGACTAGCATTACTACCTCTCCAGCATCATATTTCAATGGTCCAATATCCACTCTCACCTCTCTTTTACTCTTTATGTATCTGAAGAAACTTGGTATCCACTTTTATATTATTGGCCAATTTACCTTCGTATTTCATTTTTTCTCATTTTAAGTTTTTTAGTTGCCTTGTGTTGATTTTTTTTTAAAAAAACTTTCTAATCTAGCAGCCCACTAATTTTTACTCTATTACATGGCCCTCTTGTTTGCTTTTATGCTGTCTTTGACTTCAATTGTCAGCGTAGTTGCTTCATCCTCCTTTTAGAATACTACTTCATCTTTGGGATATATCTACCCTGCACCTTCTAATTGCCTCCAAAAGTTCCAGCCATTGCTGTTCTTCTGTTATCCTTGATAGTGTCCTCTTCCAATCAACTTTAGTCAGCTCCTCTCTAATGCCTCTGTAATTCCCTTTACTCAACTATAATACTAATACATCTAACTACCTTCTCCCTCTTAAACTACAGGGTGAATTCTATCATGTTATGATTGCTGTCTCCAAAGGGTTCCTTTATGTTAAGCTCCCTAATCAAATCTTGTTCTCTACACAACACCTAATTCAGAATTGTTGTCCCCTTTGTGGGTTCAACCATAAGCTGCTCTAAAAAGCCATTTCACAGGCATTGTACGAATACCCACTCTTGGGATCCAGTTCCAATCTGATATTCCCCATCTACCTGCATATTGAAATCCCCCATGACTATTGTAACATTGCCCTTTTTATTTTTAATTTTATTTGTAATTTAGATCCCACATCCTGGCTGCTGTTCGGAAGCCTGTATATAACTCCCATCAGAGTCTTTTTATCCTTGCAATTTCCTAACTCTAGCCATAGATTCTACATCTTCTGATCACATGTCTCCTCTTTCTAGGGATTAGATTTTACTCTTTACCAACACAGCCAACCCTACCTGGCTGTCATTTCGATGCAATGTTTATTCTTGGATATTAAGCTTCCAACTATGATCTTCTTTCAGCCGCAACTCAGTGATGCCCACAATGTCATACCTGCCAATCTCTAACTGTGCTACAAGATCATCTACCTTATTTTGTATATTGTGTACATTCAAATATGACACCTTCAGTCCTGTATTATCATCCCTTTTGACTTTTGCCCCCATGTTACACTCATCCCCACTGACTGCAACTTTGCTCTACCATCTGCCTGTCCTACCTGATGGTCTCACTGCACAATGCATCAACTTGTATACCAACTGCCCCATCCTCAGCCCTGTCACTCCAATTCCCATCCCCAGCTCTATCAAACCTGCGCACAAGGATATTGTTCCCCCTTGGGTTTAGCTGTAACAGGTCATTTTTGTACAGGTCATGTATTCCCCAGAAGAGATCCCATATAGCACCATGGTCCTGAAAAACATTGTCTCATTTTTAGTGTGTACTGTACCATCAGTTATGGTCAAAATGACAATAAAAAGTGACGACTTGTTGACTTGACTTGAAGATCCAGAAATTTGAAACCCTGCCCCCTTCACCATTTCCTCAGTCACTCATTCATCTGTAGTATCATCCTAATCCTGCCCTGAGTAGCACATGATACTGAGAGTAATCCAGAGGTTACTGCCTTGGAAGTCCTGTTCTTCAGTCTCTTCCCTAACTCCCAATTCTTGCTCCATAGGACCTCTTCCCCCTTCCTTTCTTACGTCATTGGTGCCGATGTGCACCATAGCCTCTGGCTGCTCACCCTCCCTCTTGAAAATCTTCTGCAGTTGTTCTGAGACATACTGGACCTCAGCGCCTGGGGGTGAGACACCATCCTAGCGTCTCTTTCATGGCCATAGAATCTCCTCTCCATTCCCCCTAACTATTGAGTCTCTTATCACTACCACTCTGCCTGACTTGACACTTTCCTGCTAAGCCTCAGAACCGCCCACTAACCTGGCTGCTGCTGTTGCTGTGTCCTAATAGGTGACCTTCCACCTACCCTCCCACCCCCCACCAACACAGCTGTATCCAAATGGGTATACTTGTTGCTGAAAGGAATGGCCACAGGGGAACTCTGCACTGACTGCTTACTCCCCTTATTTCTGGTGCTCTTCCATCTAATCAATGAAGTCTGCACTCTGGGTGCAAACATCTCAGTGAACATCTTATCTATGAGGTTTTCAGCCTCCCGTATGGTCCTGAGTAATCCAGCTCCAGTTACTTGACCTTGACTGTCAGGAGCTGAAATTGGATGCACTTCCAGTAGACATAGTCAACAGGGAGATCATCAGGTACCTGCAGTCCCACATCTTGCAGAAGGGGCATTGCACTGCTTTAACTACTCCAGCTCAAGTACCTGTTCTTGCCTAAGCCTGTTGAGCCAAAGCCTGGCCACTCTTTAACACTGTCTACTCCAACAGTGGCCACTCCGCTTACACCTTGCTTCTTTTTATTGACACCTTCCAGATGCTGAAGAGATCATTATGATTGCAGCCCACCAACGAGTTGTGAAAGGCCCCAAAGTCTTTTTAAACCTCATGTTGCCTCACCAACAAACAACTGCTTCAAGCTTTACTCTCCAATACTTCAGTGTTGTACGTTTGTACATTATTTCATTGTGGAGCACTGAGACAGGAAATCTATTCCATCATATCTGCTCTGTAACAAATTTCTAGTAGAAATACTCCAAGTCAGCAATTTTGATGACTTAGCATTTCTTCATTAGCCCAGATAATTCGGACAAGATGATGCAAATCAAAGATACAGTTGCAAGAAAATGTTTGTGAACCATTTGCAATTACCTGGTTGTCTGCTTTAATTACTCATAAAATGTTGTCTGATCTTCATCTAAAAAGTTCAAATTAAACTTTATTATTAGAGTGCATGTAACTCCAAGGTTCTTATTCTGCAGGCATACTTAGCAAATCTATGGAACAGTAACTGTAAATAATGAACAACAAACTGTGCAAATGTAAATATAAATAAATAACGAGGATGAAATAACAGGATAAGAGTCCTTAAATGAGTGTAGCTATTGCCTTTTGCTCAAGAGCCTGGTGGTTCAGGGATAGCAGCTGCTCTTGAACCTGCTGGTGCATCCTGAGGCATCGTATCTTCTACTTGATGGCAGCAGTGAGAAAAGAGCATAGCCTGGGTGGTGTGGATCTTTCATGATGGATGCTGCTTTTCTACAGCAATATTTCATGTAGATATGCTCAATGGTTGGGAGGGTTTTACCCATGTACTCGGCACAATGATGGACAAACACAATCTTCCTAAACTAACAATAACACACAAACAATTCCACTGCTTCAGGTCAATACTGAGTAGACCATTTAAAAAGTCACAGTTTAGGTTCAAAAAAGTATGTGTACCTCTGCAGTAATAATGCCTTCTACAAAATCTGTTTGGTATCGGGTGTTCAAATCAATGAATGCTAAATGAGGTGCAAAAGAACCCAAGGGTAGCAGCAAAAGACCTGCAGAAATCTCTAGAACTTTCTAAAGTCTCTGTTCATGTGTCCTCTGTAAGAAAGATCCTGATCAAGGATGCTGTTCATAGAAGGACACCACACATGAAAGAAACCACTGCTCTCCCAAAAAAACATTGCTGCACGTCTTGAATTTGCAAAAGACCACCTGGATGTTCCACAATGCTTCTGGGACAATGTTCTGTGGACAGATGAGACAGACATTGATCTTTTTGGCAGAAATGCACACTGCTACATTTGGAGGAAAAAGGGCACTGCACACTAACACCAAAACATTAACCCAGCTGTGAAGCATGGTGGAAGGAGAAGCATGGTTTGGGACTGCTATGCTGCCTCAGGGCCTAGACACCTTGCAAGTGTTGAGGGAACAAGTAATTCAAAATTGTATCAAGACATTTTACAGGAGAATGTCAGGGTCGCAGTCCATCACCTGAAGCTTAATAGAAGTTAGATGATGCAACAAGACCATGATGTGAAACACAAGAGTAAATCAACATCAGGATGATTTAAAAGAAAAGAAACTTCGTGTTTTTGGAATGGCCAAGTTAGAATTCAGACCTTAACCCAATTGAGATGCTGTGGCATGACCTGAAGAAGGCTGTTCATGCAAGGTATCCCAGAAATATTGATTAACTGGAACAGTTTTGTATGAAGGGATGGTCTATAATTCCTCCTTGCTGTTGTGCAAGTCTGATTCGCAGCTACAGGAAATATTTGGTGGAAGTTATTGCTGCTAAAGCATGTTCTACCAGTTACTAAATACAAGGGTTCACATACTTTTCCAACCTGGACCGTGAATGATTGAACAATGTGTTCAATAAAGACATTTATTTGTGTGTTATTAGTTTAGGCAGAGTGTGTTTGTCTATTATTGTGACTTAGATGAAGGTCAGACCACCATTTTATGAGTAATTAATGCAGAAAACTGGGTAATTGCAAAGCATTCACAAATTTTTTTTTGCACATTTTGTTAGTTGGTCAGTTAGCAACAGAGGGGCAGCAGAGTCCCAACCGGACACTATCAGTAGCAGACCAGATCTTGTTCACGTGCAGCTTTATACATGCAGTCTATGAGTGCTTGGCTGCAGTTTCGCAGATAAGCACCAGCGTTGTGGCTACTAGTGAAGTAGGATTAGAGAATTGAGGGGAATAAATGAATCTAAATCACTTTTCTTTTACTCTCCCTCCTTCTCTCAGGTTGACTTTTATGTTAACTTCATTTTACCTTATTTTAATGACTATTGTACATTTCATCCTTTAAAAAAACATGCATTGCTTTCTTTTCCCACAGACCTTTCTAAATTGACCATAGCTAATACAATGTCATCTTTTTTTTTGTACAGCTTGGTTCTTTGGTCCTAAGGTGGGAATTCTAACCACAGAACCTTTAACAGGTTCAATCTGATGCAGGCTTGGCAACTCCATTAATTTTAATGGAGTGGGAAAGTTCTGAGAGATGAATGGTTCAACTCAAATATCATTTCGTTAACCAAACAAGCAAATGTAAATATGTTTGTTAATGGGTGTAATTGTATTTAATTGTTTGGTTAGGTTTTCAAATTTTGATAAAGGTAATTGTTAATGATTTTTTAATGTTCATGGGTTAGATTTGCATAAAAATGTAACAGACTAATTAGTGGTTTGCAAAACTTGGTGGAGTTGTGAATATCGAACTATTCTAAGGATATAGTAGAATATAGATCATTTTTGGATAAGGGCTGAGAAATGTAGACAGAATTTAATCCAGCCAAGTGTGTGGTGTTACATTTCAAGAGGTCAGAAATTGGGAGGGAAATTATACACTGAATGGAATATGCCACAGCAGGGAATCCTGACTTGTTCTCTTGATATTTTGGAAGTATTATTTTCAGTCCCTTGAAGTAGATGATTGCCACATGTGTATTGTCAGTGAGTAAGGTTGCATTACCCCCAATGTATGAGTGAAAACTTCATTCCAGAATTAATTTCTATACCCTGCAACTAGCAAGTTTGTCTGTGGTTTTGACTGAATGAAAGCACACTTGGTTTCCAGAACTGAACTTCATGATGTCCACAACTTCTGTATAATATTCCACACTTATCTGCATAACTTATGGTATAGTGGTTCCCTGCAGAACTGGAATAATACTAGGGAAATAAACTTGGCGGTTGCTGTAACTTGTCATTGCATTCAGTAGATGTTCATGTAGCAATAATCCAAGTATCTTCAAAGAAACAAAAATGGCAAATGATAGAAGTACTTAACGGGTTGGTCACCATCTGCATCAAGGCTATTTTGTGTGCAAATTCTTCATCAGAGTGTTTTCACAGTGAACTCAATGCACCTATTCCCTTAATGGCCACTATCTAATTTCTCATGTGCTTGCAATAATTCCTCATTTGCTTCAGATTTGTAGGATTTAATAATTCTGTGATGTTTGTTTCGTCATGTACAAAATTTTCCAGTGACAGGTGTTTCTTTTCCCATTCACTTTACACAGGAACAAGAAACTCCTCTTTCATCAAAATCAAGTAGTTCTTCGGAAGATGATGAGGAAGATACGGATGATGATGAGGACGAGGAGGAAAGTGATGATCCGACCCAGTCTGCATCCCAGAGCAACGATCGCAGGAAGGATTTGGACTGCATCCCTCCAAAACGGGCACAGACAGAAGTCATCCATAGTAAAGCAGACCTGAAAGACTCGTGCAAAAAGAAACGTACCAGCAAAGTAATTCGCAGTGACCTTCGGAAGAACATAAAAATTAAATCAGGGAAAGCATTAAAAACACCTGGGAATGATACAAGTGGTGATTCTGGAACTGATGAATCATCAAAAGAGAAACTAAGTAAACCAGATGGATCCGTAAGTGAAAATAATTCCAGATCGGAGAAGAATAACATGGGGGAATCTCTGAGCACCGCAAGTGGAATGTTAAATTCAAGCATCTTCAATTCATCAAAAGCCAGCAATCAAAGGGCAGCCTCACAAACTGCAAATCATGCAGGATTAGGCCAGCATTCTTCCAGCATACTTTCTGCCAGTTCAGTGGCACTAACTAAATCTGCCTGTGAACAGCAGTCTGTAAATACACCAGTGTTAAATCAACAAGCAACGAATGAGAAAAATAAGGTTGGGTTAGTTAAAAATCCCGGAAATATTAAAAGCTCAAATGAATTATGCAAATCTGAATCTGACTCAAAGAGCTTGAATATTCCTGGAACAATGAAGACCAATTCTACTGTTTGTAGTTCAGCTAATCCAGGAACAAATTCGCTGAATCTAAACAGTCAAAGCTCAAGCGCCCTAGGTCGGAATTTGCCAACTTCAACTTCTCAGAACACTAACAATTCAGGATTAAACCTCCATGCCTTAAACCTGCAGAGCAGCAATAAGATGGGATTGAATTCCAAGAATGTGCCTAGTCCAGGAGTGAATTCATCAGGTTTGACTTCAAAGAACAACATAAACAATTTGTCATTTGTGATTTCCAGGAACTCAGCTGAATTGAACACTCATGCTGTTTCTAATAAACTACTAAACTCACAGAGTGCCAGTAGCCAGGCAGTGTGTGAGAGCAGTGGGAATGGGGTCGAGAAGGAAAATCAGACAAAAGAAGATAAGGAGGTGGCGGACACTGCGGTCCATCATTCTGATAACCGAATCAGAGACAGCGACAGAAAGGATGTTTCCTTGGAGACATCCAAACAGGGTGGCAACGTGCCAACAGAACTGAGCACAGGTGAAGAGACAATGAGCTCAGACTCTGAGCATGACTCTTCATTTTCCAGCACGGCTGCAAACCCATCCATTTCAGTCCAAACAAACCAAGACTGGAAACCCACTCGCAGCTTGATCGAGCACGTGTTTGTCACTGATGTGACTGCCAATCTGGTCACGGTGACGGTGAAGGAGAGTCCAACTAGTGTGGGCTTTTTCAATATCCGCCATTATTAGAGTTATTGGGGGGGGGAGGGGGAGGAATGAACTCTAGCTATCAAATGGTAGTCTTCCACTAGAAATCAATTCTTTTCATCTCGGGTTTTGTCAGCTCTTGATTTGTTTTTGATGGCTGTAAGCACAGTTTACAATGACGCCCAAAAACTTCATCAAACAAAATTAGTGCATTAAATAGAAACTGACCCCTTTGATAATACACCTGTTTCTTTTAAATACAGTCAGTGGCTTACTCAGTTTTCTATCTCCACCAGACATTTTTCCTGTATAATCCAACTTGAATTTCTGCAATAGAACATCCTTATTTCAGTGTCTTTTTGTAAAATGAAGGTCAAATGATAAAGAACAAATGAATGGTTTGTATTGATGCCAGAGGACATGAAACCTGGGGAGATAAGTTATGAAGAATATCCATGATGTAGTGACACATTCTGAGGAGGAAGTCAGCGTGAGAAAGTTTATAAATACAGAAGGAAAGATTAATTAGAAAAACAGTGTCTCTTGTTGCTGAAACAATTCAAGGTTTTGTTTGTTATCAGAAAATGAGAGGAAGTTATAAATCCTCGAGAGAAAAAAAAATGTATATGCCTTACTGGCAGTAAAAGGATTATTGTTGCCTGGGTTGTAGGAAGTCAAAGCCCCTGGTTGTTATTTACCCTGCCATCAGTAGAGCAGAGCATAACCCATAGTTGTTTCAGTTTGCATTATTAAAATTGTCTGCAGAATCACAGAAAGGGAGGTCAGTTTTTTAGAAAGGTTGTGCTCAGCTGAAGCTCTTGTTGAATTTCTGTCCAAACTGAACTAATATATTGTTCAGTAATTGATGCAGGCAACTAAGCAGAGCATACACAAAGGGTTTAGTTAAAATTCCATACATATTAGTGCTCATGAGCAGGTTGCATATGCTTCATTTTGTTTTAATTCACTACCATTTTAAGCCTCTGTTTAAGCCACTCTTGAAGATACTATTTTTTTAAAATCCACCTCCAGTGTATGAAATGGTGACATTTAAGTTGGTTTTATTTGGCAGAATGGTATAGCAAATAATTTAAATAGTGGGATAAAATATCAGCCTTTACATCTTTGGGCAGATATTTAATCATTGTGAATCTTTTCAGTTTTCTCACAATGCTAAATGACTAGATTGTAACAATTTATATTGCACTCTGCATACACCTCCTTCTTTTCAACCCTAACATTAGCCCCCACAGTTGTTGTGGACTTGCACAATGGAAATTTAGTTAAGTAGCCACTACAAAGATGGAGTAAACCACCAAAGTTTGTACCCATGACTCTCATGCTTTGAAATAAATCATCGGGACATGAAGTGATCTTTCAACTATTATAACATGTTGATTATTCATTTAGGTTATGGTTTATCCATATCTCAACTCTTGTCAGTTTACAGTCCTACCTTTACTTGGCAATCTCAGTAATGAAAATTTCAGATGACTCTCTCTGCAGCTTTTTTTGGGGTGGCTACAGCAACAGAGAAGAGAACTACACATTTTTGAATACACAGTATTGAAAAAGAGTTCTCCTTGACTTTATTCCTGAGTGGTTTAACTCTAATTCTTGTACATTCTTGTTTTCAAGTTCACTTATTTTGTATTGACTGCACAAACAAATCGATGTTCCTCTGGACCACAGTGCACCCACAAAACATATCACACAGAGCACACAAAACAAAATATTACCACCAATAAATTAATGAAATATAATTCAAATTGCATGTAGTGCACAGATCAGATAAACAATAAACATTTCAGTAAATAGGTCACAGTCCTAGTATCAAGACCTTGGTGGCAGCAAGGTATTCATTAGTCTTACAACCTGAGGGAAGAAACTGTTTGTCTGGCAGTCTTAGTCTTGATGCTGCTGTACCTCCTTCCAGACAGTAGTGGGTCAAAGAGATTGTGGGACAGGTGGTAGGGATCCTTAACAATCCTCTGGGCTTTTCATATACAACAACTCCCAGTAAATGTCACAAATGGAGGGGAGAAAGAGTCTGGTTAAACACTCAGCAGTTTTTACTATCCTTTTTATGGTCTTGCGGTTCGATGCCTTGCTTTCGTACCACACAATGATGCAGCCAGACAGGACACTCTCAGTGCTCCTGTAGAAAGTTGTTAGAAGTGGGACGGAGCCCCGCATGTCTCAATCTCCTCAAAGTGTAGACTCTGCTGTGCCTTCTTGACAAATGAGGAGGTGTTGGTCTGGGTTAGATTATCCGTTACATGCCTCCCACCAAACCTTTCCACTTTATTAAAACCTGTTAATATTTTGTTGTTTTAACTACCTCAAATTAGATTACCTTTCAATATTAGATCAAAATTTTCATATGCCCCAACATCATTTTGATGAATCTCTCTTATTGTGCCCACCCACTGAGATGATATGCCCAAAGCTGAATGCAATATTCCCAGATAGGACCTGACTAATCACCTGCACATCTAAGTCCAATAGTCCATTCCACTTTTTAATTACCGTTAGTACAATTTTTGGAATTAGATAGCTCACTGTCCAGCTAATAATTAAGTGAGTAAGGTACTACTAGATTGTGCATGATTCTAAAACCTCAGCTGACCAAAGGGAGAGAACAAAAATAAGAAGGAAGACTAATGTTTCTTTCTATTAAGGTCTTGGATAGCTGTAGACTTGATATTTAGGCTAACTCTCAGCGTTAGGTTAAGCATTAACTTAATTTTTATACAATTCAAATGTGTATCAAGGAACTACTGTGAAATTGTTTTTGTACTCAAGATTTCTCAAAGAAGCAAAATGTAGGTAAATAAAAAAAAAAGTAATTTCAAGCGGCAATGAAGTCATTATTTCGAACATCCAAAAAGAATGGCACATGTTAAGCTGTCTTTCTCCACAGGATTTGAGTTACAAAAATGCAGTTGTCAATTAACTCTCTGCTTCCAACTTTGTGTTTATTTTTTTGAGAAGAAATATCCAACAATGGAATGATTTGAAAGCAAAGGTGAACGTTTTAAAGTCATGTTTTTTTTACTGACAAAAGATTCTGCAGACCCCGGAAATGCAGAGTTGCACACACAAAATGTTGGAGGAACTCTGCAGGGCAGGCAGCATCAATGGAGAGAAACTGAGTCAATGTTTCAGGCCAAGACCCTTCATCAAGACTATAGATGTTGCCTGACCTGCTGAATTCTTACAGCATTTGTGTGTGTGTTCTATGTAGATAAGTGAGTGCAGAATGACAAAACTGACTTGGAGTGAGATAAAATGAAGGAAACAGAATCTTGGATGAGCTTAAATTATGAAGGAATGAAAATTGGAGGCCATTCAGAAATGAATTGGTATAATCAAGTAGGGGCTTGTTTTGGCAGCAGATGAGCTGAAACGGTTGAATTTGAGTAGGACAATGTGTGGACAGTGGAAGTAGAGATCTTGGTGATGTGGCTATGTGATTGAGAGTTCAAGGTCAGTATGGTACCCAAGATGAAAATGTTTGGTTTAATCTCCGAAAGGTGCTTTACAAGAGGGATACAGTCATTGGCAAGGTGGAAGTTAAAAGCAGTGACTTTGGACATTGTAATATTTATCTGGAAGAAATTTGTGTTCAACTGTTACTGGATGTCGGACAAACAGCGTTGACAAGTTGGAGACAGTGGAAGAACTGTGAGGTGATGTTGAGCCACAGCTGGGTGACTTGAGCATAAGAGTAAAATATTCTGTTTTCCTTACTAGATGTAAAGCAAGTATCTGCAGATGTGGAGATGCTCAACAGGTCAGACATAATCTCTAGAGAGTGCAAGAGTTAATGTTCCAGATGAATGATGGTTCATCTAATCAATAGCTTGTAAGGAAATAGGCAGTAGGAGGAGGCCAAGAGTAAAGTATGGGGAGACACCAGAGGTAGTAGAGGGGAGAGGGAAGAGAAGTAATTGCAGGTGATTCTCTATGTATGACTGGATAGATGAGACTAGAACCAGATAAGCATGGTCTCACCCAGATGAATGACAGGAGACACACTAGGAGGGATTTGGCATAGTCAGTAAGCACCACAGACAGGAGAGGGAAGAGTTAATTGTTGGAATTAAATGTCATTCAGTTTGAGACTTTAAGAGCAGTTTTGTACTATTGTAGGCTAGGAAACCTGTCTGAACAGTGGTTCAGAAAAGGATGTGCAAATATAGAAGGTCCTCACCCTGAACATTGCATAGGGTAGAGCACTGACCCATTGCAATGTTAAGGTTGCATGGTTGCTAATTTCCTCTTGCGTCTTGCTTTGTCATAAGTTCTGAATTTCGAATGGTGGGGAATGATTTCAGCAAGATTAATTTGTTATAAAATGATCAAAACATCTCACTCTTGGTTGCTTTAATAACTAAATAAGTATTTCCAGCATAATTTCTGATGCAATGAAACTCCATTTTCACCTGGAAAGCTGAAACAAACCTGAACCCCTCACCCAAGCAAAACTTGGGTAAACACATCTGGGCAATTAAGTGCACATTTCTGATCTGTTTAAATAATTTGTTTACGAGGTGAGATGGGTTTGTTTTAAATCTTTACTGGCCTATTGCTATCCTTTATTCCACCTACTACATAACAGTAATTTGACTTTAAGCAATGTACTTTTGATCTGTCTACATGAACTAGTGATTTCACGATCTTCCATCTCGATGGATTTAACTCTCACACATGTAGGTACAGCACTGCAGCCAAAGAGAGGAGAGAGAGAAAAGCAGAGGATTCCATGCCAGGCCAAAACACTGGGAAATGACAGTCCCTCTGCACATCATCCTATTAGTAAATGTACAGTCGCTTGAGAACAAGATTGAGGACGCGATTGCTATATAAATGAGGAATTGTGGTGGTCTGTGTCTCACAAAAACGTTGCTCACTCTGATCATACCAAGTATGTTGGAGAGATCCAAAGGCTTCTTGATACACCAGATGGACCTGACTGCTGAATTGGAGGAGGCAAAAGGTGGGGGCCCGTGTTTCATGATAAACACTTCATGTTACTCAGATGCAGCAGTCTTGTCAGCTCATGCTCCCCCATCCTGGAACATCTGATAATTAAATGCCAGCTGTTCTATTTACCAAGAGAGATTGCCTTCATGATTCTGACCACAATTTACATACTACCAAAAGCAGATGTTAACAAGCACTCCATGTATTGAATGCCATGATTAGCAAACAAGGAACTGCCTGCCCTGACATCTTTCAAATCATAGTCTAGGACTTCAATCAGGTTTGTTTGAAGAAATCTCTTTCCAACCATCACCAATATATCACAGGCAGCACTAGAGATCCCAACACACTCAACCACTTGCACTACAATTAAGAATTTCTACTTTTCCATGACTAGACCGCATTTTGGGAAATCCGATCACTTAGCTGTCCTCTTCCTACCTGTATACAGGCAGAGGCTAAAGAGTAGGGCTCCAGAGGTAAAGACAACTAAGTTATCATGGGATCCTGAGAAGAGGCTATGGGATTGTTTTGAGTCAGTAAACTAGGCTACATTCAAGATCTCATCAGAGGATCTGAACAAATACACCACAGTGGCCACAGACTTTATAAAAGTCGTAGATGAGTGTGTCCTCACAAAATCATTCAGAGTCTTTGCTAACCAGAAGTCCGAGCTAAACCTTGAGATCTGCAATCTGCCAAGGGCCAAATCAGTGGCATCAACATGTACAAAGTGAAACCAAGCAACATAGGTGACAAGAAGGCTTCAGCTGGGCTGAATGCTTTTTTATGCTCGCTTTGACCATCAAAAAATGGAGGAGCCTTCACGAACTCTCACAGCCCCCAATGACCCTATGATTTCAGTCTCTGAAGCCAACGTGAGAGCATCCTTCAGGAGGGTCAACCCACACAAATCATCTGGCCCAGATTATCTGACCAAGTATTAAAGACCTGTGCTGATCAACTGACAGGAGTGTTCATCAATATCTTTAAACTTTTTTTTGGCTGTCTTATGTACCCACCTGCTTCAAGCAAGCTTCAATTATACTGGTGCCTAAGAAGAATGTGATAACCTGCCTCAATGACTATCGTACAGTAGCATTTATATCCACTGTGATGAAGTGCTTTGAGAGGTTGGTGACGTAATATATCAACTCCTTCCTGAGAGGCGACTTGAATCCAGTCCAACAGGTCCACAGCAGATACTATTTCAATGGCTTTTTATTCAGCCTTGGAACATCTGGACAGCAAAGGTGCATACATCAGGATGCTCTTCATTGACTACATTCAATAATATCATCCTATCAAATCTCATCAATAAGCTTCAAGACCTTGGTCTCATTACCTCCTGGTGCAACTGGATCCATAATTTCCTCACTTACAGACCCCAGTCAGTTTGGATCAGCAACAACATCTCCACAATCTCCATCAGCACAGGTGCACCACAAGGCTGTGTGCTTAGCCCCCTGCTCTACTTGCTTTATACTTATGACAGTGAGGCTAAGCAGAGATCCAACACCATACTTAAGTTTGCTGATGACGCCACTGTAGTTGACCCAATCAAGGGTGGTGAAGAATCAGCATATAGGAGGGAGACTGAAAATTTGGCTGAGTGGTGCCACAGCAACAAACTCTCTCAATGTCATCAAGACCTAGGAGCTGATTATTGACTTTAGGAGGAGGAAACAGGAGGTCCGTCAGCCAGTCCTTCATTGGAGAATCAGAGTTGGGGAGGGCCAGCAACTTTAAATTCCCCAGTGTTAACATTTCAGAAGAGGATTTGTCCAGGACCTAGCATGTAAGTGCCATTACGAAGAAAACATGCAACACTCTACTTTAGAAGTTTGCAAAGATTCAGCATGTCATCAAACACTTTGACAAACTTCTAGAGATGCGTGGTAAAGAATATAGTAACTGGTTGCATCACGGCCTGGTCTGGAAACAGCAATGCATTTGTATGGAAAAGCCCACAAAAAGTAGCGAATATGGCTCAGTCTGTTATGGGTAAAGCCCTCCTCACCATTATGCAATCTATTCAGATTGCTGTCGCAGGAAAGCAACATCCATTATCAAGGATCCCCACCACCCAGGCGATGCTTTTTGCTTGCTGCTGTATTCAGGAAAAAGGTACAGGAGCCTCAGGACCCACACCACCAGGTTCAGGAACAGTTATTTCCCCTCTATCATCAGGCACTTGAACCAGAGCAAATAATTTCACTAATCTTCAGTTGTTTCATCACTTAACTGTTGCCACAACTTATGGACTCCTCTTCAAGGACACCTTTGACCTTTGACCAATGAAACTTTAAAAGATATTGCAACTATTGGAGATAAGCGTGGTGAAATTTTAGAGAAGCAGTGTTACATACCCCGTAACAGGGTCACTTACCAGCAAAGATAGAGAGGTCCGTTGAAGTCTGATGGTACTATTTTTAATAGTATTTATTGATAAAAATACACAAAGAATAATATCAATGCAAACATACAGATAATATACGTCATCAATACTAAATCTAAAAGTGCGGGTATAATAAGAATCAAGAAGAAATAGCTCTATCGTTGTCTAGGGGATAATGTATTGTCCAATGGAAATATAAAAGCCACTTTAGTTCGTTCAAGCTGCAGGATGCAACCTTTTTGGTTGGACAGAAAGATGGAGGTTTAACTTGCCCATTCCTTTTATGATGTCACTCCTTCGAGACATTGGGAGTTGGTTTCCCTGTTGTTAGCAAAAAGACATTTTTCTGTGGTAAGGGCACCGGTTCCGGGGCAAATGGAACCGAACGCATGTGGCCTACTCCCCCACCGGCTTCCGCTATTACAGGATCGTTAGTGTTTCTTCTGGTGCGTCTGAAGGGGCTGTTCCCACAGACCCTCTTTTATCCTGACTCACAGGGTCTCAGATGTCAATCAGGTTGGGGGTGATGCAATCCCTCCCTCAATCAGCCCACTCTGCCTGAGGGCTTCCACGTAGCACAGTATTGCAATACACAAGTCCGTCTCCAAGAGACAATGGCCGTTTCCCGTAGCTTTATATCGCCGGGGGGGGGGGGGGGGGGAACAAGACATTCAGCACGTCTCTCTCATTTCTTGGGTCTCCTGACCCAAGTCAATAGTGATCTTGGGATTCTCACAAAGGAGGGAGCTACCCTGCACCCTTCGGCCCCTCAGAGCTGTGGAACATTCATAACAGTAGAAACAAACCACAAAGACAACTCCAATGGCCAGTGTCATTTCCTGTGCTTTAGACTGAATAGGAGCTTCCTTTCGGGGAAAAAATGTTGCCAATTTTGTAAATCAATTATAGCTGTGGTCACATGAAACTTCTGCCTTTACTTTGGATTGCCCAAGTTCCCCAGGTTATCAAAAGTTAAAATAAAACCAGTAATGGGGGGGGGGGGTTCTGAAGGAAAATATGCTATTAATCTTTGTTAGTCATGGCTATTTTTTGACCAGACTGAGCAGAGGGGTTTGTTAACAATACTTAAGAGTCACCTGTGCTTTGGAGCAAGACGCCAGTGTATGCTCTCATTTTAATGTGCTTCTGGTGAACGGCACTTTAAATCTCGAGTTATAAGTATCCTCACAATGAAACAAGCAGTCTGCAGCTGTGTCAATATTAATTCTGATACTTTGAGTGTTATTTTTATTCTAATATTCCTCCTCCTGTTTTTCATTTTAATCCAATTGATGACGTGTGTGCCTGTGTAAATTGTTCTTGCATTCACCTCATTGTGGTGCAAATCTCTCTCTGTGGTCTTCGACTATAATTTTTGTTCCACTGGGACATTGCTTGATTGACGTTGTACAGGCTTGCTTTCTCTGTTTAGCTTTTGTGCAATTTGTGTACTCACTTTGTACAATTGGAAACTGTTTGCTCCTGCATCTGTGCTGAGTGATTTTCTTTACAATGAAAATAAGGCTTCCTACCAGACCCACTTCTCACAACATTTATGATGTTGTAGCCCTTCTTTTGGTCCTATCCTAGGACTACATAGCTGCATTTATGTTAACATTTATCTGAAGTTCATATGTATTGTAAAGGTTATGTCCGTAAGTACATTGCAGCGTACTTAAATATTAATTTTTGACTGTTAAGTAGCAAACAGGATACACTCATCCTTTCATTGATGCACAAACTATCTGTGTGTGTAACCCAAAAGTAGGTTGAAGGTCCAGTGCCCAAACAGATCTTTGCGGAATTTACAGCGTTCCCAGCTGCCTTCCCAAACTCTGCATATGGGCTGCAAACTTACTTCTGTGCACAATTCTTGATGGTATTAAAAATGAAATCATTTCAATTTTTTTTTCTTAATAAATTGAACATTGATTGTCCAAGGACATAGGTAGCAAATGTTGCATAAATATCTGTATTTTTTTCAAGTTAAAGAGATACTGGCTTGTGTCAGCTCACAGTCTCACTCATACTATTCCATTTTCAATAATTTATTTAAATGGAATGTCATTTTCACTCTTTCACAAGCAAATTAAAGGGTGCATTACTGCATTCGCTGGTTATGTTTTTACTTCTATGACTGGCATGCTAATTTTGCATTGTTTTTTTTCTTTCTATTGTATACTTAATCCTTGCTACGATTAACTAGGAGCTTCACACTCTACAGATATTGATCTTGTTACTTACAAAGACTAAGATTTCTTTGCCATCTACAGGGAAAAGCACGCGTTCATTCTGTTCTTCATCTCCAAGGAGTTGTACAGATTTGCACACATGAGACCAGAGGAGCACAACCAAGTGTGTGTAGTTTATTCCACAGCTTCTCGTAGCCTTTGTCTCGAACCTTATACAAAGAGGTATTGCACCTGCCGTACCTCTGATGTCTTAAAGTAGAAAATCAGAAACAAAGAGTCAAGGTTTATAAGCATCATGCACAAACTGCTGGAGGACCTCAGCAGGCCAGGCAGCATCCATGTACAGTCGATGTTCTGGCCTCCAGTATTTTGTGTGTGTTGCTCAGTTTTCCCGCATCTGCAGATTTTCTCTGGTTTGTGTAAAGATTTACATTTGTGCAAGGCTATGTACATAATTGTTTTACACTGCTGCGTATTAATTGTCTATTTGAATCACACATAAATCATCTGCACCCCTTAATCACCTCCTTGTTCAGCTGCCAAGTGGGCTTTTCATGTATGTGTTTAAAAGTTCAAAGTAAAATTTATTATCAGAGTACATACAGTCACCACGCACAACCCTGAGATTCTTCTTCTGGCGGGCCTACTCAGCAAATCTTCCAAACAGTAACTGTGAACAGGATCAATGGACAACAAACTGTGCATAAGCAAATATAAATAAATAGCAATAAATAACGAGTATGAAATAAATCGGTTGTGGTAACACCAGAAGTAGATTAAATGTAGTTATCCCCTTTTTGTTCAAGAACCTGATGGCTGAGGGGTAGTAACTGTTCTTGAACCTGGTGGTGCAAGTCCTGAAGCTCTTCTACCTTCTACCTGATGGCAGCAGTGAGAAAAGAGCATGACCTGGGTGGTGAGGATCTTTGATGATGGATGCTGTTTTTCTGTAGCAATGTTTCATGTACTATAGATGTGTACAATGGTTGGGAGGCGTTTACCCACGATAACCTGGACCAAATCCAACACCTTTTGTGCGATTTTCTGCTCAAAGGCATTGGTGTTCCCATACGAGGCTGTAATATAGACAGTCAGCACACTTTCCACCAGACATCAATAGAATGGCATGTGTAGTCATTCTATACACCGTACATCTGTTGAATTTATATGTGGTGGCATGTCTTAACATCAGTGTCTTAGGTGATAAATGTTTACAGCCTTGCAGACGCAAGTTATAATGGGTTGGGGTACGGAGTTTGTATCAGCTGTGCAATGATATGATGGTATAGTACGTTCATTTTGAGCATTTTGTTTTAAAATGCACCCTTACATCTGCTGAGGCATCAAAAACACATTTTCAGCATGAGAAGTATCACCAGGTTCATCTTAATGGGTTTACTTATTTAGAACACAAAAGATTACAGCACAGGAACAAACCATAAGGCTTATGATGGTGGCACCAACCATGATGCCAGTCTAAGCTAATATCATCTGCCTGCATGTGGTCCACATATCTCTATTCCTTGCCTGATTATGTGTCTGTCTAAATGTCTCTCAACCATTGCTGTGGTATCTGTCTTTGCTGCCTTCTGTGGCACCACATTCCAGGCGCTTACAACTCTGTATGTGTGTTTAAACTTCTCCCTCTGGCCTTTCTGAGCAGCCTGCAGGTAACTCTGCTGGGTGTAAATATCAAGGCAATTGACTGCGAATGTCAGAATTAGGTTTATATATACTGACGTATGTTGTGAAATTCAGTGTTTTGTGGCAGAAGTTGAAAAACAAATAAATCATTCAAAGGACAGAGCAGGTTAACTCTGCAACACTCCACAGCCTCTTGTGATACTGTGCGTTTGAGCCTCTGTTTCAGACTGAGATGCAGACAAACTGAATGCACTCCACCATTCATCTGTGTATCTACACCAGACTTTAGAGCGAGAGGAATACAGCTGCCTCCTTGCACGAGTTCTACTCGTGCTGGGTTGAGCATCAAGCTTGCAGTTCAGCCTCATATAACAGGCAGAGCATTGAAGAAATGGCAAGGTTGCTGCCCCATGCACCAAATTGGTGTGGGGAGGAACTTTAACTTTGGTGACATACCAAATCTCCTCAAGCTCGTAATGAAATATAGCTCTTGGTATGCCTTCATCGTCATTGCATCAATACGTTGGGCCCAGGATAGATCCTCTAAGATGTTGACACCCAGCAGCTTGAAGCTGCTAAGCTTTTCCACCAACTGGTGTGGGTTCTTCTGACTTCCCTTTCCTGATGTCCACAATCAATTCCTTGGGCTTGCTGACTTTGAGTGTATGTTTGTTGATGCAACGCCACTCAACCTGCCAATCTGTCTCACTCCTGTATACCTCTCCAACACCATAGATAGCAATTGAACTGTGCCTAGCCACACAGTCATGCGTGTAGGGAGGGTAGAACAGTGGGCTAAGCACACATCCTTGAGGTACGCCTGATGTTGATTGCCAGCAAGGAAGAGATGTTATTACAAATCCGTACTGGCTGTGATTTTCCCCAATAAAGAAGTCAAGGATCCACCTGCAGAGGGAGGTACAGAGGCCCAGATTTCGAAGCTTGTCAATCAGTACTGAGGGGTAGATGGTGATGAACACCAAGCTGTATACAAACTGCACATTGACAGAGGGAAAGCTCATGTCATACAGTCATAGAACAATACAGAGACTAATATGTTACTTACCTCTGCTATCTCTGAACAAGGGAATTCTGTGCCCTTGGGCTACTGGAGTAGTTAGGATTTGCTCCAATTACATGGGGCCTGGTGAGACTCGGCTGGAATATTGCCTACAGGATACATGTGCAATAAAGGGAGTGGAGTAAAGGTTCACCAGGTTGTTTCCTGATTTGCAGGAATTGCCCCACAAGCAGATTGGGCCGATTTTGTCTTAGTTTAGAAGAATGGTAAGAGTGCCCGTTGACACTCAAAGGCTTTGACGTTGTTGATGTGTCAATAACACTCCCTCTTACATGGTAAATTTTAAAATACTTAGTGCTCATTATGCCACAGGCATTTCGGGCAGCAATAAAGCCACCCCCATCTCGGGTGGTGTTCAGGGCTTCCTCCATCATGTCAGTAGCTTCCTCTACTGTCGGTCATGGGTACAGACATAAAGCCCTGACTCCACCCCACACAGCTCTCTGCATCATTGAGGCAAACAAGCTTTCAAACCAAAGTAAGGTTGCGGTCATCTTGGAGGAATTTTAAAATAAGGGGTTTGCAGATGAATGGAAATTGCTTCACCCACAGAGTAGTGAATTTGATCATTCTCTAAACAAAGGCATTAAGGAAATCAAGAAATATGAGTTCATTGTATAAAAAATGGCCAAGGGTTGATGGATTAACAATGGAGCAGGTTGGAGGGGCCAAATGACTGCATGTTACTCTTTAAGAATAACTAAATGCATCTTCAAAAAGCAACTTAGAATAGCTGCTAACTGGCGAAACTGGTGAAGCAGAAGCATTTTGTCGGCATTTATATTGGTAATAACCTTCAGATTTGAAAGAAGAGCAGCACATGAGGCAGATTAAGGGAATACCCACTGGCAATCCTGTAAAAGAATAATAAAATGAAAGTCAAACACCAGTCTACAAACACATGACAGACTATTCAAACATCAAAGACTTCTTTTTGACAAGCAAATAAAATACTGGCGTTGCCACTTATTGCAGGTTGTGGCTCCAGTACCTGATGAGGTGCAAGAGAAATTATTAAACACTTGCCTTCCTTTCCCTCCCAAGAGATTTCCTTCCTCCTCCTTTGTAAGCTTTAAAGAAATGCTGATCTTGCACATTTTGAAAGTGTGTGAAATCATTCTCAGACATGCAAGTGAAAATATAGATGTCACCATTCAAAGAATCAGACCCACCTGGCAACAAAATCAGATCGACAAATTAACATGCAGATCAAATACCAAAATTGCTGCAACAAGCACAAAACTCAGCAGGTCAGGCAGCATCTATGGAAAAGAATAAACAGGCAATGTCTCGGGCCAAGACCCCTCATCAGGACACTGAAAAGAACTAAAAATAAGTCACAAAGATACGGTTCCCACTTGGCTCTCTCACGGCCATGTTAACCACAGACATCTGAGGATATTTCAAAAGAGCATTCTGCTGTCCAGTGAGCAAATACTGTAGTCCATTGTTGGGCTTAATGAAGTAAAATTTCAAATGCTAATTAATCTTCCCCAGTCAGATTCCTCAGCAGACCTGTGGAATATTAACGTAGGACATAGAACAGAATAGGCCCTTGGTCCCACACAATGTCGTGCCAAACCAATTAAATTAGTAATCAAATGGCTAACTAAACAAATCTCTTCTGCCCGCACAACGTGCATATGCCTCCAATTTCCTCACATTTATGTGCCTGTCTAAACGTCTCCTAAAAGTCCCCAATGTACCTGCCTCGACCACCGCCCCAGGCAGTGTGTTCCAGGAGCCCCCACTGTGTGTAAATTAATTTGCCTGCTTTTCTTTGCAACGAAATGTAGCACACTGCAACCTCACATAGCCAGTACTTAACAAGTAGCGCAGAAGTTTTGCTGTGTAATTCAAGAGAACAAACACTCAATGTATTTAAATTATTTTATCTGCCTGTTTAGTCACGTTATGCTATTTTAAGTGGGTTAGTGCCTTATAAACAATAGTGGGCAAAGTAATTTCATACATGTATGAAGAGTGCTCAAATGTTCATAATTCATATGGTAATTCTAAGGCTAAAATAAATAGAAAGCCTAATGCTTTAGTCTCAGAGCATGTTGACATTATCCTACCCATTGAGAAAACCTTTGATCTTCTAAACTAGTACGAGATTGCTTTCTGCAGATTTGATAATTGCACCCGAGGGAAAAATAAGTCAAGAAAGGTGATAGTCTTGACCTGATTTGTACTTTTTTCGCAATATTTCACTGGAATTAAATGCCAGCATTGAATACCCGAATTTATATATATTTAAATACAAGAAGGAGAAGTTGTTCCTGAGTCTTTGGTGCTGTACCAGGAATATAAATAAGGCATTTGGTTATTGAAATAGCCATCATTTTGTTAGCCTTGACACTGCTGTATTTTTTAATCTAAATTCCCCACCTAATGATCAATTATTAATCCCCTGGTATCAACATGGTCAGGCACAGAGCACAAATGAAACAGAACCAGAAAAAGATGATCGATTAAAAGCTGCACTCTGTCCTAAACATAGATTTCATAGAGTGATCTCAGTTCCATAATTACATTGTGGATTTAGATGAATGACATTAACTGCTTACTCACAATGTTGCGTCTGATAGCCCTGAACTGGCATTATTAGATTTCTGCTCTTTAATTACTTCAGAATCACACCTTTCAAAACACAGCCTGAGCCGGAGACAATTTTAATATCTCCATTGCCTTAGTGTTTGAAATTTAAATATTAAAGGGCTTTGGTCTTTCATGCTGTTTTGCTACTTCAGTATCCACACACATCACAAGAAATAAATCAATGTAAAGAACTCAGGCTGAAGATTTGATCTTAATTTCCAGACATTTGGCTATTTGTGTAAAATAAGAGATAATGCACGTTGTTTTTCCTAATGAAAAAAAACCTCAAATTCTTCCAATTGTTTTGCTTTGTTGGTTCCCAAAGAGAAGATAGCAGTTCTAACCATGCATGTCAAAATTGAGTCTTTTTTCCAATCCATAAAAAAACTATGCATAAATTGAAGCACAAATTTCTAAAAGCTGTTAGTGTCATAAATAATAACAGAACATCTTCAGTGTGTTAAGCAGAACATAATTAACAAAACAGCTTCTGATTTTCTTCTTACTAGGACATCCGGGTCATCCTTGGGTTATGAACAGCCAACTATGGACACCCTACATTTTAACGAGCTGCCATAATATTATTAAATTTAAAATTCTGATGTTCCTTTGAAGACCTCTCTCCACCTTTAACAATTGTTCTTTCTTGCCAGTCCTACATGTATTTCATTTCATTCATTATGATTTTGGAGGCATTGTTGCCATTTTGATTGATGTTCTGTTTTCTCTGACTGAGGGACAAAATCAGCTAATGAGCATCAGTACAAACAGAACCAGGGGGTGACCTGTATTCCATGATGTAACTTTCAACTTCCAGATCACCTGCTTTCTCCCTCATATCCTTTTGGACCTCTGATGCAGAGATAAAATTTCCTCAAATAAGTTGGATATTGAGTACTCAGGCAGCCGAGAATGATCAGCCTCCTTTCCAAAGAAGAGGTAGTTACCAGAGGAATGTTTCTTCAAACAACTTTTTCTGGCAATTGCCTTCGACATCAGCCTTTCTTTTAGACTGATTCTTCACTGAAGAGCTTACCCGGAGAGTTCAGGAGGTAACTGTCCCAGCGAAGCTGTCAAGCGACTCACAGCACTCAGGATATAGGTCATTTGCCAACAACATGGAAACTGGTGTCTGACTATAGAGATGCTCTGTGGTAATTCATATCCCTGCCAGATGCCAGCAGAGTGCATCTGCTTCACTGCTGTTTAATTGAAATGTCAGATTTAAATGCTGTACAGGATAAAATAGTAAATTAGATAACAAATTACAAAGCTAAAAACTCACATATTTTATAATTACAAAAGGTTATGCAGATACTGAAAATCCACACATTAGGTTCGTCTGAAAGATCTTGGCCCGAAACATTGACAGCTTATTCCGTTTCATAGATGCTGCCTGATCTGTTGAGTTCCTCCAGCATATTTTATAAATTCCTCTGGTATTTCTCACAAGTAATCTCACATTTCATTTCTGAATGTAAGCTCAGCCTCTGCCATGCTCTCCTTCAGACACTGGTAATTCTTCTTCGATGGTCCTTCATTTCTGAAGAAAAAATACCTATCCACCGAGACGAAGAAATCTTAAGAAAATTTTTTTACGTTCACAACAAAAGGTGATTTTAAACAAGAGGAATCTGCAGATGCTGGAAATTCAAGCAACACACACAAAGTGCCGGGGGAACTCAACAGGCCAGGCATCATGTAGGGAAAAAAGTACAGTCAACATTTTGAGCCGAGACCCTTCGGCCTGCCTTCAAAATTGTAATGGATGAAATCAAATGCATGTAGGGTTGGCAAGAAAGAAAAATTAGTAAAAGTGGAGAGAGGTCTTCAAAGGAACATCAAAGGAGAATCTGTGGACACCCTACATTTTAATGATCTGCCATAATTTTATTAAATTTAAAATTCTGATGTTCCTTTGAAGGGGTTCCGGCCTGAAACATTGACTGTGTTTTTTTTCCCATAGATGCTGCCTGGCCCGCTGAGTTCCTCCAGAAAAAAGTGCTTTGATCTTTTTCTCAGTTTGGTGCTAGTGAAGTCAGCAAGCATACTAGTTCTGAAATTGGTGGCAATTCCATTTCACTCCCAGCCATTGTGAAAAGCAGCTCCACAGAAGCAATCTAAATATAGCATCCAGGTCTATTGATCAAATACACTGTGCCAACATAAATGATTACCTGTATAGGTGCATACTCTGAAAATTATTACTTTCCAATCCTGGTACTGTTCACTAAAATAATGTAGTGAGCTGTGCATTTTATATATAACCTTTCTGGATAAGGTATCAAGGCACTGAACAGTTCAAGTCTCCAAAGGATCTGCAACATCAACAACATCTGAATCCCAAGAAATGCTATATCCTCAAAGCAACTCATACATATTTGATATGCTCTCCAATAATAGCATTATTAATTGGTATGTTATTGAATTCCAGAGATCCTTTTAGCATTAAGAAGAAAGTGCATTGGACTATAATTCCCTGCATTGTCAGAATATGTGGCCTTGTATCAATTCACCAAGAAGGAACACATAATTCTGTCTGGAAAACATTTAGCCATGTTAATTTACTTGATGAAAACTTTTGGTAAATTGTTAGTGTAGCATATTTGAATAAAAGGTTTTGCAGAATATTATTAATTTCATTAGTGTGTTTCTAAAAAAATTTTGTTGAAGGTCTTGAATTAAAATTGAAGCTAGTGAGAGATAAAAGAGGTCCAAGTTACAGGGCTGACCCCCACATGATTCTGACAGTCTGAATTCCAGAGACATACAGTACAAAACCGCAGATGCTGGAATCTGGAGTGCGAAACAAACCCTTAGAAGAACTCAGCAGGCCAAGCAGTATTTGTGGAGGAAAATGAAATGTCAATGTTTCAGGTTGAGAACTTGCATTGGGACTAATGCTAGACCCTTGTCCGTTTAGTAGTTTATTTTATCTGTCAAATTGTAACATTCAGGGAAGGGTCATTTCAACTAAAATACATTTAAAATGATAAATCAACAAGAAATTACACTGAAAGAATTGAAATTGCATTCCCATGGATGAAAGTTTTCATTTGTTTCTTTTACATATTTAAATAAAAGGCTTTAGATGTCTTAGAAAGGACAGGGAGGGAGGCAAGAGAAGTGGGGTCGTGGCACTGTTGATCAGAGATAGTGCCACAGCTGCAGAAAAGGAGGAAGACATGGAGGGATTGTCTACGGAGTCTCTGTGGGTGGAAGTTAGGAACAGGAAGGGGTCAATAATTCTACTGGGTGTTTTTCATAGACCACTGAGTAGCAACAGGGACATCAAGGAGCAGATAGCGAGGCAGATTCTGGAAAGGTGTAATAATAACAGGGTTGTCGTGGTGGGAGATTTTAACTTCCCAAATATCAATTGGCATCTCCCTAGAGTGAGGGGCTTAGATGGGGCAGAGCTTGTTAGATGTGTTCAGGAAGGTTTCTTGACACAATATGTAAATAAGCCTACAAGAGGAGAGGCTGTACTTGATCTGGTATTGGGAAATGAACCTGGTCAGGTGTCAGGTCTCTCAGTGGGAAAGCATTTTGGAGATAGTGATCACAATTCTATCTAGCATTGGAGTAGGATAGGAACAGACAAGTTAGGAAAGTGTTTAATTGGAGTAAGGGGAAATATGAGGCTATCAAGCAGGAACTTGGAAGCATAAATTGGAAACAGATGTTCTCCGTGAAACATACAGAATAAATGTGGCAAATGTTCAGGGGATATTTGCGTGGAGTTCTGCGTAAGTATGTTCCAATGAGACAATGAAGTTATGGTAGGGTACAGGAACAGTGGTGTACAAAGGCTGTTGTAAATCTAGTCAAGAAGAAAAGACGAGCTTATGAAAGATTCAAAAAACTAGGTAATGATAGAGATCTAGAAGATTATAAGGCTGGCAGGAAGGAGCTTAAGAAAGAAATTAGGAGAGGTAGAAGGGGCCATGAGAAGGCCTTGGTGGACAGGATTAAGGAAAACCCTAAGGCATTCTACATGTGATGAGCAAGAGGATAAAATGTGAGAGAATAGCACCAATCAAGTGTGACAGAGGAAAAGTGTGTATGGAATTGGAGGAGATAGCAGAGGTACTTAATGAGTACTTTGCTTCAGTACTCACTACAGACAAGGACCTTGGTGATTGTAGGGATGACTTACAATGGACTGAAAAGCTTGAGAATGTAGGTATTAAGAACGAGGATGTACTGGAGCTTTAGGAAAGCATCAAGTTGGATAAGTCACCAGGACTGGACGAAATGTACCCCAGGCTGCTTTGGGAAGCGAGGGAGGAGATTGCTGAGCCTCCGGTGATGATCTTTGCATCATCAATGGGACGGGAGAGGTTCCAGAGGATTGGAGGGTTGCGGATGTTGTTCCCTTATTCAAAAAAGGGAGTAGAGATAGCCCAGAAAATTATAGACCAGTGAGTCTTACTTCAGTGGTTGGTAAGTTGATGGAGAAGATCCTGAGAGGCAGGGTTCATGAACATTTGGAGAGACATAATATGATTAGGAATAGTCAGCATGGCTTTGTGAAAGGCAGGTCGTGCCTTACAAGCATGATTGAATTTTCTGAGGATGTGACTAAGCACATTGATGAAGGTAGAGCAGTAGATGTAGTGTATATGGATTTCAGCAAGGCATTTGATAAGGTACCCCATGTAAGGCTTATTGAGAAAGTGAGGAGGCATGGTATCCAAGGGGACATTGCTTTGTGGATTGAAAACTGGCTTCCCCGCAGAAGGCAAAGAGTGGTTGTAGACAGGTCATATTCTGCATGGATGTTAGTGACGAGTGGCGTGCCTCAGGGATCTGTTCTGGAAACCCTACTCTTCATGACTTTTATAAATGACCTGGATGAGGAAGTGGAGGGATGAGTGATTAAATTTGCTGATGACACAAAGGTTGGGGTGTTGTGGATAGTGTGGAGGGTTGTCAGAGGTTACAACAGGACATTGATAGGGTGCAAATCTGGGCTGAGAAGTGGCAGATAGAGTTCAACCCAGATAAGTGTGAGGTGGTTCATTTTGGTAGGTCAAATATGATGGCAGAATATAGTATTAATGGTAAGATTCTTGGCAGTGTGGAGGATCAGAGGGATCTTGGAATCCAAGTCCACAGGACACTCAAAGCAGCTGCGCAGGTTGACTCTCTGGTTAAGAAGTGTACAGTGTATTGGCCTTCATCAACCATGCGATTGAGTTTAGGAGCTGAGAGGTAATTTTGCGGCTATATATGACCCTGGTCATATTTGGAGTACTGTGCTCATTTCTGGTCACCTCACTACAGGAAGGATGTGGAAACCATAGAAAGGGTGCAGAGGGGATTTACAAGGATGTTGCCTGGATTGGGGAGCATGCCTTATGAGAATAGGTTGAGTGAACTCGGCCTTTTTTCCTTGGATGAGAGGTGACCTGATAGAGGTGTGTAAGATGAGGAGAGGCATTGATCATGTAGATAGTCAGAGGCTTTCTCCCAGGGCTGAAATGGCTAGCATGAGAGGGCACAGTTTTAAGGTGTTGGAAGTAGGTACAGAAGAGATGTCAGGGGTAAGTTTTTTGCGCAGAGAGTGACGAATGCGTGGAATGGGCAGCCAGCAACAGTGGTGGAAACGAATACAATAGGGTCTTTTAAGAGATTCCTGGATAATTATACAGAGCTTAGAAAAATCGAGGGCTATTACCCTAGGTAATTTCTAAGGGAAGGACCTGTTCAGCACAACTTTGTGGGCCGAAGGGCATGTATTGTGCTGTAGTTTTTCTATGTTTCTATATTTCTATTGGACTGATTTGGATTAAACTCAATAACACAAACAGAGTCACACAAGGAATTATTGAACAAAATTGAAGTGTATGGTGTAGGAGATAGATTGAGAGTGTGTGGTATAAAGTAATACATTGGGACGGGTTAAGAGTTAGTTTACAGTGAGCAGGAATAAATGGTTCATTTCTAGTTTGAGAAGCTGACAAGTGAATTGTTTGGTGATCAGTGCTGGAGCCACAGTAATTCACAATCTACATTAATGATTTGGACAAAGGATCATGTACAATCTGTTCAAGTTTAATGGTAATAGAGAGTTGGGGGCAGTGTGGACCTTGAGGGAAATACAGAGGTTTAAGTAGGAAAAGTGAATGGACAAGGCTGTTGCAGACAGGACAGAATCTGGAAAAGTGTGAGATTAAAGATTGAAAAAAAATAAAGAATAGCTTTATTTGATGCACATGTCCATGAAGACATACAGTGAAATGCAGAGGCCATCCACCTTCATTGACGAAATTCAAATACAGATCATTAGTAAAAACAGAAATAAACTATTATTCAGAGAGTTACTTCTTGTACATGTGTCTCTGAAAGTTAACTGCAGGCACAGCAAATGATTAGGCAGGCATGAAGTATGTTGGTCTTTATGGTAGAAGGATTTGTGAACAGGAATAGATGCATCTTAGTCCAAAGGTCCAGTTGAAATAGGAAATGGAATATTGTTAATAGATTTAGTCTCCTTACTAAAGCTAAGATATACTAATCATGGAGGCAGTGCTGAGGTGGTTCACTGGGTTGATTTCATGGATGGTACTATGTAATCTCAAGAGAGATTAAGAAGTTAAGCCTATCGTTAATTGAGTTTAGAGGAATGAGAGACGAGCTCAGATAAGATTTGGCAAAGAAGATATAGTGGTGATGTTTCCTCCCCTGGTTGGATCATCTAAAACAGTCATCGACTTTAAGTAAGGGATCATCCTTTCAGAACAGAGACGAGAAGAAATTTCTTCATCTGGAAGGGTGGTGAATCTTTGGAATTCTCAACCAAAGAGACATTCACTGAGTCTAATCAAGTCTGAGATTGATAGATTTTTGGATATTAAAGGAATCAAGAGATATGCATTTAGTACAGGGAAGTGGAATGAGGTAAAACCACCATGATCTTATTGAAATGCAGAGCAGGTATGAGGGAGTGAATGGCCTTTTCCTGCTCATATAAAGTTTATACAATTCTATAGATTTAAAATTGTAGGAACATAAGAAAATAATTTGCACAATTTTATCCAACCATAATGAAAGGGAACCCTATGCCATTAAGCTTACTGATGTTGCTCCTCTCCACGTTTGTTGGCATATTGGGTGGCAACCTTGCCACTTCTTCAGTGTTTGTTTTTACGAGGCCGAGTTGCTAATTCAAAGCTCAACCCAGCACAGATGGAAAGTATGCAAGTAGCCAGCCGGATTCGAACCCGGGACCACCCGTGTTGGAGTTTGGAGTAGATGGGACACCATTAAACTTAACCTGTACTCTAATCTCTTATCAGAACTATCAAAATATGCCATGAAATATGATCTTGTTGAATACTTAGTAAAGTTAAACATGGAACTAGAAAATAGAAAATAGAAAATAGACTATGTAGGAAGTTTTGAATAACATGACAAAATTGTAATATTATTTAATGTATTAATATTGTAATGAAATTATTTTAACAAATATATAAAGCACCTGAACCCATCCTTCAACACAAATACATCTAAACAGTTATGATACAGGTCAATAACTACAATAAAAAACAGTCCTGCTAAATTAGCTTCTCTGTTTAAAGCTGAAGAAAACAAGCTGATAACATTATCACATTATGTTTCTAATGGCTACAGGTTCTCCTGAGTCTCCAGCACCCAGCCTCTTTTTTTTTGGAGATAGTTACAGCTGTTTTTTGCTGGGAGCAAAGTGATGAAGATGAATGGAAGGGCTCATTAAAAAAGGCACAGTCTTTGTCATCAAAGGGAATGGCAGTTTTCCATTAGCCATTTTCCTAATCTGCCAACAAAATGCACAACTTCATAGCCTGGGCAACAAGCTGAGAAACAATAGGCAAATTGGAAAAAGTACGAAGTGAAACTCTTTTTGCACACAAATTATTTTAAAATGATTTTGAACATCTCCTTCCAAAGAGGAATATTGAAGAGCAGGATTATGTGACTTGTTGAAGAAAATCCTCACTAGATAGTCAATGAACCTGTTTCTGTTACATAATAATAAATTGTATATTAGAATATAAACCTACAGAACTTGCATGTCTATTTGAAAGCTTTATGCATGTCTTAAAAAAGCTTTTGCTCAAGGTTGTTTTACGTTATTCCGATTAGCCATGATGACCTTTAAGATTAGATTAGATGAGCTTCATTTGTCACACGCACGTTGAAACGTACAGAGAAGTTCTTTGTTTCTGTCAACTCCAATCAGCAAGGATTCTGCTGGGAGCAGCCCGCAGGTGTCACCACGCTTCCAGCACTAACCTCAACACGCATGTCCTTGGGACGTGGGAGGAAGCCCACATCAGCATGGGGAGAATGTTCAGACAGACCCCCTACAGAAGCCGGTGGAATTTGAACCTCGACCAGTGATCGGGGCTGTAAAGCAATGCGCTGTGTAGTATCTCTTCTACTTTGCAAGACAGCTCACATAAGTGGTGCCTCTGTGTGGAAGAGTCTGCAGTTCCTCATTAGCCATTTCAGGTTCTACAAAACTGGAATGGAAACAAATTATCCTTAATCCCAAGGAAGTATCTTGGAAGAAGAAAGGCCCAGGAATAGCTGAGGGAACTCCATCACCATTACTGAGAAAGCAGCATTGAAATGAGAAACATCTCAGGAGGGTGGAGCCACATAGGTGTGGCTGTAAACCTTGGGAAGGTTGTAGATGTAAATGGAGAGTTCCTGCTTTGCTAAAGAGCTTAAAAATTCAAATATTATCCATTATTCCCTGTAAATAGTTGGATAATTGCAGCAAGTGTAAGAACACAGCCAGAATAAGATTAAGCCAGTGTTATACAATTTGTTTCTTAACTGGAGCAATTGCGTTGATGGAGTATTTCCTTGGGGAGACGGGTATGTAGATGGTGTTCCACAGTCCCTCCAGTTGATGGCTTTCTTGAAGTCAAAGGTGGTCAGGAATTGTGGTTGGTGCATCTTGTTTAGGCACCTTGCATATCCAACACCATTCAAGGCATCAATTCAGATAAGAGTCACCATCTTCCAGCTACTCTACAATTTTAAGATGTACTCAAGTTTTACAAGATCAAGATACACTTGAATAATACCTAAGCCAGACCATGTATGCAGGCTATTACAGAACTTTACCACTACTACTCAAGCTAACTTTTAATCATTTGTTGTTTTTTTCTCAAAAGCCACAAGTTTCTCATCTGTATTTCCCTATTAAATACTGCGGCTAGTGATATCCTGATATGAAACACACACAATAAACATACTCACCACTTGTTCAGTTAATTGTGTAAAAAAATACACGATGGAACACATCAAACACGGCAATTATCAATGTTTTATTGTTAAGAAAAGCAGATGAGCTGCTTCAGCATTTGACAAGAGAGGTGTTACATACTGTTGTGAATTATTTCGCACACCACGTGAGATAACAGGTTTAGCTCAGGTTTCAGAGTTGAATACCTGAATGCAGGAAATCCTTATATAACAGAAAAAAACTTCAAATTCCCAGTATTATTGGATGTCTACAATTATAAGTAAGACAGTGTAAAATATACTTTCCAGAATGTTCAAAGTAAATTTATTATCAAAGTACATATATGTCACCATATACAATCCTGAGATTCATTTTCTTGCAGGCATACACAGTAAATCCAAGAAACATAATAGAATCAATGAAAGACATTGGAAAGTAGCCATTGTGATTGCAGAATCCAACTAATATATTCCCATAATACTGTTCAATCATATTTATTTATTCATTTCTATCATTTACTAAACTTCTAGCGTCCAAAAATAAAGACGTTAACAAAATGCAAATTTTATAACAGCATATTAAATTGTTAAGTTCTATTTGATGCCTCAACATTTCTTTTTTTATTAATTTTTAATGCATTTCTACAGTACAACTACAAAAAAATCAACAAAAATGATTAATACAATGCAAAACAAATGTATCTAATATATAATTCATAACAATAAGGAAAAAGCACCCAAAATAAAATCATATAAAGTTAGTATCCTCCCCACCCTCGCAATACAAAGCTCCAGGCCAGCCATTGCAATACGTAGAAGAAAAAAAAAATAATTGGAGCATTCGATCCCACAGAGCTGTGAATGTATATTTAAAAAGTATAATGCCTACTAACAAAACTATCATGTAATTCCCATCAAAAAGAAACAGTAAAACTTACAGAAAAAAAGCTGAAAGTAAGGGATTATGGTACAGAAAAAAAGAATAAACTTAATCTAAAGAGGAGTTATGAAAGTATTCAAGAAAAGGTCCCCACACCTTATGAAACTTTATGTCAGAATTGAGAAGTGAATAATGACTCTTTTCAAGGTCTAAACAGGACATAATATCACTAAGCCATTGAGCATGAGTGGGTGGGGCAACATCTCTCCACCTGAGAAGAACTAAGCATCTAGCCAAAAGAGAGGCAAAAGATAATGTTCGACGTTTAGACTAAAATGTATGTCTGCCTCACCCAGGGTACCAAAAAGGGCAATCAGAGGATTAGGTTCTAAGTGGCAATTAAGAATATTTTTACTAGGCGATATTGAAGGGATAAAACCGAAACCCAAATTGAATAAATATCAGAAAGAATTTATAAAAATTGCATTGGCATTAGCCAAAAAGGCTATTGCAGTTACTTGGAAATTGGATACATACTTAAATATAGATCGTTGGAAGAAGGAAATTTATGGCTGTATTCCACTTGAAAAAAATACTTACAATTTATGAGATAAATATGAAACATTTTTGAAAATTTGGCGCCCTTATTTACAAAAGACAGGATCAAATATATAGGTGCTCTGAAGATGAAATAATTGGTTATTTGGGGAAATAAATAAATATATATACTAAAGTTATTATGAACTCCATGGAGCATGTGGGGATCTTCCGATATCCAGGCACTCTTTCTTTCTTTCTTTTTTTTTCCTTTCTTTCTTTCTTTTTTATATAGGGATATTAGGGGGGAGGGGTTAAGGGGAGCGGGGTAGGGTATATATATATTTTTTTCCTCTCATATGTTTTCTTTTATTTCTGTAATTATTTGAAAACTCAATAAAAAAGTTAAAAAAAAGAATATGGGATAAAGATAAAAAGACTTCTCTCCAGAATTTCTCTGGACTATGACAAGCCCAGTACATATGAATAAGAGAAGCCTCGCCCCCCCCCCCCCTTTACACTTGTCACAATCAGGACTAATGTCAGGATAAAACCACAACAATTTAGTTTTAGACATATGAGCCCTATATACAACCTTAAACTGTAAAAGACAGTGGTGAGCACATAAAGAGGTGGAATTAATTGACTTAAGAATTGAATCCCAAACCGCATCAGATAAAGAAATATTTAAATCATGCTCCCAAGCAGTTCTAATTTTATCAAAGGGTGTGGATTAATACAAAGAAACAGGTCCACAACATTTTCTCGGGCATCTCAGGGGAATTGGATATTAAAGGGTTAATGAAATGTCTAATTTGTAGGTAGCTAAAGAAATGAGTATTAGGTGGGTTAAACTTTACAGATAGTTGTTGAAAAGGTTGCAAAATGATTATCTATGAAAAGATCTTCAAAGCGCCTAATACCCTTTCTGTACCAATCATGAAATGTTGAGTCTTACGTAGAAGGTAGGAAAAGATGATAGTGTAAAATAGGACTAGAGAGAGAGAAATCATGAAGGTCATTATATTTTCTAAACTAAGCCCATATTCTCAGAGTATGTCTAATAAGAGGATTAACAATTAGTCTAGGCAAGTGACAAGGAAGTGCAGATCCAATAAGTGCAGAAGTGGAGAGATCCTTAGTTGAGTTCAACTCCATTGCCACCCATTTTGGGCAGTCAGACTAATTATGAAAGAAGGACCAAAAAGTAAGACAACAAATATTGGCTGCCCAATAATGTAAACGGAAGTTAGGCAAAGCCATACCGCCTTCCTTTTTAGATTAACATTTCTGCTTGATAATCTTCATGTTTTCCTAAGCCTCAGATTTAGGTTTGACATTGCAGTTCATAAGGATGACTCAATGAATATAAATTGTAAAAGCCAAAAGCACTCCATTAACTAAGATACAGCAATATCATCAGCTAAACCAATGAAAAGTTTTCTCTGTTGCTTCAATCAGTTTCTGATTAAAGGAAATCTAAGTTATTTGGAAAAAAAGCTAGCAGATAAACTACACAATCTTAATTCTGGTTATGTTCTTGTTTAGCAGAGACATCTAACACACATTTTTATGTTGTGGGAAGTATGAAGTCTGTACTAATCACACGCTTGGAGCTTTTGTTGTGTTCTGTAAGATTTGGAGTTCATTAAGCCTTCACTTGTTTCAGTGAATTTTGATGCAAACAATGTCTAATGGTCCCAGCTGATCATCACCTGTTTCCTTAATTGGTAGAAAATGTGAACACAGTTTCGAGTAACGTTTGAACACAGAGAGTTAAATACAATGTGATTCCTTTTGTTTGTTTTTTTTCTCAAAAAGGTAGAAAGGTATACATTTTGAAATTTGCCACTTTTAATTTTTAGATGGCTGGTGATTAGAATGTTTACCTGTCTTATTTGCTATCAGAACCAGAGGCAGCAAACCCAATGACTCAATATTCACAACCCATGACGAACCTGACAGTAATATAAACAGATTTACATATGTGACTATGTATGCTCCCTTTATTTGTATGCTCCCTGTTATTTCCTATGTATCATTTTGTTATTGCTGTTGTTCCATGTGCTGTACCAGAAAGAACACCTCAGCTACAGTGCTAAAAAGGAGCAGACAAAATATCTAAGTTAAAATCACTTACAGTACAGTCCTCCCATTAGAAGATAACACTCATGCATATACAAGTGTGCATTTCCCAACTGAGCAAACCAGTACTCCATCTGCACAAATTTGCATGGATTACTACTTATGTTTTATTTATTTTGTTTAGAGACATGGCCCTTCCAGCCCAATGAGCCCCTGATGCCCAATTATGTCCATGTGTCCAGTTAACCTACTAAATCGTACGTCTCTGGAGTGTTGGAAGAGACCGGAACACCCAGAGGAATCCCACATGGGTCATGGGGAGATCATACAAGCTCCTTACAGACAGCAGCTGATGCTGAAGTAGCACTACACCAATGTTCCCCAACTTTTTAGGCCAATGCCCCCCCCCCCCCAAAGCACCTTCATACTTGCCAATATACTTTCCACAGCTTCCATAGTGTAAAAACATGTCTACCATATGCCACCTTGAGAAAAATAATTCTGTTTTAAATTCTTATTTGTGTTTAAACTTAGCTTATACAGTACCTGTGCACTGTACAGCAGCTTTGATATCAATGTGATCCTTGAGCTTGATGTTTTTAGCAAGAGTTGAAATATCTGGTTTAAGTTGTGACAGCAAAAACCTTAAGTCCCCATGCACAACATTGTCCAAGCAGTTTTTTTTTGTGAGTATGTAGTTCACTGCACTGAAGCCTCTTTCAACATGGTAGGAGGATGGAAATGCAATGAAGAGCAGTTTGGCTCTTCTCCAAAAACCAGGAAACTTTGTATGACAGTGTAGCCACATACTAAAAACTCATATTTATGAAAGTCATTTTTGCTTCTTCAACATTCTTAACTTCAATAATTTATTCTTGCAAGCTCTCTTCCTGTTCTTCCACCTTGCAAAAAAATGGGTTAATTACACAGTCAGGAGTTTCCAGATCAGTCAAATACTTGAATCAATTCTGAAAATCCTACTTCAGTGACTGCTGGAGTAAGCAGTACTCTTGCAAATCATCGTCTGTGAAAGAGAGTGCCATACTTACCATGTAGGGAAACTGTAAGAACGTTCTTCTCCCAGTGTTTTGCTTATATATTTTCAATTTTCTGATACAAGTGGACACTGCACTATTTGCCTGGACTAAATTGAAATTCTCACCCTGTAGTTTCATATTTAGAGTGTTTATTTTGTCATACAGATCAGCTTGGTATGCCAATCTTCATGTAAAAGTTCAATATTGTTTCCCAAGATGTTGTTGACTTTGAGCAAAAGTTCAACCAGTGTCTAAAAGATCAAAGAAACATGATAAGCAGCAGCCTTCTGACAGCAAACATACTTCAGTGTGAAGAAGCAAGTGTTTAACTCTTCGTCATTATCTTGGCACAACAGGTGAAATATTCTGCTATTTAATGAATGAGCTTTAATTTTGCTGATAGCAGATATTACAAGAGTTATGCTTGAAAAATGTCACCTGCTGAGGTTTTTGGCTGCAAGATGTTGAATTACGCAATGGATTGCAAACAGATTTGGAATTTCTATTTTCATAAATGCCACTAAACCAGCATGGCGACGTGTAATATATGGTGCTCCATCTTTTGCACAAGAAATCATGTTCCTCATCGGAATACTTTTATCCTCAATATATATTTTGAGTTTATCATAGATTGATTTTTCAGTTGATAGTTGTTTTAAATTGTTATAAAAAAGAATCTCTTCATAAACTTTTCCATTTTTGATAAACTGTACATATGCCATTAGCAATGCCTCATTGTCTCACACAGTAGACTCATCCAGTTATATCCCAAATTCTGTTTTTTGTAGCTCTGTGCTTATTTGAAATTCAGAGTCTTCTCTCATTTTGTCAATACAATGAGCTACAGTTATTACTCAGAGGAATTTGTTTTAAAATACTGGTATCTACTTTGAGAACAGTGGTGAGTACTTCTGATACAGCAGGCATTATTAATCTTTCACCAATTGTATGAGATTCTCCACATTTTGCTATCATTTTGGAAATGTTTCAAGAAACAATGAGACCACCATCAAGGTCATTTTTAGCTTTCTTGGCAAATGTCTCGAGTGTGCAAAGCTTTTCAAATGCTTCTTTCACTTTCTGGAACTGAGTAATTTCATAAGTAGCCTTTTCAGAAGCCTTTTACGGAAGTGTTCTTGCAAATAAGACACATGGGGCATCACTGATCTGATGGGAACAAAATTAAACTATACATCAGGTATGTAACATCATATTGACACATAATCTGTAGCCTCAGTTTCTTGGCAGGATTAGAATTCAGGGCTTCACCGCCTTCAGACTCAGAGATCGCATCATACATATGTATCCATCATTATCAGGGCTAAATTAAAATTTAAAAATTAGCACAAACTGGGAATACCTATCGGATGTTGACGACGTCAGTGAGTTGGCACAGATGAACAGGTCTCATGCCTTAAGTTAGGGTGCCGCTTTCTGCCACCCCTCAGGAATCTTGAACGTCCCCCCCAACAACTTTTATTTTCCCTAATGTCCCCTTAGGACACGTGACTGGCCCCGTGGGAATCTCTGTGGTAGAGTCTTAGTGCCTGGCTTGAGTCCCAGCATCAGTTTTGACAATCCTGGTAAATGAAAGTGAACATTATGATTGTACGATGAAAAAAACCTGCCATTCAGATTAATAAGTTGAAAATGAAACTCACTGGTCCAAAACTTTTCCATGCAGTTCCCTTTACTTGACAATTAGATATCCTCCCAAGCTTTCAGTCCTTCACTAAACAATACTATGGTAGATGGTGAAGCAGAGCTTATGGCTGTTGTATCTGAAACAAGCATTAGATCTTTTGCGATCAGTTCAATTTCTACCAGAGTTGGCTCCCTTCCCCATTTTCAATCCCTAGTTATTCAATGGGAATTCATCAATGTTCCTAAACACCCATCATATACTGTCGATATCCCACTCATGATTGGCTTCCTAAAATATATCACCACCAGACACTTGTCAGGTTTAAATTCTGTCTGCCCATCCGCTGCCAGACATTTCATCTGATCTATATCCTTAGACATCCTGTAACCTCAGATGTCCTTCCTTGCTATCTATAACCCTATCAAATTCTATCTCATCCAAAAACTTAAGACTCACACCTCTTGCTAACACATTAAACTAAACAGCCAAGGTCTGAGCACAGAGCCTTGGTACACCACTAGTCACAGGCTTCCAGTCAGAACAATAGCTTCTGCCTCTATCACCAACTCTTTTGCCTTAACTTTGTGAACCAGCCTACTATGCAGGACTTTGTCAAATACCTAATTAAATTTAATATAGATGGCATCTGCTTCCTTCATAAATCTTCTTTAATTCCTCAAAAATTCAATCAAATTAATGAGAATGGATATCTCCCAGCACAAAACCATGCCAACTATCCCTACTCAGTCCTTGCCTTTACAAGTGTACATAAACTGTTTCCCTTAGAATTTTCTCCAGTTATTTTCTACCACTGACATGAATCTCACCACCCTGTAGTTACCTTGCCAACCTCTGCTGCCCTTCTCAAATAAAATAAACGAACATCCTCCAGTCCTCTGGCTGATGAAGATGCCAGAGACCCAAAAATCTACTGCCCTGCTTTCCATAGCAGTTTTGGATAGAACTCACATCACCATGGGCATTTATCCACTGTTGTGTATTGCAAGACATTTGACAGCACCACCTTTGTACTGCTGGCATGCTCCATACTATCAGTGTACCCTTCTCTGAACTCACTATCTTCCACATCCCCCTCCTTGGTGAATGCAGATGAGGAGTGTTCACAGGGACCTCATGTACATGCCCTGGCTCCACACATATCTTAATTTCCTTTTTGATTCCTGAGGGGACCACTCTTTCCCTTGCTACCCTCTTGCTCTTGGTAGAATGACTGAAGATACTCCTTAATCTTACCTGCCACACCTCTTATAAGCCTCCTAATTTCCTCCTTTACCCTCATGCACCTTCTATATTCCTCTGCGGACATGTTTGAATGTAGTTGCCTATACTTATCATGGTTCCTTGATGAAGTTAGAGCTGGGGGTGTTAGTGGCGACAAGCTCTCACTACCTATTAAATGTTCCCAACGGTGTGCACCTCAAATAGCTTCTGACAACCAAAACCAGCTCCCCACTTTCACGTGTGGCTTAGCTACTAAGCCCAGTGGAGCCATTTCTACTGACAGGAGAAGGGGCAAAGGTGGTTAACTGGCACCTTAAAACCAGTCACTTTGGGCAGATGGGGCTCATCAGCCGCGGTTGGCAGCTTCTCTAGAAGGAAAACTCTGATCTCAAAACTCCGCTGCCTTGCAGCAAAACACAAGCCTTCATGGGCAAGGCTTTGGGAATAAAACCCCGAGGGAAAAATTCAGTGCTGAAGTCCCTCAGGCAGTCTTACACTGAGTTCAATGCTGACTGGCAACTCCTGCCATGCTGCTCGTACCAAGCTGTATTGGCCTGTCCCGTTCCTTTGGGTTCATCAGATGCACAGAGAGGGGGAGCTTGATACATGGCCAAAAGCTTGCTCTCCATATCGTACTGGCCAGTCTCGTGTAACTAGACAGCTAGGATGTAACATTCACAGTCAACTCTGACCAATGGAGGCCCTCACCTCACCATACCTATCATATGCTTCCTTTCTCGTGATCAAACCTTCAATAACCTTTTTCATCCAAGATTCACTAATCACTGGCCTTAATAGACAATGTTCACCATGGACTCTTGCTAACAAACACTCTTTTCAGACTCCCACTTGTCAGATGTTGTTTTACCTGCAAACATCTGTTCCCATTCTACTTTCACCAGATCTTCTCTTGTACTGTTAAATTAGCCTTCCTCCAATTTAGGACCTTAACTTGAGGACGCCACCTACCTGTCTTACCGCTTCCAGAGAGGTATAGTCTTGAACTCCAAACATCAATGCTCTTAAGGTTCAACATTCAAGATTCAAGATTGTTCAATGTAAAGGAGAACAAATTCATTGTTACTGTGGATCCAATGAAGCACAAAAAAATCATAATAAAATAAAGAACACAATAATTGAAAAGCCCAATAAACAAAAATACATAAGATATCTTATATACATAGATTGATAATAATAAGCAAATGCATTGAGAGGCTGGTCAAGGATTACATCTGCAGCTTGCTACCGCCCACACAGGACCCCCTACAAATCACCCACCAACGCAACCGATCAACAGATGGCGCAGTAGCCATAGCTTTCCACACCACCCTTACACACCCAGAGAAGAGGGATGCTTTTGTGAAAATGCTACTCTTGGACTACAGTTCAGCATTCAACACCATATTTCCCTCCAGGCTCAACTAGACACTCAGAGACCTCAGCCTTCACCCTGCCTTGTGTAGCTGGATCCTTGACTTCCTGTCAGATTGCTAGCAGGTGGTAAGAGTGGGCTCTCTCACATCTGCCCCTCTGACCCTCAACGCAGGTGCCCCTCAGAGCTGAGTCCTAAGCCCCCTCCTTTACTCTCTATATACCCATGACTGTGTCATCACCCACAGCTCCAATCTGTCAATTAAACTTGCTGACGACACTACACTGGTTGGCCTACTCTCAAATAATAATGAGGCAACCTACAGAGAAGTCATCACCCTGACACAGTAGTGTCGAGAAAACAACCTCTCCCTCAATGTCGCAAAAGCAAAGAAGCAGGTTGTGGACTACAGAAGGAATGGAGACAGGCTAACCCCATTGACATCAATGGGTCTGGGTTGAAAGGGGAAACAGCTTTAAGTTCCTCAGCATGAGGAATCATGAGGATATCATGTAGTCTGTATGTACCGGTGGTGTGGTGAAAAAGGCACAACAGCACCTCTTTCACCTTGGACTGTTGAAGAAGTTTGGTATGGGCCCCCAAATCCTAAGAACTTTCTACAGGGGCACAATTGAGAGCATCCTGACTGGCTGCCCGGTATGGGAACTGCACTTCCCTCAATAGCAGGACTCTGCAGAGAGTGGTGCGGACAGCCCAGTGCATCTGTAGATGTGAACTTCCAACTATATAGGACATTTACAAAGACAGGTGTGTAAAAAGGGCCCGAAGGATCATTGGGGACCCGAGTTACGCCAACCACAAGCTGTTCTAGCTGCTACCATCCGGGAAACGGTACCGCAGCCTAAAAGCCAGGACCGACGGCTCCAGGACAGCTTCTTCCACCAAGTCACCAGACTGTGTAATTCATGCTGATGCAACTGTATTTTTATGTTATATTGACTATCCTGTTGCACATACTATTCAGTATAAATTACTAGAAATCACACATTGCACATTTAGACGGAGACGTAACGTAAAGATTTTTACTCCTCATGTACATGAAGGATGTAAGTAATAAAGTCATTTCAATTCAATTCAACTTCAATATGTATATAAAGTGACACTAGACACAGGAGTGTCTGCAAATATGGTGACTGATGGGAAATGATAAAGTAGTAGTGGTTTGGAGTATGGAGAGCAGGTTAGTGGTTGCAGGTGTTGATCTGTCTCACTGCTTTGGGAAAATAACTGTTTTTGAGTCTGGTGATTCTGACACAGATGCTATGAGCCTCCTCCCTGATGGGTGTGGGACAAGCAGTCCATGACCAGCGAGGTGGGGTCCTTCACAATGTTACCTGACTTCTTCTGGCCCCTCTCTGTATATCGTCCTTGATGGCTGGTAAGCTGGCATCAGCAATGCATTGGGTAGTTTTGGCTCCCTATTGTCGAGCCTTCCTGTATGCCGCAGTGCATTTTCCATACCATGGAGCGATGCAGCTTGTTAGGATGCTCTTTTGTGTATCTGCAGAACGATGTGAGTATTGATGTTCATAGTCCAGCTGTCTTGAGCCTCCTCAGAATGCAGAGACTTTGGCGAGCTTTCCTGACTGTGTAGGATGTGTTCTGGGACTGTGAGAGGTTTTGTGAGATGTGCACTCCCAGGAGTTTGAAATCGCTCGCAATTTCCACTGCTGTGCTGCTGATAAAAAGAGGGAAGTAAGTGGAACGAGTTCTGCTGAAGTCGATGACCATCTCATTTGATTGTTGACATTGAAAAAGATGATATTTGCCTGGCATAAGGCCTTGGGTTGTTCCACCCCCTTTCTGTAGGCCGACTCATCATTGTTGGTGATGAGCCCCACCACTGTGGCTTGTTCAGTGAACTTGACAATGTGATTACTCAGGTGTTTGGCTGAATAGTCATGTGACAGCAGAATGTACAACATTGGGCTCAGCACTCAGCCCTGGCGGGCACCATGTTCAAGATGGAGGAGCGGTTGTGCATCATGACTATCTGAGGTCTGTTCATTAGGAAGTCCAATACCCAGTTGTACAGTGCTGTATTTAGACGGAGGAGTGGGAGTTTGTTCACCAAGGTCTGTGGGACAATAGTGTTGAATGCCAAACTGAAATCCAGAAATAGCATTCTGACATAAGTCTCCTTGTTTTCAAAGTGTGTCAGGGCCAAGAGCATGACGCCTTTCATAGAGTGTTTCTGTTGGTAAGCACATCGGTGAATGTCCAATGTGGCAGCTTTGGAATTTCCAGTTGTACAATCAGGATGATTGGTGTCAGGTCCACCGGGAAGTAATCATTTACTTCTGAACGTGTGCCGTTCTTTGGTAACTGGATTGAAGCAGGTGGCAACAGCTGCGTGGATGGGTGAAGTGTTGAAGATGTCATGTGAGCTGGTGTGCACATTCCTTGAGTACCCAGCCTGGGATGTTTTCTGGCCTGGCAGCCTCGCATGAGTTGACTTTCTGCAAAGTACTTTTCATGACTGTTCCTGTCAGACAGTGGCAGAGGGTTCTGTATACTTTTATCTTTCATTTGATCTCCCAAAGTGTATCCACTCACACTTGTCCAGAATAACTTCATCTGCCCACATTTCTCACTAGTTTATATTCTGTTGAATCCTTCAACAACCTTCCTCACTATCCATAACTCTGCCAATGATTGTGTTTTATGCAAACTTACTAATCAGTACACCTACATTTTTATATAAATCATAACTTGTTGACCCCATCGCGGAATTACAAATGATTTTCTTATGCCACTTTAAATACCCAATAATTAGGTTTGTGTGAAGGTTATGAAATAAACTCATTGATGTATCTTGAAATTCCAACGTATCTCCATCAATCTGTGCAGATATAGTTCTTAAACATGCACCTGTTACAATATAAGTTGTGAAATCCATAACAGGATTAGAAGCAACCAAACCATCAGCCCAGCACTAATTATTTGAACAATATTTACTTAGTAGTGTTTTGCTGCTTTTATAACATGTGAAAGTGTCAGGAATGGCAAAAGAAAAGTTTGAGGAATGTGGCAAAAATTCAAAAATGGCTTAGATATGTTTGCCTTGGGCAGTCCATCGAGATCAATGATAACTTACTTCCCAATTTCTTTGAGTTCTGAGGTGACTAAAGAGGCCAACGTGGGAATGGTGGATTCAACCCTGGATGGCATTAAGGTGGTTTCCGCCACATTGAGCGAGTGGACTATTTGTGTTGTTTGAGCTTCCCCCAACACTTACATGTGATTCTGCGTCCTCCTGTTTATGGCCTTGAGTTCCTCAGTAACATTTCAAGTGCACTTTAACCAATTTGACTTCCATAAGGTGGGCAAATAGGACCATAGCAATTTGCCTCCAGAGTAGTAATGTTTGGTTGAACGTGTACTTCATCCATCACATAGCACACTGTCTACTCATCTCTACAGCACATCTCTAAAAAGGTTCTTGTGCATGTTCTTGGTAATGGTGTTGAGTCCGATGTCACTTCAGGTATGCCATATTATTCTAATTAATAAGAATTATTAGAAGACCGCATTTATCACTTGTTAATGAAGGAGCTCCATCAGTACCTTGTCAGGCCAAGTGAGGTTGGACAATAAAAACAGAGCCCAACCCCGTAATAAGTTTTTTAAAATATCCTTGCATGATGAAATTTGGCTAAGCGCACCAATATCTCCTGAATAGCATTTATGGGGGTAAAATTCCTTCTAATTGCGTCTTAATTCATTTATTTCCCAGTTTTTCTTGAAAAAGTTGGTCGAGCAAACAGTCCAATAAAGACTTCCCTTCAGTCTCCAGTGCCAAGAGTCGCCCAATAATCTGTTTCCTGTGGAAGTCCATTCAAGCAGAATTTGTACCGCAGGAATGCATTAAGGATTACAATTCGAACAGAATTGTGCCCAAGGATTTTGTTTGCTTCTCTGAGCTCCAGTCGCCAGACATCGAATGTTGTTCCAGTGATATGCATACATAAATAGACATTATCTGTTTAGCGATATCAATCAATCTTTTATCCTTAAACGAAAGTTCTGTGGCGAATGATGCTGACGAGATAACAGGAGGCGAGAATTGCACTGAAATACCAGTTGAAGTGAATGTTGATATAAACAAGCTCTTGAGCTCCTGGATTCTGTAGAATCTAGTCTCCGAAACACCATACAAAGTGAGTTTCGATGAAGGGTCTTGGCCAGAAATGTCGACTCTATTCCTCTACTCCTCTGCCTGACCTGCAGAGCTCCTCCAGCATCTTCTAGGCGTTTCTCTGGATTTCCGGCATCTGTAGTATCTTGCAACTCTAAACACCATGATGCATGATACAAATTGAAAGCGAAAGAGCGGCCTGGACAAACTATATACAGAGGAGTGTTTCTAATTAATCGCTTCGCTCATTTGTTAAATACCTGACAATTGATTAATCCATCCCTGACAATAAATTGTTCAGCAACTGAGAACTGGAAAGCATTTCATTGTAATGCCAGGAATGTCCTGACCTTTCCAATTGAGTATTATATTGAGCGGAATGTTGTTCCAGTGATATGCATACATGCATAACGGAATGCCGGATAATTACGTCGAGGAATGAATCTGATCGGGTCTCTGTTGGAAATGAACAATCGCAGAAATCTCGGGAAAACTTGGGTTCTCAAAATCTCCAATTCTCAGGCACCACTTTCTATCCTACAGCCTCCCGCCAACCCCAGCATTTACTGCAGGACTTTCTTCACCCTCGTTTCTTGATTCAGTGTGGTAGAATTTAAATGGTAGTACAGAAAAATAGCGAGAATCCATACTCGAGAGGACAGAAACAAACTGCGTTTGAAAATCTGCGGCTTCAGGTCCAAGTTTACATTCGTCGACATGAAAAATGCTTCTGCACATAGTTAAAATGCCTTGTTATCAGGAAGCGAAGATAAATTATTAATACAGACTGCCAAACTGGTATGCACGGCAGCCAAGTGATTTGCCGATCTATATTAATTATCATTATCTTTATCGGGCACTTAGGCCCCAGGCTTTTCTCTTTGAAACTTAAAATTGAATTTTCAACTATGAGATAAAACGCTGTTAAACAAACTCATTTCAGGGTGGAGCAAATTGCCTTAGCGAAAGCTCTGTGTGGATTGTTTCCCGGGATTTCCTTTTGAACAGGCGCGAAAGGAGCAGCCACAGGTCCAAAGACCATTCGTGGGGAATTTCTAGACACATTTACCTTCTGTACTTTCCATTCACAAATGACTGTATGTTGTACTGAATCTTCTAGCATGACTGGACTTTGTAACATGATGAGAACTTCAAAGTAAAGGTCGTTTATTTTGTTCCATTTTAAATCGTTTGTTATTCATAGCTAAAGCATTGACACGTTAGAGATAACAACAGTCAATGAACGCCCACGCTGACAAAATTTTCAGATATTCCCTATAATTGTTTTAAAATACTTGCTTCGGCAATCATTTGAATATTTTTGTAACATCGGAATGCAATTGCTTTTTTTCACTTTATCTTCCGACCAGAGTCGGAAACTTTGGTTTCACTTATACAAAGAACGAAAGCTTTCTTTTGCTTGTTATTGTCTGAAGCAAAGGTGTCATTTAAAAGGCTGCATAAAGTCCCTACTTCAAAATATATTTTGACCATGCAGCAAGTTTTCAGGAAACTTTCGTTGTGCGGGTTGGAGTTGCACTTCAAAGAACGCAAGCATTTCTAGATGCATACAGTCCAGATTCGTTCGAAAAACACTTACAGTTATGTCGTCTTTCGCGACCTCAACATGGCTCTAAGTACCTTTTTAAAATGTGGTTCTAATGCAGGAAACGCGGCCGTCCGATCTGCAGTTCCTGCGCTCCCACAAATAGCAATGTCATACTTTGTTCAGTGACCCGGCACGTCACGCAAAAACCTTTGTTAAAATAATGCCACCAGTTTCTTCGCTTTCACTGCTACCGAGCTGATTAATACCCATTAGGAGGAATACATTGGGTAGAAACAATATTTTAGAATTATTTTATCCATTATTAAGTAATCTCATCCCATTCATTCCTTTTATTACAATGGAAGGCCATTAACAAGATGTACTTATCCTTGGAAGAGTATGCTTTCCCAACAGAAGCATCCAGATTTCTGTGTTTAATCCACCTGCTCCTACATGTAAGATGATAAGTTCTATTTGCCTTCCGGTCCTTCAAAGCCAAATCCAGCCCATGTAATGAGGCCGAAGCAAGAAAGGTGACTAGGGAGCGGAAATGTTGAATATATATATATATATATATATATATAAACACTATGTTTTAATGCTAAATATGTAAAGTTTGTGAGCATTTTTACTTATTTGTTGAAGAGACCAATGTTGTGGATATTCTGCAATGGAATGCAGTTTGGTGGCCAACAAATGTGACGTGCTTACCCAAAAGCTGTCAAACTTAGGTTCATATGTACAACTCTGGAAAGACCCAAAGAACGCTAGAACATTTTAAAAAGTGGTCTATTGTGAACTAATTGAATATATTTATCTTCGTTAGAAAAAAATCGAACTAGCAAATGGGATAAAATGCCACCATTGAAATCTTCATTAGTGTATCACGCATTTTGTACGCCATCCCCCACTTTTAAGTCCTCACTGTCTTTACTCCTGACGTTTCTTTATAGCAGACATGAATTGGAGTCAAAGGATGTTGAATGATTTACCCACATACGAGTGGAGTATTCTGATGTAGCTAAAAGGGGCTGGAGGGCCTTTTATTTTAATTCATTCCACTCTGGATGAAACTGCTGACCGTTGATCCCAAAACTTAATCTTGCAGTATCTCTTTACCTGGATTTAAGTTGATGAGCTTTCGCTTTGTGTTACTCCCTTGACTATACTGATTTCATAGCTATAACTGAAACTTGAAGAATATCAGACTCCCCAAGCCGACACTCCATTCCAAGCTCCTTGTAGCGAGAGATTACCAGCTGGACTGAGCAGATCTTCAAAGATATTCGCAAGGCCTCCTTGATTAAGAGTAACACCACCACCCCCCCCCCCCCCCCCCGTGACTGGTAGGAATTCCGACTCAGAATCTCTCGAAATGAAGAAGGAACTTTCAGGATGACATATTCATGTGTCCATTGGCCTTTATCACACAAGCTCAGCAAGAGGGACGGCGGCAACTGTTAATTTATATCGCTTACAATCAAGTATGTCGATCCCGTGTGGCAGGGCCCAACGGTATCCTATTGAATACCTCGGGAAAAAAGGACGACTGGACTGGGGGGGGGGGACTTAATTTTTGATTATGTAACCGTTGATTTTTTTTCCCCGCTCCACTTCGAAGATCTGCTTTGGAACCTGATCCAGGTGGACGTTCCTGCTCGAATTCACTTTGTTTACTTTCGCACACGTTGCTCGTACATGGAATGAATGACTTAATCTCACCAACTGGATATACATGAATCATGGAATCTAACAAGGAAGGCCCCAATCCTAGACGATCAGTTTTCGTGGTATTTAGATCGGAGTTGGATGGCTCCTAAAACCATTCTGGTGGTCGGGCCAGATTGGCGCTCTCTACTAGCAGCAAGAAGTATTTGCTCCGTGAAGGAAAATGTATTAATGGAAGCAATCACATGTTTTACCATGGTTTACGTTATTCGTCATGTTTCGTTCCACAGTGGGAAAACATATCAGTAAATCGGCTTTTTTTTGTGTAGCATTCGAGAAAACGCCATCTTTATCAGAAAACAGCCGAAGCTAATGACATAATTAAAAAGTCTCCGCAGTTAAATGCCATTGCTTAAGAGATAGGATACTTGGAACGCACATAATCTACATTGCATAATTGGTTGAAATTGTTCATCACAACTGTCCAATGTAAATAAAACTAATAGATTTCTATTTTACTATTTGTTGTGGTCACTTTACCCCCGTCACAGCCCCTAAACCATAATGTCGCCGAGATTACATTGCGTAGATTATTTTTGGGTTGTCTCCCTCCCATCTTTGAGGCTACCATACAACTCAACCATAAAATATGGAAAGGGGCTACAAGTAAAGAAACTCTGACAGTGGTGCGTGGCCGCTACAGACCCGGAGAAGCTCTGGAGAAAGAAATGGTGGGTATAGGCAATGAGACAGGAGCTCCAAGCCATGAAGATGGGTCGGATCCATGAGCTTGTTTTTCTTCAACCAGAAATCTTCTGTGCGATCAGAAATTCCCAGGGTTTTTTTGGAAGCTAACATTACTGTTTTTCCAACCTTGTTAAACCATTCCAATAGCCTGTTCTGAAACTCTTTGTGCCTTAAAGTACAGACGAGTTGTAGGGATTGGATACAGAGCCAACACTCCAACCCACCATCACCACTGGAGTCAGCGTTGTTTACAGTTCGCTATTGGCCTCAGGGCCAATACCGAAGATAAGCATTCAGAGCCAATGTGCCATTAACCTTTTAAAGCACTGTTTAACCATGACTATGTACTCATTTAAATCACTTCATGTTCGGAAATTTCATGTGAACGTTGAGGTTTTGTGAAGTGTTAACAATAGACGACGTTATTATAATCCACAAACATTTTCCTTATTACCGAACTACTGCTCCTTAAGGTTATCATAGCCAGGGAGTGATAGTGGAGATAAACTCCCACTAAACATTAAATACTCCTAATTCTGTGCGTCTCAAACAGCCTTTGACAACCAAGTCCAGCTCCCAGCCTTCGCGCGGCGTTTAGCTACTAAGCCCGGCGCAACGGCTTCTACTGACAGGAGAAGGGGCAAAGGGGCAAAGTCGCCTCGGGCAGACGGGGCTCGACAGCCGCGGTTGGCAGCTCACCTAGGAGAACGAAAACTATCATATCAAAACTCCGCTGCCTTGAGGCTCTTCCCACTCATGTGGAAGGCTTCGGGAGTAAAACCTCGAGGAAAAATCCGGAGCTGCTGCGACGCCGTTGGTGCCAAACTCTGTCTCTGCCGTTCCTTTGGGTTCATCAGCTACGCGGAGGGTGGGGGGTGAGGGGAGAGCTGCTGCACGGGTAACTGCTTGCTCTGCATATCACACTACCCTGGTTTGCCTATCATATAGACTGTCAGGTCGACCCTGATAAACGGAGCGACCCACATCACTGCTCCGAAGCTCCGGATCTCGCTAGAAGACAGTGCATACTTCCTTTAAAGGTAGTTGCAAGACGAAATGCTACTTCAGTGGAGAACCGACAGTATTATGTTAATCAGCAGGACTTTATATTATGACAATACATACTGAAGGATCATTTATTGTTTGCCTCGTGCAGATCTTCACGAACGTACTGTCGTGACATGTGGAGACGGAGTGCAAACGTTCTAAACGCCTTTAAAACGGTTACTTTAATCTTTCGCAAAGAACATTTATAGTCAAATACCGAAACAATAGTTTTAAGTGCAATGTACAGTATTAAACGCTGTCCATTATACGGAATACATAAAATATTTAATTATAATAGCATACATTCTTTTTTGTGTATTCTAAACAAAATGTTTGACATCTGAATAATATTTACAGAAAATTACATGAAGCTTGCGATGCATAACGAGGTTGAAATTTAGTCATGATTACGTTTAGAAATGCCAGCTGGCTCAAAGAACACTTTGAAGCCACTGCCTAGACGTTAATGTTCTTCGCCCTTTTGTCGGGCAAGTCTACTACACTGTTTCACCAAGACCTTAATGGCTAGTTTCATTTAGGGGAAAGTCTTCCCGGATATTATACAATTTCTACACGTTCTGACAGCACCAAGAGCCCATTGGGACAGCCTGCACAAGCTAATTTACAGTACATTCGGCAACAGGCCCTGCGTCTTCAAGTTTTAATAGTCCAAGACATTCAATGTCCAATTAAGAACACATTAAGCTAATGTCAAATACAAAACATCCTGTATCGTCGTGACATATGCAGGTCCACACTGGAATTTTAGTTAGCTGCATTTCCGAACGCATGCAGCAGTGTCCATTGATAATTCACCCAAGCTGTACAACTAGCTAATATTGATTTCCATTTCTATCCTCCCGATTTTATAACTCTAACTCCATTCCTTTAATTAGGTCTTTTCCTTTGGTAAATTTTGGCAGGAGTTTATATTTTAGGAAGTATAAATCTTTATTGGCTACACCTGGCCCTCAGGAGGTATTCTGAAGGCATGGACATATAAAGTTAATGGATTCAACATGAGTTAATATTCTTTAGAGAAATTCCTAAATCTTGTGAAGACTGACCCAAGCCCCGAATGACCTCGTAATAGTTTCCATCATCTAAATATTGACGCTATACTTAAGGATTGGCCACAGTTATGTGATTAAAGTGATCAAACACTCAAGTGTCATTTCATCCATTTTTTTCCTTCCCACTTCAAAGTGACAAAGTTAGCTTTAAAGAAATTATTACACAAAACTAGTTGGCAAAAATAGCATATATGGCACAAACAAGAAGTTTTCAGGGGTTTAAAGATGTACTTTGACAAAGGACCAAATTTTTCAGGTGGTGACTGAAATCCTGAAAATATGGAAGAAACAATGCAGACAAAACCCTCTATTTCTGATGAGTTCAGTCACATTTTCCAAAGACAACACACAGACAGCACTTCTGGTCCAATACATAAGATGATTGTTGCAGTGGGAACCAGTGGAAGATTTGGATTGGCTTGCTGCAATCAAATTTCAAATGAGCACAATACAGCTGTCATTGCAGAGTGTGTATGCACACACACACACACACACACACACACACACCTTTACCAGGAGACCTTTAGAATAATTGAATTCTAAACTGAATGGCTCCAGCCACAGCTGAAGCATTAAATCTCTAAGCAAAGGAGATAAGGTCACTTCCTTTGCATTGTTGGAAATATGATTTTCTTTTAAAAAAAAGTTACAAGCTACTGTTGCTATGGTTTAATCCCTGTAATCCATCAGTTGTGTATGTTAGTACTATGGAACGATGACAAACATATTGCCCCTAAAGAATTAATTTGACTTCATTCTGATTTCCTTTCTTAAAATAAACCAAATGGAACACAATATATGCTAGTGTCAATTTGCCCATACCAGCTTTTGATTGTAAAGTTAAATCTACTGTAATAATCTGAAAAAGTCTCCCAAAGAGCAGTAATCTAATGAAATTGTTACTGATTGGTTTATTGGTGGGGATGCCCAATGACAATTATATGACTACATAAGGAATTTTTCTGATTATTCATTAAAAGACACCCACATCTCCCCCTGACAAGATGTCAATGATAAGGATAATAATACAAAGCATTTGCTCTGTAGAGTGCCTAAAGTTGAATATACACTCAGTGGTCACTTTATTGCTCAAGTGAGCGATTGGCCCTCGCCAATCAATAGGGTCCTTTGCTGCTGCAGCCCATCCACTTCAACGTTCCATACGTTGTGCATTCAGAGATGTTCACACACCACTGTTGTAGCTTGTGACTATATGAGTTACTGACACCTTCCTGTTCAAACCTTCTCCTCTGACCTCTCTCATTAATTAATAAGGTGTTTTAACCCCAGAACTGCCATTCACTAGATTTTCTTTTGCATCATTCATTCTTACCTACAGATACAGTTGTGCATGAAAACCCCAGGAGGTTATCAGCTTCAGAGATACTCAAACCACCTCATATGGCACCAATGATCATTCCACAGTACCTAGCCACAGTTCATCCCCATTCTGACGTTTGGTCTGAACAACTGAACCTCTTGACCATGTCTGCATGCTTTCCTGCATTGAGATGCTGCTGCATGATTGGCTGATTAGAAATTTGCATTAACAAGTAGGTGTATAGGTATACATAAATAAAGATGGCACTGCGTGTATACCACGAGTGTTAAACCCATGTTTGAGTAGTGCTCCACCCAAAGAGGCTGGCACCCGAGGGCAAAAGAAAGTGAAAGCAATTCCCCCCAGAAGTTTAAACTTTGTCACGTCAAAGAGATGAGAAAATATTTTTAACTTGCCAGATATGCGTGACAGTACTGTATCACAAGAATTCCTGCGTGCATTAGGGAATATTATCAAGCTCAAACGTTTTCAGTCAAAACAAAAGTTGGAATACAGTCCTGCTCTCTGCTCTACTGAACACAGCAACTCGCTCAGTAGCATTTAATTACAGTTTAAAGAAATGAAAAGTGCAATCAGCAGCATTATATATAAAAACTGCATTTAGATTAAGAACATCTCTTGGTAATTTGAATTTAGTAATAAAATGGTGTCCCTAAAATCCAAAACAAGTCAACTCATTCACTGCAGTCAATTCTGAAATCATTTGCTGCTACCTTACAACTTTAGCCAGAAAATAGTTCATGTGGTGTCCAAGGAGGCTTCCTCCAAATCCAATGCGATCCATCAAATGAAATGGCCCAAATTAAGACAAGTACTCCGGTGGAGTATGTTGATTGGCAGATTGTTCAGGGCGAGTGATTGGTCCTTACCAATCAAATCGCAATATTAACCCGCTCCAATCCCAAATGTCACCCCACTTCGGGCAAAAATCAAGCGTCAAACGTTGACTGTTTGACTTTAGCCTCTTTCTTTAAGCGTTTAATAAAAGTTTTTTTTTATTACTGCAACCGAAATACAGCCTACAACAGAGGCCTAAGAAAACGGCACTTCGTTTTTAAACATCCAAAATTTGCTTTATCTGGTAAATGGAAACTATATACAACCCATTCCAAAAAGAACATTGTTATTTTCCCAACAATTCAGTGACACTGACTGAAAAAAACAGTCAATAAGTTTTTAAACTTTTTCTTTGAAGAACCCTTCATCCGTGCTGCTTTCTTTGATGGTAACGGTCAGAAAGTTTGACGTGACATCCGTGACCACCACTTTCTCCAAATTGTTCAGTGAGGGGCTCCAGGACTCCTCCGGTTCGGACAGAAATCGGGATACACACACACTATTATTCCTCGACACCGTGCCCTCGGCTAAGTGCTTACTTTTAAGTGCAGAGGCGTCCACCCCCGGTTCACTCTTAGAGACTGTACTTTCCGTGGCCTGTTTAGTCCGAAGAGTGTGAGAGTCCGCACCGTATTTGTTGTCGCTGTAGCCCAGCGAAGCGCGATTCAGGTGCGTTCTGGCCGCACCGCCCAGCTTCGCTTCCTGTCTATCACTGAAGTGCAGTAGTCCGCTTTCCACCTTCTCCTCCAGCTCGTCGCTCCCGGAATCAAGATCCTCAGATTTCCTCCGTTTAAAGTGAGGATATGTCGGCAGCCCTCCCTCAAGTTCACTCGGTGCACTTATTTTGGGGGAACAAGCGCGCAAGGTCCGGTTGTTTTTGTAGTCCACTTTGGTGTGCCTCGCTGCCTTCTTCCTGGAACCACTTTCTCCTCTGTGTTTGTGAGACTCCGTTTTCTGGTGAGTTCTGGAAACGTCCTCGACCCTGGCAGTCCGGTCTTTAGACGTCTCGCCCCTGGACAGTGTGCTGTGCTGCAAAGTCGCGGCGGGATCTCTGCGAAGACCTTCTCTGGATCTGGTGGAGGAAAAGCTGGATTCTTGACCCGATCTGCCTGGGTAGGTCATCCTCAGACCCCTCGCCACATCACTGCGGAAGGCGTACGTCTTCGCTTTTGCCTGCAGAAAACAAAGTCATTTGAATAAAGCAAAAACATAATTCAGCTCGAAAATGAAACCATTGCATTAAGGAGCAGCCTATTCACCTTTAGCAGGAACGTCTTCGGTTTGGGTCCACGCTTTTTTGGCCCATACATTTCCCTTTCTCGTTCCCTGTAAGGTAACAGGAAAACTTAACTGTTTATGCTTTCATTTGCTTTCGAATCTATTGAAATTATTGTAGAGTTAAATTACAGAGAGCTTTATATTTAATGTCACTCAAAGGCCTTCACCTCTCGTCAAAGGCTGATATCAGACGGGCGTCCAGGATATTTTCTTCTGGCTCCCACGTACTGTACCTTAAAAGGCGATTTTAGAAAATAAATGACGGTGCATCTCATTGCAACGCGCGGTGTCGGCGAGCTGCATTCACTGCAATGCTGATACTTACTTGGGAGACCAGCCCTTCCATTTCACCAGGTACTCGACTCGACCCTGCGAGGGAAAGAAGACACAAACCTGTAAAATACCGTTTAAAAGCCGCTTCGGCTTAGACATGGCAGCGAGCGGAGAGGCCGCCTGCCAAACTCAGACTCACGTACTTTCCTGATGCGGCGCTTGAGAAGAGATTCGGCGGCGAAAACCCTCTCCCCCACGGCAGACAGCTCCATAATATCCACTCGCCGACTCTCGGGCGCAACAGTGAAAAGGAGAACGCTCGAACCTCCCTTCAGCTGGTGCCTCACCGCCAGCCCATAATACTCCCTCCCGCTGACGTCGTGACCATTTTCCCCGCTACTTCCTAGCAACCCTCCCCTTCTCCTAGCAACCGACCAGTTGCCGGGAGGAGAGGGGTGGAGCATCCGTGACAGGTGGCTGACGTTGCGCACGCTGCAGGGGCAGCTGATTGGCGGAGCCTGGCGGTGCCGGGCTCCAAGGGGGCGGGGACTGCGGCTAGGAAGTGACGCCGTGAGGTGACTGGCCATCAGTATCCATTTTGTCGCTGCCATTGAACTCTGCAGTTTGGCAAATGGAAATGTTGTGTAACGTTCCTTAGGTATCGGAGCTTTACCTCCCACTGACGTTATCGTTCAATCCTTGGACCATTTTCATGACATTCGACACCACTAAAGCATATCTTCTCTAATTCATGTAACTATCATAACGTTATTGCAATATAACCCTTCCCTTAACCACAAATTCCTCTATAACACTGTACAGTCTTGCAGCAGTGAAGACACGCAATCACAATAGTTCTTCATAATTTATATCCTCCACCATTAGTCCATATAAGTGACATAGGCTTGGGGGTGGGTCACAAGTTACGTATCCACACACAAGACACTGGTCAAAATAAGCTGTGAAAGTGTCGGCACCCAATAGTATTCGTACTACAACACCACATGACCGATCTTTTGCAGCCAATGGTCGATGAAATTTATCTATATTTTGATACCAATGGTCCTGCTCATTGTACCGTCAAGTTCAAGCGCTTTCAAAGATGACGTAGCCCGGTATAACTGATAATTACAAGGAAATTTGTAGTGTCAACAGATCTAACAGTAAACAAAGACAGGGAAACTCGGTGTGTGTAAGAGAGAATGGGTACCTATTTTTTAAAAAAATTATGCATGCCTTTCTAAATTGCTGACTTCAACCTCTGGATAACATCTACATTGTTACACGTGGAAATAATGTGAACCACAATCGTTCAAATCTGATATATCCTCGTGCCAATCGCAACACAACGTTTTCTGAAGGTGGAAACATAATAATTGTGTATATTAGTTGTAACTCATTTGTAGATGGCAAATAATTTTGAATCCAATAAGCTTTGCTGCACAACATGTTTATTCGAAATCGACTATTTGCGGGGTTTTTTTTTGGCCGCTGCTAGTTTGTTTTTAATTTGTAACCGAGCCTGTATTAAAATATAACAGCGCGCTTTTCAGTACGCACTATCAAAAGGGTTCGACCTGCGTCTCCGAAATGAAGCAATTCGCACACAATATTGGGCGATGTTTTAGTTCCGGAATTAGGTCTTACTAAAGAAAGTAAAATCGTTTCGATGTACGAGCCTGCCCTTGGTTAAAGTGCCGGTTTACCTGAGGAATCTGTATGAGAGACGAGTAAAATAATAAAAGTAGCTGTCGCATTTAAACTTTCATACGTCGTAATAGATGGCGCTATGTGTGAGGGAAAAGGAACGTTTTTAACCGCAGAGGCCTCTGGCGCCGCAGATATACTTAGCGCAGCTGTTATCTGAGGAAAAGACGCGTCACGTTTACATTTTTGAGCGACTAAAATAACACACTAGAAATTGGCAGTGTAGTAAAGATAAATGGAAATAGTAACATGAACCTTGTGAGCCCACAAAAAAGTAAAACAGGAATTATGGAGTAAGTTTAAGAAGCACACGAATCTACTGGGAGGAAACTCTAGACTGGTATTCAATCTGACTCACTATTTACAACTGCCCCGGTACTATTCTCTGTCATGCTAGCACAAAAATCTGCGTTGCTCTTGCGGATTTTGGAGATTTACGCGAACATATCATATCAATATTAACATATCATTTAATTGCCAAAGCACAGAATAAGTTGTCATTTAACTAGAAATGTACCAAAGTCGCCAATGAAATCCAACAGTAATACCTAAACACAAAACCGTGTTAATTGTAACTGCACTTTCCTGGTCACCTCATTGAATATTTTTTTGAGAAGTGCGTTGGCACCGGCAGGTAAAGTGAAATCTCTTCTACACAGTATAGCTAATATGTCGGTGCTGTTGCTGTTGCATATGAAATTGCAAAGTCATCATTAAAATTATGATCAAGTCTAGAACTTCTTTCGCCTTACGTCTTAATACAACTGCACACTACCGTGCATATTAAGGTTATTTTCTTCATTTCGCGTAATAAGTGTTCAAAGCAATAGTCAACTCACTTGCATAGCTTTGCGGTATTTCTGTTGTGCACTCGAGAATGCATGGACTTCAAATGGCCCTATTATGTTCAGATCAGGGTCGTCAGCGACTTCCTTGGGTCAATGGCAGGAGACGGAAGGAATGGGAGTATAGGTGCTGGAAATCTGAAAGAAGTGTTTTAGGTACATCTGTGGACGAGAATCAATGTCTTAGAACCAAGGGCCACTCAATGGTTTTTCATCCGATAAAGCGTCTTCACCTCAAATCAACACGAGCAAAATGCCGGGGAACTCAGCAGCTCAGCGTCCATGGAAATGAATCAACAGTCGACTTTTCGGGCCGAGACCCACCTCAAATATTAACTCAACAGTCAACACCTGATCTGCTGAGCATCTCCAACATTTTCCATCTCAATCTCTTTGACGCCATGCGTTTCTTTGCCTATTTAGATAACGTTTCGGAAACTCTGTCGAAAACATGCACATATTGTGCAGAAGCACGATGGATAGTAAGCGTTTCCAGGAGATGCCTGGATTTCTTGGGCTTCGGTTAATAATGGAATGGAGAAAAGGTTGATGCTGAAGTACCCACCCAAGCATAATTTTCCAGAGTCGGACCAGCTGGAAACTGCGAAGAGACTGACTGACAAATTCCCTCATCGTGTTCTCAGCTTATATGTAGGAGCCTTTTCCACCCTCCTCCCTATAAAGCCCTTGGCACATTAACTCAAAAAATGAACATTAAGTAAATACATAACACTGAAGCAAGTATATTCCAGTCTGTATGCACAATGCCTCCCAATATCAACCTTGGCTGCTGCCTTGGCTGCTGCACAGCTAACGCGTGTAAAACTTCCATATAGAGCGTTCGCGATGCAACCCTGAGCACTTTGTCTCTTTGGAGTCAGCATATCACGAGAACCCCAATGGTTTCAAAATCGCTCTATTTCTTGTGGGCCTTTCAAGTATGGAAAGGATGATGACAGTAGTTCCAAATGAACATTTCATGGAGCAGTTGATGTTTTTCGTGCTTGTGGAGAAAATGCCTGAATGAACAGATATTTGAGCAAAAAAAAATGCAAACGTGGGAAATCTGAAATTTAAAATAAAATCAGAAAAGATTGGAATATCACCGCGGGGAGCTGCAGATTATTTCCAGCATTTTCTCTTTATTGCACAAAGTTTTAATTTTACAAGATAAAAACAAAAGTCGTTGATGGGAAGGCAGATTAATGTGCCACTGAGTTTTCAATAAGTAAAGAATACCAGAAAAGATAAGTGACCAAATGAATACAGTGCAACATTTTATTTTCTTAGCTTGGCAACTTGTGTTGAAGCTTTAATTTTACTTGTTTTTAATAACTGATGTATTATATGTTAACCGCAATTCGCCTGGGCATTAAAAACGCATTAAGTACAGACAAAGCTGTGCACTATTTTGGCCATATACACTATAGATTCAGCAAACATACTTCTGCCCCACGCTAGTAGTTGAAAAGCGTCAGAAAGGAAAAAAAAATTCCACGTTCTTCCACAGGCAAAGTTATAATGGATGTATGTCTTTGTTCTGCAGAATAGATGTTGTTATCTAGTGTCCTGAGCAAAGTCTGGTGACTGTTCACAATAGGGTATTTCGTAGTTATCTTTCCTCAGCAAATCATCTGTTCTATATCTATTTCACATATCTGTTCAATCTGTTTCAACATAGAATCTGGTGTGGGGGGGGGGGGGTCATTAACTTCCACGGAGAGCGGATTCTTTCCACTATTTCCAGATTATGTTGACAGTTCATTGTGTTGATTCTCTCTTTGCAGAATCTTTGGTCGAGGGTGATCTGGTCCTTTTAGTTCCACAATGCATAAGATAAAGTGATAATTTATTTTCCCCGAACACCAAATGTGATTTTAGTGAAGTATATAATTTGGTTTAAATTTTAAGTCAATTGTATGAAAATGACGAGATTGATTCAGATCAAGGCTTAATGGCGATACAGCATGACAGTAACTGAAGTTGGTGCTAATATATTACTTTCTGTTATTCTGAAGTAGTTGAGGCCTAGCATGATAATAGTTTTTATTCAAGACTGCATTTAACCGCTTGCGTGATTCGATTTCATTTAACTGTATTTGCATATTCTAGTTGCTTGAAATAATTTGCTTAATGAAGTATACCGGAAGTAATTGGGGATACTTTGCTTATCATTAATACGCATCTCTGGGGGAAATTAGCTGACAGGTAAGTCATCGGATGATTATATATGTAAATTATATATACACACACATACACACATACACACACTTCGTTGTGGCTTAGTATGTAGTTTTGTAAATAGAGACCTCAAGCTTGACCAAACAAAAAGAATAAACAAAGTTGTATTGTGTTACAATTAACATTCAATTTGAGTTTCCCCCCACCCCCCAAGTGCTACAACCTTACTCATTCAGTGGGTGGAATAAACACGCCCTAAACATGAAACCAATAAAGAATTGCGAATGCAGTTCGGTTTTTACTTTCACTGGGAATATCAAGCCATATTTGTTTTCCCTCTCAATAGGACTCGGTAAATAAAAAGTTGCTTTCATTTTTTTTCCTGTTCATACCGAAAAGAAACTGGATTGAGACTTTCCAACTTTTACTCTTCAGGGGGAAAAAATAATTAGTTATTAATTAGTTTCATCCAGCTTTAAATCTAGCAATCTCATCGCAAAGAGATACTGTAATAGTCCACCTCAGTAGAATGGCTTCGTTGTGGCTTAGTCTGCTCAGCTCAGTCTGGATCAAGGGAAATTATTGAAAATTATTGGTTCGAATTTCCTTTTTGTTCGTGAAAAACGCATTACTTTGATTTCTTTTTAAGTGGGTTAAGTTCTAAAAGTAACGTCTGGGACCACTTGGTCTTAATTTCATACAGATCCGAGTATAATGACTTAGGGTGAGTAGCTGATGGTATTTAATGCCGGGTCGGAGGCCGTAGATCCCAATCAATTGGTCATGGATTACATTTCAGTCCATTTCCCCAGCAAACCGTCACTTTCTCTCTCCTCCACCATGTACTCACAGAAGGACATTAATAAGATACCATGTTTATTCGCAAAATAGAACACGTTTGTATCCTTACAGGAATAAAAAACTGTTCTGCCAACCAATTGGAGTAGATCTTTAACATCGGTCAGCGTTGGATGAAACACTCGATGCCCTAACAACATACAATTCCAGAGTCCCTGCTAATGCGAAAAATCCTCTATTGTTCGCTGATATTTGGTGGTATTCTAACAAGAGTGTCACGGGAGCAGATGGAAGAAGTTATTTTCAAAGGATACCGGATTAACCCCAGCAAATTACCTCTATTAAGAGATTAGAAACTTGTTTTAAATTTATCAATATTTCCAGATTGCAGCGTTTTACAGGTCAAGTTCACCAATTGTCGCCTCTTTCCCACAATTGCCACCAGCACTCAGCTACACACGAAAGTTTTTAAAAATCGCACATTAAATCGAAATTATTCATTTATTAGTTGATATAAAAGATTTTATGATAAGACTTATTCTGAAGTTCGGCAGTTAGTTATGCTAGCTCTGAATGTTGGCCAGTGATAGTAATCTACATGGTTAGCTCTCACCCAGGAGATTAGGGGTTTGTGTTTGCTAGTTCCAGTTTCTTAGTAGTGCTGGGTTTCTCACCAAGAGGATGCAAATGGTGAAAAGGGGCAGTCTCTCTCTCTCTCTCTCTCTCTCTCTCCTCTCTCTCTCTCTCTCTCTCTCTCTCTCTCTCTCTCTCTCTCTTTCCTCTCTTCTCTCCCTCTCCTCTCTCTCTCCCCCTCCCCCCCTTCTCTCTCTCTCCCCTCTCTCTCTCCCCCCCCCTCTCTCTCTCTCTCTCTCTCTCCCCTCTCCACCTTCTCTCTCTCTCTCTCTCCCCCTCTCCCTCTCTCTCTCTCCCCCTCTCCCTCTCTCTCTCTCTCCCCCTCTCCCTCTCTCTCTCTCTCTCCCTCTCTCCTCTCTCTCTCTCTCTCTCTCTCTCTCTCTCTCTCTCTCTCTCTCTCTCTCTCTCTCTCTCTCTCTCTCTCTCTCTCTCTCTCTCTCTCTCTCTCTCTCTCTCTCTCTCTCTCTCTCTCTCTCTCTCTCTCTCTCGAATTAAAGTGCACACCTACCGTGCTTTTAAATTCCAAGGTAATCGCCGCATTAGGTATGAATCAACACAGAACTGATTAGTAAAGTAATGAACAGAGTTCTCCAGCGGGCACTGTGTTGGGAGCATACCAAGGTGTTTGATAAGCAAAACAAGTTGTCGTTTACTTTACTGTAATCTCACCACGTGTGTCTATTAAACATCACTTTAATTTTCAACTTCTGTCTGAGATCTGTATTTTAATCGAATTTTCAACTTTTGTTTGAGAAATGTATTTTAAACCGATGCCAATATCAAGCTTTCTGTCGGCGGTTTAACGACATCTCCGTACCGTTTAACCAAGAAAGTTACACAACGGCCACAAGGATTTGTCAGTGAAGCTGCTTCCTGCAATAACTCAATTCCATGGCACCTACACTGCGTTTGTCTTGTAAACACTCCTCGAGGGAACCTCTTTATTCACGCAAACAGACGGCTCTCCGGCGAATTTGATGTTTTCCCCAGAACTAATGTACCGAAGCGTTCGTTGTTTTATATCTTAGCGTTAGACCAAATCTATTCACTGAAAACTGCCAGTGATGCGTGTTCTTCATTTTTATTGCATTAGTTTTTGGTTTTAAACCTGTCTTTTTTCCAGGTAATATTACATTATTTACTTGAAAAGCCATATATTTGGAGTTGCGGAATAATTCAATGTGAATTAACAATTCGTTGATTAGGCGAAGAACCCCACTGTCTTAAAAACGTCACATCGTTTTCCCACAAAAGTAGGTGGCCCAGGAACGGATGTTGCGGATTGATGTTGAGTTTGCGGGGAATTAGAGACCCTCGTGGGATGTGCGCGGTTGCATTCTGAAGAAAGGAGGCCCGCTGTGACAGGGAAGCGTGGGGGGTGTTGGTGAGGAAACTGAGAGCGAGTTGCCGCGAGGTGCGGTGAGGGTGTTGCGGTTGGAGGGGTCACTGCGTGGAAAGCCCCGACAGTGAGTCTGTTCGATCGTGGGCAGCTGCTCAGTAATAAGCAGCAGATGCGAAACAAGCCTAGAAAAATCCCACCGACTTCAGCGCACCATTCAGTTCAATAGTGAAATCGTTCCGCCGAACGCGTTGTGTGCTCTACAGACGCCTAGTTGTTGGAGTTTATTTTTGAAATAAATACCATTCATTCATTAATGTCTCTCTAAGGTTCTCCTCAGCACATGCAGGAATATCTATACAAAATACTTTTCTGCAGATAAATAAGGGTACTAGTGATTCAGAGCCAAATATTCCTGTATTGGTCGGCAGCTCAGATAACTTTAGCAACTCAAAATCAGTCGTGGGGCGTTCACTTTCCAGAAATGTATCGGAACAGGACACAACTTTGTACATTTATAGAATAATATCTCAACAAACATCTCGCTTCTTTGAATTCCGTTTTGAATTTGTTAGTTGTAATTATAACCTTGTTCTTCACTGAGGATTCCTTTTGACTGTGTATTAACATGTTGTATTTGTATAGAACACCGACGTAGAAAAATGCTCCAAATCAGCACAACTGAAAGACATCACCAATGATCTTTATAAATAACTGTTAGACACTCGTCAATACACAAAACTTTCTTCATCCGATCACGGGCTAAATTTGATACGGTTTTTAAAAAATCAGTTTATTTAAGTAAAGCTAATTTGAAAGTTTCGATTCACCCAGTGATTATCTTCTTGCACAAGTCAGATAATCGTCTCAGATAACCAATGCATCGAGGCAGATACCCAAGACTAGTGTTAGATGATGGAAGTTTAGCTGAGTCAGATATGTGGTTGGACATTTTTGATGTTAGGTTGATGAGGTCATCACACGGTTTGATACCGTTGGTATTTTCCATGGAAATTTAAATGCATGGAGTTAATCTACTTTAAATATTGGTTATTTTCTCTTTTTTTTGTCAGAAGGCCAGGTTCTTTTTCTGTTTTTTTTTCCACATCCTTTTCGGAACCACAGGTCTAAAAGTGATTTAGAGTTCATTGGGAAATATGATTATATTTTCATTGTAAGTCTTCCTTGCACATTAACATGTAAAGCATCCGAGATCGACTTTGTATTAAACAGCCTATCAGTTATTTTGTTTTTCTGTCTTATTTCATTTAAAAATTATGTAATAGATCTTATATTGTCCTTTTCTTTGTTTTGAAGACTGGTCAAAGTATTATCATCTTCACTATCAGCATCGATATCCTCAGTATTTGTTTCAAAGTCTGGGAAAGATGTTGTCACGTGGTACAATATGGCCGCAGCAACTTAGCAGCGAGGGGCATATGGCGTTAATTTACCATGTCAACAGTGATATGTACTATTTTAGACAAATACTTATTTAAAATAAAATTATGTTAAGTGATTTATAATTAATTCTCTGTTAAAATTATTTTTCATACCCCAACTAAGTAAACAATCCAACAAAGATTACCAATTTAAGATGAACACCAGTTTCTATCTGTCATAACCATTTGGACGTTATTCTAGTAGGAGACAATTATGACTTCACTTTCCTTTGCAGCAGAACAGAACAAGGCCTAAACATATTTGATTCCTTATGGACTTTATCTGGAGTTTGAATATTGATTACAAAATGCAGAGCCTTATTCCCCAGGGAAACAAGATAATGGATTCAGACTACAAAGATGATTTAGAAAGCATAGACAATGTACTAATCCTACCACTAAAAGATGATTCTTTAAATATTTTTTCATAAGATTGAACACAAAGTAGATGGGGAATTACTCCAAAAATAATATTATGATGTTAAGTTTATTTTAAAACATCTACAAGTCAATGGTTTAAATGACTCAAGGGAGTTATAAAATTGTGACATTTAATCATGATAAAACTGTCAATACAAGTGATTCTGCCACAAACATGTGTCAGCACAAGCACCATCAACACTTTGAGCAGGTTTCAGTTAATAAACATTTGAGTAGGTTGTAGGAATCTTCAGATATGCTTCATAGTGTCAGCAATTTATGTATTTTATCATCTTTGAAACACATGACAATATGCTTCAATAAAAGCTTTGACATGTTAATATTTCAAATGGTGCTCCTTTAACATGCCCCCATGCCCCAAAAGTTCCACTCCCAGCTAGAAAACAAAGAAAATGAAGGTAATTAATCCAAATAACCTTCTTGATGATTGCAGTAAAAACAGCCTCAAAGATCAAGAGATCAAGCAAAACTAACTGAATTTTAAGTTCAACAGTTTTTGCATTAACTAGCTAACCAGCATTAGTTCCAATAAAGAGCAAAATTCTCAGTTGCAGATCCATCTTTGAAAGCTGCTTCTACTACTTTCCCATTCGTATTTGTACTGTAATTAATGCTTATGTAGTCTCTAGAGAATAACACACATTTATAAATTGAGCAAATGAAATTTGATCTACACCATTAAAAACAGAAGTTCAGTTCTTCAAACTATATTTGGTCATGTGGATTATATTATCATACACTACTTCCCGTGATTTGGATTCAAGTTCAGCCTAGAAAATTGATATAACATCTCCCCTCTCAACGAGTTACAACATTTTATTGGTGATGATTTGGAAGCAGGGGAGGGGTCACGGTAATGAACAGAGAGATTAGGTATACACCCAGACTGAACGACACACACAAAATTTGTTGGAGTAACTCAGCAGGTCAGGCAGCATCTATGGAGGGTAATGAACGGTCAGTATTTCGGGCCGAGGCCCTTCATCAGCACGCCAGCATTTATTATGTGTTTTGTTCCAGATTTCCAGCATCTGCAGCCTATCTGTTACACACACACACACCCACATTTACATCTGAGATTGAAGTAAAAGAATGCCATTATGAAAAGCCAGAAAAATAGGTTACTTGACACTTACTGAATGGAAAGTTGTGAATGGCACGAAGGCATTATAAAAGCAAGCAAATACAACAACTAAATTTGCATATTATTTTCTTTGCAGTTCACCAAATTATCCACCAAACAAATTTTGCACTCTATATGTGCGGCTTAAGCTTTGAGCATTGTCTTAGAATTTTACAGCTGAAAATTAGACAATTTTGTCCACTATAATACATGCCGACCTTTAATATGGATGGTTTGTTTGCCACACCTTTTGTTTCAATCCCCTTTTCACAACACAATATTGAATCTGTTATACTTACTATTTATGCAATGGATTACAGATCATAACTCACTGCATATTAAAGGTATTGCCATCTCCCTCTCATTCTTCTGTCTATTACCTTAGACCTTTGACATTTCAGTATCAATACTCCTCCCACTTAAATGGCTTGTCCTACTTTCCTCTTTCATAAGTATCCATAATCACAAATACCTTCAGTAACTTTTACTTTAATCCTTTTTGCTCCCACTAAATTTTCCTATGTCTCCAGTCACACCACATCATTGATAGCTCCAGATCCTCCTGGCAAATCACCTCTGCACATTCTTCAAGCTGATTACACTATTCTAACTCTGGCTACTCATCCAGAAGTGGACTCAGAATTCTATTGGAGACATAAATGATGATTGATGAAAGAATAGAGTAGATTTCATAGCTCTTTAGTTCCTCTATGTCAAAGATTTCAAATGTTTTTTTCAACTATATTTCTAACTTCTTGAAACTTAAGTGTATTTAATATTTTTTGCTATTCTACACTCAATTAAGTTGTATCATTTTATATGTAATACTCTTTTTATTGTGATTCCCAAAACTCATTGCTTAATATTAACATTTAACTTGGTTTGACATGTACCTATCCAATTCATCAGTCTATGTAGTCCTGACTTACTCAATGCCTATTACACGGCTGGCATTTAGAGCAGCAATGAAGGTCCCCTACTTCTGTGTGTCCTTGTCCATTCAGATTTTGTAGAAGGATTCTTCATTGCTTTTTCCGTTATAGTTTTGCTTTACCAGTCAGGGTTGTTGGCCTTGAGCTGAACCCCGAAACCTGGAAGACCAGTGGACCAGTCTTAATCTGCCCTTTTGACCCTTTTGGAATGGGTGACCCTACCCAGCAAAAGCCAAAGCATGAAACCCTGACTCCACTCAACATAGCCCTCTGGGATACTGAGGCATGCAAGCCTCCAAACCACAACAAGGTTGTGACCTCTTAGAGGATGAAGTTTTGAAGTATATCATAAATGCTAGATATTCTGCAGATGTTGGAAATCCAGAGCAACACACACAAATGCTGGAGGAACTCAGCAGGTCAGGCAGCATCTATGGAAATGAAAAAGTAGTCAACATTTCAGGCAGAGACCCTTCTGCAGGACTGGAAAGAGAGAGGGAAGACACCAAAATAAAAATGATTGGGGGGGGGGGGAGGAAGGACTAGCCAGAAGGTGACAGGTAAAACCAGGTGGGTGGGAAAGGTATAGGGTTCTGGAGAGGAAGGAATCCAATAGGAAAGAATAATGGACCATAAGAGAAAGGGAAGAACAAGGGGCACCAGGTGGGGGTGATAGGCAGGTCAGGAGAAGAACTGTGGAACAGAAGAAGAAGGAAGGGGGAGGGAAAATATTAGCTGAAGGAGAAATCGATGTTCATGCCATCAGTTTGGAGGCTAACTAGAAAGAATGTGAGATATTGGTCCTTTAACATGAGAGTGGCCTCAATTGGCAAATGAGGAGGCCATGGACCAACATTTTGGAACAGGAATGGGAACAGGAATTAAAATGATTGGCCTCTGGGAAATTCTTCTTTTGGCAGATGGAGCAGAGAAGCTCAACAAAGCGGTCCCTCAATTTCTATTGGGTCTGACCAGTGTAGAGGAGGCCACATTCGGAAGTATGTCACTTTCTCCCTACTTCAAATTACTGCTCCAATTGTTGTGCCTTTGTAACCAATGTTTAAGCCATTCACCGTTGTCCTGAGAGACATCCATTCTTTCCAAGCTGGCGTCTTCCCCCTTTCTTTCCAGTCCTGCAGAAGGGTCTCTGCCCAAAATGATGACTGTCTATTCAGTTCCAATCTCAAGTTCCTCCATCCACCACCATTCTGTGCCCTCTTGAGTCCAAGCAAATGTCATCTCTGCTGCAATTGCCATTTTAATGTTTATATGTTATTACATGCTTAAATTTTATATAAAAAGTCTTTTGTGACTCTATAGTGACAACATCAAGAATAACTCTCTCCATGAGTTCATCAAACTGGCCAGTCTAGTTAATTAAACAGAAATTCTATCTGACAAATTGGCTGTTTTTTATTAAGGTATTATTTCCCCCCCAAAATTGTTACAGATTATCCCAAAAGCAGAGGGCTGAAAAATGTACAATTCATTAGGGTTATTTTCTTGCATTATTAATAGATCCATAACAGCCCTTCAGTCATTTTCCATTACTCCTATATTCAGAAAGCATCAATGGTACAGTTAGATCCTATGAAATGTTGTGTCCTTGAGCAAGGCACTTAACACATTGCTCTGCGACGGCACCGGTGCCAAGCTGCTTGGGTCCTAGTGCCCTTCCCTTGGACAACATCGGTGGCGTGGAGAGGGGAAGGCTTGCAGCTTGGGCAACTGTCAGTCTCCCATACAACCCTGTCCAGGCCTGCGCCCTGGAAACCTTCCAAGGTGCAAATCCATGGTCTCACGAGACTAATGGCTGCCTAAAATACTTTTTATGTTTTTACACACTGTGGCCACTTTATTAGGTACACCTGATTGTAGACACAGTCAAGGGATTCAGACCAAACAGCCTAATAGGGAAGAAATGTGGTCGAAGCGACTTTGATCATGGAATGATTGATGGTGCCAGATGGGGTGGTTTGAGTATCTCAGGAACTGCTGATTTCCTGGGATTTTCATGCACTATAGTCTCTAGAGTTTACAGTATGAAATTGTGAAAAATATCCAGTGAGAGGCAGTCCTGTGGGTGAACTCGACTTATTAATGGGAGAGGTCTAAGAAGAATAGCCAGACTGGTTCAAGCTAACAGCAGCTCAAATAACCACACATTACAATAGTGCTGTGCAGAAGAGCATCTCTGAATCCATAACACATCAAACCTTGAAACGGATGGGCTACAGCAGCAGAATACCACAAACATATTGGCCACTTTATTAGATACACAAGGTATCAAAGTGGTCACTGAGTGTATAACAGACACTAGTATTAATAAATTTGTTTTCTAAAACTTTCTAATGAACCCTCATCTATCTTATTTCTTTTTCAATTCACTTTTGCTCCCTCTATGTTTTACTTCATTCTAAGTATCAGAATTGTGCTGCAAATAAAATAAAAATAAATAGAAAGACTGACATATGTATCTTTAAAGGATATTCATATCATATTCATATGAAATCATTGCAAAGGTACTGGAAAAGAGAAATATAACAAGCGAGGTTTTACTCTGAACTGATAAGGAATTAACTAATTATTGTACATATATTTAACTGTTAATTTGAAAAATGGTAATAACTCTTTATTTTCTGTTTACTCTTTTGAGAAACTTCTTTTTCTTTTTCTGCAACAAAACAGATAATATAATTGAACAAGTTAATATCAAACTTTCTTTTGTCACCATAATTCACTTAGTAGAAATTTTACATAAACTACAGCATAATTTCTCCAAGGATCCAAAGTGACAGATTTAAAAAATCAGTTAAAGATTAAAATCTCTTTTTAATGACAGTGAATGTTACTCATTTACTGGATCACCACTCCAGAAATGTTGTTTTAAGAAAAATTGCAGTTCTTTTAAATAGCAAATCCAGTCAGACAGGTATTTTTCTTTATGCAGATCCATAGGATTTTGGATAAGGTTCTGTTGACAGGAAAAATTAAAACCAGAACTCTGGAGGCTCTTAATCTTTAGTATAGTAATATAGTTAGCACATGATAGTGCAGTGGTTAGCACAACGTTACTACAGCACCAGAGACTCAGGTTCAATTCCTGCCGCTGGCTGTAAGGAGCTTGTACATTCTCCCTGTAACCAATGGGTTTCCAAAGATATACAGATGGGTTAGTAGGTTAATTGGTCACATGGGCTCATTGGGCTCATTGGGCCGGAAAGGCCTCTTCCTGTGCTGTATCTCTAAATAAAATAAAAAAGAAATACTGTATTGAGTGAGCATGATTTTAATAAGTACAATGCCTAAAAGAAAACCTGAGACAGAAGTATGAAGGGCTCTGTCAATCAGCTTTTCACGTTGTTTTTTAATCTAATTATATGCATATGGTGATATGACATGGAGATGTGCATTTTTTCTGTATCATATTGGCTAAATTGTTGTTTTGAAATTTTAAAAACAATTTTCATAAGAACAGCTGAAGATTAAGCAGTTTCATGAATTATGACTAAATGAATTACAACTGCTTACTGATATCAGAATCTAGATATTTTAAAAGAGCTTCTGCAGAGCAAGGCGAAAACAGTAATAAAATGAATGTAAGAAATTTTGCTTTACTTTAAGAATAATTTTACTCTATCATATATTAACACTGTGTTCAGCATGTCCAGAAAAGTAATTCTAATTGACTACTGTGCAAGGTCTTAATGAATCCTTGTCTTTAGCTAAAGCCAAGGAGGATTTGACCAGGGATGCTACTTTGAAATTCTTCCGAGGTTGGGGACTCCCATTTCTGCTTTACATAAATGCAAATACTTCTAAAGTATCGATCATAACTTTTGTGTGGGTTTCTACCAAGGAAGCAAAGCAAACACCTTTTACTTCGTGCATCTAGCACAGTAACCTATGCTTACATATATTTCAGAGGCGTTATTGAGCAAAATTTGACCAGTAGAAAGATTGGCAGTCTGAAATTTTAACTCTGTTTCTGTCTCTAAAGTTGCTGCCTAAAGGTGGCCAGAAAGATGGTAAAGGAGTGTGATTCTGAGAACCATCCTAATGAGAAAACAAAGGCATTACAAATCTTCCTTTCCCCCCCTAACATAAATGGACGGCCCAGTTAACAACAATTTTCATTCTGTTAACACCTTTAACAAACGTGAAATATTCCAAGGCACTTCAATGAGAAAGCGGAAAGAACAACTTGAAGTTTGAAAAGTTGGGGAACGTTGTTTGTAGAGAGAGAGAACAGGAGTTTTCATTTCAGGGCATCTATGACTTATGAAATTCTAGCTAGGGGATTTATTTCTTGTTCAAATAAAGACATTATGAACTGCAGCTGAGTTTAGTTCATGGAATGTTGTAGCAAGTTTTAGGAAGTATGTTACCACTATTAATAAAGGGGTAACGAAAGAAACATTGTATTTATTCAGCTGATTGAGATAAAACACTGGATTTATTGATCTGATCTGCATCTGTGCTCCTCAGTAATATTAGCACTGCCCACCAGCTATATCTTTAAAAAAGGGCAGTGTGTGAGTTCTGAATTGATGTAAATTTAGTTTCAGACGTAATTCAATTAAGTAGAATAGGACCCTGTGTGTAGATAGACATGGAAACTAGACAGGGATGTATGCTGTCTCCACTGCTATTTGTAATATTCTTTCTGATATTCTCTAGAGATGTCCATTAGTATAAATGAAAGCATTCAAGGCCTGTGGTTAAAGGGGGAAGAAAACGATTTGTTTATATACTGTTGACATGCTTTTATGGCTGAGTGTGGTGATCAATCCCCACTTCCTTCTATCTGAACATGCTAAGATATGAAGCTCTGTGGTAAACCCAGGCAATCTGCAATATCTTTGGCTTGAGGTGGAACAGAGTATATTCACATGAAGCACAAAATTACAGTAGTTCATGTAGCCATGCGTGGCATTATATTTGAATACAAAATTAGATTTTTGTGACAAAAAGTCTCAGAAATAAACATCAGGTTTGAAGGCTTTGGGCCAATACCCTATGGAGTTTAGAAGAATGAGTGGGAATCTCATTGAAACCTACCAAATAGTGAAAGGCCTAGATGCAGTGGACGTGGAGAGGATGCTTCCAATAGTGGAAGGGTCTTGGAAATGAGGGCATAGCCTCAGAACTGAAGGATTGAGGAGGAATTTATGTGAGTCAGTGACATTCATTGCAGTAGATGGCTGTGGAAGTTATGTCACTGGATATATCTAAAGCAGAAGCTGATTAGTAAGGGCATTAAAGATTACAAGGTAAAGTCCAGTGAATAGGGTTGTGAGGGGAAAATAAATCAGCCATAATCAAATGGCGGAGCAAACTCAATGGGCTGAATGGCCTAATTCTGCTCCTGTGTTGGGGTGATATTCTATCCACTTCTAAATGAGAGAGCAGCAAGCAATGAATTCACTGATTTTTTTGTGTTGGTGCAATATTTATTATTATTCATGGATTAATTAATATTTCGTATGGATTAATTATGTAATATTGCACATTGACTTTTCATTACACAGACATTGGAAGTTAAAGTCACCCTGAGGTATAAAGATAATTCCAGCCTTCTGAAGAACGATTCACCCATCAGCAAATATTTTGAAATACTGAATTATTGGCAATTCTCCTGAATTCCCCAAAACCCAGGAGTATCCTGTCTATGTAAATTTTCAGATGCCGTGATGTTCAAGCAAATAAACCAAATAAATGCATGCTTCGTTCACAGAAAAATCTAATTTTTAAAAACAAGTGAACTGCCAAAACAAGAAATCATTTGGGCTCTTTGAGGAAAACATCCAATACAGACCAATCCCTCAGTAAAATGTAACTTAAAATGGTGCCTGGGGGCAGAACGTATAAGACATTTAAAGACAAATTTATACTGACCCAGAACTCAATGCCTTCTATGCCTGCTTTTAAAGGGAGAACACAACTACAGCTGCTGCACCTATGACCCTGTAATTTCTGTCTCAGAGACCAATGTTAGGCTTTCTTCAAAGAGAGTGAACCCTCGCAAGGCGGAAGGTCCAGATGGGGTACCTAGTAAGGCTCCAAAAACCTCTGCCAACCAACTAGCGGGAGTATTCAAGGACATTTTCAACCTCTCACTGCCACAGGTGGAAGTTCCCACTTGCTTCAAAAAGGCAACAATTATACCAGTGCCTAAGAAGAATAATTGGCTATCGCCCAGAAGCACTCATATTGACAGCAATGAAATGTTTTGAGACGTTGATCATGACTAGACGGAACTCCTGCCTCAGCAAGGCCTGGACCCATTGCAATTTGCCTATTGCCACAATAGGTCAACAGCAGACACAATCTCCATGGCCCTCCACATGGCATTAGACCACCTAGACAACACATACGCCTACATCAGGATGCTATTCTGACTATAGCTCAGCATTTAACACCATCATTCCCACAATCCTGATTCAGAAGTTGCAGAACCTGGGCCTCTCTACCTCCCTCTGCAACTGGATCCTTGACTTCCTAACCAGAAGACCACAATCTGTGTGGATTGGTGATAATGTGTCGTCCTCGCTGATGATCAACTCTGGTGCACCTCAGGGGTGTGTGCTTAGCCCACTGCTCTACTCTCTATACATGTGACTGTGTGCCTAGGCATAGCTCAAATACATCTATATACTGGTTGAGGATACAACCATTGTTGATAGAATCTCAGGTGGTAACGAGAGGGTGTACAGGAGTGAGATTTGCCAACCAGTGGAGTGGTGCCGCAGCAACAACCTGGCACTCAATGTCAGTAAGATGAAAGAGCTGATTGTGGACTTCAGGAATGGTAAGACAAAGGAACTTATACCAATCCTCATAGAGGGATCAGAAGTGGAGAGAGTGAGCAGCTTCAAGTTCCTGGGTGTCAAGATCTCTGAGGATCTCACTTGGTCCCAACATATGGATGGAGTTATAAAGAAGGCAAGACAGTGGCTATACTTCATTCGGAGTTTGAAGAGATTTGGCATGTCAACAAATACACTCAAAAACTTCTATAGATGTACCATGGAGAGCATTCTGACAGGCTGCATCATTGTCTGGTATGTAGGGGCTACTGCACAGGACCGAAAGAAGCTGTAGAGGGTTGTAAATCTAGTCAGATCCATCTTGGGTACTAGCGTACAAAGTACCAAGGACAGCTTTAGGGAGCGGTGTCTCAGAAAGGAAGTGTCCATTATTAAGGACCCCCAACACACAGGGTATGCCTTTTACTCACTGTTACCAACAGGAAGGAGGTACAGAAGCCTGAAGGCACACACTCAGTGGTTCAGGAACAGCTCCTTCCCCTAAATGGACATTGAATCCTTGGACACTACCTCACTTTTGTTTTAATATACAGTATTTCAGATTTTTGCATGTTTTTTAATCTATTCAATATATGTATACTACAATTGATAGATCTATTTATTTATTGATTGATTGATTGATTGATTATTTTTTCTCTTCTATATTATGTACTGCATTGAACTGCCGCTGCTAAGTTAACAAATTTGATGTCACATGCCGGTGATAATAAACTTGATTCTGATCCTTGCTGGAAAGATGTAGGTCTGTTGCTAATGCACGCTGCCACTGATACGCCAATGCTCCTGCAATTTCACAAGATGAAGGTAGACGCGTCAAGAGCTATGAATTGCTTTTACTTTCTGGTCAGCTTACATCACTCGACCTCCTGGTTTCCACATAAAAGAACAGTTATTTCCAGTTGTTCATTTCACACCAATTAACCATTAAACATGATACAATTTCAAATTTCTGTTTGTTTGTATTTCTGAAGAAGTAGAAATGTAAATGTATATGGAGAATGAAGGAGTAGTGGACTGCACGACCCCATCTACATCAGTGGTGCGCAGGTGGAACAGGTCAAAAGCTTTAAGTTCCTCGGGGTGAAAATCACAAATGACCTGACTTGGTCTAACCAAGCAGAGTCCACTGCCAAGAAGGCCCACCAGCACCTTTACTTCCTGAGAAAGCTGAAGAAAGCTGTCCCCTAAAACCCTCACTAATTTTTATAGGTGCACCGTAGAAAGCATTCTTCTAGGCTGCATCACAACCTGGTATGGAAGTTGTCCTGTCCAAGACCGGAAGAAGCTCTACGAGATCGTGAACATAGCCCAGGACATCACACAAACCAATCTTCCATCCTTCGACTCACTTTACACCACACGCTGATGATTGTACGTTCTAGTATCAATTGTTTGGTGACAATAAAGTACAGTTTGTTCTTCCTTTATTAATCCAATGCTCAGTTTCTTCTCCTCATGAAGATGGAGAAGAGAAAGTAGGTGGAAAATTGTCTGGTGTGCTGAAGAAATGATGGGGAATTGAGAATGGAGATGGGGATGAAATGGGGATGGGTTTCCATCCATAAGTACTTTGTGGACAATGTAATTGAGTAGATTTTATTTTGCAGTTCTTTTAACAGTTGTGTTTCCAGATTTCTAGACGAGCGGGAGCAGAAGGCGTGGTGAAAAGTTGTGAGCATGTGCACTTAAATGGGCCAGAGAGAGTCAGCTTATCTCATTTGCACTTCACTGGCAGTGAACAGAGGACGTCAGGTGTGGAAAATCTGCTGCTAGGCTCACAAGCCTCACCAGATGTCATGCTGAGGCCTGTCAGGGTAAACAGAGACATCAGCAGGAACTGAAGAATGTGTGGCTATCCCTGGACTCAGTCGTGTCAGGGTTTTAGTGACCTCACCGGAAGCAGAAAATTGCGGTCCACCTTACTCCTGTCCTCTCGACTTCCCTTCCTCCAGCATGAAGCTCCTCACTCTAATTCACCACGCAGGTGCATTCCCCCTCTCTATCTCTTCACTTCCTCACAATCTCCTCTATACGGTCACCTTAATCAAGGATTAAGCATCAGCTTCATTCTCCATATACATTTACATAATGAGGGAGTGCCTGTTATGTGTTGGTCAGAGTGCACTTGCAATAAAAAAAACATTCGATAATTATAAAGAATAAAGATTTATATAAACATAAAGTTACAGTTTGAGGTATGGATACGGAATAAAATATGCATAAATAAATAATTACCAGCATGTATTTGCAAAGCAAACACTTTTATAAAATGTGGTTTAAACTCTTTGCAGTGCAGTGAAGTGACGGGGGAATAGAAAGGGGAGGGCAATATTCCCTCTAAGGTATGCTCGTGTGCGTGTGCACACTTCTTTTGCTACTAGCACACAAAGGAATTTAAACTGTGCACAAAAGTTGTCACCCTCTACCTCATGGGCATGGTAAATATATTTCACAATTGTACACAATCACATTTCCTTTTGCGGATTCTGATGCGGACGGTGTTGACCACGTGGAGTTTGCGATGATTTGTCTCCAGATTTTAGAATGTATTTGTACCGCTTTTATCAAAGAAATTATTCAGTGGGCACATGTTGTCACTGAGCAAAAAAATTGCATAGCAAAATATTTTTACGCACATTAATCATAACAAGTTAGAGGGAACACTGGGGGAGGGTAACTATTATCGTTGATCAGATTAACTGCTTGGGGGAAGAAGCTTTCAAGATGGCATGGAGTTTTTGTTTTAATAGCCCTATTAGACTTTCCAGAAAGGAGCATTGGAAAAGGCATTGCCATCCTCTTCCTCAGAGTTACCAGCAACGAATGCACCCAAACCATTTATACAGCCCATGATATTGCTCTCATATTGCTAGCTTTTTCCCTGTCCTAGCAGAAGTAAGGGTACAGATCAGCAGGGAAAGGGTGAAAACTAGATTTGGACCTTCAGTGAACATCTGCATTAACATCTGCAGAAGAGGCGTCCCCTGGAGATAAAGCAGGGTGTTGGAATGTGTGCACATTGAAGACAGGAAGATGGGGCTCCTCGGCTGCACTGTAGAAATCTCTGTTAGTCAGACATCTTACACAGGACTCACAATCATCAGGACTGGATGAAAGGCTGGTGAATACGTGGAATTCATTGCCTCAGACAGCTGCGGAGGCTAAGTCACTGTGTATGTTTAACGTCGTGGTTGACAGTTCTTGTTTAGTAAGGATGTCAAAGGTGATGGGGAAAGACAGGAGAATGGGGGTTGAGAGAAAAATTAAACTAGTCATGGTCGAATGGTGGAGCAGACTTGACTGGCCTAATTCAATTCTTATGCTTTCTGATCTTGTGGATGTCAGCAGTGAGAGTGATCATGGGCCCAATAGCTTTAAACGTGCTTTCCCCAAAAGCTTCTTTCATATCTTTAGTGTCCCACAATATCTTCAACTGGAAAACAACGATGACAGCAAATCACTCAATCACGTGAGTCCATCGTCACACACCACCTCATCAGTTACACACAGACAAGGGGTATGCTCCTTTCACTGTGGTAAACGGTCATACCCATGGCATCTCATACTGAAGTGAGCACAGGCAGATAGTGAAGGGAGGGGGAAAGCCCAGAATGGTGGTCGCAAGGCTCTTCAAGAACATGTGAGGTAGAGAGTGACAGGCATCCCAGCGGCACACTTGAAGGCTTTGTCTTGAGTTCGAAGGGTAGGATGTCACCAATCCATGCAAAGGAGTCTTGGGCTGTGCAAAGAGCACTTGCCACATTGGAGCATCAGCTCAGAGTCATGTGATGCATGCTGACCCCCAAGAAAGTACTTGCACCCGAAGTGCCACAATGAAAAGGAGGGAGGACTAAACTCCTGACCGTTGACATGAACCAAGAGTTTATTGCTAGCCCAGAAGTGGCGGAGGACTACGAGGAGGGGGCATTATTGATCAAAATGTTTATTTCCTGTTTGCACTCCACTTCTCCCGGTCAATTCATATGAATACATAGGAGAAGGGGCCACTTGATCCCTTGATCCAACTCTGTTATTTATTCAAATCATGATTTATCCTGCAATCCATTTACTTCAGATCAGGTTTATTATCAGCGTATTCAATGATATGAATCAACAGCAGTATAATGCAATCACTATAAATTATTGAATAAATAAGTAGTTCAAAACATAGAAAACCTACGGCACAATACAGGCTCTTCAGCCCACAAAGTTGTGCCGAACATGTCCCTACCTTAGAAATTACTAGGCTTACCCATAGCCATCTATTTTACCAAGCTTCATGTACCTATCCAAAAGTCTCTTAAAAGACCCTATCGTATCTGCCTCCACCACCGTTGCCAGCAGCCCATTCCATGCACTCACCACTCTGAGTAAAAAACTTACCCCTGACATCTCCTCTGTACCTACTCCCCAGCACCTTAAACCTGTGTCCTCTTGTGGCAACCATTTCAACCCTGGAAAAAAGCCTCTGACTATCCACATGATCAATGCCTCTCATCATCTTATACACTACTATCAGGTCACCTCTCATCCTCCATCGTTCCAATTAGAAAAGGCGGATTCACAGCCTGTTTTCATAAGGCATGCTCCCTAATCTAGGCAACATCCTTGTAAATCTCCTCTGCACCCTTTCTATGGCTTCCACATCCTTCCTGTAGTGAGGCGACCAGAACTGAGCACAGTACTCCAAGTGGGATCTGACCAGGGTCCTATGTAGCTGCAACATTACCTCTCGGCTCCTAAATTCAATTCCATGATAAAGAAAGACCAATACACTGTACGCCTTCTTAACCATAGAGTCAACCTGCACAGCTGCTTTGAGCGTCCTATGGACTCAACCCCAAGATCCCTCTGATCCTCTACACTGCCAAGAGTCTTACCATTAATACTGTATTCTGCCGTCATATTTAACCTACCAAAATGAACCACTTCACACTTATCTGGGTTGAACTCCATCTGCCACTTCTCAGCCCAGTTTTGCATCCTATCAATGTCCCACTGTAACCTCTGACAGCCCTCCACACTATCCACAACACCCCCAACCTTTGTGTCATCAGCAAACTTACAAACCCATTCCTCCACTTCCTCATCAGGTCATTTATCATAATCATGAAGAGTAAGGATCCCAGAACAGATCCCAATGACACACCACTGGTCACCGACCTCCATGCAGAATATGACCCATCTACAACCACTTTTTGCCTTCTGTGGGCATGCCAGTTCTGGATCCACAAAGCAATGTCCCCTTGGATCCCATGCCTACTGACTTTCTCAATAAGCCTGCGTTGGGGTACCTTATCAAATGCCTTGCTGAAATCCATATACACTATATCTACTGCTTTTCCTTCATCAATGTGTTTAGCCACAGCTTCAAAAAATTCAGTCAGGCTCGTAAGGCATGACATACCCTTGACAACGCCATGCTGACTATTCCTAATCATATTATGCCTCTCCAAATGTTCATAAATACTGCCTCTCAGGATCTTCTCCATCAACTTACCAACCACTGAAGTAAGACTCACCGGTCTATAATTTCCTGGGCTATCTGTACTCCCTTTCTTGAATAAAGGAACAACATCCACAACCCTCCAATCCTCCGGAACCTCTCCCTTCCCCAGTGATGATTCAAAGATCATTGCCAGAGGCTCAGCAATCTCCTCTCTCACCTCCCGCAGTAGCCTGGGGTACATTTCATCCAGTCCCAGTGACTTATCCAACTTGATGCTTTCCAAAAGTTCCAACACATCCTCTTTCTTAATAGCTACATTCTCAAACTTTTCAGTCTGCTGCACGTCATCACTACAATCGCCAAGATCCTTTTCCAAAGTGAATACTGAAGTAAAGTATTCATTAAGTACCTCTGCTATTTCTTCCGGTTCCATACACACTTTCCCACTTGATAGGTCCTATTCTTTCACGTTTTATCCTCTTGCTCTTCACATACTTGTAGAATGCCTTGGGGTTTTCCTTAATCCTGCCCGCCAAGGCCTTCTCATGGCTCCTTCTGGCTCTCCTAATTTCCTTTTTAACCTCCTTCCTGTTAGCTTTATAACCTTCTAGATCTCTAATATTACCTAGCTCTCTGAACCTTTTGTAAGCTTTTCTTTTTTTCTTGACTAGATTTATTACAGCCTTTGTACACCACGGTTCCTGTACCTTACCATAACTTCCCTGTCTCATTGGAACGTACCTGTGCAGAACTCCACACAAATATCCCCTGAACATTAGCCACATTTCTTCCGTACTTTTCCCTGAGAACATCTGTTCCCAATTTAAGCTTCCAATTTCCTCTTACTCCAATTAAATGCTTTTCTAACTTGCCTGTTCTTATCTCTCTCCAATTCTATTGTAAAGGAGGTAGAATTATAATCACTATCTCCAAAATGCTCTCCCACTGAGAGATCTGACACCTGATCAGGTTCATTTCCCAATACCAGATCAAGCACAGCCTCTCCTCTTGTATGTTTATCTACATATTGTGTCAAGAAACCTTCCTGAACACACCTAACAAACTGCACCCCATCTAAACCCCTTGCTCTAGGGAGATGCCAATCGATATTTGGGAAATTAAAATCTCCCATCACAACAACTCTGTTATTATTACACCTTTCCAGGATCTGTTTCCCTATCTGCTCCTCGATATCCCCGTTACTACTGCGCAGCCTATAAAAAACACCCAGTATTGACCCCTTCCTGTTCCTAACATCCACCCACAGAGACTCCGTAGACAATCCCTTCATGACGTCCACCTTTTCTGCGGCTGTGACACTATCTCTGATCAACAGTGCCACACCCCCACCTCTTTAGCCTCCCTCCCTGTCCTTTCTGAAACATCTAAAACCTGGCACTTGAAGTAACCATTCCTGTCCCTGAGCCATCCAAGTCTCTGTAATGGCCACCACATCATAGCTCCAAGTACTCCAAGGTCCCAATGATCCAGAAATCTGAATCCCTGCCCCCTGCTCCAATCCCGCAGCCATGCATTTATCCTCCATCCCATTCTATTCCTATACTCACTGTCATGTGGCACAGGTAGTAATCCCGAGACTACTACCTTTGTTGTCCTGCTTCTCAACTTCCTTCCTCACTCCCTGTGGTCTTTTTTCAGGACCTCTTCCCTTTTCCTACTTATGTCATTGGTACCAATATGTACCACAATCTCTGACTGTTCTCCCTCCCACTGCAGGATATCTTGGACGCGATCTGAAACATCCCGGACCCTGGCATTTCGGAGGCAAACTACCATCCAAGTTTCTTTCCTGCATCCACAGAATCCCCTGTCTGACCCCCTGACTATAGAATCCCCTATCACTACTGCCTTCCTCTTCCTTTCCCCACCCTTCTGAGCCACAAGGTGGACATTATACTTACATCAATATTTTAACTCCAGCAAAGTGATCTATTATTTTATCCACCTTCCTGGCGTCTTATCAGCTGCCTTTGAAAATGCCGTAATTCTGTATCCACTACTTATTTGCATTTCCTCCAGATTCTCTGTTGGAGTAAATGTAGAACCAACCATTCAGATATCAAGATGAGAAAAGCCCTGTTGCAATGCAACCTGACCCATTGTGTGTATGTATGATACAATTTGTTAAAAAGTACCAATTTACTGTTTTATCTGTGAATATCGCTATACAAATCCGGCCAGCTCTTCAAGCTCATAAATCATTTACCTTCCTAAAATATTCAAAGATTAGTACTGGTAATAAATACCTTGATTCAGGCTGATGAAAACTCTGCTTTTCCCCTCTAGCTAAACCAAACATAAGTATAATGCATTCTTTGCCAAATAAATAGAGGCATTGGGTAGATTGGGTAGAGAGAATAGTGACAGATACAAATAACCCATTATCTTATTTTCATCCAACACATATAGTTAATTTCCTGACCATATCCTCCCTATCTTCGTATTCTGTGTAGTTTGAACCTTACACTGAAACTTTCAAATCCAAGCCTGAATGGGTAATTGGAGTTCATTATCTCCCTTAGACAGTGGAAGCAGTGTGCTTAACTGCTTTTAAGGCAGAAGAACAGTAGATCAAAGTTCAAAGAAAATTTATTATCAAAGTACAGTGCCTATAAAAAGTACTCACCCCCCTTGGAAGCTTTCGTGTTTTATTGTTTTACAACATTTAATAATTTGCCTTTTTTGACACTCATCAACAGAAAAAGACTCCTTTGTGTCAAAGATTTCTACAAAATGATCTAAATTAATTTCAGATATAAAACACAAAATAATTGATTGCATAAAGTATTCACTCCCTTTAATGTGACACACCAAATCATCACTGGTGCAGCCAACTGGTTTTAGAAATCACCTAGTTAGTTAAATGGAGATCACGGTGTGCAGTCACGGTGTTTCAATTGATTGTAGTAAAAATACACCTGTATGTGGAAGGTCCGACTGCTGGTGAGTCAGTATCCTGGCAAAAACTACATCATGAAGACAAAACAACACTCCAGGCAGCACTGTGAAAGGGTCTTTGAAAAGTATTAGTTAGGAGATGGATACAAGAAGATTTCCAAGTCACTGAATATCCTTTGTAATACAGTTAAGTCAATCATCAATAAATGGAAAGAATATGGCACAGCTGTAAATCTGTCTGGAGCAGGCTATCCTCAAAAACTGAGTGACCATGAGTGGACTAGTGAAGGAGGCCAACAAGAGACCTATGACAGCTCTGGAGGAGTTACAAGCTTCAGTGGCTGAGATGGGAGAGGCTGTGCATTCAACTGTTGCCCGGGTGCTTCACCAGTCACAGCTTTATGGGGGAGTGGCAAAGAGAAAGCCACTGTTGAAAAAAAAACTCACATGAAATCTTGGCTAGAGTTTGCCAGAGGGCATGTGGGAGAATGTTAAGTCAGCTGGAAGTAGGTTCGAAGGTCTGATGAAACCAACATTGAGCTTTTTGGCCATCAGACTAAACACTATGTTGGCGTAAGCCAAACACCGCACATCATCAAAAACACATCATCCCTACTGGGAAGCATGGTGGCGGCTGCATCATGCTGTGGAGATGCTTCACTGCAGCAGGCCCTGGGAGGCTTGTGATGGTAGAGGGTAAAATGAATGCAGCAAATTACAGGGAAATCCTGGAGGAAAACCTGATGCAGTCTGCAAGAGAACTACAACATGGTGAAGATCTGCTTTCCAGCAGATCCCAAGCATAAAGCCAAAGCTACACAGGAATGGCTTAAAAAACGTTTTCTATGTTTCTATGTTAATATCCTGGAGAGGCCAAGACAGAGTCTAGACCTCAATCCAAATGAGAATTTGTGGCTGGACTTAAAAGGGCTGTTCACTCACGATCTCCATAAAATCTGACAGCACTTGAGCAGTTTCATAAAGAATGGGGAAAAATTGCAGTGTCCAGATGTGCAAAGCTGATAGAGACCTATCCACACAGACTCAAGGCCATAATTGCTAAAGGCACATCTATAAATACGATTTCAAGGGGGTGAATACTTATACAATCAATAACTTAGTGTTTTATATTTCTAATTAATTTAGATCACTTTGTGGAGATCTGTTTTCACTTTGACTCAGAGGAGTCTTTATGTTGATCAGTGTCAAAAAAGCCAAGTTAAATCCATTGTTATTCAATGTTGTAAAACAGTAAAACATGAAATCTTTCATGGGGGTGAATACTTTTTATAGGCGCTGTAGATATATGTCACCATATACAGCATGAGATTCTTGTTCTTGCAGGCTTTCTCAATAAATGCAAGAAACGCAATAGAAAGACTGCACCTAACAGGTTGGACTTATAACCAAGTTGCAAAAATCAAAAAAAATGTGCAACTACGAAAAGTGATAATAACAATAAATAAGCAATAAATATTAAGAACGTGAGATGAAGAGTCGTTGAAAGTGAGTCTATAGGCTGTGGGGACAGTTCAGTGATGGGATGAATGAAGTTGAGTGAAGTTATTCCCTCTCATTCAAGAGCCTGATGGTTGAGGGGTGGTAACTAATTATCCCTCAATAGGTAGATAGATAGTTAATAAGGAAAGGGGTGATAGATTACTTCGGGCAGATGTGAATGAAAAGTTATGGCTACAATCAATCATCCATGTCACAGAATGGCCTCTAGGGACTAGGTAGCTCATACAAGTTCCTAATTTATTTGCTTATTTGTTCAGATGTAGCTGCCTCTGTAACATCTTGATCTTGCTTCTGCTAAAATTTTAGCTCAAATTCCATGAACAATTGAGGCAGTCTGTAGAATGTGTATACGCTACAGTATATTAAAGACTTTAAAATATTACAAGGTATATCAGATTTTTTGTTCACCAAACTATTTAATAACAATGTCAAGTATGTGAATTATGACATGATTCTTAGAATTTTATAGTGACATTGGTAATCCAGGACTAAACATCAAACAGAAGCTAAATGTTCATTGATTGATGGATCCCCAAAGTATAGTAAGTCCTCCCATGGAAGTGCTTACATTCCTAGGTTTTGACAATGCCCTTTTCTTCAAAATTATTGAATATTGTGAGACATAAATCTGAGCTTTAATTTATTATTGCCTCAGCTGGTATGTGGCACCTCTGATAAAGAAATGCTTGGCCAATTTATAATGAAATCTGAGAAGGTCCAAATTTCACTGACACCTGAATTTTCTTTAGCTTGGGTTGCTTTAGATTTAAATAGCCTATTTCTTTAAAATAATTGGACTGTGCCTGCTCAAAAGAATACAATGAGCTCCGTTTATATGAATCATTCCTTATAGGTGTCACAATATTTTCTCTGTTGGAATAAGAGTTACTACAACCCCACAAATATTAGCCTCCAACTAATGTCACACAGATATAATGCTGGCAACAGTAATCCCTCAGCTCTTGCCCTGACTGGTATTTAAAAATATACTTAGTGGTCTAACAGAATTTAGCAACATTCGTCCTTTCTGCAAAACTGTGGTTTTGTGGCAGACAACTGAATAAACATTTCTCTTTTACAACATTTATATTACCTTCTTCATTTAAAGTTGTTAGACAGTATAAATTGATTGAGCTAAATTTAAAATATCAGCAATATTTTCCACTCTGTTTTATTTCTGGTGTGGCTTGCCCACCCAAAGTTGAGACATTATATTGATGTGATTATTCATGAAAAGATCATTGTTCTTGTGCGAGGCAAATAAATGTCATTGGTTTAGACCAACTAAATATATTATCTAAATATGTCAATACACAATGCATTTCACAATCCCATTTACGCACAGTCGATACAAAAAATGTGCAGGCACGCTTATCAGAGAATGCATATTTACACACACACACACACACACACACACACACACACACACACACACACACACACACACACACACACACACACACACACACACACACACACACACACACACACACACACACTTAGTTCCAGAGAGCAAGGCGTCAGAATGCAAGGACATCAGAACAGAGGTGAAGAAGAATTTCTTTAGCCAGAGGGTGGTGAATCTGTGGAATGTATCGCCACAGATGGCTGTAGAGGCCAAATCATTGGGTATATTTAAAACAGAGGTTAATAGGTCTTGCAATGCACACAAAATACTGGAGGAACTCAGCAGGCCAGGCAACATCTATGGAAAAAAGTAGAGTCATAATTTGCTCAAAGTAGAGCCTGCTGAGTTCCTCCACCATTTTGTGTGTGTGCGCTGCTTGGATCTCCAGCATCTGCAGATTTTCTCTTGTTTGTTAATAGGTTTTGATTACTAAGAGCATCAAAGGTTACAGGGAGAAGGCAGGAGAACGGGGTTGAGAGGGATAATAAATCAGCCATGATGGAATGGTGGAACAGACTCGATGGGATGAATGGCTTAATGCTGCTCCCATGTGTTATGGTCTAAATGCAGGAGTGATGTTGGGAAAGCACTAAGGATGTCTCCACAGCATCTCTGGATCTTCTGCATTTACTTGGGAAAGGATAGGTGGGCCCTCGGTTTTACCTAGAATCTCTGTGACAAGTTTCCAGCCGAGCAGCACTCCCTCAGTACTGCACTGAAGTTATTGCTTAGACTTCTGTCTTTTCAAAAGGGAATTTAATTCAGATAAGTATGACGCCTTAGGTAAATAAATCACACCTAGCAGTTCTATTTTACAATAGGCAATCCGATCATGGGAATGACCTTTTCAAAAATGTTTTCTTGAGTTCTTATTTGCATTGTCAAAATTGCAGGAATTTCCCCATCCATTAATCGATTTACGAGGGAATCTTGTCATCTTTTGTATTTAGGGGGGATTTTGGGGACTGAGCTTTGTTTTAGGATTGCTGGTTAAGAAATGCTGGGTTCTCGACATGTTCCTTCATCAAAGGAAGGGGCCTACCAGGGAATACCAATGGAAAACAAATGATAGCCAAGAAATCTTTCTTTTGCCACAGAAGACTCTCCTGCACCTGAACGTGATGGAATGTTGCTGCCCACAGTTTCAGTTTCCTAATCTCGTTGCTGACCTTTGTCACCTTTTGAGTGGAGCTTATACATTCCTCCTGGGTGATTGCTGGGAGTACTGCTTTCCTCCCACTTCACAAGGATGCACTAGTTAGTAGGCTAAGTAGCATTTGTAAATTGTGTAGGCGGGTGAGAGGAACACCAGTCGGGAGTTAATGGGTATCTATGGGAAAACAGCGTTTAAGGAAATAAATAGTGCACTTGGAAGGATAGGATTGTTAAGAACTGGTGTAGACATGATAGGGTGAATAGTCTCCTCCTGTAGGTTAAGACAAGAAGAATTAAACCATTTGGCCCATCCAGTCTGCCCCACCATTCCATTCCAGCTGATTTATTTTCCCTCTCAACCCTGTTCTCCTACCTTCTCCCTCTGACACCCTGTCACCCTCCATTTTACGTATACCCAATGATTTGGCCTCCACAGCTCTCTGTGGCGATGATTTCCACAGATTCACTACCCTCTGCCGAAAGAAGCTCCTCTTCTCCTCTGCTCTAAAACGAGCTCCTTCCATTCTGAGACCGTGCCCTCTGGTCCTAGACTCCACTACCACTGGAAATAGCCCCTCCACCTCCACTCTGTCTAGGCTGCTCAATATTTTGTAGGTTTCAATGAGATCCCCCTTCCTCCTTTAAACTCTAGCAAGTTCATGCCTAGAGTGATCAAATGCTAATTATACATTAATATCCTGGTGAAGTTTGAGAAAATAATTTCAGACTAATGAAAATTTGAGGTTGTCAGTGTGCATTACCTCCATGTGTTTGACACATGGTTGTGCCATCTACTGCAGATTACACAACCAAGATCATTCGTTCTGTGCTGACAAATATATGGAGGACAGGGAGGTTTCTTGTTGCTCCGTTCATCCCATGCCATCCTGGAACAGCTGCCTTCTGAATTAACTTCCGGAGCACATTTTTATCAGAATCAAGATGAGGTTTATTGTCACTGATTTTTCTGATGTGAATTCTGCTGTGTTGCTGAAGATATACAAGTGATATGAATTAGTAATGGTTCACGGACTATTCAGAAACCTAATGGCAGCGGGGAAGAATCTGTTCCTAAATCACTAAGTGTGGGTCTTAAAGCTCCTTTACCTCATCCCTGATGATGGTCCCAGATGGGGAGGCTCCATAGTGATGGATGTCACTTTCCTGAAGCACTACCACCTGAAGGTATCCTTGATGGAGGGTTATGCCAGCGAGGGAGTTGGCTGAGGCTACATAGGTCAAGCCTCTTGCGAGCCTATGCATCAGAGGCTCCCCACCAAGCTGGAATGCATCCAGCCAGAATGTGTTTTGGCTTGACCTGAAAGCAGACCCACAAAGACTATCCAGCAGTGAATGACAACTTTAATAATATATTACAAAATAACAAGCCACAAAACTCGAGAGAAATGAAAACAACAGGCAGCCAGGTAACACTTAAGCAGGGATAGCAAAAGCCAGGAGCAACAAGTTGAACCTGGCTGGTTCAATGAGTGAACAAGGACTGTAGATGAGAACTGGGGTTAAGTAGGCTGCAGGTGATGAGTCTGGAATGAGCGTAAGTGAATCCTATTCGCTGGGTGGAGACTGGGTACGACACCCCCCCCAACCTACAACCGGCCGCTGATGGACCAGGACAACCCAGATGGGTCTGTTTGACCTCCTTGATGAGTGATGGATCCAAGATATAGCAGAACAGCACCCAAAACCTCTCCTCCAGGCCGTGCCCTTCTCAATCGTCCAGGTACTGCACACCCTGTGCACGGTGACACGGGTCCAGCAACTAGCAAACCGTGTACACTGGATCACCTTCCGCTATCCCAGGTTCCATTGGTTCAGGCTCAGGTGAGTTGAGTGGTCCATAGATGATGGGCATGAGGCGGCATACACGGAAAGTAGGTGTGACCCTGAAGGACAGTGGCAGATGGAGGCGATAATTGACTGGATTGGTGTGAGGGAAGATCTCGAAGGGATGAATGAACCAGGGCGAGAGCTTGTGGAAGTCAGGGCAACAGGAGAACAGCCACAAGGTCCCCAGGCCAGAGCAGTCTGACAGGGCCCAACGCCAGTTGGCCTGGTGGCAGTAGGCAAGGTTGGTGGCATGGATGGCCCTCTCTGTCCTCATCCAAGCATTGCCTGCAGTGGCAAACAAGGGCCCTGGCCTATGGGACCTCACTGCAGGCTCCTCCATGGGGAACAATGGGAGTCGGTAGCCATGAAGTACATAGGTTGACACACCTGAGTCAGAGGAGGTGTGTAGGTTGTGGGACTGCTCAGCCAGAGCAGGTATTTTGTTCGTGTAGATGGGTTAGAGGTGGCAAAACATCACAGAAGCTTCTCCACTTGCTGACTGGCTCTTTCTGACTGACTTCTGCTCTGCGGATGATGGCCAGAGGACAAACTCACTGAGGTGCAGAAGGCTCACCAGAAGCAGGAGATGAACTGTGGGCCTTGGTCCAATGCCATGTCCTGGGGAAAGCCATGGAGGCAAACCTGGTTTGTGCCTCAGCAGCTGACAGAAGCGTGGGGAGGGCAACAAAGTCCACCACTGTGATGATTGCCATGGCCCCTTCTGAAGGTGATGATGGGCCAGCAGGTGGTGTCAGAAAATCCAGAGTCCATTGAGCATCTGGATAGCCAAAAGGGGTGAAGAGCAGGCCCAATGGAGCACATCAGAGCACACGGCTGCCGCATGTACTCGCGGTTGCCAGCCGGAGCACTCTCGTGCTGTAGGGCCTGGTGGATCTGGTCCTGAAGATCCCAGACGATCAGGAAGAGGATCTGAGACGTCAGAATGATGAGCTGAGGGTTTATGTCTGTTTCAGCTGGGTCAAATTGTTGTGGCAGGGCATCCACCTCAGTGTTTTGGAACTTGGTCGTTTGGAGGTAGAGAAGTTGAATTATTTCAGGTAGTCCTAGTGAGCCTGGCATGGGTTGAGTTGGTTAGTCTGCTGAATGGATATGAAGTTCTGGTGGTCAGTCCAGATCATGAAGGTCTCGGTGTTTCCAGTCAGCCAACGTCTCCTTTTCTACAAGCCCCATTTAATAGTGAGCAGCTCCCCGTCTCCTACTCGGTAATGGTGCTGTGTAGGATTGAACTTGTGTGAGAAGAAGAGACAAGGGTACCTCTTCCTGTCCTCTCCTCGCTAGAAGAGGATGGACCTGGTGCCACATCAGATGTGCCCATCTCTACCACCAGAGGTCTGGAAGGGTCAGATGGCAGAGAATGGGAGAAGTGGTGAAACATCTTTTGAGCTCCTCAAAGGCGCGTCCGTGGCAGCAAATGAGGTTCGCTGGGATGAAGGGCCCCCCATCTTCCTTTTTGACAAAGAAGAGTCCCGCACTGGCTGGGGAGCTGGGATGGTCAGATTAAGTCATGCTGCAGCGCTTTGGTGACAAAGTCAGTCATGACTTGGGTCTCAGGAGGAGGGGGGAAGATGGCCTTGGGGACGGGTGTTTCTCGGGACGAGGTCAGTAGTGTACAGGCGGCAGGTTGCTGGCTTCACTTCCACTGAGGGCGATGGCTACGGCAAGATACTGCTGTGTGAGTCTGGGAAAGCTGAGGGCTTCCTCCAGCCCTTCAGCATTAGGGGGTGAAGTCACTGCAGTTGCAGGTAAATGGGTCCCCAACTCATTAGTGAACCAGACGACAGTGGGCCGTGAGTGGAGAGCCAGGGTTAGAGGAGTGCTGAGGGAGGTGAGCAGGAGGAATCGGACGGACTTGGGGTGTTCTCCGATGCTCATGGACATAGGCCATGCGCACACTCTGACCGTCCCATACCCCAAAGGACATCCGACAACAGACGTGAGATTGAAGAGGCGAGAGACAGGTTCAGTGGGGAGTCCAAACCCCATACATAGAATCCGATCCAGAAAGCTGTCTGCTGAGCCGGAATCCACCAGAGCCCGCGACGCAGGTAGGGCCAACAAAGTGGGGACAAGGACAGGGAGAGTGAGAGGCTGTGGTGCGTGAAGGAGGGGCTGGGGAGATCTTGCCTGATGGAAGGGTTCTTAACCCTGCCTGGATGTGCCATCTTCCCCTTCACAGTGGGCATTTTATGCATCGGTGTTTGGCTGCTCCGCCAGAGTTGATTCTTCACTGATGCTCGTGATCCTGAGGCTTACCCTAAATGCCCAGCGTCTGGAGGCATTGGTGAACACCTGGAGGGTTGTTACCTAAGATGCTTGTCAATACAGAGAGCCAGAGTGATGAGGCTTTCGAAGTCGATGGGCATCTCCCGGGTAGGTAGCTCGTCCTTCAAACGCTCCGAGAGGCTGTGACGGTAGTAAGCCAGCAGTGCTTCTGCATTTCATTGGCATTCCACCACGAGGGCCCTGAATTCCACGGTGCAATCCAGCACAGGGTGAGCATTGATGCAGGCTGGTTATCAGATCTGCTGCCTCCCTTCCTGTTCCTGGATGGTCGAAAACCCGGCGCAGCTCAGCGGTGAAATCCTCATATTTGTTGCAAATGGCGGTTCATTGTCCCAGTTAGCGGTGGCCCAGGTCAGAGTTTGCCCAGTCAAGAGAGAGATGCGGAAAGGAATCTTGGCCCAGTCTGTCGAAGACAGAGATGGCTGGAGCTCAAAGTGTAAGCTGCACTGGCACAGGAAGTTGCAGCATTGGGTGGCATATCCTGATGCTACAACTTCCGGGGTGAGAGGGAGGAGGCGGACTGAAAGAGAGAGATGTCCAATAGATAGCTGTGCATCTGGACCATGTCCTTGTGTCAGAGGATGACCTACTCTGCTGGGTTAATCAGGGTTCACCCCCCACCCCCTCAGGAAATGTGGAGGAGGGTCAATCCAAAACTGCAGAGCAGCAGAGACGATTTATAAGTGAATGCTAATTTTAATAATAGACCACAAAATAACAAGCCACAAAACAGGAGGGAACAGAAACTAAACACAACAGGCAAGGAGAGTACAACTGGTTGAGTCCAGCTGGTTCAATGAGCGAACTGGGGTTAAAAATGCTGCAGGTGTTGAGTCTGGAATGAGCAACAGATGAATCCTCTTAGCTGGTTGAGACTGGGAGGTGCTTATGTTGGTCTGCTAACCGTCATTTAAAGTTACAAGAAGTAAAAGAAAGATTAGGAGGTGCCTGCATTTACAGGCCTGGCAGAATGCTCTCCACAGTACATCTATAGAAATTTGTGAGACCATCAGTATTTGCAAGAAACAAGGTGCCAATGCATTCTTCAGGAAGGAAGCATCAGCTGGCACAGGAGAATAATTACAGCTGTTAAGTGTATTCCTCAAATGTAAGAATCACATATACCACATGTATGGGGAACACAATCCTTTATATGAACAGAAGGCATTAGGTCTCATTTAATAATTGATAATACCTGTGGCTGATTGTCCACTTTTCATATTTTCATTCTGTCTTAGAATAGAAGGACACCCCTTTAGACATGAGGAGGAATTTATTTAGTTAGATCAAGGGTTCCCAACTGTTACATTCCATGGATCCCTATCATTATCCGAGAGGTCCCCAGGTTGGGAACCTCCGAGTTAGAGAGTGATAGTCCATTTTCTATATTCCAGAAATCCAAAACAGAGGAACACTGAAAATTCTCCCAGAAAGGAACCTGCAGTGGTTAAGTGTCCCACACCAGAAGGCATTTAGGAAAGTGCCGTATCAACGGTTATTGGTGAAAATGGAAGCTCCTGATGATGGACAGAAGAGTGTCTGGCCAACAAGAAACAGAGATTCTTCTCCTGATCAGTGAGATGTAAGTGGCATGCGAAAGGAATTAAAGCATCCATTTGTTGGCTCTATCTAAAACATCTCTACAAAGTGAAAAACGTATATAAATGTTTTCTTTTTTCTTTTTCAATCTCTTTATTATTAATATCAACATGATAAGATTAATACATAGATAGTGGGATTACAAACTTACCAAGTTACACTGAACATGAAAGGATACACAAGCAATAATTACAATATGGTTAAGTCTTCTCAAATCATGAATGATACAAATATCATATAAACAGAACAAAATTAGATATATCATATATTAAAAAAACAGAAAGGAAAAGAAAAAAAAATTAACCCTAAGAAAAATTACTCTAACAACCTAACACTAATAAAGAGAAAAAAAGGAGAAAAAAAAAGAAAAGGAAAAAAAATATTAAATAAATGTTTTAAATGAAGCCTCTGAAAGCATGGTTGACTTATTTTCTAATGGCATAATGATAAATTGGAAAGAATGTATAACTGAGGCAGTGACAATGAGATATAAATAGATTAGCTGAAAGAGCAAAAACCTGGCAATGTAGGATGATGTGGGTAAATGTGAAAAATTCCCCTTTAGCAGGAAAGAAGTGCACTATCTAAAAGGTGAGAGAGCTACATTGCTCTGAAATGCAGAAAAATCTTTGTGTAGTGAAGCAATGTTTTCAATAAGCAGCCAAGCAGGCACTACAAGTTTTTAGGAAAGTAAACAGCGTATTATTTTTTTCTTTCAGTGAAGTGAATATAAAAGTCAGGAGGCGTGCTTCCGCGATGTAGCGCACTAGAGAAAGCATCCATAAAATGCAGCAATGGTCTCATGGCATTATTGCAGTGGAAGCTGTCTACAGAATGTTTTCTAGATTAGTATTTTGATCTATGAGGAGTGGTTGGATCATTTAGACTTGTATCTATTAGAGTGAGGATGAAAAGTTACCATGGGTAGACTTGTGATTGCAGTCTGGTTTGCTATGATTCTCTTAAATGGCAGAGCGAGCTTGAGGGACCAAGCAGTGAGTATTTCAAGCATTTTCTATTTTATTTCATATTTACAGCAACTGCTGCATTTTGCTTTTGTACCTTTTTCCAGAAATCCAGGAAATAAGCTCAGTATATACAGCAATTTAATGGCATTACATTCATGCTGACAAAATGAGAATTGATATATTTAATAAAATTCAGTTCTCTCACAAGGTTCTTATTATAGTCATTCACTGTCTGACTGAATTTGTGTTTGCAAGAGAAATGAAAAGTTCTAAATATCTTCCCAATTACCAGTGCTTCCTCAGGACATAATTTTAACTCAGGTTTTGGAGTAATAAAGATTAATAAATTTACTGATGATCGTTAAAAGTGTACTCTGAAATAACTCCATCTTTACAGCATTGTAAAAGAGTTTTGTGATGAATCAGTAGTTAATTTTAGTTATTTCTGAACCAAAACCAATGGAAGGAAAATGTGGTTGAAAAAGGACTTCTGATTTATCATTTTGAAGCACACTTTACTCTGATGAAGGCCAATTTTAGATTCAACATCTTGATGTATGTTTTCCATGCTTACCAAAACACAAATTAAATCACGTCCTATTTCATTTAAATATCACGGGGTATGTTCGTCTCAGTGCTGTAAAAGGACAGAGATAAATCATTAAAGGGAGCTGGTTAGAGTCGGGGTATTATTCTATTGCATTGTACTTTGCAATGCAGTTCTGACACTTTGCAATTGCTCACCCATCAGCACTGTGCATGTAGAGCTGAATGGTTAGTTAGCAAAATAAACCATAACTTCACATGCCACAAAGTTGGCATCAATGCAAGACTAGTATTGCTTTGGACTGATGCTAAATAGAGGAGGTTTCTCCAACATGAAGTTCCATTTTGTTTCAGGAATGAATAAGAACTCCCTCCGGCAAAAGTCTGTGGCAATGTCAAGCTGAACCCTGTGTGGTGAACTACATATACCTGTCTGGACACGCCCCCCGCTGACTGCTCCTGTGGCTCCTCCCACAGACCCCTGTATAAAGGTGATTGAGGCCTGAGCCCGGCCTCTCAGTCTCCAGGATGTAGTATGGTGGTCACTCACTGCTTGTTCCTTCAATAAAAGCCGATATCTCGCCTTTACATCGCAGAGTGAGTTATTGATGGTGCATCACCGTGGCAGTGGGTTGAGACGGCATCTAACAATGAGCTCTGCAGTGGCTTGTGTGTAACAATGGTACTGTAGGCCTAACGGTTAATGCAACGCCATTACAGCACCAGTGACCCAGGCTTAGTTCTGCCACCATCTGTAAGGTGGTTGTACCCATGACCATGTGGGTTTCCACCAGCTGCTCTGGTTTTCTTTCACATTCCAAAGATATACAAATAAGTGGGTTAATTGGTCACAAGGGTTTAATAGGGTGGTGCGGGTTTGTTGAGTGGGAAAGACCTGTTACCGCGCTGTATCGCCAAATAAAAAATAAATAAACTACCCTGGACAAAAAGAACCCACGAAAAGGCATCCTTCGCTCCTCAGACATGGAGTTGAGGCAAATCGATCCTCAGCCTGAGAGATGGTCTAAGAAGAAGATCACTAGGATATCAGTATGAACATCACTCGTTGCATGCACTTTCATTCTTAGTTTATGTATCATCAAAGAAGGCTCCAGCTGGAGCTGACACAAGACTGGAATAGCAAATTTCAACTGACACCTCAACAAAATTCCAAACCAGGCAGAGGCTCTTTATCACTCATGTTCTCCATATTAGTTTTTTAATTTGCACATTGGTTGTTCGTCACTCTAGTTTTTCATAAATTCGATTGCACTTCTTTTCCCCTTGTAAATATGTGCAAGCAAATGGCTCTCAAGTTAACATATACATACATTAATAATACATTTACTTTGGACTTTGCAAATTCTGCAAGAAAATTAATCTTAAGGTAATATATGTTAACATATACCCACTTTGATAATAAATTTACTTTGAACTTTGAGATAGAGGGAGACCAGTTGAAACAAATTAATCCTGGCTGGAGAACGGAGATAAATAGTTGATTTTAGTCGGGTGACTTCAGCATCTCAGAGACCCAGGATTTCTTCATGAGTATCCCACAAGGCAAGAATAGTTGAGGGACTAACAGGAGCATGCTGTCTCATTGCCACTTTGGCTCAGCTTTGCGGAATACAAAAGGGGTGATATCATGGATGTTGCATAAGCGAATCCATTGGTAACTTATATGTTTAAAAGTAGAGTTTGCAGTATTCTATTCCCAACTCTTCCATTCTCCAGTCTGTTCATAATTGTTCATTTTTGGCCCATGCAAGTCTTCACCTATCTGCCATGCAGGACAGTTAAAGCTCCAACTTCGGCAGGAACTAGATAACATAAACAAGGTTCTGCCCAGCTAGGACCAAAAATACAGCCCCCAAAGGAATCTCCAGCCCTCTCACCATGGTTTTGTGATCAGCATCAGAATATGTACATGAGACGCGCATGTAATTTAACCTCTGCTCTTCCAGCCTTCCCCAAGCCCTTACAACTTCTCCACTTGGCAAGGTTGAGAAGGGGAACTCGCTATGAGAAGAATCATCGGTATGTGCCTTGGCTCAGTGCGCAGGACACTGACTCTGCATTTATTTAGTCATTTGCAGAACAACCCAGCAAAAAAACTCGCAGACCAGAACTGAATGAACAGCATGCTGAACAATAACCGAGCCATCGGGGAGAAGAACACATATAAAGAAAGCTGCTTTGGAGAATAAATAAATATCAGAGCTAAAAAAGATAACACTGACTAAGAATTGTAAAATATTGATTTTAAACTAATTTTGAACAAATGGCTTGCCATTGTGTTTTCTTTAATCTTTACCACAATCCCATCAATATACTGAAAGAAAGAGGATGAAAGACTTAGCAAAGGAATTATTAATGTTTCTGTCGCAAAATGCTTTCACATCTCCTTTCAACCATCTGAAGCTACGTTCTGGAGAGCTTTTGAAACCCAGAAAAGAGGAAAAATTCACTTGCATTTTCCAAGATTTCTGGTAACCATCACCCTGAAAAGTGGTGCCAGTTGAACTTTGGGTGCATAGGTTATCCAAATAAAACAGGCATTGGACAGATTACTCAATCAAATCAGTGGCACAATGACAACTTTAAAAGCATAATCAAAATTGATTTGCAGGTGTGTGGGCTCCATGGCGTGTATACTCCCCAATCTGTTTGAGACCTCCCGTCCTTCAGGTCTTAACGTGCCCCTAATCAAAATCAGATTTAATATCCCTGGCATATGTAATTGGGGTAGTGTACATGGGTTCATTGTCCATTCAGAAATCTATTGGCAGAGGGGAAGAAGCTGTCCCTAAAATGTCAAATGTGTATCTACAGGTTCCTGGACCTCCTCATTAATGACAGCAAAGAGAAGAGGATGTGTCCTGGTGATTAGGGTCCTTAATGATGGATGGTGAATTTTTGAGGCATCGTCTTTTGAAGTCGTCCTAAACGTCCTGGAACTGGAAACGTCCACGATGGAACTGGCTGAGTACGCAAGTTTCTGGAGCTTTTCCCAACCCTGTGCAGTGGCCGCTCCATACTAGGTGGAGATGCAACCAGTTAGAAAGCTCTACGCAGTAGATCTACAGAAATTTGCAGAAGTTTTTGGTATCTTACCAAGTCTTCTCAAACCCCTAATGAAATATAGCCACTCTCCAGCCTCCCTTGTAACTGCATCAATATGTTGGGCCCAGGATAGATCTTCAGAGATGTTAACACCCAGGAACTAGAAACTGCACACCCTTTCCATTACTGATCCCTTTATGAGAACTGGTATGTTTTCCTTGACTTTTCCTTCCTGAAGCCCACAATCAATTCCTTGGTCTTACTGGAGTTGAGTGCGAGGTTGTTGTTGTGACTCCACAAGATCAGCTGATCTATCTTACTCCTGCACTCCTCCTCATCACCATTTGAAATGCTGCCAACAATAGCTATGTCATGGGCAAATTTTTTAGACGCCACTTGAGCTGTGCTCCGTGGGAGTACAGAGGGTAGAGTAGTACGCTAAGCACGCATCCTTGAGATGCATCATTGTTGACTGCCAGTGAGGAGATATTAATTCCGATCTGCACGGACTGTGGTCTCCTAATGAGGAAGTCAAGGATTCAGTTTTAGTGGGAGGTACAGAGGCCCAAGGTTTCGGGCTTGTTGATTAGAACTGAGGGCATGATGGTATTGAGCACTGAGCTGTAATCAACAAACACCAGCCTGACGTGGGTATTGTCCGGGTGATCCAAGGCCAGTGAGATCTTCACTGTTGACCCATTGTGGCAATAAACAAATTGCAGCAGGTCCAGCAATTATTCATTAACCAGTTAAAGTCACCTGTTCTATTTATCTGCATCCTCTATATTGCTGATTGTAAGGTTTCAATAGTTTAAGCTCATTGGGAACAGAAGGAGCTGGAGTGACTTTTCTGGGCCCATAGATATGTTGCAGGCTTCCTGATCTGTCGATTTCACTTCTCCCTTACTCTGCTCTTCGGGACAGAACCAGTTAGAATGTAAGGTCATAGAATGCCCACGTTACTACCGACAGTTTTATAATAATGAAGTATTCCACTCAATTTCAATCAGGCTTCAGTCATTCAGCACAGGTTTTTAAGATCACAAAATTCAGGAGGGGAAGTTCTTTTCCCCAGAGCCATGAATCCTTGGAATTCTCTATACTAGAGCTGTGGGAGCAGTCATTGAAAATTCTCGAAGTGGGGACTGAGAGACATTTGAAACCCAAGGAAGCCAAGGCAATAGGGAGTAGTGTTGAGGCCAAAGTAGGATCAGCCACAATCTTATTGAACCTCAAGGGCCAATCGACCTTCTCCTGCATTCTTTTGGTTTTTTTTCAGTTCTGCATTAAAAAAAAATTGATCATATTGCTGTCTGAGTTTCTTTTTACTTAGCAGCATCTTTGCTTTATTCACATTAACAGCAAAATACTTACTAACAATGGATGCTGAAGATTCGAGCAGATTTCTACAGATATACCAAGGAGAGCATTCAAACTGATTGCTTCATCGACTGGTAAGGAACGGCCACTGCACAGGATCGGAAAAAGAGGTCTGCAAACTTGGCCAGCTCCATTATGGGCACTCGCCTCCTCAGAATTGAGGACATCTTCAAAAGGCGATGCCTCAAAAAGCAGCATCCATCAGTAAGGACCCATAGCACCCGAGACATGTCCTCTTCTCGTGACAACCATTAGAGTGGAGGTACAGGAGTATGAAGACAAATGGACAATGAACCAACCCATGGACTATCTCACTATTTTTGCTCTTTTCATGCACTATTTATTTTATTTTACTTCTTTTATATGGATTTCTTATTGTGATTTATAGCTTTTTAATGTATTGTTCTGTACTGCTGCTGCAAAACAACAGATTTCATGACATGTCAGTGATATTAAACCTGGTCTGATTCTGATGGTGATTCTGGAATCTTTGTGTTCAATTCCTTTTCAAAAGCAGAAACCAGCTAATAGAAGTAAAGTACATTCAGTTGCATTGGATTTTCCTGCTCCATTTCCAGTTAACACCAACAAATATTTTCAGATTTCTTTTCGAAAGTCCCCATGATAACTCCCTTGTTATTTACATGACCACAAAGCAGAGCTCACACAAAGTCTTGCTTTCCTCAATAGCTGTTCTTGAACTTAACCTTTAATAAGTCTCAATTTATGCCATGCCTCTGAACACTATCATCTCCGCATCGGTCGTAATATAATCAAGTACCAACAGTCAGTGGCCACTTTATTAGGTGTACCGGTACCCCAGTTTGTTAGTGCTAATGTCTAATCAGCCAATCATGCACAAGCAACTCAATGCAGACATGGTCAAGAGGTTCAGTTGTTCAGACCGAACATCATACCAGATTTATTTTCAAAAGAATCGGGAAAAAATGAGATCTAAGTGACTTGGACTGTGGAATGATTGGTTTGCCTTACAGGGTGGTTTGAGTATCTCAGAAACTGTGATTTTTCATGAACAACATTCTCTACAGTTTACAGGGAACGGTGTTTAAAAAAGTAAAATAATATCCAGTGATTCGTAGTTCTGTGGACAAAAATGAGAGAGGTCAGAGGAGAATGGCCAAACAGATTCAAGTTGATAAGAAGGTGACAGTAACTCAAGAAACCATGCTTTATGAGAGTGCTGTGCAGACGGGCATCTCTGAATGAACAACATGTCAAACTTTGAAGTGGTTGGCTACATCAGCAAAAGACCAAGAACATACACTCAGTGACCACTTTATTAGGTACCAGAGTGCCTAATAAATGAATGTGTATGTTCCTCTTCTCTTAGCATCATATGTGTGAAATGAACCCAACAATATGCAACCAAAGACTTTGTACTCACATCATAATATTTGGCCTACAAAATAATGGGAATTATTCTGCTATTAACGGGCCGTTGGCATAGTGGCATCAGCACCGGACTTCGGAGCGAAGGCTCTGGAGTTCGAATCCAGCCGGCCCCCTTGCACGCTTTCCATCCGTGCTGGGTTGAGCGTCGAGCTAGCAACTCAGCCTCGTAAAAATAAGAAAGCCTGCTAAAAAAAACACTGTTACAATGGTGTCCCGATGACTCCACTCAGAGTTAAAGGCTTTCTTCTTCTTCTTCATTATTCTATTAATCTCTTCCAATCTTTTCAAAGTTGTAATTGACAATATTTCAGTGACTTATTCAGTCCCCACTTATTCCATATATTAGAAATGATCATATTGAAACTCAGTTTTGTAACCAATATTATTTATTACTTTATTACTTAGAGAAACAGTATGGTAACAGACCTTTAAAGCCCAATGAGCCCACTCTGCCCAAATACACCTACGTGACCAATCAATGTACTAACTTGAAAGTCATTGGAATGTGGGAGTAAACCAGAGTATCTGGAGGGCACAGGGAGAAGGAACAAACTCCTCAGAGACAGTGGTGGGAATTGAACCAGGTTTAATGGCACTGTAATAGCTTTACATGAACCACCATGCTACCATGCTATCCCAGGTATCTCTTCATCAAAAGGCAGGATCTCTTGACTTTCACAGAGTGTTTTGCTGCCTTTAATACATTTTTATTGGGGAATTGGCAACATTATTATTCCCTTCTTCCTGATAGTTCTTTAAGCTTTCAAAAAGATGTGATATTTAGAGGTTAACCACACAATTGAATGAGCTGTTTCAGAGAAAGCCCTTGTGATAGGACTCCTCCTTCAAGTTTTAACTTGGAACTTTTAAAAATTACCCAGTTTCTGAGAGTTCCGATGTAATTTTCAAATGGGAATTTCTTTAGCTGATGCTGTAACTCTAATTGTTTATCTCTAGAAACAAATCCCTAGAAATAACTTTCTTCTTCAGCTGTGCCTCAGGGTCAAGGGTGATCTGCTTCCAGTCCATTTCTCTCAGTTCTGAGGAGACCAATGAGGTCAACATGTTTACTGTGGACTCTTCCACAGGTGGGGCAGGAGGTGCCTAATGAGGGGGCAAGGGCTGGTTTATGTAGTGGTCCTCTCCGTCCACCATTTACACAGGCATTCTGTGTTGCGTGGACTCTAGTTTCACAACACCACCCCAAATCTTCTCCATTTTGATCAGCCGTGGACCAGAAACTCGTTGGAATCAGTGAGGCTTCAGCAGTTCTTCAGTGAGGTTTTGGGCCCATCCCGGAATCTTTCCACTGTCCACCTGGTAATCTGAGGCAGATTCCATGCCAGACTGCCTGGTTTGGGAATCTGGTGTTGGATTTGCGAGCCATGTGGTCCACAAGCTATGGCCAACAGAGTTGTGCTTGGAAAAGAAGTACAAAGTTTGTATTTATGTTAGTAATGATGTGATGTTTCCCTTCCATTGAATTTGAAGGGTTTTGTAGTATCTTTCCAGTGCTTTGAGATGTTGCTCCAGGACGTGTAAGCCTTATACTGTAGACACACTGCAGAAGAGCAGTGGTTACTGCTACCCCACTGCCCAGGACAGCTCCTCCAAGGAGCCGACATCCAGGCACTTGAAGCTGCTCATTCATCCCTTTAATGAGAAGTGGTGTGTGTGTTCTCCATTCTTCCCATTCCTGAAGTGCACCATCAATTCCTTGGTCTTTCTGATGTTGAGTGCAATTTTGTTGCTGTGACACCATTCAACCTGCAGATCTATCTGGCTTCTATATGCCTCCTTGGCACCATCTGAGGTTTTGCCAGCAACAGTGGTGCCATCTCCAAATTTATAGGTGACATCCGAGCTTTGCTCAGCCATACAGTCCTGAGTGTAGAGTTCGCTAAGCTCACGTCCTTGAGGTGCAGCTGTGTTGGTTGTCAGTGAGGAGAAAATATTATCACTGATCTGTGCTGATGGTGGTCTCTGATGAGGAAATCGAGGATGCAGATATCCAGGATTAGAAGATTGGTGATTAATACCAAGGGGATTATGGTATTGAATGCCAATCTGTAATCAATTAGTAGCAGCCTGATGTTTTGCCCATGCCTAGGTCCTCCAATGCAGAGTGGAGAACCTGTGAGGCTATGTCTGCTGTAATGGTAAGCGAATTACTGTGGGTACAGGCCCACTTTGAGTTGATTCTAGCCATGAACTACTCTCAAAGCATCTCATCACAGTAGATGTGAGAGCCACCGATAGTCATTGAGGCAGCTCACCCTGCTCTTCTTGGGCACTGGTATGATTGCTGCTCTTCTGAAGCAAGTGGGAGCCTCGGAGCACGGCACTGAGAGGCTGAGGATATCCTTAAGCAGTCCAAGAATTGGTCAACACAGATTTTCACTGCGCGGCCAGGTAGACTATTAGCGCCTGACACCTTGTGAGGTTTTGCAAGGATGTTCTGACTTCAGCCTCTAAGACAGAGATCACAGGGTTGCTGGGTGCTGTAGGCAGCTTTATTCCCCTTTCAAAGCATATATAAAAGGTGTTTAGCTCATCGGAGGGGAAGCATCACTTATGCTGTTACATTTCACCTTATAGGAAGAAGAGCTTCATGCCAGATGTGTGATCTTGATCTTTAAATACCTTTTCCGAGACTGTTCTAGAGCATTGGAGGAAGTGGTGATGCTTATCATTGATGCCTGCCCTTGTTGTGAGTTAGCTCTCGAGATGAAGGAAGTGGTTCACGTTTCCTGGCGTTTCACTGTAAAGCTCTTGTTGTTGGAGAGCCACAGTTGGTAGAGGGTCATCAAGTGTGGATGTTGAGTATAAGATCCATTCCCTCATGCACTTCAGTGAATAGGTTGATGATGGCTCAGAACTTGGCCTCGGAGTGTTCACATTTGCATGTGTTGCCTGAATACTGCAGCTTGACTGTTTAGCTGTCTCATAATCTCATTTTTTTTCAAACTTCTAATACATACATTAATAATGTAATCATAATTACTAAGATGTGAAAACAATTCCACCACGTTTTTCCCAGTTGCATGAAATTATAACACTGAAATGTTGTTTTCATTCTCTCCGACTCCTCTTTGTATATTTTGTGCCTCTAAGGTCAGCATTATGTATTTTTGTCATTGATAGTCCTCCTCCTGCTTATATCAACATTTTACTCTTGTCCACAGAGCTGTCTCTTTGCCAGAGATGGCACTTTTGTTTCCATTACTCAGCAATCTCTTCCTAGAAGTCATTCAGCAACTTTTGTAACTATTTCAGTTCATCTATCTTGTCCTGATGGGGTGGTTTTAAGCTGAAATCAGGTTGCCTTTTCTCTCCAGGCCAACACACTGCAGCAGTGACAAAATCTCAGTGGACAACACGACAATTTAATGATCTTCTGTCTTTCCATTATTAAGCCATCTCTTAGGGCCATTCCTTTTCTGTAGTTTCTGAGGCAGGTGATTAGGCTAAAGTGGGATCCGCAGCAAGGTATTGAGAATATAGATAATGGAGCTGTTCTGCCATTTTCTGTGGGTTCTATTACTCTGATAAGAAGGTTCAAGGGTCTCGATCCTAACTGGATGCCCTATCTTCATTTGATTATTCACAGCTCGAATTCCCAGAAGTCACAAAAGACGCCACCTTTTTTTTCAAAAAAGGCTTTAATTACATATTCAGATTATTTCCTTTATCTTGTTGGCAATTTCTTGCACCAACAGAGCTTAGAGTAGAGTTTGAGGAATCTGATGTTGTACCTGCTCATTAAAGCTGCCAAAGTAATTAAAGGCTTGACACTGGGAATGCAGTTCTGGAAGAAACACACAGTTGTTGGTACACTTATCCTGCTAGAGGTCTGGACAGAGTTAGATAGATAGATACTTTATTCATCCCCAAGGGGAAATTCAACATTTTTCCAGTGTCCCATACACTTATTGTAGCAAAACTAATTACATACAGTATTTAACTCAGTATAAATATGAAAATAAATAATATATAAATATAAAATCACCCTCCCAAAAAGCATTAATAAATAGCTTTTAAAAAGTTCTTAAATAGTTTACTAAAGTGCATTGAGTGGTAACTTAAGTTCAGTTCTAACCCCAGCACTTTAACATGTCTTGCCCCAGTGGTTGAATTGTAGAGCCGAATGGCGTTGGGGAGTAATGATCTCTTCATCCTGTCTGAGGAGCATTGCATTGACAGCAACCTGCCGCTGAAGCTGCTTCTCTGTCTCTGGATGGTGCTGTGCAGAAGATGTTCAGGGTTTTCCATGATTGACCGTAGCCTACTCAGCGCCCTCCACTCCGCCACCGATGTCATACTCTCCAGTTCTGTGCCCACGACAGAGCCCGCCTTCCTTACCAGCTTATTAAGATGTGAGGCGTCCCTCTTCTTAATGCTGCCTCCCCAGCACGCCACCACAAAGAAGAGGGCGCTCTCCACAACTGACCGATAGAACATCTTCAGCATCTCACTACAAACATTGAATGATGCCAGCCTTCTGAGGAAGTACAGTCGACTCTGTGCTTTCCTGCACAGGGCATCTGTGTTGGCAGTTAGTGGCATTCTCTCCAGTGTTTTGAAGCTGTAGGTCCCTGAAACATACAGAAAGTCACGAGAAGTTTTGACCTTCAAACATCTTTTTTCCTCAGCTGGTCAAATGAATTGCAGCATTGAGAAAGTTCGTTCATGCCCTTTGTCTGGCAGCCATTATTGTAAATTTCACAGGATTTATCAATGGGCAGCAATCACTTTGTCTATAACACTATCTCAAGGTAGCTGAAATTGAAGGCATCAGTTCTACAAGCCTTTTCAACAACCAAGCTTTGTGTCCTCTCTGCTCAGTTCCACATAGTAACCCACAGCAAACACATAACCTGGTCTCTCCTTCAATCAGCTACATTATGAAGGATCAGAATAAAAACACATTCATTATCACTGACGTATAACGTGAAATTTGTTGTTTTGCAGCAGCAGTATGGCGCAATACAGAAAACTTACCGTAAACTACAATAACAAGGAGCCAGATAGTGAGGTAGTGTTCATTGAGTTCATGCATTGTTCATAAATCTGATGACAGACGGAGTTACAAGTTAAAAGGTCTGCACAACATTGTGGGCCAAAGGGCCTGTAACTGTCTGCACTGCCCTATGATATATTTTCCTAAAATGGCAATTATGTGTCCTCAGGCTCCTATACCTCCTCCCACATGGCAGTAAAGAGAAGAGGTTATGGCCCAGATGGTGAGGGCTCTTAACGATGGAAGGTGCCACATTTTGAAGATGCTCTCAGAGGTGGGGAGGCTAGTGCTGTTGACAGAGCTGGCAAAGTCCACGAACCTCTGCAGCTTTTTCTCATCCTGTGCATTGGAGCCTGCATACCAGGAGAATACTAAACAAAATTTGCTGGTAAGCAGAGGGAGAATGATTTTTTTTTCAAAAATCTTTTATTAAAGCAGATTGTAATCCAAATAGGAAAAATCTACTTCAAAAAGTAGTTTTTTGACATCCTTGTGGGGTGTCCCACAAGGATCTGTTCTGGGACCTCTACTTTTTGTGATTTTTATTAACGACCTGGATATGGGGGTAGAAGGGTGGGTTGGCAAGTTTGCAGACGATACAAAGGTTGGTGGTGTTGTAGATAGTGTTGAGGATTGTCAAAGATTTCAGAGAGACATTGATAGGATGCAGAAGTGGGCTGAGAAGTGGCAGATGGAGTTCAACCCGGAGAAGTGTGAGGTGGTACAAACTCCAAGGCAGAGTACAAAGTAAATGGCAGGATACTTGGTAGTGTGGAGGAGCAGAGGGATCTGGGGGTACATGTCCACAGATCCCTGAAAGTTGCCTCACAGGTAGATAGGGTAGTTAAGAAAGCTTATGGGGTGTTAGCTTTCATAAGTCGAGGGATAGAGTTTAAGAGATGCGATGTTGTGATGCAGCTCTATAAAACTCTGGTTAGGCCACACTTGGAGATCTGTGTCCAGTTCTGGTCGCCTCACTATAGGAAGGATGTGGAAGCATTGGAAAAGGTACAGAGGAGATTTACCAGGATGCTGCCTGGTTTAGAGAGTATGGATTACGATCAGAGATTAAGGGAGCTAGGGCTTTACTCTTTGGAGAGAAGGAGGATGAGAGGAGACATGATAGAGGTGTATAAGATATTAAGAGGAATAGACAGAGTGGACAGCCAGCGCCTCTTCCCCAGGGCACCACTGCTCAGTACAAGAGGACATGGCTTTAAGGTAAGGGGAGGGAAGTTCAAGAGGGATATTAGAGGAAGGGTTTTTACTCAGAGAGTGGTTGGTGCATGGAATGCACTGCCTGAGTCAGTGGTGGAGGCAGATACACTAGTGAAGTTTAAGAGACTACTAGACAGGTATATGAAGGAATTTAAGGTGGGGGGTTATATGGGAGGCAGGGTTTGAGAGTCGGCACAACATTGTGGGCCGAAGAGCCTGTAATGTGCTGTACTGTTCTATGTTCTATGTTCTAAATGATATCTGATAAATGCTAAAAGCATTAATTACTTTCGTAAGGAAACATACTGGTTTTAGATGATAGTCTGTTGAGCTAAAATGCTGGTTTTACTAGTATAGTGACTAGGTTGCCAGATACAAGTACAATAAATAAGTTACTAATCATTCAGATGCCTATTCTGATAATTCTGAGCCTTCAGTGAATTCAATTACAAACGCTAAGGAAATTAAATTAATTATGTCATCTAATATAGATGTCATCAGAAATAGTGACCATGGAACTACTGAATTATTGGTATGACCTATCTGATTGACTAATATCCTTTGGATATTGTATTGTCCTTCTGAAATGATTTAGCAAGCCATTCAATTCACAGACAATAAATGCTGGCTTTGCCAACAATGTTTACATCCCGTAAATACATTTTTGGAAAAGAAACTTGCTCTCTACCTCTAGATATTGACTAACCTGCTGAGTATTTCGGGATTTTCTACATTGAGCTTAGGTTTCCAAGAATTTGCTCTTGGAGAGTAGCCAATGTCATTTGCAGTTGATGGAACTTCATGTCAAGCATAAGTATTTCACAGAAAAATGAGTCATAGAGCACGACTACAGCACAGAAACAGGCCATTCAGCCCATCTAGTCTGTGTTGAACCAGTATTCTGTCTTGTCCCATCGACCTGCACCTAGACGTTAGTCCTGCATGCCACTCTCACTCACATACTTATCCGAACTTCTCTTAAATGTTGAAATCAAACCCATCTTCACCACTTCCATTGGTAGCTTGTTCCACACTCTGATTGAAGATGTTCCCCCTTAAGCATTTCACCTTTCACACTTAACTATGACCTCTAGTTCTAGTGTCAGCTGAGCTCTTTACTTCTCATAACTTTGTATACGTCTTCCAAATCTCCGTTCATTCCCCTGCTCTGCATAGAATAAAGTCCTAACCAATCCAACCATTCCCTGTAACTCAGGTCCTCAATTCCCAGCAACATCCTTGTAAATCTTCTCTGTACTCTTCTAATCATATTGAGATATTGGTAGGTGACCAGAACTGCACACAATAATCCACTCAGGCTTCACCAACATCCTATAAAACTTTCTGCATAACATCCCAACACCTGTACTTTAGATTTTTGAAAGCCAATGTGCCAAAAGATCTCTTTATGATCTACGTTTCCAACTGCGACGCTACTTCTGAGGAATTACGTATGTATCTATTTTTCCAAATCCCTCACTTCCACTCCAGTCATCAGTGTCCTTTTTTTTGCTATGGAAGTCCTCCCAAAGTGCAATACCTCACACTTGTCTGCATTAATTTCCATCTTCTGTTTTTCAGCCTATTTTTCCAGCTTATCCAGATCCCATTGCAAACTTCCTTACTGTCCACTATGGCTGGTAAAATTTTCCCAGTACTGTTTCTATCTTATTCATAACTTTCCTGTAGATAAACGACCAGAACTGTTCTACTTTAGTCAGAACAGTCTCCTTTAGTAACTCCTACACAACACGTTACTGCTATTGAATGCCTTGAATTCAGATTGATTTATTTGGGTTGTAAGCCAAGAATTCATCAGGCAATCCCAAAAAGTGCACAGTAGCATATGAAGTGAATGTAATCCTCTTAATAAATGAAAGCAAGAGTTAGAATATACAGTACAATTTGGCAGAGAGTTAACAGAAGTCAATCACATTGAAGTGCTGCTTCTTAAAAATATATAGTGTATTCAAATAAATTATAGTAGAAAGAGTTTCACTGAAAAAAAATTCAACAGATCAAAGAGGTCTTTCCTGTTAACACTTGCCATTTTCTTTATTTTTCTCCAGGTGTGACAATTCTCGCATTAAATATGTTGGCAGTTTCGCAAAACTGCTATACAGCAAGCAACTTGTTCTAGGTCGCCTAAATTTAGACTGGTGAATTAGATCGCAAAAAAAAAACTTCATATAGTTTATTTTTTTTTCCAAACCCCAGCCAAGTTTGCATCTGACAGCAGCTGATATAAGCAGGGAAGAATTTAATTTACCAGTTGTAATGGAAGAGAAAGTTTATTTCTTTACAAAAATGGACAATTAACCTGTTGGAATCAACAGGCAGGTCAGGCGAAACATCAATTAAAAGAGAAACAAGTCAAAATTTCTTCCTTTGAACAAAGACTTGGTGGATTGTCTTTGTTTCTCTTTCTGAGAAGGCTGACCAACCTGCAAGTGTTCCCAGTATTCTCGGATTTGTTTCATATTTTCAGCACTTGTGGTTTCCTTGAATTTTTTTGTTGCTGCAATGTACATATTTAATTCATTTTTAGCTGCTGTCCCTCAGCATTTCCACCATCACCGATGAGATATCTAAAAATTTTATTTATTGAGGTGCAGGGCAAAAAAAGGCCCTTCCAGCCCTTCGAGCCGCGCCACCCGAGCCTAGTCATGGAACAATTTGCAATGACCCAGCAACCTAACAACCGGCGCGTCTTCGGCCTGTGGGAGGAAATAGGAGCACCGGGAGGAAACCCACCCAGTCAAAGGAAGAACATGCAGGCTCCTTCCAGGCAGTGGCGAATCACCCGTAGAGTAAAGCATTGAGCTCACCACTACGCTACCATGTCATCCATCAGACATCAGCACCTCTTCTTGGACTGAACAAATTACGGTAGAATTGGGAGTATTCTTTGCCATGTAATTTAACAGGCCAGCACAGCGGCTACAGAGCACTGTCATACTTTGTGTGGCAGTCTCACTATGCACCATGTTGATGAAGGCATCAGATTCTAGGTGTTCAGAGATCAGAATTTCAGACAGTGTGCATCATTAATCTGGTGTACAGCTATTATACAGCTCTGCACTCCAATTACCTTCCTCTCTGAAACATGTATGGCTGGACAAGCCTTCAGCACTATTTAAAAGGACGATTCATCATTTACAGGTTGGCTGCTGGCTGAGTGCTTCATTTCAAGTGTTTTGCTGATGGTTCAAGCTTCAGAACTCTGCAAGGAGCAGTTCAACCTTCTACACAAACAAATTGCCATCCCAGACATTATCAAACATCCCCCAAGGAGCGCGGCGTGAACGAGACAATGAGCAAATGCTCTTAGCTGCAGAGGGCGTACAGAGAGCCTGAACCTCAGTGTGCGGCAATAACTGAGGCAGTTGCGTTTCAAGAAGGGATGTCCTCACTGAAATCTGACTCCAGGTGCAGTGACAGCTGCAACCTCAAAGGAGCGTAAGTAGCATATTACCAGTGTGACCATTAACTTCTTCACATTTCCATTTTACATACATAAGAACATGAGAAATAGGAGCAGTAGTCATCTGGCCTGTCGAGGCTGCTCCGCCTTTCAATAAGATCGTGGCTGATCTGGCCATGGACTCATCTCCACCTACCTGCCTTTTCCACATAACCCTTAATTCCACTACTATGCAAAAATCTATCCAAACTTACCTTAAATATATTTACTGAGGTAGCCTCCACTGCTTCACTGGACAGAAAATTCCACAGATTCACCACTCTCTGGGAAAAGCAGTTCCTCCTCATCTCTGTCCCAAATCTACTCCCCCGAATCTTGAGATTATGTCCCCTAGTTCTAGTCTCACTTACCAGTGGAAACAACTCTCCTGCCTCTATCTTATCTATCCCTTTCATAATTTTATATGTTTCTATAGCATAGTGTGTTGGCATGTGGGCAAGCGGTTAGGGCGTTGGTCTAGTGATCTGAAGGTCGTTAGTTCGAGCCTCAGGTGAGGCAGCGTGTTGTGTCCTTGAGCAAGGCACTTAACCACACATTGCTCTGCGACGACACCGGTGCCATGCGGTCTTGGCCTAGTGCCCTTCCCTTGGACAACATGGGTGTCATGGAGTGGGGAGGCTTGCAGCTTGGGCAACTGCCAGCCTTCCATACAACCTTGCCCAGGCCTCAGTCGACATCGAAATCAATGGACAGCCAAAGAAGAAGAAGATGTTTCTATAAGATCTCCTCTCATTCTTCTGAATTCCAGTGAGTACAGTTCCAGGCAACTCAATCTCTCTTCATAGTCTGACCCCTTCATCTCTGGAATCAACCTGGTGAGCCTCCTCTGCACTGCCTCCAAAACCTCCTCAAGTAAGAAGACCAGAACTGCATGCAGTACTTCAGGTGCAGCCTCACCGGTACCCTGTACAACTGCAGCATGACCTCCTTGCTCTTAAATTCAATCCCTCTAGCAATGAAGGCCAATATTCTGTCTGCTTTCTTAATAACCTGTTGTACCTGCAAGCCAACTTTTTGCGATTCATGCACAAGCACTCCCCAGTCCCTCCGCACAGCAGCATGCTACAATTTTTTTACTATTTAAATAATAATCTGGTCTTTCATTTTTGCTTCCAAAGTGGATGACCTTGCATTTACCAACATTGTACTCCATCTGCCAGACCCTTGCCCACTCACATAACCGATCTATATTCCTCTGGAGACTCTCCATATCTTCTGCACTATTTGCTTTTCCACTCAATTTAGTATCATCAGTCATTTCCCTTGTCTCCTTGATGACTCTCCCCTGATAAACACCTCTACTCAATGCACCGTTCCACATTGGGGTTGAAGATGTTTGTATAATGTTATTTGGAACCCATTTTTGCTTAAGGCAATCTTTGGAGGCTCTCTATTCCAGAAACCTGACTACATTTCAATTCATTCCCTCTTGTCGGAGCACACTAAACAGTGAAGTTTCAGCTCTTTGAGGACTGCAGACGCACCCATGTAACTGACCCCCGCATGCACATTGCTTTGTGGGTTGTCCTGTACTGAAGCTGGAAAGGTCTTCGTTCTCTCAGCATCCAGCTCTTGTGGAGCAACAGACAATAAATCATCCAGATGCATGTCTGGTCTCTAGGCTGCATCGCGATCTCTTCACCCTCCAACAGCCTGCAGCTCGAGCTGCATTTCCAACGCCCCACTGATTATGTGTATTGCAGCAGGAGTCCTGTACTGACAATAAGGCCAATGAGTCAAATGCAAATGCATAATTGCAAAGACATTTTATTCCATCATGCCAAATAAAATGTCATTAGGCAGATCATCGCTCTAGGATACTTTATTTGAAATGATGCTCTCCCTGCCCGAATTGTTTTTAGGCAGCCTTGCTGGCACAAACATGTCTACTTACCAAGAATTAAATAGTGACCAGCTGAGGTCAGGGAAGGGTGTAAAGAAAGGAAGGGACTGTAAGAAGGAGGAGTAAACTGGAAGAAACCCATCTGCGACAACTGTATGTGCATTCATCTGACGGCATTAAAAGTCTCATTAACTCCTCTCCCCATTCATCAAAGCACCACACCTTACCTTCCCTCTATCATAGTCACAACATCAAACTGGAAGCAATAGAGACTAAAATTATTTTTTAAATTGAAATAAAATCTTAACGTATTGCAAACAAATTTTTAAAAACACTTGTACATCCCCTTTCATGGGTGTCTTCCATTTATCTAACCAGATGATCCTGAGCAATATTTGCTGGAATCCTCTTGACTCAGTAGATGAAATATTGAAGGTGAACCTGGCACTGATGACATCATACTGCTCCTTCTTGCCATGAATGTTTGCTACTTGGATTAGGTGGCAAAGGCTGGGGGCTAATAAGGACTGGGAGTGGCAGAGAAACAAGTGTTGTCTTCCTGAATGAAGAGAGCAAGTTAGATACAGACAAGAAAGTCTGCAGACCTTCTTCAGGGCCATTCCCAAATAAGGGTCTTGGCCCGAAACATTGACTGATTATTGATTTCCATAGATGCTTCCTGACCTGCTGAGATCCTCCAGCATTTTGTGTGTGAAGTTAGATACAGTAACTATAACCATTCCCACTCCCCCACCTACCCTACTAATCCTAGTGATCTCTTGAACAAAAAATAGATTGTCATAGAGCCCACAATATTTTTTGCACACTACAGTGTAAACTAACATGAGCTTCCAGTGTAGTTTTCAGACATTGGATGATCTCTCATTGACTGTGACCTTTTGCAAGTTCTCCATTTACAACTGTTTTGGTAAAGCAACCAACATAATTAAATATTCTACTCACTTCTCACTTCTCCCACTTGCCATCAAAAGTCTGAAAGTGGGTACTGCCAGGCTTAAGAGTAGCTTCTACTCCACCATTGAAAGATTATTGAACCATCCCCTACTACCATAAAATGGTCTCTTGACCTCACAATCTACCCCATTATAGCTTTGCACCTTACTATCTAGCAGCCATGCACTTTCTCTGTAGCTGTTACACTTGATCTGCTTTCTGTTATTGTTTTACCTCAATGCACTGCTGTAATGAAATGATCTGTATGAACAGCATACAACACCAGTTTTTCACTGCACCTCAGTACACGTGACTATAATAGACCAATGTACCAATTCACCAATTTCCTTTGATCCAATGCAGGCAGCTTATTGGTGCAATGAAGGTTGGGACATGGTAAAACTTTCCTTTTCCCAGCTACTGTCTCTAAGGCTCCCTACAGCTTAATGTTGGTTCAATCCAAGTCCTTATGAAAATGCCACTCAGATATTATTTACTGGTGTCGGATCATGTTTCTAATCGCATTAATGCGATGACTTCTTGATAACCTCTACTCAATTAGAATACTCTACTGAACCTGTTTCCTAGACAGTCCAGCTCAATATCAGGTTGAAGCTCTCTTCAACCCCTCACTATCTTCGGCCAGGCTTTAAAGCTCCCATTCTGTCCATCTCAAAATTCCGCTGTTGCTAGGCTCAGAGACGGGGCTCCATCTCTAGTACTGCTGATATCATCAACTCCTGTCATCTCCAAATGCTTAGATCCGGATTCCCTGCTTGGTGCCTCTCATTTTCTGCTCTCCAGCATCCAAACCTCTGCTCATTCAGCTGCCCTCTGCAATCCACACAAAGAACATGAAGCTTTTCAGTTCAGTTACAAAATCCCTTCTCAATAGTTTTCTGCACTTGTATCTTTCTGAACGCTGGATTCATTATTTCTGATCTTAGGTAAATCTTCTCTTTCTTTTAACACAAAATTGGTTGCAGAATCTTAATTCAGCTCAGTCCTAACCAGTGGAATGCCATTCCTCTGTCTCTCTTTTACAATACACTATGTTCTTCTGTTCAATTTAGGATTTGTCCATTTCTCCTGGACTGTTTTAGTGCTTCTTTGCAGTGTACTTTATTTATTAAGCTTCTTGAGGTTTTTGCTTACATTTGATTGATTCAAAAGCAAAAGGCTACAAATACTAGAAATCTGAAATAAAACAGAAGCTCAGGCACCTACGTGGAGCAGGAAACATACTTAATGTTGCAGATTGGAGACCCTTCATCAGAATTAGGGAAAATATGCTTAGTGTATAACCACTCTTGGGCTGCCTATTTCAAACCTAGACCTATTTTCTTTGTCAAACTAGCCTCATAGACTTGTTGCAAACAGAAGTGATCTGCAGGTGCTGAAAGTCCAGAGTTACATGCACAGAAAATGCTGGAGAAACTCAGCAGATCAGGCAGCATCAATGGCGAGGAATAAATAGTCAACATCTCAGGATGAAGGGTCTCAACCTGAAATATTAACACTCCTCTCCATTGATGCTGCAGTTCCTCTCGCATTTTTTGTATGTTAATAGTCTTGTTGGATGTTCGTGGTGGTAAAAGGTTGGAGTAGAATTATTCACCGGTTATATTTCTCAATTTGAAAAAAAATTGTTCATAATCCTTTTTGGATTAAAATTAAACTAAATATATAGAAGCCTTGAAATAAATACTACACTCCTTTCCTCCAAAAATCAATATCATTCTTTCATTCCTTTATCTAATTCAAAATGTTAATACTGAATGAATAATTCAAACAGGATCCAAAATTCAATTTTGAACACGCTTACAAATCTGTAATTCAGTTCTGCTTGATTTGGAATAACATCTGATGACAGGTAAAGATGATATCAGGACTTCGAGGCAAGCCTGAACCAATACCCTTCCTATCCTCTTGCTCAGAACGACTAAGCCCAGCTGCAATAAGCAGATCACAGGAGGAAAGAACCTTTCAAAATTAAATATAAATAGGATTTATAAAGCTTCTATAAAGTTCATACTGTGAAACATTAGTTATCCCTTTGGGATTCAGTGAAACATTACCAAAACATTACAATACATACTAACCACTAAGAGAGTATATGCTTCATAATGAGATGACCCTTGGGAACACTTGTTTTGATATACTCACCAAGTTATGCATTCATTAACAGAATTAATAATTTGTTCCTCAGACTTTTAATACCTCTGTCAAAATATTACTGTCTTCTCCTTTCTTTGAATCACAATAAATGTTAAATTATCACCAAGTTAAATTTAAGATACAAATACAAAGTGTCATGGATAATGATATACCTATAAATAGAAATGTGAAATAAGAACAGTTAATCTATTAACAGCTGTAAAAAGAATGGACAGGTTAATATTTCATATGTTCATTTCTTCATTCTGGGTTTAACAATTCCTTTTTAGAGCTGAAACTTGACTAATCAATTTTAATATTATTTTATTTGTATTTGTTGTAAAAGATCTAATAGCTAATCACATGGAGCAGGTTGCATTTTGGATCATAGCCTCGTCGATATATATTTAAACAATCAAGTTATTTTATACAATAAATGTTTTAAAAGCAGTATCTCACCAATTGGCTGATTGAATGAAATGATAGCGACTTTTATGCTGAATGGAGGAAGAGATACAGCGCTTCAGAAAGCCTTTGAAAATAAAGTAAGTTAATCTGCAACATTGGTATAGTTTGCGGCTCAGCAAGGTTTGCTGTTCCAGAGGAGATATTATACTTCAGGCTTAAATGTCATATAATTGCAGCCAAAGAAAGGCATTGATTATTTTACTATAGGAAAAGCACCTTATCAAGTTGCTGACTGTCGCCACTCCTATTTGCTTTGGTAATCGATCCTCTGACTGAGGTCATCGTCAAGGATATAGGTACCTTTGGCATAAGTTGTCTGTGGCAGAGAGAGAACGTGCCCATGAAGAAATATTGTGTAGCGATTTATAACATATCATAACCTTCATGTGCTGTGGAAGAGTGAAAGGCTGTGAGTGTGAATAGTGATGCCTGAAAGGAGGATAATAATGCTTTTAACAATAAACCCATTAAACATACTTCATTAAAGACAAACAGGATTGCTACAGACAGGAGGCAGATTCAAATAACAGGCATTATTGTCACCCTTTTCATTATTTTACAAGACATATAGGCTGCTTTCCAGTTTGTATCATCATAAAATTACACTCTGTGAAGTTGGCAACAAGGAGAAGGGAAATGCAAAAACTGCGGCACAGAAAGAGACGCTGTTGGGAAAAATTCAGGTGTTTCGGTCCGCCCAACAGCTTAGATTCATTAGCAAATTTCATGTTCTTGGCGACATTGGAAAGCTGAGAGCAGCAGAATGAGCCAAGGGAGATGGGGAAAGGGAATTCTATAAAATAGTAGGAAAACCTAATGCAGGTAACAGGCTTGCTTCAAACTTGGTCATAACTAATGTGTATGGAAATTATTTCTGACCATGAAAGGCTTTAATTAATCCAGCAATCAGACAGAATCTGCCTGTTAGCCTAGTGCTCAGTGGAGTCCCTCACTGCAATAACCTGCTTGGAACTTTAACAACCTCAGTTTCCATTCAATTCCACAATGAGGCAAATACGCGATGCATCCAACTGTTCTCTGAAAATGCTGGTGGCAAAATAATTCTAGAGCAAGGTTGGAATTGTATGCAGCAATGCCTAGCTTTTATTAAAATTTCACTCAAGACCCCTTTACACCCAAGATAATTGCCTTTGCCCATGTCTGCTTCTTTGATCCTCATGGAGGGTGTGACATTAGCTTCAGCTCTGCTTCGTATTGTGACAATGACCCTGAGAGTGAAAGGGCTAATGTATAAGGAGTGTCTGATGGCTCTGGGGCTGTACCCACTGTAGTTCAGAAGTATGAAGGGGGACCTAATTGAAACTTTTGAATATTGAAAGGCCTAGAGTGGACGTGAAGGGAATGGTTCCTATTGTAGGGAATCTGGGACTAGAGAGCACAGCATCGGAATACAAGGATGTCCCCTTTGAACAGAGATGAGGAGGAATTCCTTCACCCAGAGGATGGTGAAACTGTGGAATTCATTGCCACAGATGGTAGAGGATGCTAAGTCATTGGATATATGTAAAGTGGAAGTTGATAGGTTCTTGATCGGTGAAGGAGTCAAAGGTTACAGGGAGGGGGCAGGTGACTAGGATTGAGAAGGATAGTAAACCAGCCTTGATTGTATGGTGGAGCAGAATTGATAGGCTAAATAGTCCAATCCTGCTCCTATATCTTATGGTTTTGCAGTGTTACGTGTGTAACATTTAGTTAAGCATTCAATTTTTGTGAAGGAAAATCACAAGAGTTTAGAACTCATTGGTCGAGAAGTTCGTCCCAGTTGTTAGCAAGTACGTGCATAAAAATAGTGGCACTTTACGTGTAAAATTTGGCTGCATTGCCATCCATAGTTTCATAATAGCAGATATATAGTTGCTTAGAAAAAGCAGTGAGTTTTAATAGTCAGGAAAAAAGAGGAACAAGAATATTTGAAAATTGCTGTCTTTCTTGTTGCAGAGGTGATCTTTGCATTACCTATCAGTCTCTTCATGAAAACTTGCCTTGTCAATCTGCAACATTTCCTAATCCCATTTCAGTTCATCTGCTGCTAAATCCCAACTCATTCATGGCTGGTATCCACTACAAACTAGAGGGCACCTAAACCTCTCCATGCAACATATACTTAAAAAAGTATGCGCAGAAAGTGTTCAAGAAATAATAAATAACATTTTCCCCATTTTGAAGAAATTTTGATTTTTTAAAAATCTATTTTTAAAGATTATTTGTGACCAAATTTTAAAAATACCTGCATTAATAGCAGATTAATTGTCAGGAATTATTTACATTTCAAAAATCAGTTAAAATATAAACTCACAATTGTCAACTACATTGGTTCATGATTATAGAAGTCTTTCAATTTTATCTGAGCTGAATTTTCAGCTCCCATGTCAGAGGATGAAAAACACGCAGTGAAATATTTAATGGCCAATTTGGATTCTCCCTCCAAACTAAAGGCAAAATGATTCAACAAATGGATATCAGATGAGCAAATTTGTTAACATAGCAAAATCTACACATTGTCCTTGAGACAGTTAGCAAAAATAAATCAGAAACAAGGAATTAATAGAAGCAACACACACAAAATGCTAGAAAAACTCAGCAGGTCAAGCAGCATCTACAGAGGGAAATGGACAGTTGATGTTTCAGGCTGAGACACTTTGTCAGGATTCGAACAAAAGAAAGCGGCTAAAGCCAAAGTAAAAGGGTGGGAGGTGAGGGGGGTAGGGAGGAGCGTGAGCTGGCGGGTGATCGGTGAATCCAGGTGAAAGGGGGAAGGTATGTAGGTGGGGGATGGGAGACTTCCCTCCACAGATGCTGCCTGATGTGCTGAGTTCCTCCTGCATTTTGTGTGCTGTTGTTCCAGATGTTCAGCATGTGCAGAATCTCTTTTGTCTCCATTAATAGGAGCAATGACTGGCTGTCTTCTCTGAGTGCTTGCTAACTAGCATAATGTTTTGAGTGCACTATGTTTTTTAATTATGTAAGATGAGTGCAAGGCTAATATATAAGTAAATTTCTACTAAGTGCTGGCAGTATGTTAGTGTATTTGTGGGTAATACATCAGCATGCCAATAGACTCATGAATCATCTGTCAATTTACAAATGTTTATAGTTCAAACTATCTATTTATTGTACTCTGGACATTCTCCACACATGAGTGATCGTGTCTGTCCTTGATAGCCTTTACTTCCTTATCTTCTGTAGGTATTTATTACTGAATATCTTATTCTCTTTTCAGACTCCCGACCTGATTTCCAGATGGCCTGGCACTATTTCAAAAATTAACATTCCAATCTCACATCATCCCACACCTAACTACTATGTCTGTATCTCTCTGTATCGGCAGTCCAACTTATTCCCATTTAACCCTTATGATGACTATAGCCAAACCATCTATAGTGCATATTGCTAACTACTCTACCTAGCTTTTAGATGTTAATAGGACTCTTAATTCACATACTGATTCCTACATACATCTGACCTTCATGAGAATCTGTACTTGCTGAATTTGACTCATTCGCTCGCAGTTCTCTGAAATAGTCCTCCAGCTAAATCATCCCATGTTGAAGGTCTTTTGCAGTGAATCTATGTGGGAAGTTACTATGGTGGCTTTCTGTAATTTTTTCTCTCAGTAAAAGGTTCAAAGTTTCATTTTATTATCAAAATATATATTAGGATTCCAACTCTGAAACTTGTCTTCTCCATATAGCCACAGAATAAACAAAAGCATTGAAGTAGTTGAAAGAAAGACAACCCCACCACCCCCACCACCAATCACCATTTAATCTGACTTTCTCTATTATGTGCCAAGAAACAGTGGCTTTGAAACTTCAAAACTCTGGATTTATTGGGAAGCTAGTCACAAAACACAACTGAAGATTCACTCTTTAGTCTATAAGATCAGTGGATTTTATCTCTCTGGGTCCTTAATGTCAGCAATGCATTAGCATGCAACAATTCCCGGAATTTTCACTGGTGCCCAACAGCATATGATATAGATCACAACATCATTACATTGGCACATATGGGGCTATGGTCCATTTGCATGAAACGTCTTCATAAAACATTTAAGGCTGCTTTGGCACAGATTCAGGGCAACTACCTGTGCAGGTTGTAGCCTGTGGAATCTGATTTTGGCTGGTCCACATTACGTAAGGAAATTCTTCATCTTGGTTGTTCTTGCTCCATCACCCCCTTCCCACCACCTCCTCTCGGCAATCCACACCCCCCCCCCCCCCATCTGATTGCTGTGGATTGCTGAGGAGGTGCTGTGAAGTGGCCAGCTCCTGCGACCTGTCGCAAAGCTCTGATGTTCCACTCTAATCTTGGTGACCCGCTTCCTGCCTCTGCAGGACTGCTGACACGACCTCTTCTTCTCACAGCTCAGAACTGTGACCTGCCTCTTTATCACAGCAGCGTTGGGTAATACTCTGAAGGTCGATGAACTTCTGCAAAGAGTGAAACTGCACTTTGGCCCATGACGAAATATGAAGGAAAATAATAAGCTTTCATTTTGTGCACTGTCTGTACAGAAGAGGAATATTAGCCTTGAATGAATGCAATAACAATATTCAGGGTATTCAGTGTAGATATTATCATTCAAAATTCAAGACTGTTTATTGCCATTCTTCAGAACATAAGTGTGAAGAACAAAATGATTATGCCTAAAAGCATATCAAATATAAATATAAAAGTAATCCTATAAAACAAAATGTACAAGTAATTGTTAGTGGCTGTATATACTGTACTATGTATAAAGTTAGATAATATATAGAGACAGATTGTATTGTAAGCTTAAAGTGGCAGTGCATTGGTGGGAGGGATGAAGAGGTCTGAAGGGCTGTGGAGAAGAGTGTCTGCTATGTGTACGTAGTGGTGGGGTGGGTGGGGTGGTGTTAATGAGTGGAGGTGGTGATCAGCCTAACGGCTTGGGGAAAATATTCATTTTTGAATGCTATGTCGCCCCAGCCCTGACCAGGAAAGATCCCTGAGCAGGGATCTTTCATGATATTGCCACCCTTTTTTCAGCACCTTTCTGCATATATGCCATTGGTTTATACAGACTTCTCAAAAACATGCTTTAAAAAGTAGCACATAAGTTGTGGGAGGGCCTTTGCAGTCCCAGCGAATATGGAAAGGATTAAACAGTCGACATTTCGGGCCGAGACCCCCTCATCAAGACTGGAAAGGAAGGGGGAAGATGGCAGAATAAGGTGGGTGGGAGGAAAAGCAGGACAAGCTGGAAGGTGATAGGTGAAGCCAGGTGGGTGGGAGAGGGGGCGAAGTTGGAAACTGGGTGGTGGTAAGTGGGAAAGGCAGAGAGCTAGAGAAGAGGGAAGCTGATAGGAGAGGAGAGTGGACCTTGGGAGAAAAGGATGGAGGAGAGGCAGTGGGGGAGGTGATAGGCAGGTGAGGAGAAGAGGTAAGAGACCAGAGCAAAGAAAATGAAGAAGGGAGGAGGGGCAGGGAAAATATCTTTAAAAAGTAACAAATAAGGCACTTACTTTGCACACCGCAGTTCCCAAGGAGACACTGGATTGCATAGAATTTAAAAGAAGCAAGCAGGGGTAGCCTGTGTGTCACATTTCCTGAAGAGATATTCGATTGCACATAATTAGGCACGTGGCAAGGCCCAATAAAAAGAAGTTCAGTTTAAGCAGAGCAGCCATTGTGTGAATGGGCCAGTGTTAGAGTGGGAAATCGAGGCTCTGGCTCACTGAGGCTTCGGAGAGGCGAGGCGTAGGCTGTAGGTAGATTTTTATTCTTTCTTATTGCACATTTTGAGCAGAGGGGGTGTCAAGTAGGATAACAGAATGACAATAGACAATAGGTGCAGAAGTAGACCATTCGGCCCCTCGAGTCTGCACCGCCATTCTGAGATCATGGCTGATCATTCACTATCAATACCCAGTCCCTGCCTTGTCCCCATATCCCTTGATTCCCCTATCCATCAGATATCTATCTAGCTCCTTCTTGAAAGCAAAAGAAGCAAAAGAATGCTCCTCTTGCGGGATGTGGGAAGGTAGGGAGACCTCCAGTGTCCCTGACGACTACACCCACAAGAAGTGCATCCAACTGCAGCCTCTAACAGGCCACGTTAAGGAGTTGGAGCTGGAATTGGATGAACACCGGATCATTTGGGAGGCTGAGGGATTGATATAGATAACACACACAGGGAGGTAGTTACACCCAAGGTGCAGGACACAGGTAATTGAGTGACTGTTAGAAGGGGGGGGGGGAGGGGATAGGCCAGCAATTCAGAGTACCCCTGTGGCCGTCCCCCTCAACAACAAGTATTCCTTTTCAGTTTTACTGTAGGGGGGGATTACCTGGCAGAGAAAAGCCACAGTAGTCAGGTCTCTGGCACTGAGTCATCCTCTGTGGCTCAGAATGGAAGGGTGGGGAAGAGACGAGCTGTAGTGATAGGGGATTTGTTGGTTCGGGGAACAGGAAAGAGGTTCTCTGGATGAGAACGAGATTCCTGGATGGAATGTTGCCTCCCGGATGCCAGGGTCAGGGATATCTCCAGCCCCTGGCATTCTTAAGAGGGGGGGGGTGAACTACGAAAAGTCACGGTCTATGTTGGATTGCAGGGGGATGGGTTGAATGTCATGGGGAGGAGGGGTGATGAGGTTACTGAGTGAGCGGTAGCACACAGAGGGTCAATTCCTCGAAAGTGGCATTACAGGTTCAAACTTCAAAGTACTTCTATTAAAAAATACGTAGACTTTATACAACCTTGAAATCCGTCTCCTTACAGGCAGCCACAAAACAAGAAACCCAAAAGAACCCATTTAAAAAAACCCAACACCCAAGATACAGAGAGAGAGAGAGAGAGAAAAGAATCATGCAAACAGTAAAAACAAGCAACAGCTTTCGGAACAGAAGTGAGTCCATAGACACGAAGCCCAGAGCAGCCAGTGCAGGCGCACAGCCACAGCCTCAGCACAGTGAACAACAGAGCCATGAGCAGAAGTGGACCAAATTTTGCCTCCGGGTCTAACACCCATCCATTGGCCCAGAGTTTACTTCGTCAAAACATCAGGTCAGTCTTTGCTCTAAGATCCAGGCCCAGTCACATTGATAGGCTTATGGCCTGAACACCCCACCCCCCCACCATGAACTCAAACTTTCCAAATCAGCCCGGCACTAAGATCTAACAAAGCTCGCTTTTGGTTTAGGTGGACGGGCTCCAAACCTCCGCTGCTCCAGTAGACAGGGTCCTAATTAAAGCTTTTGCACATTGGTGTTCCTAAATCATGCATTGAGTACGCGAGTTAGGATGTTATTTTGAAATTTTATAAGGCCTGATTTGGAGTCCTGACAAAGGGTCTCGGCCCGAAAGGTCGACGGTGCTTGTCCTTATAGATGCTGCCTGGCCTGCTGTGTTCCACCAGCATTTTGTGTGTGTTGTTTGAATTTCCAGTATCTGCAGATTTCCTCGTGTTTGGAGTATTGTTTGCAGTTTTGGTCACCTACCTACAAGAAAGATGTAAATAAGATTGAAAAAATGTGTAAGGATGTGCAGGACTTGATGACCTGAGTTACAGGAAGGGTTGAATAGGTTAAGGGTGAAAGGTGAAATGTTTAAGGGGAACATGAGGGGGAACTTCTTCACTCAGAGGGTGGTGAGAGCGTGGTGGTGAGAGCGTGGAGCGAGCTGCCCCTCATGTTCCCCTTAAACATTTCACCTTTCACCCTAACTTATTCAACCTTTCCCTGTAGATTTCAACATTTAAGAGAAATTGGGATTGAAACATGGATGGAAGGGAAATGGAGGGCTATGGCCTGCATGCAGGTTGATGGAACTAGGCAGATTAATGGTTTGGCAGGGACAAACTGGGTTGAAAAGCCTATTTCTGTGCTGTTGTGTTCAATGACTCTATGACCTGAAGGAGTTCTTAGGAGGTAAGGTGTGCTTCTGGGAAGGCTTTAAAGAGAATATTCTCTTCTATAGATATTCTCGTTGGTTTTATTTTTGCTTAATGATGTACTATAATCTCAAAGAAGTATAGGACCCCCTTCTCTCTTACAGTACTGTATACCGTTAACTGCCTACTGCATTTTTTTACATTTACATTTTACCTAACATTAAATCTCTGATATTTAGAGGCCAGAACAAGCTTTGAGAAGGTAGTACATAGAGAAAGTTAATTATCTCCTATGCAAATGCAAACATAATAATGCCAGGTAGTGCTTGACTTCTCCAAGATGTAGTGAGGTTAGGCAATCATTATTTCAGAATTTTGCAGCTCTGGTTGCTGCCTGAATCATTCCAGAAGTGCCATCTGGAACTCTATAAAAATACCACATACTGTACTAAATTAGTGATTCTGGATCTTCTCGAACTGCTGACAATGGGAGTCCCCACTCCCCTTCCCCATTCCTCAGCCCCTTTTCTCTCACTAGCCTTATTTCCCTGCCTGTCCAGCACCTTCCTCTAGTGCTCCTTCCCACTTTTCTTTCTTCCATGGCCTTCTGTCCTCTTCTATTCAATTCCCCCTTCTCCGGCCCTGTATCTCTTTCACCAATCAACTTCCCAGTTCTTTACTTCACCCTCTCTGTCCTGGTTTCACCTATCACCTTGTGATTCTCCCTCCAATCCCCCTACCTTTTAACTCTTTTCCTCATCTTTTTTTCTCCAGTCCTGCTGAAAAGTCTCGGCCCGAGACGGCGATTGTACTCATTCCCATAGATGCTGCCTGGCCTACTGAGTTCCTCCTGCATTTTGTGTGTGTTGCTTGGATTTCCAGCATCTGCAGATTTTAAAGGGCAAACACGAGGAAATCTGCAGATGCTGGAAATTCAAGCAACTCACACAAAATGCTGGTGGAACGCAGCAGGCCAGGCAGCATCTATAAGAAGAAGCGCTGACGATGTTTCGGACCGAGACTCTTCGTCAGGACTAACTGAAAGGAAAGATAGTAAGAGAGTTGAATGTAGGAGGGGGAGGGGAAAATGCGAAATGATGAGACCGGAGGGGGTGGGGTGAAGCCGAGAGCCAGAAGGGTGATTGGCAAAAGGGATACAGAGCTAGAGAAGGGAAAGGATCATGGGACAGGAGGCCTAGGGAGAAAGAAAGGGGGAGGGGAGCACCAGAGGGAGATGGAGAACAGGCAGAGTGATGGGCAGAAAGAGAGAAAAAAAGGAGGAGGGGGGGAAAAGCTAAATATATCAGGGATGGTAGCTTCAGGCTCCTGGACCTCTTCTACTTTGGTAGTAATGAGAAGAGGGCATGGGGAGGGGGTCCTTAATGATGGAGGCCACCTTTTTGTGGCATCATCTTTTGAAGATGCCCTCAATGGTGGCGAGACTAGTGGCCATGATGGAGCTGTCTGAGATTTTTCCGATCCTGTGCAGTCACCTTTCCACACCAGACGATGATGTAGCCAGTCAGAACGCTCTCCACGGTTCAGCTAGAGTCATGGAGTCGTAGAAAACGACAACACAGAGACAGGCCCTTCAGCCCATTTAGTCCATTCCGAACCATTTAAACTGCCTAGTCCTATCAACCTGCACCCAGATCATAGCCCTCTATACCCCTCCCATCCATATACCTATTCAAACATGTCTTAAGCATTGAAACTGAAATTGCACCCACCACTTGCACTGACAGCTCATTCTACACTTTCATCACCCTCTGAGTGAAGAAGTCTTCCCTCATGTTCCCCTTAAACATTTCACCTTTCACCCTTAGACCATGACCTCTAGTTATAGTCTCACCAAACCTCAGTGGAAAAGCCCTGCTTGCATTTACCCTATCTATACCCCTCAGAATTTTGAAAACCTCTATCAAATCACCCCTTAATTTTCTTTGTTCTAGAGAATAAAGTTCTAGCCTCTTCAGTTTTTCCTTATAATCAGGTTCTCTAATTCTGGCAACATCCCTGTAAATTTTCTCCGTACTCTTTTAATCTTATTTACATCTTTCCTGTAGGGAGGGACCAAAACTATACAAAATACTCCAAATTAGGCTTCACCAATGTCTTTTACAACTTCAACATAACATCCCATCTCCTGTACTCTATATTTATGAAGGCCAATGTGCCAAAAGCTTTCTTTACAACCCTATCTGTGTTGCCATTTTCAATGAATTATGGACCTGAATTTTCAGATCCCTTTGTTCTACCGCATTTCACAGTGCCCAACTGCTCACCATGTAAGACCTACCCTCTTTGGTTCTCCCAAAGTGCAACATCTCATATTTGCCTGCATTGAATTCCATTTGTCATTTTTCAGCCCATTTTTCCCGCTGGTCCAGATCCTGCTGTAAGCTTTGATAGTCTTCCTCGCTGTCCACTGCACCTCAATCTTCGTATCACCCACAAATTTGCATACCCAGTGAACCACATTATCATCTACATCTTTGATAAGGATGACAAACATCAGACCCTTCATCAGTCCCTGCTACACTTCACCAATCACAGGCCTCCAATCATCTACTACACTCTCTGGTTTCCCTTGCAAAGCCAATGTCTAGTCCAATTTACTATATCATGTTGAATGTCAGGTGACTAAACCTTTTTGACCAACCTCCCTTGCAAGACCTTGTCAAGTGCCTTGCTAAGGTCCATGTAGACAATATCCTCTGCCTTACCTTCATCAGCTTTTCTGGTAACTTCTGGAAAATTCTATAAGATTAGTTAGACATGACCTACCATGCACAAAGCTATGCTGACTATCCCTAATTCCTATATGTAGATATTTGCCAGTCTTAACACCTTCTGCAGAAGCGGCAGAGGAGTCAATGATACTAATGGAGAGAAAATTGAATTTGTCATTGACTGTCTCTTGGAGAAACTCAGAGATGTAAGAAAGAACATTGTAGTTCAAAGTCATGCTTGTGGCATGCATATTGATTTGTAATGCAAGCTGAACCAGATATCACCTCATACCAGCAGTAACATGGACTAACAATGGAAATATGATGCAGACGAACTGTGCGTTAATAAATTGATTTGAATCCCTAAACAATTCATCTAACATCCTTGCTCAACCTTTCAAGACTGAATTTATGGTCTTCAAAAGGGAGCTGCTTTCTTGATTTGGTGTCAGCTGCAAAGTCTGGAGAGACTGGTGGCAGATGTTCAATGATTTTTTTCTGCTGACTTCAGGTTTCTGTATAAACATTGCTTGCAGATTTTGTACAAGGCCACATTTCCCCTGGAATGCAACGAGACCAGAGGAATGAATGTAAGGCATGTAAGGGAGGGCAAACCTCTGGAAGAGGGAGGAGGAACAATGGGAAGAAAAGCTCATAGGAAAAGAAACATACCCACCCATGGTGTTTATGGAGCTATACTCCATCCTGAAACCCAGACTGAAACATCAGGGCTTTGACAACGGTTTCAATGACATTAACTACTATATCCATTTACCATGAAAAGGTTGTTTTGCCTTTGACCATCAACGTGACCACAACAGTACATTTTTATGTATTTGTCTCTTTTTAGGCTGGACTAGAATTAATATTTAATTTATTTATTTAGAGATAGAGAGCATGGAATAGGCCCTTCTGGACATTCGAGCTGCAACACCAGCAACCCCAGATTTAACCGTACTCTAAACATGGGACAATCATGAGAAAAGGAATCTCAGGGCTATATATGGTGACATGTATGCACTCTGGTAATAAATTTTACTTTGAACTTTGAATTTACAATGACTAATTACCCTACTAACCGGCATGTCTTTGGAGCACCCAGAGGAAACCCATGCATTCCGCCGGGAGAAGGGGCAAACTCCTTATTGAAAATGCTGGGGTTGAACTCCAAACTCCGATGCCTCCAGCTGTAATAGCATTACGACAACCACTATGTTACTGTTTGCCCCTTGATCATCTCTTTTCCCTCCTTCATCCCATGAAAGATTCTTCCACCTTCATCCAATTCCTAGCCAGACTGTGGTTCTTGGATATGGTGAGATGCAGGTGTAAGGGGTTGAATGGGATCTGGGATCAGCCAGATGGAATGGTGGCACAGACTCGATGGGCTGAATGGCCTAATTCTGCTCCTATGTCCTATGGTCTGGTGGATATCTGAAGTGAAAAGTTCAAAGGCAAAGTGTTATAGCCTCACACATGAAGAGGGTGAGTGTGGAGGGAATTAAGGGGTGAATACTCACATTCTAAAAATAGTAAGTAATGACTAACTGGCAAGGTGGAATACAAGGAAAGTGACAAGATACAGTGATCAAGTTCAAGTTCAAGTTGCTTTTATTGTCATTTCGACCATGAACTGCTGGTACAGTACACAGTAAAACAGAACAACGTTCCTCCAGGACCCTGGTGCTACATGAAACAACACAAAACCACACTAGACTATGTGAGACAGCACAAGACTACACTAGACTACGTAAAACAACATAAAAACTCCACTAGACTACAGACCTGCACAGGACTACATAAAGTGCACCAAACAGTGCAGGGCAGTAAAATAATTAATAAACAAGACAATAGGCACAGTAGAGGACAAATTACAATGTCAGTCTAGAGTCTGGGTATTGAAGAGTCTGATGGCTTGGGGGAAGAAACTGTTGCACAGACTGGTCACGAGAGCCCAAATGTCTCGGTACCTTTTGCCAGATGGCAGGAGGGAGAAGAGTTTAGAACCATAGAAAATAGGTGCAGGAGTAGGCCATTCGGCCCTTCGAGCCTGCACCGCCGTTCGCTATGATCATGGCTGATCATCCAACTCAGAACCCTGTACCTGCTTTCTCTCCATACTCCCTGATCCCTTTAGCCACAAGGGCCATATCTAACTTCAGTTTGTGTGAGGGGTGCGTGGGGTCCTTCACAATGCTGTTAGCTTTGCGGGTGCAGCGTGTGGTGATACCATCATCTTCCAAGTGGCTCAGTGCCCCCACAAGCCAATGCCACAGTGTCAGACATTCTAGTGATGACCTGTATCATCTTTGTACAGTTTGTTCCCAGAGCCATGTTTTTGCCTTCAGCTCCTGCTTTGTCCAGCAAACGATGGGAGAATATGTCAATAAGTATCAGCAATCAGTGTAATGTGCATTTCATGGTCAAAAAGCTGTTAGATCTCCTCCTTTCCACCATCCCAACCAAGGTTGCCCCTTAAAACGATGTTGCTGCTGTGATGCACCAATCTCCATTCTCACCAGGCAGTTTCAACTGCTAGGTCGTAGAGTCTCAGAAATAGACCCTTCAGCCCATTATCTATACTAATCCCATTTACCAGCATTAGGTCCTCAGCCTTGGGTAATCCAGTCCTCTTCCCCACCTGCCATTCTCCTTCTTGTTCCTCTGTAATCCCATTGGCTCCATTTCCTGGGTAGGAGGCTGTGGGTAGATGGCTGGGCCTGAGGAGGGTGATCAGGTCTTCCCACTTCCTGCTGGAAATACGTTCATGTTGCTTGTGGGCGGTTGGGAAGAAGGAGCTGGTTATTGCCAGCCGTCCCTCGTGTTGCCTGGGCGTTAGCACTGGTGCAGTGGGGGCAGGTTCTGTGGAAGTGGGCTGCTTCCACACATCATTTGTGGTGTTCATCCTCTTTGCTGTCCTTGGACTGGTGGCCTTCCTTCCTGCAGATTTTGCAGATGACTGCATTGCACTGGGTCAGTACGTTTCTTGCAGGTATGGCATTCTCTCAGCCGCCCTGTGTACCCACTATTCCCTGTAGCTGCAAACCCCAATATATTAGATGGATGTTGGCTCCATTTTCGCTGCTTCTCAGCGTAATGATGACCTGGCATTTCCTTGTCTAGATCCCAAAAATGTTATTCACGACTTCCTGCTCCTTCTTTCTGCCAGGACAGGAAAGTTAGCGCACCTCCGATAGGACATGCAGGTTGAATGAGCGTGTGGTGATTGTACGTTCTTTCCTCGTACTGAAGATGAAGAGCAACTTCACTGTAAGTGTCAGTGTGTCGTCACTTCCCTTCTCCCAGAAATCTTGCATTATTTTCTGCCATTCCGCAGCATACTTGAAGATAACATCAAAATATTTTTTGCCCGGGAAATCCCAGGGGCAGTAGGTGTCCTTGGCCCTGAGCTTGAATGATCCATGCAGATCTTCCTCGTGGTTGAAGGGGTTCCCATCGCTGAGTTCCTTCACCATCACCTTGACTATATTGCACACGCCTTGTTCTCCTGTGGGGTTCGTTACTGTGACCAACACAGCAGAGCAAGTTTTGGTTGTTGGAAAGGACTGTAGGTCAGTTACATGGTGAACATAAAGACCTAGCTCTGCTCCAGCAGGTCATGCTCTCATCAGGCAGGTAAGATCTCAGAGAGTCCTCATCATTGTCCTCATTGTCTTCTTCTTCATTGTCATTGCTAGTCTCTTTCTGGCAGAGTGACACGTGACACAGTGAGCATTATATCTTTCTGGCAGTTTCGGCCACTACCAGTCTCAGAGTGTCACCCATTCTAGCACCAGTCAATAACTGAAATGTCCCCAAACTCAACAGCATGCTAAACAACCCTTAAACAGGGCAACTTGTCAGCTCAAGCTATTCCAACTGACATATCAGGGATTGATTTCGCTTGTGGCAATTGGAACACTCAGTTTTTCTAAAAGTGGAGAGAAAGGAACTTAAAAAAGGAGAATGTTTGTTGTTCAATCAAAAAGCATTGGTCTAAAGAGAAACACATAATATGAACAGCAGGGGGATTGCAGCAGAAGTCAAATGATGGAAAGTTCTGCGTGTACATTAGTGAGTGGTTGGTGGTCTGAAAACCTTGGGAATAGATTTTGTGCCAAATCTATGCCTGGGTCACACAACCCTGTAGTTCACAGTTGGACAGCTGTTAGTTCACAGCCAACTCTCACTGATGGTACACAAGTGTTTCATTAAGATTTCCAGAGTTATTTAACTTCAGACAGCCTGTTGTTTTTTATATATTCAATAGAATATGTCCTTTAATTTTTCATTTCAATTTTAAGGTGGTCTGATGTATTTTTCTGTCAATTATTTACAATTTTTTTAACATTTGCATTTTGTATCAAGTCTTTTTCTGCTTTTTACTTAATTGTTGCTTTGTCATTAGTTTTGTGAAGTGGTGGGTGGTTTCAAACAATAGGTTTTCAGGAAACTTAATATTGATCTTAGTCTGCATTTTCAATAGAACTTTATCTGGAAATTTCCCTTCCTGAGAAAGGAGCTCGATGAGCTACAGGAGAGGATACCCCAACATTTGAAACATTCAGCACACACTCTCCAAAGCACACTCGCTCGGAGTTACACAGGCCAACTAGAAGAGACAGGAATATAAGGGCAGGAATCAGAATCAGCCTGAATATCACTGACATACAATATGTCATTTAATTTGTTGTTTAGCAGCTGCAGTACAGTGCAATATATGGAAAATACTATAAATTACAATAAGAAAAAAAATATATATATATATATATAATTAAATTAGACAAGTAGTGCAAAAGAACAAACATAATGAGGTAGTGTTCATGGGTTGCTTCATTGTCCATTCAGAGAACTGATGGTGGAGGAGAAGGAACAGTTTCTAAAATGTCAAGTGTGTATTTTCAGGTTCCTATATCTCCTCTCTAATCATGGTAATGAGAAGAGGGCATGGCCTGGTGATGGGGGTCCTTAATGATCGATGCCCATTTTGGAAGATGTCCTCGCTGCTGGGGAGGTATAGGCTGTTTACTGCCCTTTGACCTATTCACCATACAGTCATATCACAGTCCAATTCCAAACACCTGTCTTTACCTTTTTGTTAACAAATAATCTATCACTTTCAGATTGAAAACAATCATTCTACCAAGTCTTAATTTCCATCTGTGCAAGGTGAGCCTAATTTTTTACTGTCTTTAACTTGTAGAAGCTTTTTTAAAATTTTTGATGACAAAAAGCCTGGATCTATATAATAATGAGACTGTGATCCCATCTTCTACAATCCCCAAGCAGTGTCATTTCTTTTATTCTCTAACATATCAGTTCTCCTTCATACCTGAAATCATTCATCAATTCACTCCTGACTGCAGGGAATTCAATCCAGGCTATTTAATCACTTCTTGTAATTCAAGCCCCTAGAGTTCAGATACCAGTCTAGAAAACCAGCACAAATTGTCTCCCAAGCAAATATATCCTTCCTAGACCAAAATGGATGCATCTGAACATAATCACCCATTGTGGTTAACCTGTGTTTTTCTACAGCCATGGCAAAACGTACACTCTTTGTATTCTAGCCCTTATCTTGATCCTATGGGATTCTTTTTCCAAATTGAAAACACGTTCCTGAACAATGCTTCTGTTCTGCCATTAACATATCGATTGATTTGAAACCTATTACGCCAAACTAATGTTAATGAATTCATAGGGCTGGATTACAGTTTATGGTTTGGTAGATTTTGAAAAGCTTGTGGTAAAAGCAGAGATGCAAACCTGGGCTCTCAAAGCCACATTCACTTACAGTTAATGGGGGTGTGGTCAAAGAACATCTGCTGGTTTTCAGTCAGGCTAGCGGAGCACCTGCCAGAGGCTTTTCTCATGGTGGAGAGGCTTGTTGAGTTCCGGAAATCCTGAGAATGGTGGCATGCGGAGTTTGGCTCCTGGTAGGATCACCCACGGTGGTCAGGTCAAGGAGAGGGTCCAGAGAAAGAGCAATCCACCCAAGGTGTCGCCGGTGGAGCTGGCAGAAGATGTTGACACAGCAGCAGTGAAGGTGGAGGAAGATGGTAAAAGTAAAGGGTCCCCAGTCATCTTGTATTCCACGCCACTGGGCCCAGACCACGATCTGTCAAAGACCATGCGGAGGCTGCCTGATGACCCACCAATAGACAACCCCTTCAAAAAAAATCATACTCATCTTGAGTGAGCATGCTACAGGTGCTAAATGAGTTGGTGCACCACAGAAAATCCCTCCTAGAAATAGGTCCATACAGCATCTCTTGAAAATATTTGATTGTCTACTGTGCGAGACCTGAAATCTGACTGCTCTCTCACGTGAATGTAATGAGGATACTACCCCACTATCCACAGAGGAGCAGGCCTATTCCCTCAGTGAAATAAAATCAGAAAGCATGGTAAATGGTCAGCAGATCAGGCAGTGTGTGCGGAGAGAGAGAAACGCAGTAAGAACTCAAGTTGTCGAGCTGTTGTCAAAACTGGAAAATTTGGAAGGTGGGTGTATTTCCAGTTGCAAAGATGAGGGAGAAACGAGGAGAAAAAAAACATGTCTCCACAGGGGTGGAGACAAAAACAAAATGGATGATACAGAATGACGTTGACTGAGATGGGTTTTTTTTTATGACAGCTAGACTATGTGGAGAAAATGGTGAAAGTAGAGGGAGTAACTAAAACCATTCTGTAACAGTGAGGTACGGATCACTGGAAATCTAAAATAAAGAAGAATTATTGGAAGGCCATCAGGTCAGGCTGGAGAGAGAGAAAACCTGAGTTACATCAGTACCCCCAGTTTATCAACCTGTAATGTTACATCTGTTGTTCTGCAGACTCGATCAGAAGCCCAGATCGAAGTCCGAAGTCAAGGCCTGATGACCAGAGTCCTCAGTCTGCGAACCCCTGCAGATCCGCTGATAGCCCGATGTCTGCAAGTCCACTGGAGGCTGGAGGTTGAAGACAGCCTGTACTGGGTTTAGGGGCTAGGGTATGTGTGTGGGAGGCAGGAACAAGGCTTGTTTTGCGGTTCTTGCTTTCTCACTTGTTGTGTTCTGTTTTCTTGTGTTCTGCCAAGCACGGTGGGCATACTAGGTTGGAGCCAGAATGTGTGGCAGCACTTGTGGGCTGCCCCAGCACATCGATAGGTGTGTTGGTTGTTAATGCAAATGATGCATTTCACCGTATGTTTTCATCTACATATGATAAATAAATCCAAATCTGCACTTGACCTGCTGAGTAATTCCAGCATTTTAAATGTTTTTCTTTCAGAATTATAGCATTTTTGCTCTGTCCTGTTAAATATTAATCTCTTAACCAACAAATAAACATGGATATTACGTTGCTCCTTTGAGGCCTTAACTGCATGCAAGTGGACTGAGCACTATAAAGTTACATTTTAGTAGCTGGAAGCTATATTGAGTAACTCACTATCTAAACTTCTCACCTCTGCCTACGCTTCTCAGTGAAGCAGCCGGCATAATTCTCCCTTCTCTCCTGTCCGCCAACCCACCAGGTTCAAGGCCGGCTTCTATCCCACTGTTATATCAGACACTTAAACATTCCTCTTGTACAACAAGGTGCACACTTGACCTCACCATCGATCTCGTTATGATCTTATTATTGTTTAACTGCACTGCAATTTTTTTCTGTAGCTTTTACACATACTACATTGTTATTGTTTTACCTTGTTCTTCCTCAAAGCATTATGTAACGATTTGATCTGTATGAATGGTATGCAAAACGAATTTTTCCACTGTATCTTGGAACACGAGATAATAAGAAGCCAATAAACCAACACTTAGCGTCATGGCAGACGTTATGATGATGCAATGGATAGAACGGAGTCTCAGAGAGATACAGGTTGGAAAACAGCCCCTTCTGCCTACAGATTTTGCACTGATTATCAAACACTGTTCTCTTCTCCATTAGTTATTTTTCATTCTCCCCACATTCCGAACAGCTATCTACCATAAATTCTACCACTTCACCTACACAATAAGGGCAATTAACAGTGGCCAATTAACCTTCCTCTTTCCAATATTTTTATTAGTTTCTACTTAGAAGAATACAGAGTACAAGAAAGTATATAGAAAAGGTAAAAACAGATTTTAAAAAACTACAATTACTTTATATCTGTTTATAATAACAATCTCATTACCCCATATTCATGTAAGTTAATCAATTGTTATATTGAACTATACTAATTTATTACCAAAAAAGAATCTAACCCCTACCAAGACCAAAGCTGTTCATTAAGGAGAAAATAAGGTAAAATACATTCTCACATAATAAAAATTAATAATAGCCAACACCTGAGCCTAAACAACAAATTGAAGGTTTTGAAAATAATTCAGAAAAGGTCCCCACAATGTTTGAAAGTCTCAATGAGATTCAGAAATTAAACGACGAATCTTCTCTAAATCTAAACATGACATAATGTCGCATAACTATTGAACATGAGTAGGAGGAAAAACATCTTGCCATTTAAACAAAAGCATCTGGCCAAATAATTAACTTTCCAACCTGCATACTTTTTGAGATATAACCATATAACAATTTAAACAGGCCATCTTGGCCTTTCTAGTCCGTGCCGAACGCTTACTCTCACCTAGTCCCACCGACCTGCACTCAGCCCATAACCCTCCATTCCTTTCCTGTCCATATACCTATGCAACTTTTTTAAATGACAATATCAAACCTGCCTCTACCACTTCTACTGGAAACTCGTTCCATGCAGCTACCACCCTCTGAGTAAAGAAGTTCCCCCTCGTGTTATCCCTAAACTTTTGCCCCCTAAATCTCAACTCATGTCTTCTTGTTTGAATCTCCCCTACTCTCAATAGAAAAAGCTTATCCATGTCAGCTCTGTCTATCCCCCTCATAATTTTAAATACCTCTATCAAGTCCCCCTTCAACCTTCTATGCTCCAAAGAATAAAGACCTAACTTGTTCAACCTTTCTCTGTAACTTAGGTGCTGAAACCCAGGTAACATTCTCGTAAATCTCCTCTGTACTCTCTCTATTTTGTTGACATCTTTCCTATAATTCGGTGACCAGTCCTGTACACAATACTCCAAATTTGGCCTCAACACAATACTCCAAATTTGGCCTCCAGATATGGGAGGAAAGTAGAAAACCCAGTGGAAATCCAAGTGGTCACAGGGAAATTCATACAAGCTTCATGGAGTCAGGATTGAACCAGGATCGCTGGAGCATTGAGGCAGCTTCTCTACCAATTGCCCCAATACATTCTGAGACATGGAGATTTTTGTATGATTCTGGGCGTGAAACACATTGGCAGGCAATATTCTGTGAGTAGTGGTCTTGAACTAGCTGCCTGACTTTTGGAGTTCCTCCAGCATTTTGTGTGTGTTTCTCAAGATTTCCAGCATCAGCAGAATCTCGTGTTAATGACAAGCTTGGTGAAACTTTGCATTGTTTAATTCTGTGAAATTTTGCTGCCTTCTTGATCTAGTTGCAGGTCCAGCTGATGGCACAATACACACAACATTGATCCTCACCAGCATCTCCTATGCTGGTGTTTCCCCAAGGCCCATGATAGGATTCCTTTTTTCAGTCTGAACCTTTCAAAATAATAAATTTGTTGAACGCAAGGACAGCTTTTGCAGTTTCGCATCGCAAGTATCTTTATACCTGTTTTGCTTTCACTTAATTTTTCTCACTCCTTCCCCTTTTCCATCTGCAGACTTGTCGAAATCTATGGAGCGTTGTAATATATTTTAAGCCATTAATTGTTTTAGTAATTTTTGCGATTCTCTGCAGCTATAAAAATTGGAAAGGACTGGAGGCAACCTCACTACTCCCTCTTGACTTTACATTTCAGCTAACGTGTGATTGACTGCTGCTCCCACCGGTCTTGCTCCCTTGCCAATCAAAGCTATACAAGCAACTCACTTATGCAGAAAATTTGACCTTGTAAAATTACCCGCAGCCAATTTTCTGCATGTCTGAGTGGCTTTCCACCAGCACCTTCACTTTAAACCTAGGTTTACCCAGAAGAATGTTAACCCTTGCATTTCATCAGTTGGACTCCCTCATTTCTCAACCACACTCAGTACTTCAACTTGATATCAGCGCTGAGCCAGAACATTTGTTGCATCAAGCTCTACTCAAGCATAAGAGATATTTCTTCTGAGATTTTATAGTGACGCACTCTACCTAATGGACTGCGTCAAACTGATACTCAAGGTCACATTTTTAAGAACTGGATGTGTATGGTGGTACCCTTTTGGTGTAATCCCCTTATACAATATCATCAAAGACAGGCTATGTGGTCATTCATAAGAGTGCGTGTAACTTACTAACTTAAACTCACCACCTCTACTGTGACATAAGCCACCAGAGTCCTCTGTCCTGGTCCAATCTTTCAAGTTGTCCCCAAGTGTCTTCTAATCAAAGATCCTTCCCCTCCTGGAAATGAGGTCTTTGGTGCTTCTGTAGCTCTGGGTTTTTATGGGATGTGGTTGCTTCCCCCATGCCATACCCTCCTCTTTTCACAGCCAGGCTTAGGCCCGTCTATGGCAGAGTGAGAGTGTTGTGTCACTATTATGAACCTCAATGAGACAGAGTATGTTTTTATTAAGCTTTCTAAATACAATACCAGATGTGAACATTTCACTCCTGGTCAGTTTGCGATCCAATTAAATTTCAATTTTAATTGATTTTTTTCCACTGGGCAATGGATAAGATCTTTGATTTTATATTCTGTCTGATTATAACATTACAGCAGTATTAATTTAAAGTTCATTGGCTCATGTCCAGTAAACTCTCTTTACCCTGTCATGAAGTGGGTCACTGTGACTTTCTGGTTTAGATTAAATGGTCTGCTGCATGTTTTTGATTGCTATGTTGATAAACTGACCATTCTATCAACAGCTTTCTAACACAGGTGATGGACCATTGTTTTTCAGCCTCCGTACTGCGGGATGTAGAATTTGAAGAATAACTCAGTCTGAGAATTTTCCATATGCACTTACCCTGCATTTTCAGAATGACAAAGGGGCATTCTCAGTTAAATATTATGCTGGGCTCATCACCAAAGTTCAAAGTAATTTTATGATCAAAGTATATATTTTCACCATATACTGCCCACATTTCCATGCGGGCATTCACAGTAGAACAAAGGAATACAATAGAACGAGTGGAAAGCTATACTCAAACAGAGACTGACAAACAATTTGGATTTGCTTCCAGATACATTACACATTGGCCAAATAATGAGGTATGACCTTTTCCTTATTTGGGGTCAAAGATTCATGTCAAAGGGATTTAATACTACCTAACTACCCAAAATGGTGCCAAACACCTTGGAATATTTTGAGGGGGGAAAAAAACACAGAATTGCCTTCACCTGAAGGTCCAATTAGTTTCATTTTCCAATTTTCATTCTTTTAAGGGTAATATTGAAATCAGTCTATAATTTGTGAGGTAATGGATGAGGGCAGCTCTCAAATGGAGGCGGCAGCATAAATGTTGACTTTTGAAAAGCTTTGTAAATGCATCCTATTTCAAGACACTTCGAGTGTTTAGAGAATGTTCTCCTGTTCCTTCAGGAAGGCTTCCCATTCTCAAGGGCGGCAGAGGACCAGAATGAGCCAATGCGTTTTTGGTATAACATGGAGACGTCGCGTTGACTCTGACCATTATAAGGCATATTTACAAATGCAAAACAGAAACCACACACTAAAAAAAAACATATAGAGCAACCGACCCGCCAACGTCCCCGCCTTTAGGTACAAAGGAAACTTAAACTTTAAGAATCTAAACGCCATTTTCCGAATGATTGTGTTGAGTTATTATATCGGAAAGACATATCATTCCGAAGCCAACCGCCCCTGCCGATACACAGGCGGTGCTCTGGAGTCGTTAACAGTGCTATTTTTGCAGCTCTGCTCGAAAAGGGAACCAAAATATAGTAACCCAGGGCGAGCACAGCATAAAGAGTAGGCGTTGAGAGGAACATGGGAAATGGGAGAACGAAGCGAGAGACAAATAAAGAGCATGATAAACGAGGAGGAATTAATAATAATTGAATCAAATGAGAAAAATGAAAGGTTATCGTTGTTAAGCTGTTAATTTAATGCCTGATTTTGATGTTTAATGGACTGAAGACACGGCCCATTACACCAGGGAACCACGGGTAGGTCAGCGCCATTGTACTCGACACTCCGCACTGCAGCACATCAAAGCACAGTCCTAACCCTGCTGCTGCCGTAGTAGTCTGTGCAATGTTTATGGCGCTTTATCCAGAGCCACTAGTTTTCAGCTTGCAATCCACTTTGATCACAGGGAGTTTTTTTCCCCCCCCGTGGTTGGGAGCTAGACATTCAACGGATGACTAATCAGAGAGCATCTCCTTCCAGGTTAGCGCTAAATCGTTAATGTTTCCCAACCTTTCAGCACCTGACGCCAGCTGTTTAATCCGTCAACGGATGCCTTTCCATTACGATTCACATTCCTAGAGCATGGCCGATATACACAACGATTTAAAGGTCATCCGAGCAACTTCAGGCATAATGTTTAATGAATAACCATAGAGTCAGACACATATAACACAAAGACTCAACTTCCATCTCGTTGTACAACATGTGTGACAGTCGGTGATCGTTTACAGTTAGGAATAAGTGAAAATGGTGGAAATTATGCAAATTCCCTCGGAAACTAAAAGCGGTGACGAACTATTGGCAAGAAATCGAGATTAAAACTGATGTTCTGTGAAAGCGGGTCTTTCTAAAAGTGCTTGACAAGCTGCCTGAATTCGTCGCTACAATCCCTCAACAGCCCTGAGGTGGCGCAGCGCCTCTGGCCCGCGGACCGCTTCCAAGCAATAAAGGGAACGTCATCTTTAATCACTGCCGTATCAGCCAGCTTTCTCCTAAATGAGTAAATTTACAGCAAAACGAGTTTCAATCAAATCCTCAGAATGAGGAAGATGAAAACACATCACGGTTTGTTTGTTTTCTGAACGAGGAAGGAGGATTAGCGCGCTGGGTGGAAGCTATTCCGTTGAACGGATTCACCAGAGAGAGAGAGAAAAAAATAACCAGCCCCAAATCTCCCTGAATCGTGCTGGATTTCCAGCATTTAGAAACGGATTTTAATGTTTTTTTCACCAGTCCTTTCTTCTATTTGTTCCACGTGGAAATGCCCAAATAAATATATCAAATTGACCGAAACTGTAAGATTACAAAGGAAACCAACTATATAAAATTCACGAGTCCGCATTGTATATTTCCTTTTTTTTACTTGTGATACGTATATTGCGTGTATTTTCTTATTCATTTTCATTAACAACATCTCTTTCCCTCAGGTGGTAAAGTATGCCAACACGGAGGTATCTTAGATCGCGTACATATTATTACAAGTCGAACTCCGTTCCCTTGTGAGGGATGCTTCAACCTTCCAGGTGAACGCTCCGTTCAGATTGAGTTTAAATCCGGCAGTATATTAAAGCCACAGAGATTATTTCTGAGGTCAGAGGCGGTGTTGTCAAGATGGAATGTGCGGCTCGCTATTCCCAGAAAAATACCAGTCATGAGCGGGTGACCAACCCAGTTTATTCAGAGAAGAAGCGCGTCAACTTAAAATTTGATGCTTGACGTTATGGCATTAGCATTGTTTTCAAATTTTCCTCTTTCCGCTCTCCGAAGTGTCACGTTGTTCTTTTGATCTTATCGATGTGTCTACTTGCAAGAGCGGTGTACAGCCAGAACAACGTAGAGACACATTCCTAAGGGTTATAGAAATAATTGTACTGGTAGGGAGTGTTGTGAAACGCAGATGAGGGACTCCTCGACCCCAGCCGTGCACGTCAGAGTGCAACAGAAATATTAACTAGTGAAGATTCGCACAGCGCGTGGCAATTGGAATAAAGATACGCCCTGACTCTCAAAGTGACCTTGATCAAATGGTGCCTAACCATAAGATATCGTTCAACGCCCCACTCCAGGGGAAAAAAAAAACCACAACCTGGGTTGATTTCGCAGTTTTTTAAAAAGAATTCCCATGATGGGAGTTCCTTTGGCTGAGACGTCAAATGAAGCCACGTTTCTTGTTCACGTTGAAGACATCTAAAATGCATCCACTGATCGATTATCTGAATCACTATCGCTAAAAATAGATGAAACTGTTGGTTATCTTAATCACTGTCGTCAACAAGAGATTAATTGTCAGGTTAGCCTGCTGCAGGTGCAGTAGATGTACAAAGAATACCACCCACCCTTCTTTGAAAACTTCCTCATCAAGAGGAAGTAACTGGTTTTACTTGAGTCAATGACACTGAAATTTACAACATACAGATTAATTTCTGTTATTTTTAAACAAATAGAACACCCCTCCCCCAGTTAAGTCAAGGGTAAGAACACACCTCCGTTGGAAAAGGAGTTTTAAAAGAAGTAAGTTAAGGGCTTAAATGTTACCTTATTTGACCACCTTTGTAAAATTTTAAGTCTTAACATTTGATGGTCAAGTAGATGACTAGTGCCACAGCATCGACCTACTGAATGGAATGAATTAGATTCATCATACTGTGGGCAGGTGAGCCGTTTTGCACTTATAAGATAATGATTATGGACTGCAACACATTGAACTTTGAGGATGAAAACAGCCCCTTTAAAGAAATATGTAGTACTTTGGAGAAATCGTGCGTAACATTTTGAGACGTGGTGATCAGAATGACATTGAAAACGCTCGGCAGCCAAGAGCTTGGAGACAAGTGAGAGAATCGTGTTCCAGTTTTAAAAGAAACGTAATTGAACCCAGTCTTGGTATCAACAAGTCTTCTCCACAAGATGTTAAGTATTTAATGCTCGAATAAACAAGGGGTGTTTCTAAAAGGATTGAGTTTGTAGAGCAGTTGTGGCGATCATGTGGATGAGAGTACGTTAGATAAGGAGGTCAGAAGATGGGAAAAGCAACAATGTCAGCAGATAATTGGTGGCACCATCAAAAGCAGTAAAGCTAAATCATCATAATACATCAGAGACAATGTGATCTAAGAGGAAACATGGCTTTGGTTGTAAGTCAAATAATAGACACGTGACTGCAATTTGTTTAGCGACTATTCCTGCCAGAGCCTTTGTTGAAGTCTAGGGCAATGAGCATTCTTTCAACAAAGCCATTAAGCATAGAGTTTGGCAGGTAAGTGGTATAAGAACTGAGAATCATGGATATGTTGTCCACGTTGCTGCTCCTGCTTTAGCTCAGAACATTTATGGTAATGGGTGATTTGGGTGTTCATCATACCGATTGAAGTACTATCAGCATTAAAATTATTGATTCTGATTAACATTATTAAATGTTCAATAAGAAGGGCGGAGAGGTTGTTTGAAATCACGTCTTGAGGACAATGGGGCCAGAGGGAGGGTGGAGGATTTGCCACAATTGCCATTTCGTGCCAGACTTGGAAAATGACTGGATGTGCACAAGTGTCCGGAGGTAATATTGAATTGATATCCTTCAGACTGCCAGTAGGTGTAGTGAACTGACAGAACTTATTGAGCTAGATACAAAGCCTAAGCTAAGTAAATGCACCTATCATATAGAAAAACGCCGCAAAGGGATCGCAGACATCTAATTAAAGATTGCAGAGTGTACCATGGACACCCAATATGATTCTTCTAAATGTAGTTTATACCCGACATACAATATAACATATAAGTATTTCTCAGATAGACGTATACATCACATACAATGAGGTAAAAACTCCAAATGGATTAAGTTTATGTTTGAGAATCTGCTGCTAACTGGGCTATCGTTGCAACACTGGTCCTTACAAATATCAGTGCGGTCGTTTGCTCTTCTGTCTTTTTCCCAGCCATAGAAACGGAATTTGCGAATACATACGAGTAAATTTTCTCTCGTATTAAGATATTGCGCGAATGCAGTCGTTTCCATACAAAGCCGAGTAGTCAAGTAACAATTATCTCACGTTTCAACTAAGTAATTGCGTGAAAATCGTTTCGTTTCATGGGTGTTACTTTGAGTCGGTACTGCTAGGTTTCGAGTTATCCTAGTTTGGGGTAGGATAATAATTCTGTTCTAAGGGAATAGCTAAGACGTTTGCCGAGATCGTTTCAGGGCTATTTACATGCGTATTTAATTACTAATGCAAATAATCGCCGTCCACTGTGTTTGAGCAGAACATTTATAAACGATTCATAAACGAATCGAGAAGAGTTGGCTGAGAAGCTAAACAGAGCTTTAAAACGATGACATTTTTTTTTAACTTTAAACAATCCAACGTTAATCGTGCGGTCACTCATTCTGATTCGTCAACAGGCACCTCAAAATGCTACCAAAGCAGTAGTGGCGTTCAAAGGAGAAGGATCAGTATTACCAACAGATAATTATGGGGGAGGATTAATTTTAAAATACCGACAATCCACCCACAATAGCTAACGATATCGGTAAAAAAATACGCTGCGGCTGAGCACCCGGCCATTGTTTGCTGTGCTGGAATTCGCTCTGGTAAGCGGTTTCCTTTGAAGGCAGCAAAAGGCAGCACGCCTGCCAAAGGAGACCTTTGCTTGGAAAATTCCATCATTAATACTAATAAACAGGTGAAGTACGTTTATGTTCCGCAACCCATGAAACGGCAGGCAGCCTGTCCTGTTTTTAAAAAGCCTTTTGATATTCTAGATCACTGTTGCAGACGGACACGTTCAGACCGAAATATGGCGGCCAATGCAGTCCGTGCCTGAGCAACAGGGAGCTCTACATGGAAGTTCCTACAGGCACTGGCATATGCAGTAAACGATCGCCATGTCTGTAAATGACAAAATTCACTGGCTGGTGCCACAGCTGGGGCGCACCCAGATTCCGATTATCGATTAGGGGGACCGCCGGCTGAAGAGAATCTGAGACTTCAAATTTGGACTGTTGGATTCTGAGGACCGGCGACGGTTTCTTTATCAAGCTGTGGGGAAGAGGGGAGTCCGTGCCAATTTGGGAAACGGGGGAGGGGGATTATGAAATTATTCGTCCAGTAAAAGACACAATACATTGATATCTGTAAATTCTGGGCTAGAAACTGGGGTTTGGGTGCTCGGACCTAGGGGATGACACTAATCATCCGCGGGGCCAATGTTCACTCTGCTCGTTACCTTGGGCGCACGATAATGAAGAGAAGATAGAGAGACACGAGTTTACATCCCTGGTCGGGCGGGGAATCTTGCGCTGAATTCCTTGGAAATCCGTGGGAGGGTGTAAGGATGCCTTCTGAGCCAGCAATGCATCTAGAAGTGTGAATTCTAAAATGGGGGGGGGGGAATGTATGGGAAGGCGAAGATTACGCTGGATGGAGAGTGGAAGCCGAGTCTTCCATGTGCTTAGCGGATTGGAGACACTTCCTGGACGTTTTGGGGGAAAGGACTGGCTGACAGCGAGCCACCGCTGCCCAGAAATCGCAGGACTTAGATTTTCGTTTCGTCTTCCTCATCTAAACCCCGATGGGTTCACATCAAGAAGGTCTTCGCTTGTGTTTGGCTCCTTTGCGGCAAATGGCGCCTGAAACCATGTCACGCAATTGCTACAATGTTCGGCGAATGTTTGCAGTTTTTAATTCCATTTCATTTTCTTCAGGGAAGACAAGCCCCACATACGCACCCAGCACGGGTTATCAATACTGAGAACACATTGGTTCGGCCGTGAGTCACACTGTATTCACCAGTCAATCCCGAGAGAATGAGACTTTATAAATCTAAGTTATTGGCGACGAATCCCGAACGGTAACGTTCCCTTGTACCGTTCTTGACACCAGTTTGTGAGCACGCGTCCCTTTCCCGGGTTCAGAAGGATATCACAAAGCCCAGAGCCCAGCCAGACATCTGAGAAACACTCTTCGCTCAACCTGTTCGCATTATCTGAATCCCTTATCTATGATATAGCGTGTCCGAAGGCACAGCCACACTTGACGTTCGGGAGTCTAAAGCGCCTTCGGGAGTCGGACACATTACACCGCAGTTATGGCATTTTTAATTATTAGACTGACCACATGGTACGGGTCGAGTTAAAACCAGGAGTTGTTTCACCACTCGCTTGACTAGCACGAGATACCGTTCTAATTTACCGGTAATCCCGGGGTTTATACTATATTTGGCCAAATTCAAGATTTTGAGTGCTAATGCACGCTCTTTCTGGGTTATTAATGAAAATACGAGCTGGCGACCGCAGTGATTTAACGAAGATGATTCAGCAAAAAGAAATTGCATTTTTCATGAGCAGACTTGGAAAATGTTGCGAGCAGTATTCCAAAGACTCGATGAAACATACCAGACTCCTGCCATTTTATAAGATTGATACCCTGACGTAGACAGTAAGTGTGCTAAGAGCGTTAGAAACTATAAAATTGTGTCTCCACTATCAAAAATCCTATTGTACTCGTTTACTTTGCGTCAGAACTTCCAAAAATTATCACGGTAAAGTACAAACGTGTATAGCGGAACATAAACTCCACTGAGCTATACATAAACTATAAGGTTCTTACGAAGTCACTAGCTTGAAGGATGACCTCATGACATATGTGTACGCATTGTCAGTACTCAGTCTGGGTAGTCATACATTGCTGGAAACATATTCTGTATTTCCTGGAACGTGAAGGAGACTGTGATTCATGTTTACTGTTTATCCCTGTTTACTATTTCCCCGTGTTTACCTTTACGGAACACTAGCCCTATTGGCTGAACTGAAGCTGGCTTCGCACAGTTTTAGTTTCTGCTTTAGAACAGAGAGGCTTTGTGCTTATGAAACATAGTATATAGCCAACAGCATGAGTGGAGGATATTGTTCTTGCCAGATCTGTACTACGCCACTTGCTGGGATTCTTGGCCAAACTATTGAAATCAGACAAATTCCCGGACGGATTTCTTTGAGATCTACTATAATTAGATGACCAAAGGTCACGGCGCTGATATGCAAACTCCCTGATAATGGTAGTTGTTGCAAGCTCGTCCATAATTTGGAGATGCAGATGTGTGTAGTGTCTGTTGTAAGCATCATTATGAGTACGTAGCGCGAAGCGTGTTAAATACACGAGTCAATTGTTCAAAGTCTTTTGATCTGCGAACAATGGATTAGCGGGGCTGCTGTTTTACAATCGGAAGCCTATTCAAATCTCCTACAGAAAGTACTGGACGTATTGCTCAGAAAGACGGGATTCAAAGATATGCACACAAGACCATGTCATCAAATGTTTATCTGGCTGCCCAAAGAAGGATCGAGCATAGTCGATGATTTGTGAAACGTTGAAGTTGTCCATTCATCAAAAATAAGGCCTGACGAGTACCTCCAGCCGTTTAGATTGTGTCAGAACTCCAGTACTCCAGTCCAGTAGATTTTCCTATTGCTGATTATTTCAATTGACGCTGGTGGTGTCATCGGAATTGTCATCCTCCTGGACTGCAGAGCATATCCTCGACCAACTAACAGGTGTGCAGAGTTAGGATTTATGACGGTTACTATCACACCCCCTAGGCACACTTCCAAGGATTCACAAAAGACAATTTGAAAATAAGGCCTACATCGTAAACGTGATGGTGTGCAGGTTTAGTGATCTTCTTGCCCCGCTTCCCTGGGTCTGCATGGTCGCTAAAATTTTATTTCAACTATGTTTTGCTAGGCAATGGTGCTGGCTGAAAACTGTACGTTGGTCCAGTTTTTGGTACAGTCTCCCCAGACTGAAATTCCGAAATCCAGGTATCTTCCCACTGCGCAATTGGGGATGCACGCTCGCCTTTCAAGAGTAGATGATCTCGACACAAGTTGGCTACAGCCAGACTAGGGAATTTCCAAGCACGTATAGCTACATATTGTTGAAGACACACTCATCGTTGTCACCAGCATCCGACCTCTACCCCCTGCTCATCAAAGAACGGACCAGCTGACAATTAACAAAAAATAAATCATACGCGTTGCTGCAGGGGCCAGATATCATCCAAGTACTGGACGACTGCGCAATTAACCCTTCTATGGAATTGCCAAATCGGCCATTTACTCAAATGACTAGTATCTGTGCTTTCGGCGGATTTTAGAACATCTAGCCAAAGTCTATTCATTTGAAGGCAACTATCCACGTGTATCTGTAAAGGATTATACAGCACCCGTTACCAATCACCATCTCTTTCTTCCCAAGCTGGAGAAGTCATTCAATTACTTTTTTAGTCTTTCTGAGATGGCGCCCGAATTTTATTTCGCATTTCAGTTCCTAAATCCGTCCAGTAACTGCACTTCGCCGCATTCTTCAGATTCCAACTATGACAATGATCTTAATGGCAGTATGCATCGTGACAGTTTAAAATTAAAATTGTAAAACCAAATGCTTACTCCAGGAAGCTAACCAAAACCCTTTTACACCTGGATTTGTAGTTATTCTGGATCATTTTGCTTCACGATCGGCGAGATAAACGAATACCTTGCGTAGTACTATGGAAGTCAAGTCTCGTTCGTGATTGCATTTCCAGATAAATACTTTGAGAGGTCGGCTCAGAGTTACAATCACTTTGATGACTGACTCCGTGAAGAAGCATTTCTGGGTCAGATGTCTGAAGAGCAATGATACTTTGAAGTACAGTTATTTCACTCAAGTCACAGGATGTTGCCTCCTTGACTATTTTAATCTGCACCGTTTGTCAATGTGACACAAATAAAACTGTGGTTTCCGTGAAATGACGCCAGCTGGTAACCACAGCTACACACAGAATAGAATGTGACTCTAAAATGTGCAGTAAGATTTCAAAGGCAGCTCCAGAGATTCATCATTTTACTCACTTAAAAACAGTACCAATGTACTTGGGGAGAGTAACTTCACAACGACTGCATATTAATTTTACAATGAGCGCCACAAATTAGTAATATGACTCAAGTTCGTTTCTTAGAATTTCTATTCACTGTTCAGCTGGTAGTAATAAACGCCAGATCAAAAATGGCGTGCCTTGGATACAAAACATCAACATTCATCCTTTATATTACTAACTGTCGCCCTATTGCAACAGTGACTGTTTCCTTAAAAGCGTTTTCACATATTTACATTCAAGCACAAAAAAAATACAAATTTATAATAGCAGCACAAGCTCATTAGCCTTGGAAATATCAGACAGGAAGTACAAGGCATTTGCACATTTAAATAGCACACATATTATCACAAATATTAATCATTGATAATTAAAAAAAGAAATAAAGTATCAAACATTTTTAATATGGTTTTAGTAAATAAGTGTTAGATCATAAATTTTTGCTTAAAAAAATTAAAAATCCAAATTTAAGAAAGCAGGTTCGAGTGCCCTTTATTGCCAGTCTTCCAGTCTGGCTTCAGAAACATATTTACTTCTACTTATTAAATGTGCCTATTTATAAATACATTTTCATACATATAAGCTGTTCAGTTTACAGAATGAAGATTTGGGATAAAGAGTGCATTTATTCTAATGATTTCTGCTTTATTCTACATGAATTCTTGGACTGATTTAAGTCTCCTTCACACTGTTACATATTCCTTAAATGTAACTGTGAGGCAGTTTGCTGTGACATCTGTGATAATCAGATTTCCCAGATAAGGTTTGAGTCCAGTCCAGGGATATTGCTGATCACCTTTCACTGATTCTTCTTTCTCCTCAACCTCCACCTGCTGTGCTGTTGCCTTCTGAGGCGCTGGCCTGGACTTGACACAGCTCAGATCAATGGGTTGTTCAGGGTTTGAGTCCAAAATGCCATCGATTCCCACATTTCGATAGCAATCGACTGCATCTGCCTCCATTAGGTCTTCTTGCTCCAGCTGGACCGCACTGCCTGGGACACTGATGCTTCTGCATGTCATTGGTTTTTTGGCCTCATTGTCCACAATGGGTTCTGACAGATACCGCTTTCTGGAATGGGGTAGATTGGAGTAAAGCCTATCCCTATTAGGGACTTCTGAATCACAAGACCATCGCATTGTATTTGGTTTGTTACATTGCTCCTGCTCCAAGGGGTACTGATCCTTTTGAGTTCTCCCCTCTTTCTTATTTGCTGTTTCATTTCTTTCTGTGCCACATGCCTCCCCATTCAAACTTTTACTTTGAGCGGAAACTGCTATCTCTTTGACCACCACCGATGTAACACAACCATCTTTTTCATTCTCCGCCTTTTTGTTTACATTGGGAATCTTTGTTACCTCTTCCCTCCCATTTGCAATATTATCCTTAACCTTCTCTACTTTCTCCTCTGCCACGGTAGTTTTGCCATGGCCATTTTTGACTATCCATAGTTCTCGCTCTCCAGTTTTGCTTGCCACTGACTCATTCCCTCCATCCCCATTCTTACCATGTTTATCTTTCGCTGACTGGATCCCGCTACCCATATACTTGCTCATAACTATTACAATTCTACCATTTTTATTTTTATTTTTCACTATCTTCATTCTCCCATTGATGCCATTGTGTTTTACACTTTCCTTGGCTATTTCTGGCCCACTTCCCGACTTCGAATCCATTTCCTTGATCACTGGCTTCTCCACGCCGCCAACACGAGTATGACTTCCACTCTTAATAAAACTGTGTAGTGTTTCTTGTTCCTGAATGGGCTGGTGCAGCTCCTGGCTTAGTTCTGTTTCACTCCTGTGACAGTCAGCTTGCTGACTGGGGTACATAATATCTGGTTGATAATGATGATGTTTCTTGCTGTTGAGTTGGTAATAATGTTTAGTAACTTGATGTTGACGTTGCTCCTCCGTGTTACAGGGCTTGTACTGATGAAGCTTTTTACTGTTCAATTGATATTGACGTTTGATCGGCTGTTGCTGGATTTCACTCTTTGATCGTTCATCTTCCACATAAGTATCCTGTAACTCTGAAGGGACATTTGAACGTCGAGCAAAGGCTGGTAGCTGAAAATTGAGAATAAATACATCAGTATTATTTAGATTTCAAAAATCTAGAACCCATGAATTATAAGGCAAGGTAATGACTTAAATCTGTAATCTGGCTCCTTTTATGCTAAAAAGCGTGAAGTTGTATCTTTCCATCAAGGTCCACCTAATACAGGCAAATGGTTTTGTCCCTCTAATCATTCCACTTGCCTCTCACTATTCATGTTCCATTTTCAGCACAATGGAACATGCTTCAATTCCATTTTCAATCTAAGCTATACAGTGGGAGGAATCCAATGGTGGCTCATGAATAATGTATTACTGGATCACTTCTGGTCAATGCTTTAGGCAATCATTTGTTTCCTCAAAATCCCAACAATTCTCACAAATTAATCAATTTCTGAGAACTGATAACCATAGATTACCAACAAATCTTAGATGTTCATGCTGGAGTATGAATGGAGGTTTGGTTATTTATTACAAATATTGCTTTGGACAGCAGCAACTCTTCTCCTTTGGTATTGCTCGACAATCGCTCAGCCGCCATCACCAGATAGACAAGTGTGGTAGACACATGTAGTCGCCACCATCTGAAGGCTCCCCTCCAAACTGCACTTTATCTTGCCTCAGTATATATCACCAAACTATCGTTATAATTAAACCTAATCCTCCAAAGCTACACCCAGTAGTACAGCTGTTCAAGAATGAAGCTCATTACCACCAGTAATTAGAGTAGGTAAACTCTGCAAGCTTTGCTTGTGGCATGCATATTGGTTTAAATCAATCTATACAGACTGGATATATTCCTTATTACTTTGAAGTGTATTACATTATATTACACAATTACATATTGCTAATTCATTCAGAAATTATATAGAATTATATCCAAAATGTAGTCAAAAACATTTGCCTCACTTCACCTTTGGAGCTAATAATATTATTAAAGTAGGAAACTAAATGATTTTATACTCAAATTTACCGCCTACTTTCTTGGATCCATTTTTGTATCAACAAGAAGCTCCAAGCTCCATGCTAGTGTTACTTTACAACATTACACTGACACTGAACACGCATGTACTGTTAATAACTTTTACTTTGAACTTTGAACTAACTTATCTGACTATTATTTGTCTTATTTTTTATTTAGAGATACAGGATGCTTCCAAGGCCCTTCCAGCTCAGCAAACCCGTGCTGCCCAATTACACCCATGTGACCAATCAATCTACTAACCCACACATCTTTGGAACGTGGCAGGAAACCTATTCTAAGCAGGTGTGCATACTGCAGTTTGACATATATTAAATATTAATCGAACTATGTCCAACAGAACAACTCAGAAACAGATGGCATTTGACTGCTCATCTTGTATTTATCCAATCAGGTTTATACCCAACAGGTAACATTACCTGAACCAGTAGGTGTTTGGGCTTGGGTCCTCGTTTACGATAACCCATTGTCTGTTCTTGTCTTTCTCTGAAATCAATGATTAAAGACAGGTGAGCATGAAAATCATTTGCTAATCAGTTTTAGAAGTAATTTCTATCCACACTTCTGAACAGATTGTATATTCTTGGATACACTGTACTCAGAATTTAACTTAAAACATGATATGACCAACAATCTCTTTGACTAAAAGAAAAATAAAAATACTCACTACAGGTGTTGACATCTCCCTACCAAATGAATGCCTAAGCATCAAGGATATATTATTAGCAATAAAGTTTTGGATTTTCTTGGTGAATAGTTGGTTTAAATTTATACTTGGATTAATGCAATCTTCTCTATTAAACAACATTTTCAACTTAAACAAGTAGCTGCGCAAAACACAGTTTTAATACTTTGAAACCCCATAGTGTTGAAACCTTTTCAATGACCGCCATTTCCATTTCCAGTTATGATCTGAAATATTTGGAAAATCAAAAGACAAACTGCTTCTGATCTCAGAAGCAATGGCCCTTGAAGTAAGGTTCAGTAAATCTAACTTCACAGGGATAAGTTATTCTGGAGCACACATGTTCCAAATAGTCTATTACAAACTTGGGAAACAATTATCAAGATTTAGGGCAGAGGATAATTTTATAGCACTTAGACTCCATTAACATGTGATTTTGAGCACTACTCCTCCTCAACAAATACCAGCTTAAGATTTAAAGAAGAAACTTGATTTAATGGCCAGACTAGGTCCTAAGATGACCATCCCAATGGAATACCACATGCAAATCAGTTTTACGTGCTCCAATGCCTATCCAGACTGGGAATATAGCCCAACTTACTGTTTATATTCCGATGTATTATATTCCCATTTTCCCAACTTTATATATAAATAGAAGACCAATGGTAACTTCCCCTTGAAAGTGCCAGAGTCTAGTCAGCAGAGTTTATATAGCTCTCAGTACCCAGTCAAAAGGTGAGCAAAATGATCCCTAAAATATTTTATCCATTGTTAATACTTGTTTCTCTACTTCAATGATGTGTACACATATAAAAATGTCATCCATAGCCCAAAGAAACTGTTCTCTCCTTACCCTTTGGCTCATCTTATTGTTTACAAACATGTTGTCTGAAGCAGGTACAACAGACAAATAGCATTTCTACTTGCTATTAAGTGGGTAGACAATTACCCAAATTAACATGCATCAATTGATTTTTATAACTGTATTCCTGTTATATATGAATGGAATGCTTTGTATTACATCAAACTGGAATTCTGAATTAATTTAATTTAAATAGCCTTGAATTAATTTAATTTAAAAAGTGGAGTTCTGAATTAATTTAAATGCTCTGTTAATCTAAGCGTATTTCCTATAATGCAACTAATCAAAGACCACTGCTTAAGAACTTTAGTAATCATTGCTTCAAAGTATAAACTTATCATTCTACTTTCATTTTACAGACTAAGCATAGGATTTACTCTATGTGGGGTTATGAGTCTACTGGTGTGCTCTTGCAGCAGTCAAAAGCTGCAAAAGGTCACAGATCCACTAATAGTCATCAATTGACAACTGACAGCAGGTAGAAATGGGATACTGTCTTGCAATCCTTGACCCGTTTGTGGTGGTCTTTCTAATTGCATCTAAAAGAAAAATAATGCAGTCAGCTTCTACTAAATGCAAGAACACATTATTTTTAAAGCAAATCGTTATTGACTGCCCAATTAATCCTGGCCTGTTTGTAAGCAACTTTCCGTCCCTCCCATCCAGTTACACGCAGCACGAGTCCACTGTATTTATTCACATGATTGCAGGCAGCTATGGCAACCCCGTGAGCCACTAACCACTCGGATCGATTATCGTATACCTAATTAAAAAGGATATGCAACTCTGCGCGCCCTTGCTAGTCCTTTTGAGGTTACAAGGATGGTTAATTTAGCGTTGCCCCTTTAAAACCACACTTGTGTGCCAGCAGGTGCACGAGAGAGAGAGAGAGAGAGAGAGAGAGAGAGAGACGTTCAGAGGAGCCTCTGAAATAGGAACATCGCAGATAGTCGTTGGAACAACGTTTCGAGATCTGACAGCACAGTCCCCTACACCAGACTCACTTAGGAGGTAAATGCACCATCTAGCTTCGATCTGCAACATCGCACCAGCAGTTACATCACTATTGCAGTAGTTACTAAGAGTTTAAAAAAAAATTTAAATGTATTCCCGAGTTTGACATTTATTATTTATTTTTCTCGGTCTCAATCGTGCCTTTATTAATGGCAAGAAATAGTAATATCACCCGCTGACACTGGATCCCGCTCTACTCACTCCCCACTTTAGAAGGGCCATCCTAACTTGGAATATTTAGTTTCGGGGTTTCGCTAACCTCCCAGACTTTCCAGCTATTCCGCTCACATCTACACCGCAAGAATGAAGCTGGCTAGTCTGATTTCTCAAGGCCCTCTAATTTCGAAAGCTCTCGTTTCTGACCCTCTTTATTCTCCGGCCTTTTTTTAAAAAAAACATATTTCTTGCGGCCGAGTCCTAGGTGTGTTTCCTTCCCTCATTTATTTACCTGTGCTGAAAAGCCAGGAGCAGCCGAGGATCCAGGATATTCTCTTCTGGCTCCCACGTGTTGTATCTGCAGAGAAGAACCCAGCAGGTCAAGTCAAAACCTCTCACAATTTCACAAGCGGGAAAAAAAATAAAGCCACCTATTGCTGCTATTCAAGCAGTGTATAAGAGAAGCCATTTTCACTCCTTTCACACACTATCATATCTGTTTCACAGTCCATTAAGACATTCCAGGACTCTCATTGGCCATTTTTTTGTTACATTGGTTATCTACTAACAACTCACAGTTGGCATTAGTAAGGAGGGAAATGTCTGTGATCTACAAAATTCTTCCACTATCCACACCCACCCAACCGAACGCGCACACGCTGTAGTTTATCTATTAAAAAAACATGCAAAATGGGACTCACTTGGGAGACCATCCCCTCCATTTCACCAGGTATTCGACTCTACCCTGTGGCGAAATAAAGACAGTGTTCGTCATAGGAAAGGAGAGACAGCCCTATAACTGATCAATAACGTGGCGGAATTAGCGGAGAGGTAAACTAGAGCTGGTCAAATTTACCTTCCTGATGCGCTTTTTCTCGATGCTCTCCACGGCAAATACGTGCTCCCCTGCGGCTGGCAACTCCATATCGATGCGAGGAGCCGGACGGACGCCGCTCGACCTTCAGTGCGCAGTGTTTCGCTGCTCCGGGGCGCTCTCCGCCTGTCGACAGCCCCCGCTTCACTTTCCCTGCTGTGCCTTTGGCTCGCTTTCCGAACGGGCTTTTCCGTCCTCTTGGATCCTGACTCGGCAGTCAGAGATCTCTCCGCTCTATCCCTCTCTCTCCCTCTCTCTCTGCTGCAGAACCGGCAACGCAAAAACGCAGCAACACAACGCTGTGGCGTCAGGAGCTGGAGCTGTCAATCAATGCAGCCCCGCCTGAGGTCGGAGAATCTAACTACAGCACCAAATACGGGCAAGACGCAGCCTTGTATGGTAATAGCAGAAAGATAAATTATTTTTCCCCAAATTGAGAAAGAATGACACGAAAATGAACGCCAGAAGACTGTGCTTTTCTCCCCCACCCTCTTTCTCTTCCAATTGTGACTATTCCATCGCATCTAAACAATGTAATTCCCCGGGTTCGCAGTTTCGTTCCACTGCGAGGTGCAAATGTCTTTCGTGTCCTGTTCTAATTGGCTCTGCATCGAGCTAGTAATGTCTTGCGTTCTTCGAGAAACCTGCTTCATTTATGACATGCATCAAAGCGCCTCGCTGTTTTATTTCATTTCATCTACCAGCATATTAATAACAGTGATTCAAATGTCCTTTATTGTGCTTACAATCTGCCAACTACGCATTACCGCTAGCCAGCTTGATCACCGCCCTCCCCCTCTCCAAATTGATCACGGGCGATGCACTATCATGGCAACATAATGTTTATGGCATCGTGCTGTCCTGTTGACCAATAATCTAGTGCCTCATTGTAGTGTTATGGAGAAGAGTTACATAATGGAAGCTTCGAAACGGGTATACAATACTCATACTCAAAGAGCAACCATGGCTCCTTCTGGTTGCCCAATGCCAATTTCCAGCTGTAACTCAGCCAACACTCGGTGCTCAAAATAGGAGAGCCTTCAGAACACAATACCGCGGTGATATGTTTCCTTTGATGTCCACAGGCTTATATTTCCAACTAGTGTAAGTAAGATGTAGAGATAGCATCACAATACATCAATTGTCCTCGCAATTGCCCTACAGTCGGTCACAAAAGAGAGATGGAAGCTTTCTGTGGGAATTCAGTTGGAATGGATGACCCAAGACAACTGATAATCTCGCAGCTTCCAAGGTCTCCATCTATCTGGGTGGTTAATTTTAAAATTGAAAACTAAGAGAAAAAATCAATTGATACAATTAGAAATGGAAGAAGATGAAACAGGACGACTGAAAGTGACGTCCAAGTCGATGAAAAAAGCGCAGCACAACCCATCCCCCCCCCCCCCTTACCCTCGCTCTCCACTCGGATTTATCAACGCTTAAAATGCTCCTGACACTGGATGCCCATATTAGGATAACTGGTCACGGACGAAATGTACAACTACTGTTGCATGTGCTCGACACAGCTTAATGATTACAATACTTTAAAATATTGAATGAAACAACCACATTATTTGAGTATCAAAGCAGAGAGTGCATACATGTAACAAATCTTTATTTCTGGCGTCCACATCTCAACCGAATATGACGTTTTTTTATTATCGGAAGAAAAAGAAAATGTCAAGATTACTACGTGATGATGGGAAATGGCAGTTGTCAGCACGGTTGACACGTTGTTATTTGGCCCCGAGTAGGCTGAACCGTACGATTTTGATAGTACTTATCTAAGCTACGCAGTGTCCATGTCCTACAATCATGTCACTGGCATTGCAGACGGTTTGAGAATATTGGTACATATTCCACTTGAACTGTCAGAAACCCCAGGCGGAGCTTCGACTAAAAAATACTCAGTTTCTTGTTGACTGTTACTGTTGGCCTTCAGGGAGTGTATGGACCATCAGTCTGGTAGCGTTGGAACTAAAATGTTGGGTTTGAATACAATTATAAAAACGAATACAATGTCAAAAATCCCCAAACATATCGAGTACAAGTAGATTACCATTAATGCCCAACAACTCTTGGCATCAGAAGAGTGTAGGGGCCCAAAAATGTACCACAAAATTAATCTTTTACCATTGATTACAGTTGTCCCTGTTCAAATATAAATGGGTTAAATGGTATTCATGACATTTTACATTTCTCTGCCTTACATAAAGAAGTGAGCAAGAGCACATTGTGGCAGAGTAACAGGGCAATTTAGTTTGCTGAATCTGTTATAAAATACTCAGCATGTCAAACTTGGCAGAAATATTGTAAGCATAGCCTGACTATTATTAAATAAATGTAGATTCATTTCAAAACAGACAATCCAGTTTTTCTCAAGGCAGTTACACAATGTGGATTTACACCTGTTTTGGTGTAAATACAAACCATCCTCGGTCATTTTAAGTTATTAGTAACAGCAAGGGAGCAGTTTGTCAACAGAACTCTGACAAAAGCATAACTTTGTTTTAGGTGCATATATCTTAACAATAGAAGAGAAGAAACAAAGATGTTTTTCCTTCTGAGACAATGTACACATATTGACTGGATGCACCATTCTGGAATGCTAGTGAATTTGATATTTCAGGTTCATAAACAAGGATTCCATTGGGGATGTTTACATTTAACATGTTTGATATGGGAACATTGAATATGGGAGTTCATCTAAAACATTGTGATTAGAGGCAACTTTGCATATTAGCGCTTGCAATCTTTCAGAAAGTGCCTGTATACCTTAACACAATGCATTAGAACATGTTACAGAACTAGAAAGTTCAGGAACAATAACATGGTCTGCATTAGTTTGTTACACTGTAATTAGACAAATAGAAATATCGTTTGTGGTATTTGAAATCAAGACATTTATAACTGGCAGAAGAAGTGTGCGTAATTTCAACTTAGATGTGTACAATTCAAACATAGCTCATTGTGTTAAAATAATATTGTTTCAAAGTTGCAATATGTTCCATATATTACTTTTAGACTACCTCCTTATAAACAACCATAAATGTCATATTATCATGTTAAATACTGTGGGTCTTCCAAATTGACATCTTGTCCGTTGTTGTAATTAACTTTCCATCCTGTTTTCTCTTGGCTTTCTCTTATATGCTAAAATCCATTAATTCATGAGGAATCTAGCATGTAAGAAAATGAGAAGCCAGATCATGTCAGATTATTTAAATTCATGTAAAATATTAATTGGGTTGTTACTGCCATGACCTAAATCTGCTGATAAGAAATGCATATATTTTTAAATAAATCATACTCATTGGCAATGAAACAGGACATGGTTACATTCTAATATATATTCAGTGGATTTGGAAAAATATTCAAACAGGCCAATTGAACATGATAATACACAATGATATCTGATCATTTCTGCTGGAAGTTAATGAGATGTTTTGGAGTTACAATCTGTTAATTTATCAGAATTTCAACAGTTTTGGTAAATGTATTGCATATTGGTTATTTATATACTAAACTGCCATCATCGTTGGATCTGCTGGCTTCATTTTTTATTATTATGAATATTTGCTTTTGATTGCAATTACAAAAGGACCTGAGCCAGCTTTATCATGTTGGCCTTAGTGTCTTGCATTTATACTTTTGAATTGCAATGTTATTATAAAGCATTTTGAACCATGTAGAATTTCCTCTTCAAAGGGTGATCTGGTTTATTTTAACATAGCAAGCTTGAATGCTTTAGATAATCAAATGAAATATGGACGAGAGTATCCTTCTAGAGTACTTATAGAAACCTGCCTTATTAAACCATTGTTGCACAAAAAAATCCATGATTTTACTGGATTTGTCCTTTCTAAAGAGACTTTGCTTTAAATCTCAATGCTTAGATTACCTCAAACCATAACCCTTTATTTTGAAAGAATTGTACAATTAACTCAGAATTTCCAACATTGAGACTTTTCAAGCCATTTGCTTTTTTGCTTCATTTAGAGGATAATTTCTGATAAATTCCTACTGAACAAAAGAAAATTATGATTTCCTTGTTCAGCACATAAGTCTACCAAGCTCAAAATTACACCTGCAAGAAGACGGCACAACTGTAATAATAGAAAAGATAATGGCATCTGGCACATCATTGCTAAGTACAGAGATATACTAATGCACACAGATAAACTAATTGGAAAATAGCACAATTATTCCACATACTCCATGTAGCCAATGGATACTGGTATTTCCATGTCCCAAAATTCATTAAGCATTTCATGGAATTTTAATTTTTTCCTCTACTCGAAGAAACCTACTGGCTCAAGTTAGAGTGCAGCATACACCTCCACCCATGTTTAACACCAATTAATTTGTACATTTCATCTACATAGTAAACATTTTTTTCAAAGCAGTGATTTTCATTTACATAGATAGAGCTATTAAATGCTTTCCAGAGATCATTAGTGCTCTTATCATTATGTGATGATACAGCTATCACTTTTATACATGCAGAACTAGAACTGTTAAAGAAGGCTTTGTAAAATGGGAATTAGGCAGTTGCCCAGTTTCAGTCATTATGATAAAACAGATGGTATGTTTTTCCATCTGCATTAGCAATGCCCTGAGGTGCAACTGCTTTGGCATGGGGTGTGCACGTTTCTTCAGGAATTTTTGAGGAACCAAATACCATTAAATCCCACATTATATGTTCTGGCTGATCCATCAATCTTTTGGTGAATGAAATATAAAAAAATATTTGAGAGTTCTAGGAAAACCAAATACATATTGCATTCAGTAAAGGAGTACCTCAGGATTTTCATAATATTGCTTAATATGGTTGTAACTAATGCAGATTATAAAGCTCTAATTTGATTATGGAAATCTTTCCTGCAGTAAAGAACTGCAATGCTTCAAGTTGCAACTGGTGACAATGGATTGATCTTTTTCCATATTTAAGAATTAAACTGATCTGAATTGCAAACTAATCAAGTAGTTAGAAAGCATTCTTTTTTTAATTACACTATTTCCATTGCATTTTGCACAAAATTCAACTCCTGTGTAACCAGCTTCTCTAAAATAATGGCCATTTTGTAATCCATAGCAAACTCAAAAATCTGCTAGATACTCCGAATATTTCCAAACTCTTCCAATCAACGTTACAACTGCAGTTTTGCATTAAAGTACATGGCTTCAGTTCTATTAATGAAAACGCCATCTTTCCTCGGGGTGAAATTCAGTAGGTCTTGCTGGAATCTAAATTTGGATGGATGATGTATGGGGTGATTGGATCTCTGGTTCTCTCACTTCACCTCCAGGGTATTATCCATGTGCAAGGCTCAGCGGTTAGTTTTAATTCTTTTCTTGGCGCAAGGTTTCTATCATGCATTTTCTGGAAGTTGTTAGGATCTCCTCAGATTCTCTTCCTGTATAAAGCCCGTGTAAAGGGTTCGTGTGGGTACTCCCTCAACGGTTAAGGCAGAAATCGAATGTAAAAATCAATTGCTGATGCAGATGGTCATAAAAATGAACGCCAACACGGCTGATGTGTAAACGAGGCAGACCAGAATATGACTAATATTCCAGATGCCGCAGCCGCTTTGTTGTTCACCCACCCGAATGAGTTATGTCGGACTTGCTACTTATGAAGTTAATCAGTTGGTCAACCAATCAACAAACCGCAATTCTCGAATTGCGGCGGGGCCGGGAATGTCAGCTCAGCTGGAGGTCACAATTCGACTTTCTCCCGTCTTTTCTTGCACACGATACCAATGAGTCAACCAATGGCTAAGCAGAAGGATTACGTGTGGAAAAGGACTTTTCTGGTTCTTCCTTACAACACGTAGAGGTCTGGCCATTACAACAATTCAAAACACTTCAATATCTCCATTTGGTTCTTTGTATAGAAACCACCATAGAAACCGATTCAACAAAGGTAAATGACGCTACAGATGCCCAATTGAGGGTCAGGATCATATCATGCAGTATAATGTAACTTCGTTCTAACAGAAGGTGTAGATTATAACTAAAAATCGCACGTGAATTGACTGGAAAGCGCGCAATCACCTATTAATATGTATTAGTTGGGAGCTGTTAATTGAAGTGCGGTTTTTTTTGTGACCAATACTTTGACGAATGTAGGGGTTAGCTTCTTCCATTGCCAAAAGGTATGACTTTATTAACATTTTTCACAGCCATTTTATAACCGGAGTTCAGGCATCGGTATTAGAGGACTGCCAACCATTCGCAGTCTCAGGCGACATTTGGGTTGCGTTAATCAGCTTCAAATAATACAAATAAAAGGAACGTTGTGTAGCAGTTCATGTTGGAAGCAGGTTCAGTGTCATCCTGTTCGGGTCATTTTACCAATTCCGACGATGCATGAGGATTTTCAGGATGCAGTGTTGCGGTGAACGCATTGTTCTGTTGCGTGATTTATTCAATCATTTACAAATACAAAAAGCTGATGGAATCAGGTTTACTATATTGTTTCTAATGTGAAGTCTTTTATAAACCTATAAAACAGCCTTTGTTCTCTGGATTGGGATTAAGCAGCAATGTACCACGTAATCCGAAAGGAGACGATTGCTCGGGTTGGTGTATTGGTTTAGAGACAGGAATCCAGTTGGAAGCACTTCAACAAAACCAAATGCCCCTATCAAAATACGGTCTCTGGACCCCCTCCCTCCCCCCCCCCCCCCACAAGCCGAATGCGGACTCCATCAGAAAGACAGACGGCAAAGCAGACCGCCATTTTCTGAGCACCTGGTCACTCTCCGTGCATACTTTGGCGATTTTCAGTCAACGCCTGTAAACTGTGAATGAGAAATTTGTGGCGCTTATTCCGAAAATTCAAATGATCGAACATAAAAGCGCCTGTTCCGCTATTCCTGTGTGTTTCACGTGGAACAGGCACGGCACTTCTCCCGTTGACCTGCCCTTTTTGTATTATCCCAACAAAATTACGACGCTTTCACGTTCGAGTCGAATAACAACTTTTGTTCACATGATTACACGAGTAAAATATCCATTCTTTATTAGGCAAATGAACTATAAATCTAATGATATATTGCAAAAGGGCGTTTCCTGTTCTTTAAAGTGGTTTGGTTATCCAAAGCGTTAGCCGTGGGCTAATGCGATCTGCGGCACGTTTCTTCATAGTCTCCGTAACAGATGAAGAATTTCTTCATCCTCCTCATATCAACCAAAGGCTTTCTTTGGCTCTTGGGGAACGCGATTTTCAAAGGTGAGTAAAGAGTGACCCTGGCCAAACTGAAGTGAATTCATGGTCTTTTTAAGACTCTTTCCCTGCACTTGTGATAGGATCGGTCTCGTAAACACTTCAGAGATCAGTTAATTTCATATTAATGATGACCTTTATTACTTGAGTTGATCTTATCTACATTCTGCTGCGTCAGCACAATCGGGTTTTGAAAGAACTTTGCAACACGGGTCTTCATAATTACTGTATATGCAAATCACATTTTAGTCCTCAAACCTTCAGTTTGGCTGATCGCGATGTCGGGACAAGCACAAAACATTCTACAGCTAATGAAGCACCTTATTGAAATCTGGTTCTTGTGATGATGTCGGAAACGGGGCTGCCAATTTAGCAACAACAAGCTGCCACAGAGAGCAAGGCGCTTAACACCAATCTGTTTGCAGGTTTGCGTGCGGGAGAAATGTTGACCCGAACAACTGTGAAAAAGAACTTCAATCCTACTTCGTAGGGTCATAGGGTATTCCCCCTCTGAGAGAACAGATGATAGGCAAAACACACACAAAGTGCTGGAGGAACTCAACAGGTCAGGCAGCATCTGATGCTGCCTGGTCTGCGGCGTTCCTTCAGCATTTTGGGTGTCTTGCCTTGGATTTCCAATATCTGCAGATTTTCTCATGTTTTCGAACAGACGGGAGACACTTTTAATGTCCCTTCCGAAGAGTCCGCCTCTGTCCTCGCAGCACCTCATCGGCCCGGCTCTCGAGTGTCATCCCGGATAGCTGTGGTCAGCGCTCAAGAACCTCGTGACTCACAACTTCTGAGCCAGGTGGAAGTGTATCGCACTGATTTAAGCCGACAACTAGTGTAGATAAACATTCTTCTGTAATACTCAAACGAGGGGCGATAGAGTGATATTGTCTTTAACAAAACTAGATGCTTGGCTTGAACCCGATTGCTTGCATTATGCCTCTGGTGACTTGGAAACTCAAGGGCACCTAGTTCTAACCAGACCATGACCAACTCACTCATCAAAAGCGTCCTTACCCGGGTCATGTAAGCTCTAACCAAACACGTGGGCAGCCACACATCGGCACGTATCACCACCCGATATTTACAACTAAATGAATATGGCGTTAATGAGGACTTATCTGCGACAAGTAGAAATCACCTTTGTTCAGAAGTCCGACGTCAATTTTCGGACGACTGGGAATGATTGGGAATTTCTCCCGGCTTTTATTTTTTTTGTGAAGAATTACTCCTTTGTTCAGGAAAGTAGCGTCATTTTATTAGCATCGACAAGAGAGAGGCGGTATTCAATAAATCAATGAGAGATAGGTGCTATAGCAACCTACCCGGAGTTATTTGTGTTCATTGCCATTTTTGCGGTTAATCGATAGTGTAGCGAACTCTTCTGACAATGCCTTATGAATCTTATCCATTAAATTCAGCCTACACTTCTTTTCAGAGGCTCCTAATGTATCAGCTCTTTTTTTTGTCATTTTCGAGCACTTTATGTGCATGTTGTCTGTTATTGCCAGCGCTGCTCATTTTGCGAGCCACCTGCTTGTCCCTCGCTGTGGTTGAGCGGTTTGAACTTAAAAACGAAACTCACTCCACTTGCAATCAACAATAATTTCCTGGCAGGCATTTTTCTCTCCCTCTCTTTCAAATCGCTGCTTTTCAAATCATTGTTTACCGGTACACAATGCGGTTGTTGGTAAGAAGTACAATATGACAATTGTCAACATCAAAGAGCTGGGAAATAAACATATGGTTGCAGTTAGAACGGGAAGCTGACCCGAGAGAAAGAGACGTCTCTGTACTGTCACCCGTATTTAAAACGTGAATTAATTTCACATCATGTGGAATAAATACCATAATTAGGATTTAAAAGATATTGATTACTAATCAATATACGTCCAAGTTGAGATCGTAAAGATAATATATGAGACGCAAATCAAATTGGGCATTGATGCGATACCGAATTTCCTCAACAAATGATTTCTGCAGTGTTCAGATTAATTTGCCTATCTTTTTTTTTACACACTTTCAATGCACATGGGTATACGCAGGACGCCCAATGCGAGCCATGATTATTGGTTCCAAAGGGCTGGCGGGACAGTTAAGGCAATAAATGACTCGGAGCCAGAAGTACAATACGGCACATGCTGGAGACCTGAAATAAAAACAGGCAATGTTGGAAATACACCGTGGGTTAAACAGCACCTGCGGAGACACAGTTATTGTTTCATTCGGTTGATCTTTCATCAGAATATTTTCTACTCACTGGCATTTACAAATGGTATCTGATTTCGAAACTTCTGGTGTTAAGGGTTACCGTTCATTTACCGTTAAGGGCACCTTCAGAATATGAAAATAATAGTCAGATGCACTTGTATTCTACCCCAATGTGTGTGAAATCTTGAACAAAGCACTGATGTTATCTCTGATGTTACCAGCACCGAGTATTTTGCTTAGCACTATCCGCCATTTTGATTTAATGTCACGCTAACACGTTGAGACATTTTACTGCGCTGATAAATATTTTCAAGCTTTTCAGGCTAAGCGGCTGGCCAGTGGGAGCTGAATGCTTATCTGCAGCTCTGAAGAAACCTCATGTTTTGTGCTTGTGTTTGAAATGCGGATATTTCATTATTCGTTTTTAACATTTCGGACCCTCCCCGGTTTAGCATAGACGTGCCCCACCGGCTCCCAGTCAGTCCTTCAGCGCTTTCGCTCGAGATGTTCCTGCTCCGGAAACCCGGCAGGTCTCGGGACCTCCCCAAAACCATCTGGACTGCAACTGGTTCCCCCATGTCAAACACTCATTTGAGTCTCTTTTCTTGACGTGGCCGTATCTTTTATTAATATACATGAAGTACTTTTCGAAAGTAAAACCTTACACTAATGTTGGCTGATCCCTCAGAGTTTAAAATAGCTTTGACCTTTACGGTAATTGTGTACCTCGGATTACGCCAACTGCACTGTTTTATTGTGAGCCCTTAATCGCATAGGTCCTTTCTAAAACGACATTAATTTGTAAGACATTTTAACACGGTAAAAGTTCAATGATATTTGTACAAATGTTGTAATACTATCAGTAGTCTTAAATTATCGATTTGTAACTTAGCTTTGTTTTCCTTGCGAACAATTAAAAGCTTGTACGGATTTTCAAATTGACTCCCAGTCTGTTATATGTTTGAGGTAAAATACAGGGACACCAAGGGAAAATGGGAGAGATTATAGACCGTGCCCAAATCAACAGGGGTATTTGGAGGCGCCCTGCATGATACCTATAAGGGACATAGCCCTCCGATTTGAACACATCTGGACACGTCGGCACAGCCACGGTGTCTTTCCCTTCTAATTTAAGGCTGTTATTGCGACATCGCGATGCCTTTGGATTTTCCGCAAACCGATTCAACGGTCTGTAACGTTTCATACAGTGTCTGTCGAAGCCGGCTGGAAGCCCCCGTAGACGCTGGTCATGCTGGAATACACCGAGAATGGTGTTGATGAACACAGGGACTTGCCACTGGCCGGTGTCACCGCAGCCGCGGGACTTTGGGAGCTCTGCATATATTCGAATTATTTAAATAAAGTGGTCGACTTGGGGTTTGGTTCCAGGTCCACCGTCATATATTAACTCGAAATAATGATCCCAGTATGAAGGCATGTGGGTATTCTTCCCCCCAATTGAAGAATTTTATCTGCTAGCCAAGTGCGCGCGTTCGCGCGCGCGCGCACACACACACACACACACACACACACACACACACACACACACACACACACACACACACACACACACACACACACACACACACACACACACACACACACACACACACACACACACACACACACACTTCCAAATTAAATTACTGAAGTCGGCAGGTTGGCGAAGCCCTTTCACTGAGACGGCCTCCGAGACTGCAGAGAAAAGAGGTTGCATTTTTAGCCACTAATCGGTTTATTGGGGAAATCCGAAGAGGCAGGATCCCCAGGCACAGAAAACCAAAGGACAGGTGCCGGCGGGAGTACTGCTCCGCACCTGTAACGGCGCACCTCACTACAATTAAAATATCACCTCGGGACCTCGGGTTGGGGGTGGGGGGGGGGGGGTTGGTGGCAGAAGAACGACGTTTTCTCTAAACTCCTAAACAGCCCCCTATCCAGATGTGGCTGTTATATATTTGTAGACCGTGGAAGTTTGTCATTGGCCGACTAGCCGCAGTATTTACTGACGCAATTGCTACAATGTGGTGTATTTATAGTAACAAGAGCGCCGTGCAGATAGCAGCCTCCCTGCTCGTCTGGCAGGGTGGCGGGAGCTGGTGTGTAGCGCCAAGTGCACACCTATACCGGCTGTGCACACACCTAAAACTAGTTGCTAGGCAATTCGTGCGGGTGATGGTTTTGCTCAGGGCTTTACCACACGTTGCACGGTAAGGACATCACAAACCAGGTCAAATACCTCCACCTTTCCATTATAGGGAAGGGCGATTAGCGAACACATTATCAAAGCGTCTATGAAAGCCAATGAAAGCATAAACAAGATGCCTGAAATAATCATCTAGTTACGCAACTACTTCAACAATTCCTCTGGCTGAAGCATTGTCGAAGAAAATATCTGATTTAGGTATAATTGGAGTTACTCTCGATCTTTCATTCTACCCTCGTTATAATTATTCGTTTTCCTAACTATGGATGCCTCCAACATGCCCTCTATCTATTGCCCATTCGAACTGTCGAATATATTCTCGTCGTTCCATGCTAGCTATTTTATTTTACTTCAGGCATTGTTTAAATTCATCGTGAACTTGCGGTCGTTGTAAGACCGCACACCTACATTACAGCCTCGCATTTGGTTTGCCGAGGTCAACTGTTGACGCATATTATTTGTGCCGACGCTCCGGAGCCACTTTCCGTTTACGTCAGCTCCTTACACTGGCCCCGGTGCAGCCGCCTGGGGACCTGCAACTTCTTCCTGCGGCTGTTGCTGTTTTCGAGGTCAGCGCAATGCCTCCCTCTCCAGAACAGCGGTCAAATCCACCTCACAAAGGCACAGCATCATCCCATCGCCGCTGACCACTGCAACAGTTGGACGTGTCAGCGCCGTTTACTTTATGGGTCTTCGGTGTGAAGCGTAGTTGACCAAGGTATTGTCCGCTGTCACCCCAGGGGCTCGAAGTGGCAGCATTTTCAGCACAGCGATAGACTGTCATGGTCCCGAAGCCCCTTCCATTTTGTCAAACACCTTCCCCATGTACACGACAGCACCCTTGCAATTGCCACTGATCCGTGATCAGGGACGGAATGGGTCCAGTTCCCAACACACTTGATGATATGAAGCAAACCCCTATTAGGATTTAAAGACCTTTAGCAATGGCAGGGCTAAGGTTAATGCATTTTAAATATAACATTAGAATGAATTCTTGAGTGTGAACTTTTTGTCCTCATCAAGGTGCAGCATGATGAGATCTAGGAATCAAGACATTACAACTTTAAAATCAGAGGAGATATCTGAAAGCAAAGTCCTGCAGATGCTAGATATCTGAAATAAAACACGTTGAAAGGTGAAGCTGAATGATAATGGACATGAAATACTGATTCTTTTTGTCCCACTATGTGTGAGCTGCCTGACCTGCTGAGTATTTTCATCATTTTCATCAACAGTAGGAAATGTATTTGTTCTGTTGGATTTATATTTGTCACCATGGTCATTCTTAATAAAAATGAAGGAAAAGGTTATCCAGACATTGTACGGATGAAATCTTTTCTCCGTTGATCCATAAATTGAAATACCTCAGGCCCCTAAATCTTGTTAGAAATGAACAATCTGAAAGTCTGTAAATTGGGTTTGTACCTGAGTTGAGTGCTGAAATGGAGCAATGTGATACCTGAGATCTGAGACAGTAGTGAGCGCCAAAGCACGTAACTCCTTATACAGTTTTATCTACTGAGGTTGGGTGAAACTAGAAATAGAGGTCATGGGTTAAGGGTGAAAGGTAAAATATTTAAAGGGAACCTGAGGGGGAACTCCTTCACTAGATTGTCTGAAGGGCCTGTTTCTGTCCTGTAGTGCTCGATGACTCTATGGGTCATCGAGTCTGCAGGTGTTGCCCTGTTTCTAGTTTCAATTTTTTTCTTTATTTTAGAGATTCAGCATGGTAACAAGCCTTTTCAATGAGCCTGCACAGCCTAATTTCTCCCAGGTGACCAATTAATGTTCTAACCCGTAGCAACGTGACATGCCCACAACTTACTAACACATACGTCTTTGGAACGTGGGAGGAAACCCACGCAGTCACAGGGAGAACGTACAAACTCCTCACAGACAGCGGCAGGCACTGAACCACAATCGCTCGCACTGTAAAGCATTGCGCTAACCACTACGATACCAGTAGAACTTCATGGAAAAACTCTACGTAAACAAAGACTGACAAACAAATAACGTGTAGAATAACATTGAGAGCTTGAGTTGTAGAGACACCTTGAAAGGTCGCAGAATCAGTTGAGAGTTGAGGAGCGTGAAGTTATCCACTCTGCTTCAGGAGTCTGATGTTCCTGAACCGTTCTTGAACCCGGTGGTGTGGGGCTGGAAGCTTCTGAACCTCATTCGAGTCACAGAGTAATAGCACACCACACTATGACCCACCTAGTCCATGCCAAGCTATTAATCTGCCTAGTCCCATCAACCTGCACCCAGACCATAGCCCTCTATACCCCTCTCATCCCTGTACCCAACCAAATTTCCCTTACACGTTGAAATCAAACCCACATCCACCTCTAAATGCAGGCAGGCTTTTTCCACCGAGTTTGGGTGAGACCAGAACCAGAGGTCATAGGTTAAGGGTGAGAGGTGAAAAGTTTAAGTGGAACATGAGGGGAAACTTTTTCACTCAGAGGGTGGTGAGAGTGTGGTATGACCTGCCAGCACAAGAGGTAGATAAGGGGACAATTTCAACATTTAAGAGAATTTTGGATAGATAGGAGGATGGGAGGGGTATGGAGAGCTATGGCCAAGGTGTGGGTCGATGGGAGTAGGCAGATAAATAGTTCGCGATGGACTGGATAGGCCAAAAGTCTGTTTCTGTGCTGTAGTGTTCTATGACTCTGTGACTCCCCATAATCTTTGATGCCCAGTCCAAGTACGTTTTAGATGTTGTTGTTGTAGCAGTGTGAACTACTTGCTTGCTCCAAATACTGCTGGGGATTAGAGTGGGCAAAATGCAGGAATGAGACTAGTGGGCCACCACTGAGGTCAGTTGGTTTTCTCAATGCTGAGGATTCTAGTGCCTATTCTACTTTGATGCTTTGGTCCAACTCACCAATGGAGCATACATTAATGGATAGGTACATGATTGGTGGATGAATACAAGAAGGGCAAATTTATTTGCTCATCCATATATGTATGTGGCAATTGTTTGCACAGTAGAGCAAACACACTGCATTTGTAACATCCTCCCTTCTGTGCATATCAGTAACTCACCTCTTCCTGTGCATGAGGTGCTAACAGAGGGTTCATATGACAGCAAAGGCACTAACCACATAACACAAGAGCACATAAAACTAAAGATGCATGTTGTGGGTTAGTCCGCAAGCTGTTTAAATATAACCATATATTGAGTTGTAAGTGACAGCCTATATGCATAGCTCATAGATGTCTACTTTTTAAAATATCTAGGATCATTTTCATATTTATTTGGCTGATGGCAAAAGTGATTAGTCACTCTATTGGAAGTTGTGATTGAGTATGTGGGTTGCTTAGCTCTGATATATTTTCACACGTTGAGCCTTTATGTGAAGTATGTTGTAACTTGGTATTCTCTCTGTAAGGTCTATTATCCACTGATTCTGAAAAGCAGCCAATATCAGAGGCCTCAGGCATAACACAAGAAATTGAAATGATTAGTATTAACCTAAAAGAAAGGGAATGTGGTGGTGTGTTGAAAAGGCACCACAGCACCTCTTTCACCTCAGACGGTTGAGGAAGTTTAGTGTACCCCCCTCCCAAATCATAAGAACTTTCTGCAGGGGCACAATTGAGAGCATCCTGACTGGCTGCATCACTGCCCGGTATGGGAACTGTACTTCCCTCAGTTGCAGGACTCTGCAGAGAGTGGTGCGGACAGACAATGCATCTGTAGTTGTGAACTTCCCACTATTCAGGACATTTACAAAGACAGGTGTGTAAAAAGGGCCCAAATCACCCCAACTACAAACTGTTCCAGCTGCTACCATCCAGGAAACAGTAACTGCAGCATTAAAGCCAGAACCAACAGTCTTCTTCCACCAGGCCATCAGACTGATTAATTCATGCTGACACGGCTGTGTTTCTATGTTATATTAATTATCCAGTTGTACATAATATTTAATATAAATTACTATAATTGCACATTGCCCATTTAGACAGAGACATAACGTAAAGATTTTTACTCCTCATGTATATGAAGGATGTAAGTAATAAAGTCAATTCAATTCAATTCAAGTTCAACATACCTGACTTAAATGGCCAAGTTCCAACATAAAAAGATAACTTGTGCATAAATTTATATGGAAGTTATCCTGACAGTTTAATTTTCTTGACAGACTATAAGTACCTGGCTGATAAATACTGAGGTGTTAATGTGTCAAAAAGCCAAACAATATCTCAAAAAGAAACAGGCATGCAACTCAGTACCTTTATCAATGGCAGATGAAGGAAAAACACATATACAATGGTTAGACCTTCAGTGTTGTTACTCATGTTTGAACACTTGGGAATAATTGACAGAGGAATGGAAGAAAGGGAGGCAGGTGTCAATGTGAGATGGAAAAGGGTTACAAGAGCTATTTTTGGTTTGTGTTGCTTCTCTTTCTGGCTTGGCCTGCCTTGACTGAAAATGTTGCTCGTCAAGGTGCCATAAGTGATGTTGGCATTTTGTCATATAGTTCTCTGTTACTTTAATTTGTTTGAGCATAAATCCAATTCACAACATATCAAAAAGTATTGCATTTAATGCTAATTACTTCTAATGTTTCTTTCTAACTGAGGAATTGATTAAACAAATTCGGACAGCACAACAAAATACATTGAGAATGCTTAAACCTCCAAACACTTATAGATATGTATATAGGAGAGAATCAATAGAAAAAAAAAACAGGGTGGTACATTGTTACAGGTAGTAGAGCTTCTGCCTCATAGCTCCACGGATCTGGGCTTAATCCTAATCTTGTATGCTGCCTGTGTGGAGTTTACCTGTACTCAATGTGATCAGGAGGATTTCTCCGGGTGCACCAGTTTTCTCCCACGCCCTACAAATGCACAGGCTACTAGGTTAATTAGCCACTGCAAAGTGTGTCGATGGGTAGTAGAATCTGGGTAGATCTGTTGGGAATATGGGAAGGGAACAAACATAAGATTTGGTAAAAATAGAAGGGTATAAAATTCAGACACTCAATGAAATTGAGGAAAGTACAAACCTTCAATTCTTTAAGGAGGTCCTTTCTGAATAGTTTCATTAACTGAAATTTGAAGCATAAATAATCTACTGAAAATATAATGGTTTTAAGGACGTGTTTAAAATGGCCACATCAACTTTTCAGGAAAGGCTTTGAATTCATTTTTTAAAAAATTCTACAGCATTTAACTTGTCATACTTGACTTCTGCTCTTCTGTTCTTCATTTCCTCATCTTCAGTTCTAGGATTCACTTTTCCCATTCCACTTTGTGAGAGGACCTCTTCAGTTTTGTCACACCAATTCTTTATGATCTCACCATCTAGAGTAGTGCTTCTGATATACAGTATCTTTCTCCTCTATCTTTCCAGCAGCAGGGTGCACAGTACCCTTCACCATCCATTCCATTTCTCACACAGCACATTATTCTTTGTCCTCTCTTTTAATCAGGCTCCACATGCAATGTATAGAGAGAAGAATCACAGGAACAGGCATTTCTGCCCACTATGTTTGCTACAATCACTATTTGACAATTTATACCAATCCTGTACTAGTATCCCACATTCCCATTAACTCTCCCCAAATTCTACCTGCCAGATTCCACCATTCACCTACACAGTGTGGGGGGGGGGATTTACAATGGCCAATTAACCTACTGGCCTGCATGTCTTTGGGTTTGTGGGAGGAGACAGTAGCACATGGAGGGATCCCACATATACACAATGACGATGTGCCGCTCCACGCAGACAACACGGCAGGTCAGGACTGAGCCACATCTCCGGATCCGTGAGGCAGGAGCTCTACTGCTTACACAACTGTGTTGTACTAAATATCACTCCACATTAGAATCAGATTTAATATCACCGGCATATAGCGTGAAATTCGTTGTTTTGCGGCAGCAATCCATTGCAATACATAATAATAAACGATAAATTACAATAAAAATACATACACACACATATCTCTTCCAGTTCAAGACAACCCACATGGAAGAGGATACATCAAGCTCACGTGGGGACTCCGGCAACAGTGAAGACCGTTGTCCCCATTTTCATAGGAAAACAACTGGTTACCCAGCGATCAAATATGTTCAACAGAGGATTACCATCACACCTTGAACTGGGAGACATACAATCACGATGCACCATAGCAGAACCAAGCCGATCAGGAAATAGGAGTTCAAACCCCACCTCCACAATTCACAGTTGGTGCATTACTTTGTACACGGGAAATGCAAGTACACACTTCACCTCGGCACACGCTGGTGGCCGCAATCACGAAGAGGATCGTGGCTAAACTGGCAACTGTCAATCAGCAAAGTAGGCTCCCCAGGCTTATTGAAAAAATACCATCAGCATGCTAGAGGCAGCCAATGAAGCATTACTCACAAGTGCAACCTCCAGTATAACTGACACCAACAACCTGATATATGCACTAGCAGCAGCAGTCCTAGAAATGCTGGGCTACAAAATGAAATACAGTGGAGAGCACAGTTATAACCCCCTGGAGAAGACAAATGGAAGACGATGAAAATCACAGGGACGGAGGTCAGCAGACTAACTGAGCTGCAGAATGGTGTGAAGATCAAAGACTCACCTTGGCCACTAAGGAAGTACAGAGTTATATCTATGTTCGAAGCCCAACGGTTAACAGCTCCGGTTACCAGACTACAGAGGTACACTAAGAATGCAGAGGTCATGTGAATAAATGCACTCTTCTCCAAAGAACCTGGAAAAGTATTCACACAGTTCCAGAGTAACAACATGCCAGTACCTGAACCAACCAAGACAGCAACTGAGGAGCACTAGGCAAGTACATGAGAGACAAGAGCATCACATAACACCAGTGCCCAGTGGCTGACAGATCTACAAGCAAGCCTCTATAATCTCCCAGAGGAAGAGCCAGTCACCATCACAGCAATAGATGCCCAGCAATGGGTAGCAAGTATGAAGATGTGCATATCACCAAGACCTGACATGATTCATGCCTATTGGTTGAAGAAACTAACAGCATTACGTACACAGCAGGAAACTCAAATGAACCAGCTGCTTGAAACAGACTCCCACCCTGACTGGCTAACTCACAGTACTCATAATGAGGGAGCAGCACCATCAATCTACCAGCCTATAACCTGCCTGTCAACAGCATGGAATCTCCTGTCAAGCACCATAGACACCAATCTGAAGGAACATGTGCGTAAATTCATGAGCCCTGCTCAGAGGGGGATTGGGAATGGAACCAAAGGCTCCAAATACTAATTACTGGTAACCATCAGCCACATCCTGTACATGGATGACATCAAGCTGTATGCCAGAAATGAAAGAGACATTGACTCTCTAATCCACCCGACAAGAGTGTACAGTAGAGGCATCGGGATGTCATTTGGGCTGGAAAAGTGCAGCCGATGGTGGTGAAACTCAACAGGACTGAAGGAGTCGAGTTCCCTGAAGGGCACATCCCAGATGCGCAGGACAGCTACAAATACCTGGGGATCCTGCAGGTGCATGGAAGCCACAATGAGGACACAAGGAAGGCTGCAACATCCAAGTACCTCCGAAGGGTGAAACAGGTCACAATAGTCGGCTGAATGGGAAGAACAAGATCAGAGCCACCAACATGGTCACCCTACCAGTCATCAGATACCCAGTCACAATAGAGTGTTGTCTAAGGAATGGAACTGGAAGCTGCTGATATCAAGACCTGGGAACTATGAACAATCCAAAGTCCAACATCAAGTACTGTACACCCACTGGAATAAAGGAGGTCGGGGGGACTTGGAAGTGGCCATATTCATGGAAGAAGTGCAAAACATTCATGAGTATGTCAGGAAGATGGTCCATAAGGATGATCTACTAGGAGAATACCTCAAACAGCAGGCAGGGGATATGGAAATGGAAATGGGTGGGCAGAGCCAGAGGACCAGAGGCCATGGCAGGACAAGCCACTGCATGGGATGAACTGTCACCAGATGTCAGGGGTGGCTGACATGAAGTTCCACCAACGGCTGGAAATGGCGGGGCTGAGGGACAGCACAGAGACACTGCTCGTGGCTGCACAAGGACAGGCGCAGAGCACAAGAGCAATAGAAGCAAGGGGGGGGGGGTCTATCACACCAGACAAGACCCAGGATGCAGACTGTGCGAGGAATCCACTGAAACCATCCAGCACATAGTAGCAGGGTGCAAGATGCAGGCAGGGACAGCGTACACTGAACAGCACAACCAAGTTTCAGGAATTGTGTACAGGAACATCTGTGCTGAATGTGGATTGGACACTCCCAAATCCAAATGGGAAACACCCGAGAAGGTAGTGGAGAATGACTGAGCTAAGATCCTGTGGGATTTCCAAATATGGACTGATAATCAGATACTGGCCAACCAACCAGACATAATGATACTGGACAAGGAACAGCAGAAAGCAATAGTAATGGATGTGGCAATCCCGAATGACAATAACATCAGGAAGAAAGAATATGAAAAGCAGGAGAAATGCTCGGGCTTGAAAGAGCAGATAGAAAGGATGTGGAAGGTTTAAGCCAGAGTAATCCTGGTGGTGATTGGAGCTGTGACACCTGGAGTGGGAGGGTGGCTCCAACAAATCCAGGGAACAACATCTAAGATCTTGGTCCAGAAGAGCACACTACTAGGAAGAGCAAGGATACTGCACTGAACCCTCAAACTCCCAGGCTTCTGGTAGAGGACCTGTGATTGAGGGAAAAGTACACCTACATACCACCCATAAGGGGTGAGAAAAGAAGTCGTATATATACATACGACACAGTGAATTCTGGTTAACTGGGACACATCAGGGCTAGTTCCTTTGGGCCTAATTAAGCAGTTGCCCCAAATAGCTGGATTTTTACATGGAAATACCTGAAAAGGTATTATAAAGACCAACATCTACTTAACTTACAAATTATGTATTTAAATGAAATAAAGACAAATTAGAATGCTATAAATACTAATACTGCTAATACTGCTACTAATACTAATACTAAAACTGTGCTTTAGTTCCTAATATTCACCAACAGAGGAATTTGTCCAGTACACACCGTTGTGTTTTTTTGCGCAATCAATGCAGACACCCAATACTTTCAACACTACCTTCATACAATACTTTTAATGATTTCATCCTCCTACTCTTCATTTTCATTGTAGCATTCAGGATGATTGTCAACGTCATCAAATTCCTGTTATTTCTTAACTTGTTGAAGTAGTGAAGTTGTCTCATTTTCACTCCTGGCCATTTCTGGCATCTTCAAGCGCGAACGCTTGAAACCGCAGTGAGCAAAAGAGTTCTAAGTTATCTTAATGCATATTTTTCGCCAGCAATCAGTGTCAAAAACCACTAATTTTTGAACATAAACACACAAAACTCTTTGATCTGAGCATGGTGTAATGTCTAACGGCCACACAAGTACACACGACTGACAGTAGTTACAAACTGTTCAGCAACAGTCTTCTATCCCAACTAAGCAGCTTAGTGTCCCAAGTAAATGAAGGGAATCCCAGCTACTTTCTTGATTAATTTTTGTTCCTTAACGAGCTCCCAAATAACCGGCTGCCCCAATTAATAAATGTCCCATTAACTAGAATCCATATTATATACAGTATAAATTAAACAAGTAATGCAAAAAGGGAGCAAAGAAAAATAGTGAGGTTGTGTACATGGGTTCATTGCCCATTCATCAATCTGTTGGTGGAGTGGTAGAAGCTGTTCCTAAAGCATTGAGTGTATGTTTTCAGCCTCCTGTACCTGCTCCTTGATGGTAGCCTTGAGAAGAGGGCATGTCCTGGGTGTTAGGGATCTTTAATGATGGATGCTGCATTTCTGAGGCATCATCTTCTGAAGATGTCCTTAATGCTGGGGAAGCTAGTGCCCACGATGGAACTAGCTGAGTTTGCAACGTTCTGCAACTTTGTCTGATCCTGTGCAGTGGCCGTTCCAGACCAGACGGTGATGCAACAAATGAGAACGCTCTCCCCATACATCTGGAGAAATTTGTGAGTCGTTGCCGACGTATCAAGTCTCCTCGAATTCCTAATGAAATATAGCCACGGTCCTGCCTTCTTTGGAATTGCATCAATATGTTCAGTCCAGGATAGATCTTCAGAGATATTGACACCCAGGAAGAGGGAACTGCTCTCCCTTTCCACGGCTGATCCATTGATGAGGACTGGTGTGTGTTCTCTCGCTTTCCTCTTCCTCAAGTCCACAATCAATTTCTTGGTCTTACTGCATTGAGTGCAAGGTTTTGTTGTGATACCACTCAACCAGCTGATCTACCTCACTCCTGTACCCCTCCTTGTCACCCTCTAAAATTCTGCCAATGATAGTTCTGTCATCAGGAAATGTGTAGATGACATTTGAGCTGTGCTTATCCATACAGTTGTGGGTGTAGAGAGAGTAGAGCAGTGGGCTAAGCACATATTCTTGCGGTGCACCAGTGTTGATTGTCAGTGAGCAGGAGATGTTATTTCCGATGTGACGAGAAAGTCAAGGGTCTAGTTCAGAGGCAGTGATCATAATATGATGGAATTCACCCTGCAATCTGAGAGGGAGAAGCTAAAGTCAGATGTATCAGTATTACAGTCGAGTAAAGGGAATTACAGAGGCAGGAGAAACGAGCTGGCCAAAGTTGATTGGAAGGGGCGATGGCAGAGCAGCAATGGCTGGAGTTTCTAGTAGCAATTCGAAAGGTGCAGGATAGATACATTCCAAATAAGAAGAATTCTACAGGCAGGATGATACAACAAGGCATGCCAAAGCCAACATAAAAGCAAAAGATGACATATATTAAAACAAAAATTAAAGGATTGCGAAGCCTTTAAAAGCCAACAGAAGGCAACTAAAAAGGCACAAGAGGCAAAAAGATGAAATATGAAGGTAAGTTAGCTAATAATATCAAAGAGGATGCCAAAAGTTTTTTTCAGATATATAAAGAGTAAAAGAAAGGCGAGGGTAGATATTGGACTCCTGGAAAATTACACTAGAGGTAGTAGTGGAAAACAAGGAAGCAGCAGATTAACTGAATCTGCTATTGTCGCATGATTAATAACTCTAGGAGACTGGAAGTGAATGATAGGCTTTTATTAACAGCGAAAAGGGAGCACGACATGTCGAAGACTGGGTGGGGGGGGGGGGGGGGTTGAGCAGTGCCCCGATCACCTTTATACAGGGGTCTGTGGGAGGAGCCACAGGAGCAGTCAGCAGGGGGCGTGTCCAGACAGGTATATGTAGTTCACCACAGCTACTTTGCATCAGTCTGCACTGTGAAAGACTCTAGCAGCATGTCGGAAGTTCACAAGTGTCAGAGGGCAGAAAGGAGTGCAGATCCTATCACTAGGGAAAAGGTTCTTGGAAAACTGAAAGGTTTGAAGGTTGATAAGTCACCTAGAGCAGATGGACTGCACTCCAGAGTTCTGATCGAGGAAGCTAAAGAGAGTGTGGAGGCATTAGTAATAATTTTTCAAGAATCAATATATTCTGAAATGGTTTCAGAGGACTGGAAATATGAAAATGTCACTTCACTCTTCAAGAGAGAGAAAGGCAGAGGAAAGGAAACTATAGAACAGTTAGTCTGACCTCAGTGGTTGAGAAGATGTTGGAATTGATTGTGAGGGGTGAGGTTTCGAGGTGCTCGGAGGCACATGATAAAATAGGCCAAGTTGGCATGGTTTCCTTGCTGACTCACAAACAGCCTGACAAATCTGTTGGAATTCTTTGAGGAAATAACAGGGAAGAGAGACAAAGGAGAATTGGTAGATGTTGCGTGCGTGGATTTTCAGAAGGCCTTTAAATGAGGCTGTTTATCAAAATAAGAGTCCATGATATTACAGAAAAGGTACTAGCATCGATAGAGCACTGGCTGATTGACAGGAGGCAAAGAGTGAGAATAAAGGGAGCTTTTTCTGAATGGCTGTCAGTGATTAGTGGTGTTCTGCGAGGGTCAGTGATAGGACCGCTTCTTTTTTAATATGTCTATCAAAGAAGTGGATGACAGAATTGATGACTTTGTGGCTAAGTTTGCGAACAATATGAACATAGGTGGAGGGGCAGGTCGTGTTCAGTAAGCAGGGAGGCTCCAGAAGGACCCAGACAGATTAGGAGAATGGGCAATGAAGTGGCAGATGGAGTACGGTGTCAGGAGGTGTACGATCATGCACTTTGGTAAAGGGAATAGAAGCGTAGACTATTTTCTAAATGGGGTGAAAATTCAAAAGGGGTTGGGAGCTCTCATGCTGGATTCCCTAAAGGTTCATTTGCAGGTAGAGTCAGGAAGGCAAATGCCATATTATCATTCATTTCAAAAGGACTGGAATATAAAAGCAAGAATGTGATGCTGAGGCTTTATAAGGCCTCACTTCGAGTATTCTGAGCATTTTTTTGCCCCTTATTTAAGAAAGAATGTGCTGACACTGGAGGGGGAATGAAAGGCTTATCATATGATGAATGGCTAATGGCTCTGGGCAAGTACTCGCTGGAATTTAGAAGAATGAGGGAGAATCTCGTTGAAATCTATCGAATGTTGAAAGGCCTAGAGAGCGTGGATGTACGGAGGATGTTTTCTCTGGTCAGGGAGTCTAGAACCAGAGGCACATAGAGGGACATCCATTTAAAATAAAGCAAAGGAGGAATTTCTTAAGCCAGAGGATGGTGAATCTCTGGAACGCATTGCCACAGGTACCAGTGGAGGCCAGGACATTGGTAGAGGTTGATAGATTCTTTATTAGTCAGGGCGCAAAAGGGGGAGAGGACAGTGGAATAGGTTTGGGAGGGAAATGGATCAGTCACAATGAAATGGCAGAGCTGATTTGATGGGCCAGATGATCTAATTCTGTTCCAAAGTGTTATGGTAAGTTGCAGAGGGAGGTACAGAGGCCCAGGTTTTGGCACTTGCTGGTTTGTACTGAGCGGATGATGTTGTTGAACAATGAGGTGTGATAAATAAATAAGCAGCAGCTTGATGTAAGTATTGAAATTGTTCAGGTGGTCCAAGGCCAGTGAGAGCCAGTGAGATTTCATCTGCTGTTGATCTACTGAGGTGACAGGCAGATTGCAGCGGGTCCAGGTTCTTGCTGAGGCAGGAATTGATTCTGGCCATGTCCAACCTCTCAAAGCACTTCATCACAGTAGATGTGAGTGCCACTGGGTGATAGTCTTTGAGGCAGCTCACCCAGCTCCCCCGGGACAATGGTATGATCGTTGCCCTTCTGAAGCAGGAGGGAACCTCCAACTGCAGCAGTGAGAGATCGAAGTTGTCCTTGAACACTCCCGCCAGTTGGTTGGCACAGGTATTCAGTGCCCTACCAGATACACCACCAGGGCCTGACGACTTGCGAGGGTTCACCTTTTGAAAGATGTTCCGACATCAACCTTTGATTCAGAGATCACAGGGTCACCAGGTGCTGCAGCAATTCGCATAGATGTAGTTTTATTTCCCATTTCAAAGTGTGCGTAAAAGACGTTGAGCTCATCTGGGAGTGAATCTTCACAGCCATTCATGATGTTATGTTTTGCTTTGTACAAACTAATGGCCTGCAAATCCTGCCAGAGCCAATGTGCATCTAATTCCATCTCTAATTTAAAGCAGAATATGCTTTAAATGCTTTGCAGCCACGAAGACATTTTCTCCTGCACTTCCAATGGTTAAACAGATCAACAAATTTGCAGACGATGCCAAGATTGGGGGTGCAGTGAGCAGTGAGGAAGACTATCAGAGCTTGCAGCAGGTTTTGGACCAGCGGGAAAAATAGGCTAAAAAGTGCCAGATGGAATTTAACACAGATAAGTGCGGGGCATTGCCCTTCAGTAGGATAGGGGCTACACAGTGAATGGTAGGCCACTGAGGAGTGTGGTAAAACAAATGGATCTGGGAGTGCAGGTCAATAATTTATTGAAAGTGTTGACACAGGTAGGGAGGGTCATAATGAAAGCTTTTGGCTCATTGGCCTTCATAAATCAAAGTGCTAAGTACAGGAGATGGGAATTTGTATTGAGGTTCTATAAGACATTAGTGAGGCTTAATTTGGTGTATTGTGTGCAGCTTTGGTCATCTACCTACAGGAAAGATGTAAATATGATTGAAAAAGTGCATAGAAAATTTACAAGGATAGTGCTGGGACTGGAGGGCCTGAGTTATAAGGCAAGAATGGTTAGAATTTTGTTCCTTGGAACACAGTAGACCGAGGGTAGATTTGATGGAGGTATACAAAATAAGGGGGTATAGATAGGGTACATGCAAGTGGACTTTTTCCACTGCGGTTGGGTGGGACAACAAGAGATCAAGGGCTAAGGGTGAAAGGTGAACTGTTTAAGGGGATCATGAGGGGAAACTTTCTACCAATAAGGCAGAAAGGTGTACAAAATGATAAGAGGCATAGATCATGTGGAAAGCCAAAGACTTGTTTCCCCAGGTGTAAGTGGCTAATACAAGGGGGGATAATTTTAAGATGAGTTGTGGAATGTATAGAGTGGATGTCAGGGGCCAGTGTTTCACAGAGAGTGGTGGGTGCATGGAAAACCCTGCCAGGCATGGTTTTCTTCTTTGCCCATTACGCCGCTGGGTTCAGGGCAGCAGTGAAGGTCCTCAATCTCTGGCATTGTCACACAGCTTCCTTCATCATGTCAGTCATGCAAACCCCGGGTGGAGACTCAGGGATACTGCTGCATTCAGGTATAGAAGGATTCTTCATTGCTCTTCCCGTAACAGTTCTGTTTGACCATTCAGGGTTGTGAGCCACCAGAACCTGGAGGATCGGCGGGCCACTGTTAGTGTGGCCTCTACCCTTTGACCTGTTTGGCAAGGGTGACCCTATCAAGGGCAGAGCATAAAGCCCTGACTCCAGTCAGCATAGCTCTCTGGACCACTGAGGTACAAAAGGCCCCAAGCCATGACAAGTTTGTGCTCATCTTAGAGGTGTCAGGCATGGTGGTGGAGGCAAATACATTAGGAATATTTAAGAAAGTTAGGTAGGCAAATGGAGGTCTATATAGGAAGGAAGGGTTAGATTGATAGAGTAGATTAAAAGGGCTGCATAATGTGGTTCTAAGGTCCTGTTCTGTGTTATTTTCTATGTTCTAACCTGTAAACCTGTGTCATTGCCATTCTCTGTTATCTTCTCCTCTTTAATCTCTCTTGCCCTCCATTCAGCATTGAGTTCTCCCTTCCTCTCTCCCCCTGTTTCTTTACTTGATTAAAACCTGTTGCAGCTTATCCAATTCTGCTGCAAGGACAACAGCCTGAAATATTAGCAAGGTTTTTATCACCACGGATGCTGATGATTTGGTGAATATTTGCAAAAATCTTCCATTGGCATTTCAGATGCACAGCATCTGTAGCATCTTGTTTTGGTACGGAATTTAGTGGGTAGGCCATGATAGCTGTGGATTTCATGATACCTAGGGTAATTCCAGTCATTATATTTAAATCATAAATCATTTTGTTTTGCACCACCTTCTTGAAGAATGCATTCTTTTGCTAAAAATATTTATCACACTGACTTGAAAATAACTAGTCTAATTGTTGCAATTAATGAATGTAATAGATTAATTACTATTCATATGACAAAATTATTCTCATTGCCTTCAACGTTATTTAATATTGTATGATTTTTAATTACAGGTAGTGTAGATGTAGTGGAATATTTTCAGAACAGTTATTTATTTTGAAAATGTTCAACAGTTTCAATGGATAGTCTGTTTATAGTCATAATTTCTCATCCAGTTCACTTTATGGGACGTTCCTACTTATAAAGATAAGTAGAGGACTACGTTACAATCGGGCTTTTGTTGTCACTCTGCAAAGCAGTTTCATCAGAGTCGTTTTCCTTCTCATTATTTCTGCATGCCCCTGCAACTCATTTTCCCTCACATGTCTTTGTCATTCAGCTACTCTAAGGGGTATTTAAATTAGCCATTTATCTACCTGAACCTCTTTGGAATGTGGGATGGAAATCACGCCAAAAGGTCGATTGGAAGTCTGGAGGCTGAAGCGCGATGGATGACGCCTGGGTCTGCGAGTTTCTGTGTGCACGTTGGGGAAGTCAAAGGAAGTCTAGAGATTCAAGTCCGCTGGAGGCTGGAGGCTCGGAGATGGCGCGTCCTGGAGTTAGACTGTCTGTGTGTGTGAGGTTGGGAGGAAGGTAAGGGTCTTGTTTTGCTCTTCTTGTACTTGTTGCTTGTGTTGTTCTGAGAAGGGGCTTGAGGCATTGATAGTGTGGATCATCAGAGGCTTTTTCCCAGGGCTGAAATGGCTGCCATAAGAGGACACAGGTTTAAGGTGCTGGGGAGTAGGTACAGAGGAGATGCCAGGGGTAAGTTTTTTACTGAGAGAGCGTTGAGTGCGTGGAAGAGGCTCAAAAGTGGTGGAGGCAGATATGATGGGGTCTTTTAAGAGAATTTTGGATAGGTACATGAAGCTTAGAAAAATAGATGGCTATGGGTAAGCCTAGTAATTTCTAAGGTAGGGACATGTTCGGCACAACTTTGTGAGCCGAAGGGCCTGTACTGTGATGTAGGTTCCCTATGTTTCTATGTTTCTAACACGGTGGGCATGCTATGTTGGTGCCAGGATGAATGGTAACCAAGCACATCCTGAGGTAGTGTTTGCTGTTAATGCAAATAATGCATTTATTTCACTGTATGCGTCGATGTACTTGTGATGAAACTGAATGTGGAACTCGTGCAGTCCTGGGGAGAGTGTTAAAACCTCACACAGGCAGCAGTGGAAGTCAAGACTGGACCTGGGTCTCTGGTGCTCTGGGGGAGCAGCTCTACTTTCTGTACCGTCCCAGTGAACTTTACTGTATGGGCGTGGGTGCTCAGAGCGTAGTGTCAAAACCTGCACACCACTGGACACTTGAATATATGGGAACGTGTGAGGAGTTTAACAATTATTGTCAGGATGTTATGTACAAAACAGTGCAATGGGCAGATTTTAGGAGCACAATAAATAAAATTTGGCACAATAAATAAAGGAAATTTCAATAATATTAAGGGTTCTGTTGCCGTTGAGGAAGATGTAAAGACTTCAAGGGGAAATGGATAAGCTGAGCGAACAGGCAGGAATTTGGCAGATATATGTGTGTGCAAGGTTTTTACCAATCTCTGAAGGCAATGTTGAACCAGAGGTTTCAGCAGCCATCCTGCAACCACTGTTTGTTATAATCTGGGAAAAGGAACAAGTATCCAAGAACTGGACAAAGGGAGTTATTGGTGGACTCCCCAAGAAAGGAGCGCTAAGTGATTGCAATAACTGGCGTGGCATCGCACTTCTGTCAGTGCCCAGCAAGATTCTCGCCAAAGTCATTGTCCAGCGGATTGCAGATGCTGTCGATGCTTGAGGAAAGAGCAATCTGGCATCAGGCGAAACAGAGGCTGCGTCAACCAGATCTTCACACCACCTAACATCATAGAACAGTACACAGAGTGGGAGAGATAACTGTTTTGCGAATTTTCTGGAGTTTGGACTTTGAGAGGACTTTTGATAGCATCCCCAGGGACAGCCTCTGGCCAATTCTCAGACTATATGCGACCCCTTCCAAAATTGTCCAGCTTATCCAAAGTTTCTATGCTAACTTCAGCTGCACAGCCAGGGACTGCAATTTGAGCTTTGAAGTCAAGACAGGAGTCAGGCAAGGCTGTGTGATGTCGACGATAATAATTAACCTGGTGATTGACTGGGTCATGAGACAAACAATGAGAGATAAGCAGAGGGGCATTAGGTGGACTCTATTCTCTAGTTCAGAAGACCTTGACTTTGTGGTTGACCTTGTATTACAATCACATGCACACCAGCACACGCAAGAGAAAACTCATCACCTGTGTACCTGTGCTGGATGGGTTGGACTCAGAGTCAGCAAGAGAAAGACTGAGACCATGACCCTCAATGTCGAGTCTCCTTCTCCCATCAAGGCATGACTTTCCCAGCACCAGCAGATTCATTAGCCTGGGAAGCATCTTTCGGCAAGATGGTGGGACCATGCACAACATCCAGTGCAGACTCAGCTAGAAATGTCTTCAGATCAATGAAGGACATGTGGGGATCAACCAAGTACAGTGTCCACACCAAGGTGAAGCTGTACCAGAGCTGTTTTCTGTCCACACTCTTGCATGGGGCAGTATGCTGGTGCATGCTAAAGAACAACTTTGCCAAGCCGTTGTCGTTTCACACCGTGAGTCTGCAGAAGATCCTCCATATATTCTGGCTAAGAAAGATCTCCAGCCATGCCCTACTCCTTCAGTGTCACTGAGAGGACTTGGCCACAACCATCATGAGGAAAAGGAGATGGATTGGGCATGTGAACTCCTTCATCAAGGCAGCACTTCAGTGGATCCCCAAAGGGCGGAGGAAACACGGGAGATCAAGGACAACTTGGCGCCGTACCATCAAGGCAGAAATGAGGACCCTGAACCACACCTGGGGCACAATAGAGAGGATGGCCAAGGACTGCTGGAGATGGAGGATATTTATTGTTGCCCTAAACACCAGGGGCATAACAGGCAATAACTATTTACTGAAGGCAAACATATAGGTCCAACATGGACCTAGGCAATTGATTCATCTGTTAGCTTTATTATGAGAGAGTTCAATTACAGACGTAAGGAAGTCCTGTCGCACTTGCGTAAATCTTAGTGAAGCTGCACCTTGAGCTGTTTGTGGAGCATTGGACTTCTTACCCAAAAGACTTCTTACCTGACATGCATTGTGTGCAGCAAAGATTCACCAGACTAGCTTCAGAATGACAACTTTGCTGTATGAGGAGAAATAAATTCCACAGTATTTAAGGTAATCTGAGAAAACTTCATCAATTCTTCACAGGCTCAATGCAGAGATAATCTTTCCCCTGTTTGAGCAATCTAAGACCAGGGGCCATTTAAGATTCAACTAAGGAATTAATTCTTCATTCAAACCTTTGAAAGTCTCCTTCCCTAGAAGGCCGTGGAAGCTCAGGCTTCATGTTCTACAGAGAGTGATCTATTTATGGGTATTAAAGGAGTCAAGGGATATAGTGACTCCATTTCGTCAGTTAAAGCATCCATTAATCGCCAATGAAAGCATCGAGGAAGATTGAGACATTGAGGTGAACAACAGGTCAATGGTAGATGCCATCTCTCTGGCACTACATTCCTCCTTAGAACACCTGGAGAATAAAGACGCATATGTAAGGCTCCTTTTCATTGACTACAGCTCTGCCTTTAATACCATCATTCCAAATAAACTGATTCCTAAGCTCCGGAACCTGGGTCTTAGCACTCAGATCTGCAGCTGGATCTTCAACTTCCTCACAGACAGGACCCAGGCTGTAAAGATAGGGGACAAGCTCTCCTCTACAATCACTCTGAGTACTGGTGCCCCACTGTGTACTCAGCCCCCTGCTGTACTCACTGTACACCCATGATTGTGTAGCCAAGTTTCCATCGAACTCAATATATAAGTTTGCTGATGACGCCACAATTGTAGGCCGCATCTTGGGTAATGATGAGTCTGAGTACAGAGAGGAAATTAAGAACCTGCTGGCATGGTGCGAAGACAATAACCTATCCCTCAACGTCAGCAAGACGAAGGAATTGGTTTTTGCCTTCAGAAGGAGTAGTGGACCGCACGACCCCATCTACATCAGTGGTGCACAGGTGGAACAGGTCAAAAGCTTTAAGTTCCTTGGGGTGAATATCACAAATGACCTGACTTGGTCTAACCAAGCAGAGTCCACTGCCAAGAAGACCCACCAGCGCCTTTACTTCCTGAGAAAGCTGAAGAAAATTGGCCTGTCCCCTAAAACCCTCACTAATTCTTATAGGTGCACCGTAGAAAGCATTCTTCTAGGGTGCATCACAACCTGGTATGGAAGTTGTCCTGTCCAAGACCAGAAGAAGCTGCAGAAGATCGTGAACATAGCCCAGCACATCACACAAACCAATCTTCCATCCTTGGACTCACTTTACACCACACGCTGTTGGAGCAGTGCTGCCAGGATAATCAAGGATAAGTCCCACCCAGCCAACACACCTTTTGTCCCACTTCCCTCCAGGAATTTTCAGGAGCATGAAGATTCGTACAGCCAGATTTGGGAACAGCTTCTTTCCAACTGTGATAAGACTGCTGAACAGATCCTGACCCGGATTTGGCCGTACCTTCCAAATATCCGGACCTGACTTGCACTACCGTACTTTCCCTTTTCTAATTTCTAATTATGATTTATAATCTAATTTTTTTATTATATTTACTTTGATTTGTACTTCAGGAAACACGAAGCGCAGAAACAAATATCACTGTGATGATTGTACGCTCTAGTATCAATTGTTTGGTGACAATAAAGTATTTGTAACTTTGAACGTGGAAGGTGAGCGATAGTTCAGTGTCAATTGCTTTCCTTTTGATCGCTGCTGAGGAATCTGTGAATGGCCTATTGCTGTGTGTCCAGCTGTGCAGGCGGGCAGGCCTCTCTACGCTCATGTGGTGTCCTTCTCTTTCGGTAATATTGGTGACGTTGGAGGATGTTACTGTGGTTCTGCATTTCTACGTTTATGGATTGGACTATTGCGTTTATAGACTGTGGACATTTTCAGAATTATAGTATTTATATTCTGTGCTTCTTCTAATCCCCCATTCATTTTCCGTTTTGTTGTGCGAGGGGATGGGGTTTTGGGGTTGATATTCTGTTGCATTCTGTTAGTTATTTGCACGGGGGAGGGTTTGTTTGGGGGTCAATGCTCTTTTTCCATTTTGTCTGTGTGGGGGGGGGGGTTATGGTTTGGGGGATGCTGGTCAGAATTCCGTTCTTCTTTTTGTGTGGGTTTGATGTTTTACTCTGAATGACTTTCATGTTCTTTGTTTCGTGGCTATCTGGAGAAGACAAATTTCAGAGTTGTATACGGACACATGCTTTAATAATGAATACTGTGGGTGTACCCTCACCTCAGGGGCCACTAGGGATGGGCAATAAATGCTGGCTTGGCTGGCGATGCCCACATCCCATAAATGAATAAAAAATGATAAAAATAAGTAAGTGAACCTTTGAACTTTTAATGGGAAAATCTCTGATACTAATGAATGGTGTAACAGTGCTGAAGGTCCATTCCTGCCATGATTTCTAATGCCATTATGTTCTTTCTACAATGCAATATAATACAAACACTGTTATCATTTTTGATATGTTTAATGGGCAGTGTTGCAGGATTTAAGAATGCCTGAGACATTCCATGTTAACAGTTTTATTTTGGACTTGGTTTCTATCCATGCTGTATGTCTTTCCCAGTTTTCCAAAGCCACATCCCCAAGAATGCTCAATGCTGCCACCATCCTCCGTATTCCAGTCACTTTCTCTAAGGTACTAGAAAAACAGCTTGTAATTCTAATAATATGAAAAGATTACCAGGAACTAGGACCAGTGAAGAGTTTAAATTGGCCTGGCAAAGGAACGGGAGTGGAAGAGGAGAGATTAAACAAGGCAGGTCGCTATTCTGAATGGGCCCAGCATTTACACAGCAAGGACGTCTCTCCAGATAACTGTTTGTTTAAATTAAAGGTAGCCAAATTTGGACTGAAATTAGGTCAAATCTGTACATCAAAGTGTGGTGAATCTTTGAAATTCTCTCCACCCCAGAGGCCTCTGAAGGCTCAGTCATTGTAAATGGAAATTTATATATTTGTAAAGCTTAAAGAGATACAGCAGGCAAAAGCAGCTTGTAATGGAAGATTAGGCATAATCTTATAAAGTGGCAGTGAAAGACTGAGGGTTTGAAGGGTCATCTTCTGTTCCTAGTTACCATGTCCTTCAGCGAGAAAGGCTGAATTTCTTACAGTGTCTTTCTTCTTAGTGATACACAGATTCTGGAACTTTTCGCATTTATCAATGCTGGAACTGCAGATAGTCACCTGGCACAGTCATTCAAGTGGCACAGCCTTAAATTAGATCTTAAGTAGCATGCCATCTGACACGAGTTACACCAAAACTAGTACATATGGGATTATATGTGTCCGATCAAAAGAAAATACCTTCATTTTACAAATAAGACAATAAGAAAGGAGCAGTGGTTGTTACCTTTGGACCTAAGAGAAAGAAAGCTTTGCTATTTGAGAAAGTTGCCAGATGGGGTTTGAAACTGAGGGTACCCTGTAAAATTAGTCATTCCTCAAGGTGTTACCTCATTCTTCTCTGTAGCTGCCACAGACACTTTGAGTACTGCCTGCAACTATTTGAAGCTAAAAATTATGGGTTAGCCCTCTTGGCTACTTTAAAATGAAGCATTCTAAGCTCTTGCCAGGCTTTAAGGACTAATGTTTGACTAGATGTGGTGTGCGGTGGTGGAAGGGTTGGGTGAAGGAATGGCAGGTACTAATGCTTTCAGCTTCTGGAATTCAGACCAACTTCTCTAGGTTACTTGCAAATCCACACGGTAATTGCGGTATAAACAAAAATAGACTCAGAAACATGTATTCAGCAGTTAACAATGTAAAACTCAACACAGTACAAGTGATTTCAAAAGTAATTTTTAATTTACAGAACTCGAAGTGTCATTATGCCCAGAATGCCATTACTTCTCAATGACTTCACTCTCTTGGAAATCCCCAAAAGAACACAAGGCTAGAAATTAATAGATATCTAGGTCACTAAAAGTAGCACTGATGGGTAATTTGCATTTTTGATGTACAACTGAGAGAATATTTTCACAAACTCATGGCTGCAGATTTATATCGCTACCTGCAGGCAATGTAACTCAGATAACAATGAGCAATGGGTAAATAATAGTGACTGTGCTGATGTCGCTGTTGGGGAAGTTGTAGCATGCTGATTGCCTCATCCTTAGTAATACTTTTCTTTTAGTTTGCATAAAACTACACATTTTAAGCCACTAATTACTCTCCTCGGTCACCAAATGTTCTGAATAGCATCATGTCTAATTGTAGTTTTGAAACCATTACAATGTAGGTAGCAAGCTGTAATAATTAGCTCGGCAGATTTCCAAAGATAGATTTTCTCCAGTAAAATAAAAGAATTGTAAGTAATTTAAGTGTTAAGTTTGGTTTTTAAAATAAATTTCTTATTGTAACTTATAGTTTTTTGTATTGCAACATATTGTTGCCAAGTAACAGAAAAGTTCACATTGTACATAATTCAGTGATACTAAATCTGATTCTGATATCAATGTGTGCAATATGAACATAGGACCAAGGATAAACTATTTTTCCTCCTGAACTTCACCGTCATTCAATCTTGTTGGAACTGTACCTCGTCCAAATACCAACCTACTTTTTCCCAAACTCCCTTTGATTACCAAAATGTTAGCAATGATTTGAAATTAACCTGAGATCTAGCAATGACTATAATTTGCAGGAGGCAGTACCAAACTTCAATCATCTTTGTGTTTACTATTGTCATAGAGTACACCACACCCCTCCCACAGTCTTTTATTCATTAATCATTGTTGAAGTGATTAGAGAAACTAAGACTTGGGAGATAGTTCCAGATAGTACCTTGAAATTTTCAGTCCAGTCAATTCACAACCCTTTAAATTCCTGTAAAGATAATCTCAGTTTCCAAGACCTTTCCATGTAACACTTTGGTAAGTCTACATTATACTTCCTCCAAGGCCAATGCAACCTCCCTTCTCTGTGGTGCCCATAAGTGTGGTCTAACCAAGACAGTAGTTGGAAAACTTCTAACCCCTCATACATCAATTATTTATATATAAATGAGTGTATCCATTATCATGAGTACTATCAATAATGTTCAAAATTTCATCTATCTACATATGAGGATTTTTAAGTTTCAAAATGATTTTTAAAATCCTTTTTTGTTCCAAAGCAGATGATCTCACAATTAATTACCTATGCTAAAATTTATAATCCAAAGTTTTGTTTTACTTTTCAGTTTATTGATACCCCTTTCTAATTTAATGTTTTCAACTCCTGTTAAGTCTTCATACGTCTTGGATACGTTTCTTTCTGTTCTCTTATCTAAGTTACTTGGAAATAAAGTGAGTAGCTGAAGCCCCCACAAATTATATTCTGCCAATTTCATACTTTTTTGCTATTCTTACTTTTGTTTTTTTGACAAAAAAAATCAATGAATCATTTTGCAACAGCTCCAATTTCAGCTAACAGTATTATCTAAGAAATTTTATCAAATGCCTTTTGAAAGCCCCTATAATTAGTAAAGCAAGACATTCCTCTGAACAATGTTCGTCACCTCTTCAAAAATATTCATTCATGATCATCAGCCATGATTTATTTGTTACATACACTCAGTGGCCACTTTATTAGTTATAGCTGTACACCTGCACATTAATGTAAATATCTAATCAGTGAATCATGTAGCAGCGACTCATTGCATGAAAACATGCAGGCACAATCATGAAGTTCAGTTGTTGTTCAGTCTAAACATCAGAATGGGGAAGAATAGGGGAAAAGTTCCCCATTTGGCCTTGGAATGATTGTTGGTGCCAGATGGGGTGATTTGACCATCTCAGAAACTATTGATCTCCTGGGATTTTCACTCACAACTGTCTCCAGAGTTTACAGAGAATAGCGTGAGAAACCAAAAACTAAACATCCAGTGAGTGTCAGTTCTGTGGGTGAAAACGACTTGTTAATGAGGGAGGTCAGAGGAGAATGGCCAAACTGGTTCAAGTTAACAGGAAGGCAACAGTAACTCAAATAACAATGCATTACTACAGTGATGTGCAGAAGAGCTTCTCTGAATGCACAACACTTGAACCTTGAGGTAATGGGCAACAGCAGCAGAAGACCAAACCAGGTTCTACCTAATACCCAATAAAGTGGACACAGAGTGAACATAGCTATCTTATAGCTGAAGTAGCTTTCTTCAAATTTTCCAATGGCTTTGGAATCTCAGATGCTAGTTCATATGCCTTTTTTAAAAGTAACACTCTTTACAGTGTTTAATAACCTATCCAAGGTGTGTTGCAAGATGCATAAATAACCAATGTAGTGCACTAGTTATAAACTGCTCTGGCTTCTAGACATGAGTTTTAAAATTCTGTGACCAAATTAACTAGACATTATGGGATAGAAATGTAATCAGTTCCAGGTACACAATGTCAAATAATGTTGATTGGTGTAATTACACTTGATTTTTTGGCACTATTGAGGTAATGTTACAGCTATATAAGAACTTAGTTAGACCCCACTTGGAGTACTGTGTTCATTTCTGGTCACCCCAATACAGGAAGGATGTGGATACTATAGAGAGAGTGCAGAGGAGATTTACAAGGATGTTGGATTGGAGAGCATGCCTCATGAGAATAGGTTGAGTGAACTTAGCCTTTTCTCCTTGGAACGACGGAGGATGAGAGGTGACCTGATAGAAGTGTATAAGATGATGAGAGACATTGATCGTGCAGATAGCCAGAGGCTTTTTCCCCAGGGCTGAAAAGGCTAACACAAGGAGGCATAGTTTTAAGGTGCTTGGAAGTAGGTACAAGGGGGATGTCAGTGGTAAGTTTTTTTACACAGAGAGTGGTGGGTGCGTGGAATGCACTGCCGGCAATGGTGGTAGAGGTGGATACAATAGGGTCCTTTAAGAGACTCTTAGATAGGTACATGGTGTCATCCGTTAGTCTCGCGAGACCATGGATTTGAGCCTGGAATGGTTTCCAGGGCACAGGTCTGGGCAGGGTTGTATGGGAGAACGGCAGTTGCCCAAGCAGCAAGTCTCCCCTCTCCACGCCACCGATGTTGTCCAAGGGAAGGGAAGGGCCGATACGGCTTGGCACCAGTGAAGTCGCAGGAGTTGCCAGAACGAGGTTGAAGGCAACGTCGGACTGCCTCAGGGACTCCAGCTCCGGATTTGTCCTCAGGGTTTACTCCCGAAGCCTTTCCCATGAGTGGGTATGGCCACAAGGCAGCGGAGGTTTGAAATCAGAGTTTTCCCTCTCTTAGATGGGCTGCCTTCCCAGGCTGACTAGCTCCATCTACCCAAAGCACTGGTTTTAAGGCGCCAGGACCCGCCTTCGCCCCTTCTCCTGTCAGTAGAAATGGTTCTGCCGGGTTTAGAGGCTAAGCCACACGAGAAGGCCAGGAGTTGGACTTGGTTGTCAGAGGCTATTTGAGGCACAAGCCATGAGGAACACTTTTAGATAGTGGGAGCTTGTCCCCACTACCACTCCTCGGCTTGACAACCTCGGAAAATAGAGAGATATGCAGTAGGGAAATTATAGGCAGTTTCCAGAGTAGGTTTCATGGCCAGCACAACATTGTGGGCTGAAGGGCCTTTAATGGGCTGTAGGTTTCTGTGTTTCTATATTCATCTTGTAAAAGGATTCAAACATTAAGAGCCATCAATCCTGATCTTTTTCCTATTTAAAATTCCTGACCACGTTTTATTTCAGGAATCACATATACCAAGTCACATCCTCCATGCACCGCCTGACAAGCTGATCAGCTATTGCCAAAAGTCACAGAGCCGCTGAAGAGGAATTTGTGGAAGGACTATGGCACAGACCAGGAACAGCTCATCATTTCTTCCCCCAAGCTCATTAGAAGTCACGCTGAGTAGAAATGAATCAGCTTTCAGAGGCTTTAGACAGGAAGTGCAGTTCTGCACCATTAAGACATGATCTCAGTGTTGCAAATATAACGTCAGCAAATGTAAGGTTCACAATAGTGTTAGCAGCTATAATGCCTTCTGACAACAAATACAGATCTTCACACACACAGTATCCACTTGATCACATCACCACAGGCCTCAGTAATTGACATTACTACCTAGTGTTCTTGTACCTCATTAGGAACAGAAACCATTACATCCCTTACATACATGTTTCATCCCTTTCACACACTTCTAGCTATTCAACCATGTCAGGCAGATCATGTTGATATTACAAAAGAATCACCAATGCCCTTTCCTCTCTTGCAGGAGAAGATCGTGTAATTATTATGTGCAACCCTGAAGTTAATGGAGTCCTGTTCCCTCTGGCTTAGCTGCAGTAAATAGAGGGTGCTGGCATAGATTCCCATTGTGGGATTTGTATATGTTATAAGATTGTGTAGCTGGGTTTGGGTGGATATATAATATTGCTTGGCATATTGATATCTGGGGTCATCAGAGATTCCCCATCAACCAGGTCATGCCCTCTTCTTGCTCCTACCACCAGGTAGAAAGTACAAGGGCCTCAGGACTCATTCAATGGTTCAATAGTTCCATTTAATAGCAGAGAAATGTATACAATATACATCCTGAAATTCTTTTTCTTTGCCGACATCCACGTGTACCACCAGGTTCAAGAACAGATACAACCATCAGGCTCTTGAATAAACGGGGATGACTACACTCATTGCCCCTTCATTAAAATGTCCCCACAACAAATTATCTCACTTTTAAGGACTCCTTATCTCATGCTCTCGTTACTTATTACTATTTATTTATATTTGCATTTGCACAGTTTTTTGTCTTCTGCACTCTGGTCGATCTTTCATTGATCCTGATAATGTCTACAATTCTATAGATTTGCTGAGTATACCTAAAAGAAAATGAAACTCAGGTTTGTAAATGGTGACATGTGAACTTTGCTAATAAAATTTACTTTGCAATTTGATTTGCTTGACCTTTTTTGATTGGCAAAGAAAGGGATCATCAATGAAAGCTGTGGCAATGAAAACTATATTATGATCAGGATCCCAGTTCCTCTTTATTTGTCCATCAGAGCAGGTTTAAGTCAATTGGCCCCTGTTCAATAAGATCCTGGCTGACATCAGTACCACTTGCCTACAGTAACCCCATATATGACAAGAAAGGAAAACGTGGGAAAGGTGATGATAATGCTGCAAAAACATACTGCAATAAACTTCTGAGAGGCAAATCAGGCAGAAAGGTTTTGCTAAATGGAGATTCTCCCATACAGTATATCTGGAATCGTGCAGATTTTTTTTTACTGCACCTGGCTTTGTGAAAGAGGGAACTGAATCCCATTAGCTAGTATGCACACCTTCCAATAATCATGCAGCCAAAGTAATTAAGTTTATGAGTCAATACATCAATCATGGGTGGTAGTTGTTGCTGGAAGCTCTTCATTTATTTCTTGTTCTAATTACAATTGATGATGGTAAGGACCTACCTTTCTGATAAGGGAAAATATGAAAAGTCATGTGTGATATTAAGAGCAGATCATGGGCAGGTGTTCCAGTAGTCTGTCTTTAACAGTCTTTGTCTTTCTGTGTGCTACGTCAAAACTATACTTGAAAGGGGGTGAAAACGTCAGCATTACTACCATCACACACACGACAGACGATGGAGCAACATTGGACTGCAATGAAAGTTTAGGGTAGCAGTGAAATGGATTGCTTAATACTGTCCCCAGTGATCTTGTAGCCAAAGTAATTAAGTGCCTGATCATGGTCAGTTCTGGTCAGTCCTCAGAATGCTGTTGATATTCATGGAAACTGCATGATTGACAATATCTGTGTAAATCTGCATTTAAAGTATGCACATTAAAATACAAATTGAATACTTCGCCTATGAAGGATATTGTTACTAATCATGAAAGGAGATTATTTCCCTGCAACAATTTTGGCCCACAAAGATGATCATGTATGAACAATGTACTGAATTCTATGGGCTTATGTTTAAATCTTAATGGCGAGGTTATAAACTCAACAATTGAAACATCCATGTAAAATTAAGGTGGGCACCATGAAAAGGTTTAGAAGAATCCTATTTATTAATAGCAACAGTTGAGAAGAAAACAGTGGTTCACTGAAAAAATTGTTTATAACTTATGTTTTTCACTATTACAATACAACCCAGGCATTCAGTTGGCATCATAAACCATACAATTTGCATGCATTCCCTAACTGGCTAACCAGCATTATTATGTATGATCAGAAGCAAGAATGACAGGGCAAATCCTTTGTGCCATACTTAGGACATAGCATTATAGCACACTAACACCTACTTATTTACTTGTTCAATGACTTGTGATGCAAATTCATGAAATGCATTAAAGGGAATAAATAAATGAAAGTTAAAGTTGTAAAATGTTTTAACAAGATTTAGAACAGTTTACTGGAGATCAAGAGAGCTTGGGTCGTTAGGAAATGTAACCAAATTATTTCCAATGCTGATGAAGTACCACTGGAAAATTGCAAATGTCACTCCATTCTTCAAGAAGGGAAGGAGACAGGAAATTATAGGCCAGTTAGCCTGATCTCAGTGGTTGGGAAGATGTTGGAATTGATTGTTCAGGATGTGGTTTCTCAGAACTTCAGGCTCATGATCAAGTGGGCCCAAGATGACAAGGGAAAATCTTGTCTGACAAATCTGCTGGAATTCTTTGAAGAAATAACAAGCAGGATAGACAAAGAAGAATTTGTGGATGTTGTGTACTTGGATTTGCAGAAGCCCTTTGACAAGATGCTGTGCACAAGGCAGCTTCACAAGAACTCATGGTATTACAGGATAGATTCTAGCATGGATAGAGCATTGGCTGATTGGCAGGAGGCAAAGAGTGGGAATAAAGAGAGCCTTTTCTCATTGGCTGCCAGTGACTAGTGGTGTTCTACAGCGATCGGTGTTGGGACTGCTTTCTTTTATGTTGTATGTAAATGATTTGAATGATGGAATTGATGGCTTTGTTGTAAAGTTTGCAGATGACATGAAGATAGGTGGAAGGGGCAGATAATTTTGAGGAAGTAGAGAGGCTACAGATGGACTAAGACATATTAGAATGGGCAAAGAAATGGCAGATGGAATAGTGTCAGAGAGTTTATGGTCATGCACTTCGATAGATGAAATGGAAGGGTAGACTATTTTCTAAATGGAGGGAAAATACAAAAAAAACTAAGCAAAGGGATTTTGGAGTCCTTGTGCAGGATTCCCTAAAGGTTAATTTACCGGGTGAGTCTGTGGTGAGAAAAGCAAATGCAATGTTAGCATTCATTTCAAGAGGACTTGAATATACAAGCAAGGATGTAATGTTGAAACTTTATAAAGCACTGGTGAGGCCTCACTTGGAGTATTGTGAGAAGGTTTGGGCCCCTTAACTTAGAAAGGATGTGCTGAAACTGGAGAGGGTTCAAAGGAGGTTCACAAAAATGATTCCAGGATTGAATGGCTTGTCAAATGAAGAGCGTTTGATGGCTCTGGGCCTGTATTCACTAGAATTCGGAAGAAAGAGGGTTGACTTCATTGAAACATGTTAATTGGTGAAAGGCCTTGATAAGAGTTGATGTGGAGAGGATGCTTCCTATGATGGGAGAGTCTAAGACCAGACAACACAGACTTAGAATAGAGGGGTTTCATTTTAGACTGGAGATGAGGAGGAATTTCTTCAGGACTTTGTCACAATGCAGCTGTGGAGGCAAAATCCTTAAATACATCTAAGGCACATTGAAGTGTGGTCAATGCTGTAACCTGAGAAAAATTGACACTATTTTCTGGTCTTTACCATGTACTTAGGAAAAAGTCATTGAGGGTTGCCTTCCAGTGAGATAGATAACTGGAAATGATAACACCAGGAAGAACACAGTAATTAAAAGCAATGTTAAAGTGTGTAAACTGGAAATTTACTTAAGAGCTTAAGTATATATACAATTAGCCATAACTGTAAATGTAGATGGCAGGGATATTTGATTGTTTAGTATTGACACAAACACACGCTTGTGCATGTATACATTGTGCCAGAACTGCTTCAAAAACTGGTAAAAAGAATTGCACTAAACTTTCTATTCTCGAGTGTTAATCGAATGGAAATGATCTTGGGGATTTGCAGTCAACATACCTTAAGAGGAGAGGTCCTGACTGACCAACCCTCATTTTATCATCACACAGATGAACAGAATGGAAATTGTCTTCTTATGTACCCCAAAAATTTTCAGACATATTGTTTAAGAAATTGACACCCTAAATGCACTTATAGATCTGGTTAAAGAGTTGTAGTGGGGAATGGTTATTTAGGAAAAAAATTGAACTGAATGGAATATCCCAGTCAATCAGCATTGCTTGGGACTTCAAAATGCAAACTGATTCAGCAATATACAAATCAACAACATGGGGTCAAATTCAAAAAACTGAAGCAGAATCCAGGCAATATTGCCTAAGTAAAATAGGTTACAGTTAGTACAAACAGTACACCCTGGAAGAATGGGAAACATTTAAATTATGGAGAATGCTAATCCAGTCAGGGCACCAGTAGCATAATGTTACCAGAATCAAAGGCAGTTGGCCTTACATTGTACAGTGTTTGAGTCACAACCTTGAACAGAAGTGCTGAAGTTATCAGATGGCAGGGGATGATCAAACCTACCCGCTACACACCTCACCCTGACAAAGCAGATCTCAAATGAAATCAAGAGGACTATTAAGAACTTCAACTCTGAAAGAAGTGACGGACAATCACAGTGCCTTGAAAAAGTATTCAGCCCCCAACTCTTTGTTCACATTAATGAGTATTACAACCTGGGATTTCAATCGATTTAACTGAGATTTCTTTATTTGTCAATCATATGGTCCTTTTTTCAAAGTAGGGCTTTCAAAATAGGGACAATTTTAAAGCATGAAGATCTAAAAACTCAAAAACTGAAATATCAGCAGTTTAAAAGTATTCATCCCCCTTTGCTCAGTGCTTAGTTGAACAATCTTTTGTAGCCATTAGCCTTTTTGGATAAATCTCTATTAGCTTTGCCCAACATGATGGAGCAAGATTTGCTCCTTCCTCCTTGCAAAATTGCTCAAGTTGTGCCAGGTTAGTTGGGGAGCAGCAGTGGACAGCAAGCTTGAGGTCCTTCCAGAGCTGTTTGATCAGGTTAAGGTCAGGACTCAGACTGGGCCACTCAAGGACATCAGTTTTTTTTGATTTGACTCCATGGTTGCTCTGGCACTCTGCTTTGGGCCATTGTCCTGCTGATAGACAAGCTTCCTCCCCACTTTATACTTTCTGGCAGATTAGCATATGTTTATCCAGGATCTCTCTGTATTTAGCAGCATTCACCTTCCCATTAATCCTGACATAGATTTCCTGCTGCTGAAAAGTATCCCCCATAGCATAATGTTACCTCCACCACACATTACAGTAGGGATGGTGTTACCTGGCTGATGCACAGTATTAGATTTATGCCACACACACTGCTGAAATTAAAGAATATCCTTGCCTGCAAAGACTTTACAGAGCATGATTTAGAAGATAGTATAAAGATGTGGAAGAAGGTCTTGTGGTCAGATGAGAGTAAAGTGGAACTTCTTGGCCTGAACACTAAGCAGTATGTGTGGCATAAATTTCTCTGGGAAAAATTGCCTAATCAGGTTGAACAGTCTGACACTTCTATACAAATGACTATATCTTGAATAAAAGAGTTAAAAATGTTTTAAATGCAATATAAATGAACTAACCAGAACAATAAAAAATTCACCAACAGATAGCAGAATTTTACTGATCTTTATTTTCCAAAGCAAACAATTTAAGATTCACATTTGTTCTTTAGATGAAAAAGCCTGAGATCAGACAAAATTTTTCATGTTTATAGAGATTGAAGAGCAAGCTTCTACACATTTTACTAAAAATCCTAAAGTAACACCTGATTTGGCTAAGAGGTGTTTCTCAAACCAGAATGCTGGCCATCACATTCCAAATTAACACAAATTAAAATGATCAAAACTACAAAATAATTGAAATTGGTTATGATGTAATTAAGGGTGATAGAAAAGAAATGCCTTCACTTTGAAATTAAGAGCTTTGTGAAACCAAGGGGTTGAAATGATTGGAAGCTTATGGTAAACAGCCAAATTTCAGGATTTCTAACTCCCGTCTCTCCACCATTGTGGAGCAACCCACCTGTGTGTGAATCAAAGAACAAAATCAGTATATCATAATTTGCTTCAATATGTTAAACGTAAGGAGGACTTGTATACATATTCAGTTGAGAACAAAACTACTGAAAGCTGACAAAAATCTTCATTGTTTTGATTAGGTTTTATCCTTGGTAGAGATAAAAATAATATAAAATATGAATAGTAAAAAGCTGCAAAATCTTCTCTCAGATTACAGAACTCCTTGAACTGTGTTACAGAAATGAATATTCATGATCTGTCAGCTTTCAATTTAAGTCAAATAAAAACTAGTGACCTTAGTAAGAATGCTTTATAATTGTGCTTTCCATTAAGATCCAAATGAACATTAATAAAAATGTACAAACTGCACAGATAGCATTCCTTCTTTCAACAGAATATAAACTTCTGCAGAACTAATGTTCACAAAATTTCAGCACACAAATGCTCTGATTGGCATAATTGTATGCAAAACTAGACCAGCAGATTTTTGATTGGTTTTATTAAGCTATTAAACACATCACAATATTCAAATATTGCATTTTCCTTTTAATCTGCCAAATCCCCTCAATTTCATTTACAAATGCATTCCATGAAGAATAATGTTTTTCCTCAATATTAAGGAATGACAGTTCTGAAAATAGTACACTTCCCTATTATACAACCTATGCCACTTTCCCAGATTTGGTGCATCACGTGCTGGTTGAAAAACCATAAGAATAAGGATTAATGATGATAATGACCTGTGTGTCACAACTGAAGCAGTATCACAGCTGAACTGGCGGGTTTCACAATAATCACAAAAGCACAATGTTGTAAACTAAGGGAACTGCCATGTGAGCAGAGATGGAGAGAAACAATTCCTTGTATGGCAACAAAGGACTCAGAGGAGGAGCAGAATAACACCACCTTATTTGGCTGCATTGATTCACCTCATCATACAAGGCAAGCTGGGAGAGATGCAGTGAAAAAGGTTTCAGTACAGTTTTGCTAACTATTCAGTGCTGAAAACTATTGAGAATATGTGGCTTGGCTTACCACAGAACAAAAGCTGGGTTAACCAGTGTTTTGCACTATATTCTGCTGCTGTAAGCAGAAATTCCTTTACTATATAATACAGTTGCTTGAGAACCAAACAAACCAGTTTGAGTTGAAACTAACATAATTGTTCTCAGCATGAACTTACAGAACTGCTCCCAAGATCTTGCTTTGACTCTGCAATTCAGCCTGAAAGATGCAACCGCTGCAAAATCTGTTCCATTTTTCTATTTTTACAATAAGAATCTCCAGGGGAAAAAAAAATAGAATAAACTGAGCCACAATCAGGCCAAATTTGCTTAAGCATAAGCAACCGATACTCCTAGATTGAATCAAAATGAAGATACTCAGATTAATTCATCTTAACAACACTTGAGATTTTGACCATATAGGAAAAAGAAATAGAAATAAAAAGAAACCTTCTGCCTGTTCAGCCATTCAGTATCGTGACTGCCCCATAACCCTTGATTCCCTTCAAATCTGCAAATCTCTTCTCAGTATGTATATGTGGAGTGATCAAGCATGCACCGTTCTCTTGGGTGGAAAATTCCAAAGATTTACCAGCATTTGGTTAAATAAATACCCATTGTTCTACCAACAAGCCTCACTTCAATCTTTTAACTGTAATTGCTTGGGCAAAATTTCAGCCATGGTACCATCCACACTGAATCTAAGCCACTAAGTCCCAGAAAACAATTATTTCAACATGAACATCTCTCACTCTTCTAACGATGGGTACAGATGGGGTACAGATGAAGTACAGTATGTTTAATTGCATATTGCTCAGCAACAACCTCCCCACCATCCCAAAATCAATCCAGTTAACTGCATTCTCTTACATATATCCTTCCTTGGGTGTTTAGACCAGACGTGCACAATATTACAGAGGTGGGTCTCACAAGTACCTTCTATGGACCATGAGTCTTGTGGCAGGTTTAAGGTCTCGATCTTCAAAATCCCTCTTTCCTCAATTGACCTAAGCCTGTTCTGAGATCCGGACAATGAATAGCAGACATTTAATGGCCCTGGAAAAATACCAGCAGCATTCCTTTGAACAGTCCTCTAAATTAACTGGAAGGACAACGTCAATGCCCTACCTCAGGTCAACATTCAATATTGAGGACCCAGTTACAGTCAAATGGCTAGAGTACATATGCTGTATCATTTGCATGCTCAACGTTAGATGCCAGAAAGAGATAATCTCTTCTTAGCTATCATGGAAAGAAATTAACAAGTGGACATAGACTGAAGGATCAGCTGATGGCTTGTTTGAAGAAATGGAACATCCCCACTGAGCCATGTAAATCCCTTGGCCCATGACCAGTCAAAGTGGAGAAGCAGCACCTGAAATGGTACTGAAATCCTTCTTAGCTCATCAGGAGCACTGAGAGATGTGGCAGGAGTGTCACGCAAACAACCTGCTTACCTGCCTGCCTGCCTGTCTGTCCCATTTGTTGAAGAATATTTTTAAGAAACTTGCAGTTTACAAAAGCATGTACTACCAGACTTAATGACAGATTCTATCCCATTGTCATCAGACTCTTGCACGATAAGATGGACTCCTGCCTCACAATCTACCATGTTATGATCTTGCACTTTATTGTTTACCAGCACTGCACTCTTTTGATAGCTTTTAGATTTTGTTCTGCATTGTTATTGTCTTACCTTAATCTGCTCAATGCACTGTGTAATGATTTTATCTGTATGAACAACACATAAGATAAGCTTTTCACTGCATCTTGGTACATGTGACAATGATATACCAAAACCAATACCAAAACAAAGGACAACTGTTAATGCTTCAGATCACAGGCCCTTCATCAGAACATTGAAAGTGAAGAAACAATAATAGGAAAACTGGGATGGGGGATGGATGGAAAGAGGTAAAATCTCTGACGTATATCTGTTGATTTAATGTGGGAGTTAAGATAAGATTCAGCTTCTTTGTCTGTGTGAGGTGCTGCTAATGGTAAGATCATGAGATGACAACAGGCATTGTAAAAGAAGAAAGATGAGGGGGGACCTAATTGAAACCTAGCAAATATTGGAAGGTTTGGGTAGAGCGGAAGAGAAGATGTTTCTGATAGTGGGAGAGTCCAGGGCCAGAGGGCATAGCCTCAGAATAGAAGGGAGTCTCTTTAGAAAAGAAATCAGAAGGAATTTCTTTAGCCAGAGGGTGGTGAATCTGTAGAATTCACTGCCACAGATGGCTGTCAAGGCCAGGTCATTAGATATATTTAAAGAACGGGTTGATAGGTTCTTGGTCAGTAAGGGCGTCAGGGGCAGAAGAAGGGGGTTGAGAGGGAAAATAAATCAGCCATAATGGAACAACAGAGCAGACTCAATGGGCTGAATGGCCTAATTCGGCTCCTATGTCTTACATTCTTGAGGTCTAAAAAAAATAACTGGAGGTAAAATGATAGCAGATAATAATGACCAATTCTGACACAAACAGAAGAAGTGAATTATCTAAAGGTGGGCATTTGATTTTGAACCCTGCAGGCTACAATGTGCCAGATGAAAGAAAAAGCTAAGTTTACGTAGTTCAGTACAGCATCATAGGCCGAAGGGACTGTATTGTGTTGTACTGTTCTGTTCCATGAGGTGTTGTCTTTCAGCCTGTGGCGGGCCCTGCAGTGACGGTGCAGAAGGCTAGAGGCAGGAAGTTCAGAGTGGAGAGGGGTATTAAATTAAAATGGCCAGAAACTCAGGATCACTCCTGTGGATTAGGTATAGGGCCACTGCAAAGTGATCTCCCTATATTGACAAGGCCACATTGTGAACAGCAAATGCAGTGTATTGGATTTTATTTACTGAGATATAGTGCAGAATAGGCCCTTCCAGCACTTTGAGCCACACTGTCCAACAATTTCCCTGATTTAACCCTAGCCTAATCAACTAAAAATGCCCAATTACCCTACCAGAGTTATTGCAAGTATATCACTGCTTTAACTAGAATGCCTGTTTGGATAATTGAATGGCAAGAAGAGGCACTTCCTATGGATGCATGGAGTAATTGCCATATGATAAGGAGTTGGGGGAAGGGACAGGGAGTCATGAAGTGAGTGATCCCTTCAAAATGATGAAATGGAATTGAAGGAAGATGTGTGTCCAGTTGTGAACCCTTGTTGAAGCCAGCAGAAATTGCAAAGGATAAATGAATGATCGCAGTAGTTGGTGGGTTGGAAGATATGGACCAGGAGAATTCCATACAGGAGAAGGACTGAGAGCTGAGATGCAGGCAATAGATAATGATGCAGTTGAGAGATCTGTTCATCGTGAATGAGCGGATGCCATGGTCCAGGAAAAGTCAGCTGTTTCCACATTGGCCTCATTAGCCACAACAGAATACAAAAAAAATAGCAGAACAAAGTTATCCCTGATCCCAAGGGACTATCAAAGATGATGATCACAACATAATTGAAGCAAGACATCTCTAACACAACTCTGTTCACTGGCCTCACTGGATTCTCTCCATAGCCTCAATTATTGTGCTTCATGTCAAGTGCGACAGTGGGAAGGTATGTATGGAACCGGAGGAGATAGCAGAGGTACTTAATGTATACTTTACTTCAGTATTCACTATGGAAAAGGACCTTGGTGATTGTAGTGATGACTTGCAGCAGACTGAAAAGCTTGAGCATGTAGATATTAAGAAAGAGGACGTGCTGGAGCTTTTGGAAAGCATCAAGTTGGATAAGTCGCACCTCAGGCTACTGTGGAAGGTGAGGGAGGAGATTGCTAAGCCTCTGGTGATGATCTTTGCATCATCAATGGGGATGGGAGAGGTTCTGGAGGATTGGAGGGTTGCGGATGTTATTTCTTTATTCAAGAAAGGGAGTACAGATAGCCCAGGAAATTATAGACCAGTGAGTCTTACTTCAGTGGTTGTTAAGTTTATGGAGAAGATCCTGAGAGGCAGGGTTTATGAACATTTGGAGAGGTGTAATATGATTAGGAATAGTCAACATGGCTTTATCAAGGGCAGGTCGTGCCTGATTGAATTTTTTGAGGATGTGACTAAACACATTGATGAAGGAAGCGCAGTGGATGTAGTGTATGTGGATTTCAGCAAAGCATTTAATAAGGTACCCCATGCAAGGCTTATTGAGAAAGTAAGGAGGCACGGGATCCAAGAGGACATTGCTTTGTAGATCCAGAACTGGCTTGCCCACAGAAGGCAAAGAATGGTTGTAGATGGATCTTATTCTGCATGGAGGTTGGTCACCAGTGGAGTGCCTCAGGGATCTGTTCTGGGACCTTTACTCTTTGTGATTTTTATAAATGACCTGGATGAGGAAGTGGAGGGATGGATTAGTAAGTTTTCTGATGACACAAAGAGTGGAAGTGTTGTGGATAGTGTGGAGGGCTGTCAGAGGTTACAGTGGGACATTGATAGGATGCAAAACTGGGCTCAGATGTGGCAGATGAGTTCAACCCAGATAAGTGTGAAGTGGTTCATTTTGGTAGGTCAAATATGATGGCAGAATATAATATTAATGGTAAGACTCTTGGCAGTGTGGAGGATCTGAGGAATCTTGGGGTAGAGTCCATAGGACTCTCAAAGCAGCTGCGCAGGTTGACTCTTTGGTTAAGAAGGCGTACAGTGTATTGGCCTTCATCAATCATGGAATTGAATTTAGGAGCTGAGAGGTAATGTTGCAGCTATATAGGACCTTGGTCAGACCCCACTTGGAGTACTGTGCTCAGTTCTGGTTGCCTCGCTACAGGAAGGATGTGGAAGCCATAGAAAGGGTGCAGAGGAGATTTACAAGGATGTTGCCTGGAATGGGGAGCATGCCTTATGAGAATAAGTGAACTCGGCCTTTTCTCCTTGGAGCGACGGAGGATGAGAGGTGACCTGATAGAGATGTATAAGATGTTGAGAAGCATTGATCATGTGGACAATCAGAAGCTTTTTCCCCAGGACTGAAATAGTTGCCACAAGAGGACACAGATTTGAGGTTCTGGGGAGTAGGTACATAGGAGACATCAGGAGTGTTTTTTACTCAAAGATTGGTGAGTGTGTGGACTGGGCTGCCAACAACAGTGGTGGAGGCGGATACCATAGGGTCTTTTAAGAGGCTTTTGGATAGGTACATGGAGCTTAGAAAAATAGAGGGCTATGGGTACCCCTAGTAATTTCTAAGGTAGGGACATGTTCGTAACAACTTTGTGGGCCGAAGGGCCTGTATTGTGCTGTAGGTTTTTTATGTTTTTATGTTTCTATGTTTTCTATATCAGCTGATTTAAGGAATTGCTGTTTTGCCTTTTATTGTTATCAGAACTAGAAATAAATGACATGCACTATAGATGCAGAGTTTCTTAAAAAGAGAGAAATTCAACTTTGGCTACCAGCACTAGACATGTGCAATGGTATCTGGACATTAATTTTCAGTGAATACTATGATGACTGATATTCTCACAACCATTTAATACTATTAACCAAAAACTAAGTACTCCTTGTGTATTTCTAGAAAAAGGAGGATAAACTAAATAAACAGGAGCCGAATAGATCCTTCACTCATTTATATCACCATCCTTTCTAGTATTTCAAAACGTAGGTAATGTTGATCAAAATAGCATCAGACAATTATTGAGATTAAAGTGCTGTCAAAGCAGGCAACATATCTTAAACATTACAATTTGAAAAATAGTGCAACTTCTAACATAAAAGTTACAATTGTTCATAAAGCCCAAAAGCCAATTTGATCCCAATAGCTGTAAGCAAGCAACTGCTGAATAAGCATCAAAAAGTGAAATAGTTAAAGCCAGATTGAGAAGAATTTTTCAGAACTTTTAAAATTGTAATGATTTTAATGTGTGTAGTTGATTGGAGCACTAAACTTCAATAGAAAATGTACTGAGATAATATGTTTACCATACTGGTGCAGCTAATTAATTCCATATTAAATAGTCATAGCGGAATCATTTATCATTGTAGGTAAATTATCAAAAACATGTTGGTAATATTTGTCCCCACTCATGCTAAGTTGACATAAAATAAATATACAAGAACAAGCAAATTTAAGAGGGTCTCTCATGGGATTACTGCAGTGCACTAACCTAAAAACTGATAAATATAGGGGCACAGACATTGAATTTAAAATAATGGTTTGCAATATTCATTTTTTAGATTTTAAAACAAGGACGATTGCTGTGGCCGGTGTGGCAATCATTCTAAAAACATTATTCTTTGCCCTAAAATAAATTATCAGAATAAATTTTAGAGAAATGAAACTTATGCCTACTGCAATTAAAATGGAGTTTGAGAAATGATCTAGAACATTAAAAAAATGTTTTTGTTTATAGTTAGAACTCAACACGTGTTGTGAACCAACAGCCATATTTCCCTAAATTTTCAGTGTCCACTTGTGAAACCACCAGCTTCCTTGCAGTCCACTCTAATGCATTTGGCAAATAAATAATTGACCACACTTTTCTATCAAGCAAATAAATAAAGGCAGCAAAATGAAATACTTCAAGCCAGTGAGCAGGATTGCACATTATAGTTTATGTGAACAACATTTTCCTTTAATAAAAACAAATCATTTTTTACATCTACAGTATTGTGCAAAAGTTTTAGGCATACACATAGCTAGAGTGCCTAAGATGTTTGCACAGTAGTAATTTCTTGTTTCGCACTGCACTGCGTGATAATCATGATATGTGAGTGAGGGTCAAATTGATTCTGATATGGGTCTCCTTTGTGGAACGAGGGTGGGAAGGGGGCAGGGAGAGGAGAATCATGGTTGGGAAAAGGGGAAGAGAGCGGGAAGCACCAGACAGTAATTCTGAAATGATCAATAAACCAATTATTTGGAACCAAATTACCTTGGCTGGTATCGCAGGGCTGGGTGTGTCTGTACCCGCACCAACCCAAACCCTGGCATTCCTTCTCTGCCACCTGTCCACACCCCTCCCGTGGTGCTATACCCTCGCCATTCTCAACATAATTTGCTCCTGCCGGATTTACAAGTCACTCTCCGCACCACATTGTCGAATACAGTGTTGTCCAAATTCTTAAGCATGCTAGCTATACAGATGTGCTTAAGACTTTCGTACAGTACCATATATCACTACTTATTTTGCAATTCCAACAGTGACTTTTCAAAATGATTAGCTACTACTTAAACATGTTCCTGGATCAATACAGTTTTCAAAGCAATAAAGTCAACTTAAATTGATATTTGCAATACAAATCCTTTCATTAATGTGTGCAAGCACTGCTGATAAGCAATTAAAAATATATGTTAGTGTTTTCAGAACACTGGCAAAAGCTGTGGAATACAATGCATCACCAGAAAGCTCCATCCCTCACCCTTCATTTCTTGCCAGTCTCCATATGTAACAAAGTTCCTGCCCCTTACAGTGTTTGTGTTCATGTAATGTGCCACCCCCCAACCCCCCCCCCCCAACATCCTAGGGAAATAAATCTGGAGCTGCCACTTGAACATGATAAAATATGAGTAAAACACATCATGGATGCAGGCAAAACAGAAGTTGAACATTTCAAATTCAAACCCTGCTTTTTCTCTCAGGAACCATAATTTCTATGAATATTTAGTTCCGCTGCATTGCCTGAAAAACATATTTGAAAATGGAGACATGGTAGTCTCTTTAAATCTAGCAATGTTGTACACTTCATTCTCTCCAAGAGGTCCATTATAATCCAAAAGTGTGTGTGGGATTCTTGCTTAACAATTAATAACTTGAATATCCACCTAATAAATAATGTTTTTCCTGTCTATGCAATTCAAATTTAAGCCCAAATTTTACCAACAATTAACTCAGTTGCGTTCATGCCAGTAGGAGAGGGGGAAAAAAAACACAATCTGAAACGGTGTTACAGAGCTGCTGTTTAATTCACCCATCTCCCTCCTGAGATGACTGAGAGTTATTTAGATTAGTGGGTGTGAACCGCAATTTGGATAGGAGTATGACAACTGAAAGAATGCGCAGAATATAACTGGGTGGGGTACATACATTTTCCTTTTGAGAAATCCACAATGATTATTAATAGAGACAATTATTTTTAGTTCCGTAATTAATGCCCCATAAAACATTTTCTTTATTACTTGTTCCTCTTTACAAATGCATTTTATCTGATTTCAAAATATATGATGCTGGAGGATACTTTGTACACTATTGAAATTTCATTATGAAGCCAGGTAACAAAAGTAATTAAGGAATGGAATGTGACATGTTACTTAGTTCATCACTGTAATAGGGAAAGATTATCAACATATAAACAAGATGTAAAGCTGTAATTCTGTACATAATGTAATATTAGCTTCTTGCCAAAATGTAGGAAGTTTATGAAGTTATTTTCATTTTGGAATGTTTAAATTGCCAGGCAAGATCTTAGTGATTAAAAAAAATTGTAATGTAACATAAAATGTCTACAATTTGTAGATCAAAAACAGCTTTTAAACATTATCATAAAAATGATATTAAGATTCCTGAATACATCAGTTTAAAAGCTGTACATCTGTAGATCTTTCAAAATCAGAACAAATGCACAATAAAGTTTCTATTCCTCTTTTGCTTTCCATTACTAATCATTGCTTTAATTTCTGCAGCTACATAACTTTCATTTTTAAAAATTGGAAACAAATCGGAAGAGTCAATTGGAGGCCTCAAAAGTCGGTAATATTTGAATATTTATTTAAAATTTCCTCATTCCCACATCAAGGCATAATGAATGAGTACATCTGTAACTCATCATGTCAGTGTTTGCAGGTCCATGGCTTCCAGAAAGAGGCAACATGAATGGATAGGGTGGTAAAGCAGGCATTGGCACGGTTGCCTGCATTGTTTGGGGCAAGGCCTATAAATGTTGGGAGGTCCTGTTATAGCTGTATAAAACTTTGGTTAGGCCACATTTCAAGTATTGTGTGCAGTTCTGGTCACTGCACAACTATGCAAAGAATATAGGAAATAGTGGAGCCATGTAATTTCTTGAGTCTATTCTACCATTTAATTGGACCACTTCTCAAGTCCATTGCCCCATCTTATTTGCATATACCCTGATTACTCTAGTATCCAAAAATATTTTAACCTGAGCCCTGAATATAATCATTGACTGAGCATCCCTATCTCCTTGGAATACAGCATTTTGAATAATAAGTTTAAAAGACACTTTTCACTCTTAGAGGAAACAGCTTCTCATCATCCATCTTGTCAACCCACCTCAGTGAAATTATCTCTGAGCTTTATCTTGAGTGAGCATAGGATTACCCTGCATAAAGATCTCAAAATAGGGCATACATAGCCTGCTTCCATGGAACAATCTGGTGTATTTCTGCTGTGTTGCCTCTAAACAAATACATCTAGCCTCTGACATAGAAACACAAATTGCAGGAGGTTCATCAGATAAGGTTTCACCAAAATCCGGTACAGTTGCACCAAGATTTCCGATTTATGGTCTGTAACACCTCTGTGATAAAGTCCTAATCTACTAATTGTTAGCTCCACCTGCACATTGTACATTTTGTGTACAAACATTATGCAGAACCTTTGATATTTATTTCATCTGCTTCCTTCTTGTGCACTCACTTAACTGACAGTATACCTCTTTGCAAACTTTTTGCAACATTTTCATAACTCAGTATTGTTTCACAAATCTTTTATTTTAAGCGAACCTATAAACATGATATTTTATTCCTTTGCTAAACCATTAAAATAGATCATATACAATGGAAACCCCACCATTGATTCTTGTAGCATTCCATTCATAAATACCTATTAACTTGAAAATAACCCATTTATTCTTGTTTTCCATTTCCTGGCCAATAGACAATCTCCTATTTTCTACATTGCACTGAACCTCATGAAGTCTACAGGCTGATAAGCCTTATACTAGCAGTAGGAAAGTTAGTGAAAGGCATTCTGACAGACAGGCTGTATTTGTATTTGGAAAGGCGAGGACTGATTAGAGATGGTCAGCATGGGTTTGCCTGAGGGAAAACACATCTCTCAGGTCACAGACAGGGTGATAGACATTGTCTACTGGACTTTAGTAGACTTTTGACAAGATCCTGTGTGATAGGCTGGCTTGGAACATTAGAACCCATGCAATCCAAGGTTAGTTAGCTAAATAGTTACAAAATTGTCCTAATGGTAGAATGCAGAGGACTGTTCTTCAGGTTGGAGACCTGTGACTAATGGTGTGCCATTGGGTCCGCTGTTGTTTGTCATCTGTACTAATGATATGGACAAGAATGTGGGTGACATGACCACTATGTTTGCAGATAACACCAAAATTGATGGTGTGAAGAATGTAGTCCAAGGTTACAACAGGACAACTGGGGAAGTGATAACTAGGAAAGATGTGATTAACCTAGAGAATGTGCACAGAAAATTCACAAAGTGGTGGCTGAATTGAGGGGCTTGAGTTATCATGAGAGATTAGATATGCTAGGTCCGATTTTCCTGCTGTGAAGAAGGCCAGTGAATGACACGATCGGACATGAAAGGTTTCTGACATTTAGGATCTAGCCAGAGGGCTAAAACGTTAGTTTCACCCACATAGATGAGCATAAATATATTAAAATTCTGAGATTTCCATGATGACCAATGATCTGGAATGACCTTTAAAATGTACCATACACCATCTCTTCCATTCCTCTGATTGTTAATAGTCAAATTGAATATTTTGCAAAAAAAATTTACAGCCTTAATGTGAGAGACAGGAAGTTTAAATGGCTTTGAGGGGTAAACTTTTCCACACAAAGAGGAGTTGGTATCTGGAATAAGCTGCCAAAGGAGGTGGTGGAAGCAAGAACAGTAACAACGGTTGAGAGCACTTTGACTAGTGTTTGAATGAGCAAGATATGGATATAGAATGAATGCAGGCAAGTTGGATTAATGTAAATAGGCAAGATGGTTGGCATAGAAGCAGTGGGCCGGAGGCTGTTTCCATACTGTAAATCTCTATGACTCAACTGCATATTTGAGAAATTAACACCAGATTTACAGTTCTGTGGTCAATCATTAGAATACAAAAGAAATGCTTTAGACTATCAATCTAAGCAAATAGGAATCAAAATGAAGAAAAACAAACGTCAAAGCATTGTTGGTGAGGAAATCATATTTTGGCAACAAATAGAGAAGTGCATGATTATGTCTGAAAACAAAACATCGGGAGCACAATATTGTATTCCTGAAATGAAACTAGACTATATCTTCAGGTTTAGAAACCAGTTCAGAAATTAGGAGCAACATCTACTTTGCAACACATTATGTGACTGCTATACCCAAACTGAAAAAGTTGGTGGAAAGTCAACAAAATTGTTCACTTCAAGGTATTTATTATGACCAGCTTTCCATACGTCCTATTATTATTTTCAGCCACACTATATTATCAGCAATCACAGACACATTTTAAACTTGAAGAACTTAAAAGTACCTCTGAAACACCAAAAACATAATACTGGGAGAATTTGTATGAATTTGTACTTTTTTAGATACCTGTTATTTGGAATATGCAAATTTTCTGAAGTTAATACATGAAATCCTTTCATGTCTTTTTCTTTGAGAACAAGGAAATACATTGTGCTTCAGAAAAAGTTTGGTATCTAGGATGTAGCCAAAGGGTTAAAACATTAATTTCACCTACATTGGTGAGCACAAATATATTAAAATTCTGAGATTTCCATGATAACCAGTTATCTGCCATCTGACTTTTAAACTGTACCATACACTATCACTTTCATCCACTGATTGTTAAAAGTCAAATTGAATATTTTGCCTAAAATTTCCAAGTAATTTCCAAAGATTTAAAGAATATACAAAAAAACTTTGAATGTTATTTGGTGATTTTTTCCTGTATTCTTCCCCAATTTCATGCACTACAATGATTTTACTTAGATAAATTAACCTAACGATGATTTATGGTTACTGGATTTAGCAAATAATCTGTATTTTCTTTTGAATGTTAGGCAAAATAACATTGATATAGAGAACAGTGATTGAAAAGGATTTCACAGTTTACACCACTAAAAGTAGAGAGTAAATTGAAGAAATTGTGCTTTCAAAGACAAGTAATCTACAATTTTCACCTTCAGATATTCCTTTTGGAAATAGCTGTCATTCTATCATTGTCTAATTGTACAACTGGCCATAAGATAGCTGCTTCAATGGGTTTTCATTTGTGACAAAAAAAACTAGCACTCAGCCAAAATTTACTAGAATGGTAAAATCTGATTGGGTTCTTGGTACTCCCCATCATTTACTGTGACGGGATTAAGCTTGACTGAACTTGCTTCAGTGACAAAGGGGCCACAATTTCATCTCTAATGAAGCAAATATATTGGTGATGATGCTTAAAGATCAAAATGAATGAATAAACAAATTAAGGGTAATCTTAAAACCCTAAAATGATACCAGAAGGTTACATGACCACAGCTGTCAAGTTATGCTTATTGTTTCACTGAGAACTAGTTTTAAATGGCATGTATATCAAAGTACGACACTTAAGTGTACAGACCATAATTTAAGAGAACCCCAGCACATTTAAGATTATTTCATAAGATGTAAACTATTGTCCAGAACAGATCTTAACATTTCTTTTACAATTATTGATAGTTAAAAGAAAGTGCAGCAATTTAACATTAATTTTCTTGAAAACATTAATAATTTCATAATAGTAGGAAGAAACTGATAAATTAACTGTTTTACTTTTCCCCAATGGCAACCCAATTGAAACCTTATCTTGGCAATAAAAATCTGAAATCCCACAGCACTCACAAATCACAGCTTTCCATAAAAGTACTATACATGTGCTTAAAAGCAGATGTGACAAGGCAATGCATTTAGCTATATATCTGAAATTGGAAATATATTTTAAGATAGAACAGTTAATTGATAGGGATGTGATTAACTGAGAATTATTTTCAATACTGCAGATAACTGGGTGCCAACAATTTTAAAAATGTTTAAAATCAGCACTGAATTCTTACACTGAATGCAAATCACCCATTAAATTTCATATTTTTACCTTCACAACATCTTCCAAAAATCAGATGTATATTTTGCATTACATTATAAATGTTCCAGAGTGTGCTTCCCCAATCATTCAACTTGGACAGTATTTTGGGGCTACAGAAGAATCCCCAATAAAGTCAGCTGTATCTTGACGTTTAAGTGATCGGGCTATAACAAGCTCCCTTTCCCTGAATAGCTTCTCTACTTCAAGGCAGCTAGAGTTAGCGAAAGTTTGAAGTATTCTATGTTCTGGAACAACTGTGGGATTAGGTCCCACTTCAGTGAATTGAACATTAGAATTTATGGTGACATTACAGTGCAGTATATGGGAAATACTGTACTGTTGGAGGTTTCCACCTTTCAGATGAAACCTTACACCAAAGCCTCACCTGCACTCTCAGGTGGACACAGAAAATCCTGTGGCACAATTTCCAGCAGGCATACGCTCCTCTTGGTCAATTTTTGTCCTTCAACAAACTTTACCAAACTAGTTCATCTACCTTTATCAAATGCCAAAATTGCCTGTTACATTTTCTACATTACTGCAGCCGTTACAACTCAGAAGTACTTCACTGGCTGTAACGCACTTTGAGGCTCCTGGAAAGATGTTGCATAAATGCAAACCTCTCTTTCTTTTCAACGGTATCAGTCTAGACATGCCCAAATCTTACCTGCAGTCAGGGTGCATACCAACACTAGCCCTCAGCTATCAAAAAACTATAGTTACTAAGACCACAGGTTCAGCCTCTCTCAGGTAAACTACTTCCTGAACAATTTTTCAAAACGTACTAGAGTCTTCAGCACAAAATATGATTATCTCAGGAAAGTGAAAACATCTTTAGCTCCTTTTTTGCCTTCTTGTGCTGATCTTGGAGATGGAGTAGCAGATGTCCCGCCATATGGACAACTGTCAAAATCTAAGTGATTCAATGTGCACTCCACAGCTGGGATGTATCCACTGTCCCACATTCCTGTGCCACACAGCTTACAAAGATCATGTAGGCTGCAGGGGATTCTGGGCAAGAGGCGAAACTGGTACAAAAGACTCCGCGCCTGTAGAGAAGAAGAAAAAAAACTCAAATGAAATCAACAAGCTTGAGTGACACTTCACTCACTTAAATATTTCACTAAATAACTTTAAAAAATATTCCACTTTGGTACAAAAGTTGTTAAGCACTTGCTAGTGGCCCTTTGTGCATCCAGTGGCTGGAGAAAACTTGTACACATTTGCAAAAATTGAACTAATTTGCTAGATCGTGGAGGTACAGGAGAATGGTTTAAACCCAAATCATCCCAATCATCATTCATTTACCTCATCAACTGATTACCCTCAAAATTAAACCCCCTGATAGAATTCAGTTCTCCTCGTTGATGAATCCAACATTCCCCCACTCTCATCAGCACACAAGAGGTCATTTAATTGGCCTCTGATTGTACTGTTCACATATTTGCAGTATCAGTTTCTACAGACAAATACATAGGGATTTTAGATTTAATCCAGTTCATATAGGAAAATAATGTAAACACAAAATAGCATTAAGTTTGAACTGCTTCCGTCTGGTAGGCGCTTCGGATCCCTCCAGACTAAGACTAATAGGCACTGTAGAAGTTTTTTCCCTACTGCGGTCACTTTGCTGAACAGTTAACTGCTGGTTAACTGTCGGCTAACTATTACTTGGATTGCACTACTTGTATGAATAATCTATATTTTCATTTATATTTATCATCTGTTATGAGCAGAGAGACAACATCTGCCGGAAGTAAATTCCTTGTATGTGCACAGGTACTTGGCGACTAAAGTCTGATTCTGATTCTGATTCTGATATGCCAAGCTGCTTAGCTCCTTGTTATTAAGATAAATAAAAGGTACATTCTTTTTCTGTTTGCTGTTTACACAAGGATGTCGAGAGCTTGGTATCTTGATCATGATCATTTCACAGTGGCCTGCCACTGGGAATCTTTATTAAAATAGCATTCACCTGGTGGCCAAGCTAAGATAGTATTCTCCCTGATTTTTAAAAAAATTCAGCCTAAACTAAAACTGGCATAGAAAAAAAAACACTGATGTTATTTGACTAATGACCGTTCACAGGTAGTATTGGAAATTTACATAAATTGCTGTGCTCCTCTTGTTTTAAGCTTCTTCACTAAATTACCAAAGTGTTACATCTTTCATCTCCAATGAAGGTCTATAGAAAGCCTGTGTACAGTGTATTGAAATTAATAGATCATTCAAGAAATAAAAAAAGGCATCGGTTGAAAAATCATTCCTTATGAATCCTTTTCTCCCCCTCACAAGGGTAGGCCTGAGGATCAATTATCAATTGCAAATGTTTTGAATATAAAATTGGCCTCCAGATCTTCCTCAATCTACAGCTAGTACTCACTTTAGACTTTTAAGTGCCACCCACTTTATCTCCTTTACACTCATGTTCTTCTCACAATTACTTTTAATTTTGTTTGCCAACTCCTGGAACTGTTGTAAGAAATACTTAAAATGATATTATATTGAAATGAAACATTGTAAACGTGCACAGAACATAAATGGTTAGAAGTATTGGCAGATATTAGTCACACAAAGTACTTTACCATAATGGACAGTGTCATGAAGGCAACATGCTGATTGTTTGGGCATTCTTGTGTGGGTATGTAAATGACGTGGCTTGCCCATGAGAGCCAACTGAGTGTAATTACGCCTTCAGCGCTGACGTTTAAAGATGATGTTCTTGTCTCTTTGTGGGGTGGGGGAAAGCATTCAGAATTTTGTCTGAAGTTTGATTCTATGCATGATATGGTTATTAACAAGTTGCTGGACCTCCTATGTTCTTTCCACTCATCAATTCTTTGAACAATTTTCTTTTTGTCAGACTTTGGCTTTCAGTTGCCTGTAGAATGTGTTGTTTTTCAAAGTGTGGTGCAGCTTCTAATTCAAGAATGTCTTGTGATTTGTAACATGCACAAAATGCTGGAAGAACTCAGCAGGTCAAGCAGCATCTATGGAATAAAATAAAGAGCTGACATTTCAAGCCAAGACTCTTCATCAGGATTGAAAAGGAAGGAGGAAGAATCCGGAATAAGAAGTTGAGGGAAAGGAGTACAAGCTAGAAAGTGATAGGTAAAGACGAGATTCTGTAGATGCTGAAAATCCAGAGCAACACACACAAAATGCTGAGGAACTCAGCAGGTCAGGCAGCATCTATGAAAATGAATAAACAGCCAATGTTTTGGGCTGAGATGTTTCATCAGTTGATAGGTGAGGACAGCTGAGGGGGAAGTTTGTTAATTTCTTGTTACGTTCTTGTTAATTAGTTCTTGGATCTCCCTGTCACTTTCATCAAACTAGTTCTGGACTTTTTCCACTAGAAAATCCAAGAGTCACTTCAAACGTACCAACTAAAATGAACTTCAGGGCTGCAAAGATACTGGGACATGGTGCAGATCTTGATGGGTGAGGGTCACCAGACTGTCTGAGAAAAGCATTTGTTGTGGTGTTATTGATATCTTCAACACTGGTTTTTATGCAGCAACATTCCTGGTGGGAATGATGGAGCAGATTATGTAGCAATCTGTCCAACAATCATCGATGGTGATAGCAGCATTTTAGGACATTACTAAGTAGGCTGTGTTCTGTAACCAAAGCCCGCTGAGATGCTAGCAATGTCACGTCAACAGCTGCTGAGGGAAAGCCACCAGTGATAGAGCAGGGCTTTTTCCTCAGGCTTGAGGTGACTTCTGCCACAGGCTATGGGCTAGGGAGATGCCTAGAGGATGGAGAGTAGGACAGAGAGAATAAAAGATGGAAATGGGTGCCCAGTAAAGGAAGGAAGAAGGAATTTAAACCACTGGGTGTAAGACATAAGGAAGGAAGTGTAAGTGTTGGACAGAGGAGATTTGTGGGAGGATGGGTAAAAGTATGTAGGTGAGGGAAACTGAAGGATAAAAGATTCAGGGATGGACAAAGTCAACAGGAGTAACAAGTGAAATGCCAGCAGATAAGGGAAATTACATAGAGTCCCAAAGAAGGGTCTTGGCCTAAAACGTCTACCATTTACTCTTTTCCATAGATGCTACCGAACCTGCTGAGTTCCTCCAGCATTTTGTGTGTGTGTTCCTTTTGATTTCCAGCAGATTTCCTCGAGTTTTTGTTTTTACATGGAGCGAGCACGTGTGTTTTGTGTGCATGTGTTGGGTGGTTTTGCTCATAGGCATATCTACACATGTTGGTGTTTGTGTGTGTGTGTGTGTGTGTGTGTGTGTGTGTGTGTGTGTGTGTGTGTGTGTGTGTGTGTGTGTGTGTTTGTTTTACTCACTGTGCAGCATAGTTGGGTCTTGATTATCTTAGAAGTCCCACCACTTAGACTTAAAGACGTTTTTTCAACCCTCATTGTGAATTTTAGGGATCTGGATCTTTAGGATGCTCATGCACAGCTCTAGCAGTAACAGATCTGAACAATGTTCCATCAAAGTAAGACAACTTGGATGCTTTGACAATGACATTGGAGGAACACAATGAGCCAAACTTTTTTCTGGAGCGACAAACTGGTAGTGAACTGCTATCATTATGGAATCAACTTTGCCACTTAGAATGAGCTATTTTGGCATCTCAATGAGATTAGTGAATGTCTCATAATCCCTGCCTCAATATAACACTGTCTACTATTGTCAGTGCATACATTTCAACCATGCAACCTACTGATGTGGCCAAGAGCTTCTGCTCTAACCTTGAGAAGAAAAAACATAGTCTGCAATCCAGTGGGTAAAGAACTGATCCTCCTAGGCAACTTCATTGCTGGAGAAAATGAGATGCATTTCTCTGGTAAGGAAGGAGTAGTAAAAATATAGTGAACAGACTTGTCATAACCAATAGCCTGTTGCATCAGAGAGACAAGTGCAAGAAGTCGTAACAGCCCTCAACCAAATTCTGGCACCTGTAATATTATTGTATTATCCAAGATTGTAATAGTGCATATGAAATGCTCAAGTAACGGAGATGAATGAGATTTGTTTAAACATTCACAAGTGCTTGAGTAGCTAAGTCAGATAATACTTCAGAAATTGTGCATTTATTTGGTCTGACTAGTTCAAGTGTTACCAATAATTCTTACATTATCTGCCGTTACTACATTAAATATGGTTCATGGCAAATTAAATGACAGAAGAAATGAGCAGAGTGCTTGTACACTTACTATTTTTATTCTTGCCACACAAGAGTAAGTCAAAATATTGTAAACAAAAAAAAGCACAGAAATACCACAAAGAGCTACTTCCTCATATAAAGAAATCAGCAGGAAATAACAATCTACTGACAGCTGCGCCTCACCATTAGATTGATATCTCTCTTCTAGCACAATTGAAACAAAATATTTCAAGGCAATTTGTTGCTATAAGAACGCTATTTGTTTAATACAAATTATTTTAAGTAAAAGAATTATGTAGATATTTTTAAAATATTATCATTATGTTGAACTGATAAATTAAAATTTTAGCAGTAGCTGTTAACCTTGAGAGGACAAACCAGGATAAGACTTGCATAGTGAACGGCAGGGCTCTGAGGTGTGCTGTAAAACAAAAGGAGCTGGGAATAAGGATCTATAATTCCATGGAAGTGGCATTACAGGTAGATAGGGTTACAAAAAGAGCCTTTGGCAATTGGTCTTCATAAATCAGGGCTCTGATTACAGGATACACACAAACTGCTGGTGAAACTCAGCAGGTCACACAGCATCTATGGAGAGATGAAAGTTCTCAGCCCAAAATGTTCACAATTTGTTTCTCCATAGATGATGCCTGACCTGCTGTGTTCCTCCAGAAGTCTGTGTGTGTTATTCTGGATTCCTAGAATCTGCTGAATTTTTTGTTTTATTGATTACAGGGGTTGGGATGTTATGTTTAAATTGTACAAGATGCCGGTGAAGCTGAATTTATAGTATTGTGTGCTGTTCTGGTCATCTACCTACAGGAAAGATATCAGTAAGCTAGACAGAGTGCAGAGAAAATTTACAAGCATGGTGTCAGGATTTGAGAACCTGAGTTATAGGGGAAGGTTGAATTGGTTAGGACTTTATTCTCTGCAGCACAGCAAAATCAGGGATAATTGTATCGACATATCCAAAATTATGAGGTGTATAGACAGGAAAAATGTATACAGGCTTTTTCCCTTCAGGTTTGATGAGACTAGAACTAGAGGTCATAGGTTAAGGGTAAAAGGTGAGATATTTAAGAGAGGTGGTGCAAATGTGGAATGAACAGGATTAGTAGATGCAGATTCAAGATTCTAGATGAAATTTCAAGGTTTAAGATAGTTAATATCATTTTTAGTACACAAGTGTAAAGAGCTAGATAATTGTTACTCCAGCTTTGATGCAGCAAAACAAAAACTCAGTAAAATAAAGAACACAATGATAATAAAAAAACACAATAAATATAAATACATAATCTATCTAAATATATAGATTGATTGTATGTCCATAAAGTGACGCTGGGCAGAGGAGTGTCTGTACGTAAGATGACTGACAGGAAATGATAAAGCAGTGGTGGCTGTAGGTGTGGAGTTGTTGATTAGCCTTGCAGCTTGGGGAAGGTAACTGTTTTTGAGTCTGTTGCCCCAGGCATGGATGCTATATTACCTTCTCCCTGATGGGAGTGGGACAAACAGTCCGTGAGCAGGGTGGGTAGGATTTATCATGATATCACTGTTTTTTATCTGGCACTTTTCCTCATATATATCCATGATGGCAGATAAGCTGGTGTTGATGATGCATTCAACAGTTTTGACTACCCATTGTAGAGTCTTCCTGTCCACAGTTGTAACATTTAAGAGAGGTCTGGGTAGGTATATGGAATGGAAGGGGTCTGGAGGGATCTGATCTGGGTGTAGGTAGAGGGGACTAACCAGAAAATCCAGTCGGAATGGACTAGATAGGATGAAGGTCTGTTTCTATGCTGTAGTATTCGATGATTAGAATTGAATGACACACTGGTAGAGGGCATGGTTCAAATACCTGCTGGAATATAGTACTGTGCAGCAGCAGTACAGTGCAGTACCTAAAATTAATACATATGTCGTAGGCAGGGAGAGGGGAATCATCATTGGGATAAGGAGAAGGGAGAAGGGAGGGAAAGGGAAGCACCAGAGAGACATTCTATAATGATCTATAAACCATTTGTTAGGAATCAGATTAGCTTGTTTGGTGTCTCAGGGTTGGGTGTGTCTGCACCAGCGCCAACTACCTGCATCTGGCACTCTGCCACCTGTCTCATGCCGTTCCCACGGTACTCAACCCTTACCATTTCCAACATGCTTTGCTCTCACTTTGCTCCACATTGACAAATACAGTACCATGCAAAACTCTTAGTTGCAAAACCTGGCTATATATATGTGCCTAAGTTCAAGGTGTGTTTTATGTGTGCTGGTTTAAAATGGCACTGCTGGGGGTGAGAGACAACTTACTAGAAGTTAACAAAACAAGAAATACAACTAAATGCTTTATTAATAACACTTTTTCTTAAAAAAATATGGTGAATTATCACTGCAAATGATGTAGAGGTGAGCGAAGGTGAGTCTGAGCCAAGGGTCTATGCTAGCAGGTACAAAGTCAAGGCATGTTTGAGGAGAAGTCAGTTGAGGCATATTTGAGATTAAGTTGGGTTGAGTGGAGTGAAGAAGTGTCAGAGTGGAGGAGAGGCAGATTCGGGCCCTGTCCACCTAAACCGAGAGCGAGGTTTGATCAAACTAAGCACCGGGCCAATTTGGAAAGGTTGGGGGACAGGCTGAAACGTGGCTCTGAGGTCCAGGTCCAGTTCTAAAGAGTGAGGAACAACCTGATGTTTGGGTGATTTAAATACCAGGCCAAATGGATTGAAAAGGCAGGGTGTCAAGACCAGAGGCCAGGGTCGGGCCAGTTCTGCTCACTGCTCTGCAACGTTTACTCCGCTCTTCACTGCACCGAGGCCGAGGCTGTAGGTCTGCTCCAGGCTTCATGTCTGCGTTCACTTCGTTATGTGCCAAACTGAAACTGAGGCTGTGAGCCTGCTCTGGCTGCTCCTGGTTTTGTGTCTGGAGGACTCACTTCAATCTAAGTGCTATTTGCTTACTTATATTGTTTGTACAATTTGATTTTCTCTCTCTCTGTACATTGGGTGTTAGTCAGTCTTTATTCTTAATTTTTTGGGGTTTCTTGTTTTGTGGCTGTAAGGAGATGAATATTAAGATTGTATAATGTATACATACTTTGATAATAAATATGCTTTGAACTTTAACAGTTTTGCACACTACTGCAAGTTTTGAATTTTGGAAAAACTGAGTGAATGAAACTGAGTGTCAACTCCAAGGTTTATTTGAAAGAAAGATTTATTCTGTGTCGGTCTACTTGCCTGTTTTAACCACTCTCCTCCACGTCCAACCATTGATGCAATCTGTAATTTTCCCTCTTGCCATAGGATCACATACTAATCATAAAGTCATAGAGCACAGAAAGAGGACTTCTGGCCCACCGAGTTTTGTCAGTTATGAAGCACCCATTTATACTAATCCTATACTACTTTTATTTAAATCACCCTATAATGGGATTCTATCACTCACCTACACACTAGAAGCATGTTATAGTGATCAGCTCAGAAATGAAAATGCACATTTTTCACTGTGGAATGAAATTGGAACACTGCAAGGGATTCCAGTTGGTCATAGTGAGAATATGCAAATTCCATACAGACAACACTGGAAATCTGGATCAAACTGGGATGTTGGAACTGCAAGTCAACTGTTCTACTAGCTCATTCACTGTAACATCAATCGGACCTTCATCACCTGAGCCCTCAGCTTTTTGTACTCCAGCTGGACAACTCTTCTCAAATTCTTAGCTTCTTACCTGCCTTGTTTTTTTCTCCATTAAGCTAGTTATATCCTCTCTTGGATAAATCTCTTTCTTTTCCTTGGGATGCCCCAAAGGATGCATTCAGGTCAGTGTGTGAGGGATGTCATCAATAACCAAAACTGCCCATCTTATTCACCAGCTCCCTATCTGATACCATACTGCAACTGGAAGCTGACCTCACTGATTTCCTTCCCTTCCAGCTCACTGTTACCATCTGTAGCTTCTTGGAGTCTGCCAGTGGATAAAGAATTTTTACTCTTCTAAAAATACTTCTTTAGATTGTGTATTCTCTTGCAAAATGCCCTGTCATCTGAAATCAGATGTGCAAAGTATCTGGGCTTAAGAGTGACAAATACTCTTAGGTTCTAACATGTCAGTTGATGGGCTCCTCTTCTGTCATGATGAGGCCACTCTCAAGTTGGTGAAGCAAATTTCTTATTCCATCTGGGTAGCCCTCATCTTGTTGGCAAGAACATCGATTTCTCTAGCTTCTGATAACTTTTCATTCTTTCCCCCTCTCTCTTCTTCCATTCCCCACTCTGGTTCCTATTTTACCTCTTCTCTTCTCACCTATTACCTCCCCCGATGCCCCTTCTCCTTCCCGTTCTTCCATGATCCACTCTCATCGCTATCAAATTCCTTCTTTTTCAGCCCTTTACCTTTTTCTACCCATCACCTCCCAGCTTCTCCCTTCATCCACCCCCCTTCCCATCCATCTAGCTTTAGCAATGCCCTCCTAGTTTGTACTCCTTCCTCTTCCCCACCTTCTTATTCTGGCTTCTTCCCAATTCTTTCCAGTCCTGATGAAGGGTCTTGGCCCAAAACGTCAACTGTTAATTGCTTTCCATAGATGCTGTCTGACCTACTGAATTCCCCCGGCACTTTGTGTGTGTTACCCTAGATTTCCAGCATCTGTAGAACCTCGTGTTTAAGAACTACAGTATTGACCTGACTACCACACCCCCAGTTGGCTATATTTTTTTGCTACCTTCTTTGACCAAATCACCATGAATGAACTTTTATTTGTGATAAATTAAAAGAAATGATACGATATGAGTATATTGAATAACTTTTGCTACAAGTCATAATTTTGCTTAAAGTAGTAAAAATAGATTGTGACAAATTTAAAGTTTTAGGTTGGATGAACTATTAAACAGCACTGTCATGGTGAAAGAATAAAAACTGCTTGGAAAAATTCTGTTATTTAACATAATAAGTAAACAAATACCATTCGTTATTATGCATGACAACAGAAAACAATGATTGGTGGTGAAAGTTAACAGATTTTTATATATTTTTCCCTTCTCATGATGATGCATCTGATGGTCATCTACTGATAAAACTGATGATAAACAAATTCAATATGGCAATATAATAGATTAATAACCCTGTACTACAATTAATTTTAATTTTCAAATGATGAAACAATATTGACAAACAAAACACTCTTTTGCTCCAAAAATGTCATTTTCAATAAAGCAGAGTTTTACTTATATTTTATATGCCAGTGTATAGTTCAATAGTTAAAAACAAGCTATTTCTTCAGAGCTACCACATCCAGTTCAAAACTATTACTATGAACAGCTAAAGCAATCATAAAATTGCTGGCTGGAGGTTTTCTGCATTTGCACTTGGCAGTATGCAGTTTTCCACACTTTAAATGTGAGACAAATGAGGGGTTGGCAAGCACAAGAGTGGAAAATCCAGGCTGCTACAAAAACAATGCCTAGATACAAAGCTCTAATTGAATCTTAGGACCCCATCACCTTACTGTCAATCAAGGATGTCTCTGGAACAATAATTATTACTTTATTTTATCTCAGTGACAGAAAGAAGAAATCCCATTTGGTTTAACTTTATTTATCAAATTCCTTGTTCCTCAAGATTTATAGAAATATACTGGGCTGATGAAAGTTTGTTTCTTTCAAACTGTTAATGCAGAAGTCACATCTAAATGTGAGGAAATATCTTAATCGCTTCAATGTTTTTGGTACTTTAAGTTTATTTTATTTAAATTTATTTTGCACCAGAGTTCAAAACAGTGCACACTAAAATCTGAATCCAGGACATTCCCACTCCTGCTGCTCCTCCTCAGAGTAAAGGTAGTGGAAATCTGGAACACTTTCTCTAAAAGCTTGTAGATTTTGAGTGAACTGAATTTTTCAAAAGTGGAAGTTGGCGGGTGTTTTTTGGTGAGGCACTAACATCAACAGATACAACCAAAGATGAATAAACATAATTGTGGTCCAGATCCACCAGGCCTGAATGGATGACAGAGTTGACTTTAAAGGCTGAACAATTTACTTCCATTCCAACAATATACATCTTTCAGCAAACATGTAACTGGCAAAGTCATAGATTCTAAGTCTAATGCATGATTCCACATGAAAAGGGTGCAGGGGTAGAAGCTTTTCCTTGCTGTTTGTTGTTCATGTATGACACTACAGAAGCTGAGCATTATATTCTTGGTCTGAAATGTGGTCCCAAAAAGAGTCCATGGATCTACCTTTAGCACTAACCACATATTTTGTCCCGGTCTCTAGACATGAGGTTGCCCATTTAAGACTAAAAGGAAAATATTTTTTCTTTTTACTCTGTGAGCTGTGAATAGTCAACTCCAGACAGTTATCAATGTTCAGTTGGGTAGCGTATTAAAAGATATGATAAATTAATTTTCAGATATTTAAGGAATCAATGAATATGGGAATCAAGTGATGATGAAGCAAAATAACCTGTCACCTGAATTACTTTATCTTCACAATTTTAATTTTATTATTTTGCCCTTTTATAGTTCCGCCTCTCCTCATCCCCATTCCTCAGTGACCAGAATAATGTTCACATTTCAGAATGAGAAGAAAAACCCATTTTAACCATTGACAGACAAACAGCCATGCTGTTACAGACTGACCATTTTAGTGATTCCAACATTGGTAAAAGATGATCATTGGCAATGGTGAAAAGTTATTTTTTTAAATTTGAATAATTAATAGCAGCTACATTGAAATAAAACAGAGGCTGAGGGTTAACTTGATTATGAGGAGCACAGATAGCTCAGATAGTCAGAGACTTTTTCTCATAGTAGGAGAATGTAAAATTAGAAGGCAGAGGGTTAAAGCAAGATTAGGGAAATTTAAAACAGATCGAACGGGCAAGTTTTTCCACACATTTTCTTCTGTGGGAGTTTTCTCCCACAATTTCATACATAAGGGAAAAAAATATTTTTTTTGGTTATATACAAATGAGCTAGAGGAGGTGGTAGAGGGAGTCAGTCAGACAGGTACTTGGATAGGAGAGGAGTGGAGGGATATGGGCTAATTGCAGACAAATGGGATTAGCATAGATAGGCATCATAATCAATATAGATAAGATGGGACATTGGGTCCATTTTTATTCTGTATAGGCCTTCGACTCTGATTCCCTGATGCATCTCTAAATTAATGTTTTTCTTCAAATGGAATTTGCGGCGTTGCATGTTTTTGGTTTTACTTATCTTATGGACTTTGAATGGATGCAACACATGATCATATTAAGTGTAGTACTGTTACACACAGTTACACTTTGGATGCATTGTGAATACTGTAACAATATCAAAAGAGATAAGCAAACTATTTCAACAGATGGCCCACAACACTCAATTTACTAAAATCTGATTATTCCAATCTAATAACTGTTACTTTCTTCACTGCCTAAATTACCTTACAAATAAAAGCTCATTTAGCTTGTAAGTTATTTTAAAATGAAAGCAGGGAGTCCTTCTCTGACTCAACAGCTCTGCACACAATAAAGGAGCAGAATACTAGAATCTGGCAAAATGTCAAGATGTCACTTATGTTCATATTGATGCAATGCCTGAAAGCCCGACTTAAAATAAAGAATTCTATTATTAAAATGGTTCTTGTGAATTTTGGTAACAAGAAAAGAAAAGGAAATTACCAACAAAGCAATGTCACATTATTTCTTTGCACAAAACTGGATGGTGGTAAGAACTTACACTGTAAAGAAAACCAAACAAGCAATGCATCACTGTATTAAGAATATTTTTGATCAGTCCCTTGATGAACACCTTTTATTAAATAGAAATAATTTATGTATTTTTAAACAATATGTCACAGTTAACTAAGATCTACTACATTTATCACTTTGTACAATAATATTTATTAACACTTATGAACAAAAGAATTTTTCCCAGTTCTTACCTTCCTTAAGACGATTTCCCCACTCATATGCATGGCCAGGTTGCTAAAATGGAGCAGCATCTGGTCTGTCGCTAACTGTTGTTCAATTACATCATCCCCATAAATCACAACAATAGCCACACAAACAAACAGGTGGAAGTAGTCAGTCTGCAAGACACATATGCATAAATGATATTACTAGCATACAGAAACTGTGCATGGGTGTTATTATTCAAAAATTCAAACATCAAATCAACAGGGCCAATATGCAGTTTCTCTTCAATAACTGAAATTCTAGCAGCAATTCTCTACATTTCATCCCCTCCACCCATTACAATTCTCCAAATGAAAATCCGAATTCATTCACTCAAATTCATTCAGGACTGAAATTAGGAATAGCATTAGGCTTTGAATAAAATGGAGAAATAATGCTAGTAAACATGGCCAATACTTGTACTCTCTTTTGATTTTGTGCTGCATATCTTTTATCTGTTTACTTCAAGTTCAAATTCAACTGTCATTTAACCATACACATGAATGCAGCTAAATGAAATAGTGTTCCTCCAGGGCTAAAGTGCACAACACAGTACCAAAATTCACACACAGCTCACAATACATCTGGCTAGAAATAATATTTAAGAATATTATGAATAATATTTAAATAATCAATAAAACACTGGCTGTGGGGCAGAGTAGGATTTTCTGATTGAGATAGCTTTTAAATTACACACCTCCACCTCTGTACTAGAGATGTTACAGGGAATGTTTAGCAGTCTTCAAATTTTTAATTTAAATTCAATAAATAGACATACTTTTGATTGTGAAGATCAGAATTGATCAGTGATAAGAAAAATAAGCTAGCTGGGTTACACTTATTGAACTGCAGATGCAGATCAGTGAATACCAAGGCAGGCAATATAACCCACTGAAAAAATAGTATTATTTGTAAAACTATACCATCTCTTTTAAAATCTTTGGGCACACACACATTTTTTTGGAACACTCTCTGAAGATTTTTTTTTATCAAACTGAAGTCTATGCACTGTCTTGTTTTCCAGCACCTCATGCTGATACAGCATTCGATCATTCCAGCAGCACAGCAAGAACATCTGCTGTAGGACTAGGTCCTATCGCACCTTCAATGAACTTAGTCTCTTCAGTGAATAGCCACAGTGGCTGTGAAGGAGGTTTTCTAGCAAGATGGGTTTAAACCAAAAGGAAACTTAAATTAGAAAGCACAGGATAAAGCAGGGACTGAAGTCAGAATTGCTTTGGCTGCTGTACTTTGGACTGTGGTCAACCCATTAATTAAAAAAAAAGGAATGGAAAAACAGTGGATAGAATTCAACACATCATTTTGAGCAGTAATCTTTTGATTAAAAAGTAGGGACTGGGGGCTGTGGTTGGTTGCTTTTTATGACAATATCTAGTGACTCTGAGAAAGCTCTGGCATTTACTTCCACCTCTTCCAATACCAGTTTCTGTTTGAGGGTTCAGTAGTATTCTGTTTCCCGGAGGCCTGAAGTACTGACCCAGGAACAAGAGTAATCACAAAGCTAAGGAACCATCATACAAAACAATCTGGTTCAATAGTTTTTATAGGAAGGAAATCTGTCATCATTACTCAGTTTGCTCTGCATGCAACTTTAGATGTGTCACTTGTATAGAAAATGTGATTCAGAATTGCCTCTTTAGTTTGGGCATTTAGGAATGGACTATTAATGACACCCTCACCAGTAATATCCACATTCCACAAAGAACCACAAATAAACACATTTAAAAATGGTAAGTCATTAAAATGAGTAAAGTATGATTCTCAAAAATAAGATTTTTTTTGTGTCTAGAGAGATCGTTAAGCAGTAATTGAGGCTTTTAACCTTTCTCCCAGATAGTTACAGGAATCTGAAACTCCCTTAAAGGCAATGAAAACAGTTCTTGAACATTCTGTAACACAGAAAAGTACAGCACAGGAACAGGTCCTTTGGTCCACCATGATTTCAAATTAAACTCATCACATCTGCTTACACATGGAACATATCTCTCTATTCACTGTTCACGTGTCTTTCTAAATACCTTATAAACGTGGCTATTGAATCGGCTTTTGCCACTTCCTCTGGCACCTGCCACTCTCAGTAAATAAAAAAAAATCATTGCCTCTCAAATTTTCTTTAAACCTTTGCTCTCTCATCTTAAACCTATGCCCTCTAGTATTTGACATTTCCATCTTCAGAAAATAAGACTATCTACCCTTTCCATGTTTCCCATAATCTTGTTACTATCGGTTTTCTCCTCAGTCTCTGACTCTCCAGAGAAAACAATCCAAGTCTGTCAAACCTCTCCTTCTAGGTCATGCCCCCAATCCAGGCAGCATCCCGGTAAATCTGTTCAGCACTCTCTCCAAAACCCAAACTTACTTTGTCCAATTTCTCATTCTAGTTAATACCCCCTAATTCAGCCAGCATCCTGGTAAGTGTTTTGCACCCTCTCCAGAACTCAAACTTAAATTCTTGACAGATTAATGCTTTAGGAGGATTACCCTGGAAATGATTGCAAGACAGTCTAAACAGTGAACAAATAAGGAACTGAGGAAACCAACTTTTGAGTTGCCATGTACGTTCTGCATAGTTCAGAAATGGTCAGCTTCTTGCTGTAATGGCAAATTTCATCATCACTGCTAATATATATACTGCAATATTATTATATTTTAGTGGGGATATTATGTGATGTGATATGAAGAAGAGGGATATGGGGCTGACTTGTGGTTGCAAAAACATAATGTTACAGCTGAGCTAGATATTTCTTTAGATTTCCTGTAATCAGTATTTTTCAGAGTTATTAGACTTGACATAGGCCTAAAAAATGGATGCCAACCTGATAATGAGCCCAGCATGCCTCCCAAATACGGAGTGCCTCTGTTTCAGGAAACTCGCGTTTAAAGCAGAGAAGAATCCACCGATGACAGAACAGCATCTGGAGCCCATCCTCACCCAAGGACACCAAGTGGTGGTAAAAACGGGGGTGCATCAATCTCAGCAACTCTCTTAGGTACAGCTTTAAAACAAAAAGTACTTACGAAAACTCTGTATTTTTAGAAAAACTAATTACATGCATGGATATAAAAGTTCATAATATTATTAAACTTAACAATAAGGTTAAAATAATCAATAGGTTAAGGAAGAATATTTGGCTTAAGGAAAGATAATTCTTAAGGATATCTTATATACATATTGAACAACCTTATATAATAATTTCCTTGATTAATCAAGGCATTAAAGATTACAGAGAGAAGACAGGAGAATGGTGTTGAGAGGGATAATATATAAGCCGTTATGGAATGGCAGAGGAGACTCAATGGCCTGATTCTGCTCCTATGTCTTATGGCCTTGTGAAGTATGCTCTATTTACGCTACACAATGCAATGGGTGCATTGGTATCCTAAATCGGATAAATTTTGCACTGCATGAAGGATTCGCAGACCCCATGCCAACACTGGAACACCAACACAAGGGGATGGTTTCTTACTAATCACTGAAATACTTTCCAAACTACTGGTGTAAATATTACAAAGTTAAATTTCAATGACTGTGCCCATTTAGCTGTTCAAGTTATTCTATTGCACACAGCCAAACCCAGCTGTGAAAATTAAAAAACCTGCTCAAGCTGTAGGCTGTAAATACTTATAAAAACAGTATTTACTGAAATATGACTGTGCTGCATTGTGCTGCATTGGAAATGATTTTTAAGGCTAATTATCCTGTAAAGTATTAAACAGAATTTGATGGATTAGATAAGAAATAGAAATGCCTCCAAAAATTACTTCAGCTTCATCAATCATCTTTACTGCCAGTCCAATCACTTCTCCCATCTGATTCAGCACTTACCAACTGTTTCTCCATATCATCATCCCGCGGAGAGCTGATGAAAATTGTATTCTGCATCAGTCCAACAAAACACCAAAATGTGTCGGATTCATCCCTGACTTCTGACAAGATTGGAGCCACCAGATCTGACATTCCCTGAGAGTAGCCTACCTCAGGGCTGTAAACTGCATAGTTCAGCAAAATTCTCCTGTGAAGAAATTCAGTTGCATAGACATGATTCATTTCAGGAGTTTATTCAGGGAAAAGAATCCCAGAATTTTGGTATGTTTAAAAATTGAAAATCCTTAATCTTTAAAACACAAAGACAAGTGCTGCCAGCTATGCCAGACACAGAAACTTATGAAATTGGAATGCTCTTCTTGCTCAGCCTTGCATGAAGGTAATTTCAAGGGGATGGGGAGGGCAGTGGAGGAGGGGATGGGGCATTGCTCTTGAACTATTGTAGCTTTCTTTGGTCAGCAATTTTCATAAGGAAGGAAATATGCAGGATTAAAGACTTCATAGTTGAACATACCCTTTTTAAAAATTAACTTTTTCAGAAACATTGCAACCCACTTCATGTGATTAAACTTTTTGAAAAACAGTTAACATTATTCCAACAAAGAGAGCACCAATTTAAAGTACATTAAATTAAAAATATGTGCAATAGAGCTAAAAAATTGTCAACCTGTAAAACTATTGTTCATCAAGTTGTAAATTTGAGAAGATACCACATTTCCATTTTTAGAATTTCCCTGTATGAAAATGCCACCTTTCTCCCAACTGGCCAAGATACATAAACACAGACAATTACCTCATTAATTCCACATTGGGGTTGTTTTCCCCTTTGAAGAACTGTTTGGATCGATCAGTTCGAACCACATCTTTATCAACAGTAAACTGAACTTTTCGCCAAAATTCTTCCTGCTCTTCAGGAGTCATTGACAATCTGCAACAGGGGGGTAATTTAAATCTCAATATATGACATTCAGCCATCATCCCATTTTCCCTCATCATCCAGTTCTCCAGCCATTGCCATCTGGCAACAAGATCTGGAATGATCTGTTAGACCACGTCTAACCATCACCAAACAGGTCTGCAAATATCTGCATCACAATTGTCACTGTCCTTCAATTAATATGTCAAAATAATTTTTTTAATACACATAAGTAAAACAGTTTTTACTTGTGTTTTGATTTGCACTGATGTGGTTAATACATGCTAACTGTAAAAACAAATAATTTTCCTTTTTATATTGGTAATTGTGCCATGCAGGTGAATCTTACTTAATACTGCACTTTGAAACCCAACACTGCTCCAGCACTATTTTACTGCTTGATATTATGCATATTTATAATTGTCAAATATTAATTTTAAATACCTTTAGTAATTGTTTCCCAGTTGATAACATTTCCTGAATTGAAATATTCCTTATAACAGTCATTAAATGTCCTTCTATAAAGTGTCTGAAGATCACATACAGTACATTCAATGCAGACATTGAAAATAACATGTACACACAATGATTCAGATCAAGCTCAAGCTAATTTTAACACTACAGATGAAAAACAACATTTTTTATTTATTCTTTGTGATTCTTATTTATTCTTGCTCTCACTTATAGATGATCTTGAATCATATCTTTGCATAAACATTCTCTGATGACTGGGAGATCTATTTTAATTTGCCTTTTATTTCCTCTTTGGATATAAACTCTTAACCTCATGACATATGACATTGTTATTTAGATGAATTTCAGATGACTAACCAGCTTTACCACAATGTGGCACACTTTTCTTAAGCTCTAACAAGGCTCTCCAAAAAACCCCAGAATAAATCAAGTACAGCAGAATGAAAAAAAAAAGGCAAAAACTATCAGTTTTATGCAAGCTACAAAGTATATTTGCATTATTCTAAAGATTACTAACAACACGAAAGCAAGCATTCACATGATTTCCTAAAACAGTCACGGTTACATTTATTTACACTAGTAAAATTTATTAAGACTTACTCTGACCCTGATTCTTTCTCCCAGATATCAATTATCTAAGTGACACAACACAGATATTTTGCATGAATAAGCAGCAATGTATGTCCTTTGATAGTTTGAACATTGTTAGTCTGTTAATCATTCTAACTGGCATTAAAAGTTATAAAAGTAGAAATTTTTTTGAAATTATTGCAGGGCAAAGGTTGGAAATGTCAGAATTGTTAACATTTTTTAATGTACTATTGTTTCCTTGTCCTTATATCCCCCTTTTCTCTTTCAATCTAATCTTGTAGTCATACAGCACAGAACCCTTAGGTCAACTTGTTCATGCTGACCAAGATGTCATCAAAGCTAGTCCTATTTGCCCATGTTTCACCTCTAAATCTTTGCCATCCATGCACTGATCCAAATATCTTCTAAATGTTGTTATTTTATCTGCTGCAACCACTTCCTCTGGCAGTCACTCCATACATATACACCACCTTCTATGTGAAAAAGCTCCCTCTCATGTTCCTACTAAATCATCAGCCCTCTCACTTTAAACCTATGCTCTCTTGATTTCCCATCTCAAGGACACAGAATGTATACATTCACCCTATCTCTTTCCCCTATGCTCTTATACACCTCTATAAGATTACCCCTCAGTCTCTTAAAGTCCTAGCTGTCCAATCTCTCCCTATAACACATACCTACAAACTCTGGCAACATCCTTGTAAATCTTTTCTGCACTTTTTCCAGCTTAATTCCATCTTCCCTAAAGCAGGGAACCAAAACCAGACACAATACTCCACACAAAGCTGCAATGTCTCAACTTCTAGTTATTGCTCTGAATAATGAAGGCCAGCATGCCAAGTTTTCTTCAATATCCTGTCTTCCTCTGACACTATTTATTCCAACACACTCTTGTTTATTTATACCCACTTCTATGTCAATAAAATCAGAATCAAGTTAAATACTATCGGCATACGTCGTGAAATTTGTCTTTGCGGCAGCAGTACAATGCAATACATAGTAATAGAAAAAACCTGGCAGAGTGAAAGGCCCATACAGGGTCCTGGTAAAATGTAGGACCTGAGTTGATTTACTGAGGACTGTGATTTTATTTAAAATAGCTGTAAATCTACAATGAGAGGTGATGTAAAGTAAGTAGATCATGTGCGTGTTTGTGTTTGTATGTAGTTGTACGTACATGCTCTTTGTGTTTTCTTTCTCTTGCTCCTACTCTCTTCTACCCTGGTATTGTTAACATAGGTATTTACCATTGTGCAGTGAACTGTGGACTGATAGCCAATGCTTGTTTGCAGATATGTGTTTGTTCAATAAAGTTTTTAAAAAACTGTGAATTACAGAATGTCTACACACACACACACACACACAAATATATATTATTTTCTAAAAATAGTTAAAATAAGCCTTTGACAAGATGCCACATGAGGCTGCTTACCAATTTACCTCATGTCTGTGGTATTACAGAAAAGTTACTAACATGGTTAGAGTATTGGCTGATTGGAAGGAGGCAGCGAGTGGGAATAAAAGGATCCTTGTCTGATTGGCTGCCGGAGACGAGTGGTGTTCTGCAGGGTCGGTGTTGGGATCACTTCTTTTCATGCTGTATATAAGTGATTCAGATGATGAAATGGATGGCTTTGTTCCAAGTTTGCAGATGATACCAAGATTGGTGGAGGGGCAGGTAGTGTTGAGGAAACACAGGTAGGATGCAGAAGGACTTCGCCGGATTAGGAGAATGGGCAAGGAAATGGTAAAATGAAATACAATGCTGGAAAACGCATGGTCATGCACTTTGGTAGTAGAAATAAATGTGGGGACTATTTTCTAAATGAGGAGATAATCCAAAATCTGAGATGCAAAGGGACTTGGGAGTCCATGTGCAGAACACCCTAAAGGTTAATTTGCAGGTTGCGTCAGTGTGGTGAGGAAGGCAAATGCCATGTTAGCATTCATTTCAAGCGGTCTAGAATACAACAGCAGGGATGTGATGCTGAGGCTTTATAAGGCACTGGCGAGGTATCACCTTGAGCATTGTGAACACTTGGGCTCCTCATCTTAGAAAAGATGTGCTGGTATTGGAGAGGCTCCAAAGGAGGCTCACAAAGATGATTCCAGGAACATTTGATGGCTCTGGGCCTGTACTTGCTGGAATTTAGAAGGATGAGGGGGATCTTATTGAAACCTTTCAAATGTTGACAGGCCTAGACACCGTAGATGTGAAAAGGATGATTCCCATGGTGGGAGAGTCTAGGACAAGAGGGTACAGCCTCAGGATAGAGGGGTGTCCACTCAAAACAGAGATGTAGAGAAATTTCTTTAGCTAGAGGATGGTGAATTTGTTGCCACATGCAGCTGTAGAGGCCGGGTCGTTGGGTGTATTTAAGGCAGAGATTGATAGGTTCTTGATTGGACATGGCATCAGAGCTTATGGGGAGAAGGCCGATAAATAGAGTTGAGGAGGAGAACAAAAAAAGGATCAGCCATGATTGAATGGTGGAACAGACTCAATGGGTCAAATGGCCTAATTTCTGCTCCTATGTCTTATGGTTAAGTAGTGCAAAAATATAAATACAAGAAGTAGTGAGATAGTGTTCAAGGGTTAAATGTCCATTCAGAAATCAGATGGCAGAGGGGAAAAAGCTGTTCCTGAGTCACTTGAGTGTGCCTTCAGGTTTCGGTACCAATGTAGCAATGAAAACATGACATGACCTGGGTGAAGGGGGTCTTTAATGATGAACGCCACCCTTTTAAAAAATATTTATTTGTGGAAATTTTAGAAAATTACAAAGAATAAATGTGATGATAAATAGTGAGAAAAATAATATTAACCCTCCCCCCTCCCTCCTTTTTGAGGCATCACTCCTTGAAGATGTCCTGGATACTAGGGACATTAGTGCCTCTGGTGGAGCTGACTAAGTTTACAACTCTCCACAAGTTCTCTCAATCCTGTACAGTAGCATCCCCTCTACCCCCATACCAGATGGTAATGCAGCCAGTTAGAGTACTACATCTGTAGAAATCTGTGAGTGCCTTTGATGACATACCAAATAAACTCCTAATGAAATATAGCCACTGTCATGCCTTCTTTATAGCTGCATCGATATTTTGGATCCAGGTTAGATCCTCACAGGCACAAATTTGAAATTGCTCACTATTTCCACTTCCTCGATGAGGACTGTGTGTGTTTCTTCATCTTACCCTTTCTGAAGTCCACATTCAGTTCCTTGGTCTTACTGAGTGCAAGGTTGATGCTGTGACACCGCTTAACTAGCTGATATATCTTGTTCCTGTACACCCTCTTGTCACCATCTGAAATTCTGCCAACAGTGGTTGTGTTTAGCAGCAAAATTTATAGATGGCATTTGAGCTGTGCCTACCGCAGTTGTTGGTGTAGAGTAGAGCAGTGGGTTAAGCACACATCACTAAGGTGCATTAATGCTGATTATCAGCAAGGAAGAGATGTTATTTCTGTTGGATCATTTGATCCAAAGTCCATCAGCCACTCATCTTGCAACATTTGCTTGTCTCCTTTGGTCAACTCTGCCTTCATAACAGCAAGCTATAAAATCACGTGAAATAGGAACAGGATTGGGCTGTTCACAAACTTGCTATTGCAGCTTATTCCACCATTCAAATAGTTCATGATTGATCTGATGGACTCAGCTTTACTTTTCCACCTGTTCCCTATGAAGAACAAAAGTCTATCTCTTTTGGCATTAATTTTGTTCAATGTATCAGCTCTTTGGGATGAAGAATTTGAAATAATTCTGATGTTCCAAAAGAAGGAATTCCTGCTCATCTCTTAAGTGTGCTCCACTTTGCCACTCAAGGGACGTGTCATTCAATCCAATATCCATTAGCGACTCATCTTGCAACATTTACTAGTCTACTTTAGGCAATTCTGCCTTAGTAAGAACTAGCTAAACTCTCAGGACAATCATGTTATGATTGCTCTTTCCAGAAGATCCTCTAACCTTGATATCTTAATTGTGAATCAATGCACGTGACCAGAGTTTAAAAAGTGGTTCCTTAACTGGTTCTACATTATATTATTTTGAGAAATTGTCCTGACTACTGTCCATGAACTCATCCAAATTTGCTCTTTTCCACAATTGCTACCTGGCCTGCTGAGTTCCTCCAGCATTTCATGTGTGTTGCCTGCTTCATGTCATTTTCTTCCCTTTACCAATCTGATTTGTTCAACATATTGATTATTAGAGTATCACAATGATTACAGTACTTGCTTTGCAGATCACTATTAACTTATTGATTTATACTGCCCTATTATTGTACATGATTTCCACCAAGTTTGTGATTGAAGACTCATCAGTAATGTCTCTTACCTCTCACTTCAGGAATTTGTCAGGATGTTGCTCCCTTTTAATTTTCATTAATATAATTAGTGATATACTATTAAATATCCAATCCTTTATTATCTCAATTTTTTATTGCTTTGTATCTTTTTACTCTTGTTAATTTTGTTTCTTAATATTCGCATTACATCATGGCTATTGCATGGAAGGATGCCATTTGTCCCAACAAGACAACATTAGCCCACTGGAAGGACAATCCAGCTAGTCCACTTTCTCCTCATAACGGTGTAAATTCTTTCAAGTTCAAGTTTAATTATCATTCACTCATTCATGAATATAGCCAAATGAAACAGAGTTCCTCCAGGGCCAAGGTGCAAAACACATTACCAACAGCACACAGTACAGAGCACAAGTAGCACATATAGTTCCAATTTCAGAAAAGCAGACATTCCCAAACAGAGAAAAAAATATATATATACACCCCACGACCCTGAGTGGCATGACTGTAAAATTGTAGAATTAAGTTGTCTTTCCACAATGTGAACACTGGAGGGCAGCACCAATGGGAGAGAACAGGCCTAACCTAGTACAGATTCCAGCATGCCCACAGAGGCTCTTCCACACCGCTTTGGCATCTCCTCTCCTGGTCAGCTGCAACAGACAACCCAGTGGCCTTAGCCTAGATCTAGTCCTTGCCACAAAAAGGGCAACGCAGTTTCCTACCGTGGGTCTCTCCAAAGAACGAGTGAACCGGACTTGCAGTATTCTACATTACCAGTGTCCGACAGGGTCTTGCAATCACAATCGTATAATTATCCAGCTCTATTTAGCTACAATCAAACATGCTTCTACAGTGCCCTCTCATGCAATTCAGACTCCAATCACTAGGTTAAAAAATTGCTTCAGGTCATTTACAAGAGAAAATCTGCAAATGCTGGAAATCCAAACAACACACACAAAATGCTGGAGGAACTCAGCAGGCCAGGCTGCATCTATGGAAAAGAATACAGTCAACATTTCGGGCTGAAACCCTTCAGCAGGACTTTTATTTCTCTCCAGTCCTGCTGAAGGGTCTCGGCCCAAAACATCGACTGTGCTCTTTTCCACAATTGCTACCTGGCCTGCTGAGTTCTTCCAGCATTTCATGTGTGTGCCTGCTTCATGTCATTTTCTTTCCTTTAATCTAAGTGCCCTAATCCATGGTGCTTCTCCCACTAAGAACAGTTTTCATCTATCAATTCTGTCTGCAACTTTCATGATTTTAAACACCCATTGCTATTGACACAGTAGGTCAACGGCAGACACAATCTCAAAGGCTCTCCACATGACTTCAGACCACCTGGACAACACAAGCACCTATGTCAGGATGCTGTTCATCGACTACAGCTCAGCATTTAATACTATCATTCCCACAATCCTGATGGAGAAACTGCAGAACCTGGGCCTCTGTACCTCCCTCTGCAATTGGATCCTCGAATTCCTAACCAGAAGACCACAATCTGTAAGGATTGGTGATAACATATCCTCCTCACTGACAATCAACACTGGCGCACCTCAGGGGTGTATGCTTAGCCCATTGCTGTACTCTCTGTATACACAACTGTGTGGCTAGGCATAGCTCAAATACCATCTATAAGTTTGCTGACGATACAACCATTGTTGATAGAATTTCATGTGGTGACGAGAGAGCATACAGGAATGAGATATGCCAACTAGTGGAATGGTGCCATAGCAACAACCTGGCACTCAACGTCAGTAAGACGAAAGAGCTGATTGTGGGCTTCAGGAAGGGTAAGACAGAGGAATATATACCAATCTTCATAGGGGGATCAGAAGTGGAGAGAGTGAGCAGCTTCAAGTTCCTGGGTGTCAAAATCTCTGAGGATCTAACCTGGTCCCAACATATCGATGTAGTTATAAAGAAAGCAAGACAGCATCTATACTTCATTAGGAGTTTGAAAAGATCTGGTATGTAAACAAATACATTCAAAAACTTCTATAGATGTACTGTGGAGAGCATTCTGACAGGCTACATCACTGTCTGGTAAGAGGGGCTACTGCAAAGGTCCGAAATAATCTGCAGAGGGTTGTAAATCTAGTCAGCTCCATCTTGGGTACTAGCCTACAAAGTACACAGGACATCTTTAGGGAGCGGTGTCTCAGAAAGGCAGCGTCCATTATTAAGGACTTCCAGCACCCAGGGAAGGCCCTTTTCTCACTGTTACCATCAGGTAGGAGGTACAGAAGCCGGAAGGCACAAACTCAACAATTCAGGAACAGCTTCTTCTCCTCTGCCATCCGATTCCTAAATGGACATTGAACCCTTGGACAGTACCTCACTCTTTTTTAAATATACAGTATTTCTGTTTTTTGCACATTTTTAATCTATTCAATATACGCATACTGTAATTGATTTGTTTATTACTAATATTTTTTTTCCTCTTCTATATTATGTACTGTATTGAACTGCTGCGACTAAGTTAGCAAATTTCACTTCACACGCTGGTGATAATAAATCTGATTCTGATTCAATCAGATCACTTAATTTCCTATGTTCCGACAAGAACTTCACCCCCCCCCCCCCCAACTCCGCCGCCTCAGTTTCTCTGGTTTATCCACATAACTGACATCCCTATCCCTAGAATCAATTTAGTTCCACTCAAATAAACCCTCTTCAAAGCTTTAATATCTCTCATAAAATGTGGGGGCAGGAATGGGCATAATGATCCAGATGTTTCCAAACCAGTAATTTATAAAGCTTCATAATAACTTTCTTGCTCTCATGCTTCTCTATTTTGCTTACCACAGCTTCCTCAATCTTAATTAACTATATGCAAGTCCATTATATGGAACTTGCATTCTTGTCCTTTCTACCATTGCAGCTGTTCTTCACAACTAGATACTACCAAATTATTATGTTGCTAATGGTCCATAGATTGCTGTATTGTCAATCTAGTACGTTCTTATCTTTCATTAATCTGGTGTTGTTTAATAAAGGCATTTTGTTATTACTTCCTATGTTGTTCATTTTTCCTCTTTTTGTTCTGACCTATTCTCTAATGGTTTCCATAATGGTATTATGGTTTCCTTACTTTTTGGCCATTACTATTTCTTCCCATTTGTGCTTTTGCGTTGGAATACTTTTCTAAAATTCTATTTATTCTTTCTTCAAAGTTCTTAACACAAGTTTGACTTAGGCACTAAACACTCTAATTACACATCATCTTGCTGGCTCCACTCTTAAATTTACCCCATATTAGGAAATTACAAGCTGAATTTTAAGTAATGGCAGTGGAATAAAAAATTCTTAAGCTCTGAAGAGTTATTACCTCTTTTGCTCGAGTTCCTCATATTCCAAACGTTTCTGAATACGGAGAGCTTCTCGTTCTTCTGATGTTGACTCACAGCTGTAAAACTGTAACAGAAATGGCCAGACCTCTCCACGGATTGCAGGATCAATACCACCAAAAAATATTGCCTTTAAAAGAAAGACGCAGAAGTGCTCATGATTCCTTTCCATACCTATAGCTATTTTTATTTACCAAATACTCCTTAATTAAAATAACGAACTAACATTTGTTGTGGAGAAATAAGCAGGGATATCTTCTGTCCAAGCAAAAGACTATTATCGGTAGCAAAGGCATGCAACTCTAATTATTTTTGTATGTAGCCTAAAAGTAGTTTTCATGACTAACAAAATCATTTAGTCTGAAAATCTTTAAAGTTCACATGACAAAACATTTCTTATAAAGAATGTGACGATAGTGTCCCACAGTTGAAATACAGTTTTTGAAGGAATTTTACAAGCATGAATTTTACAAACCAAATTTAAAGCATTCCAATCAACCATGCCAATAGGAATAAAAATTTCCTGGCAGGCAGAATTTAGTTTTCAACAACAGCAAGCAAATTTCATCTCTTTGTTTAGAAGGATTTACTGGCTTTGGAGTTAATGCAGATTTCTAAGATAGGCTTTTAAGATGATGGTGTCCTTTGAAGGGCATTTGAGAAAGTTTATCCTTTTCAACAGTAGAGAATTGGTAGTAATTGTAGACTATGTAGGTGGCGAATGAGTATCAGCATTACATCGAATGGTGAAACAGGATAAAATGCTGTATGGTCTACTCTTATTTCTATTGTTTACTTTATATTCCTATGATTAGTTGTAGGAATTTTGTATGAGGAATAGTTGGTGTATTCGTCCATGTGTGTTTATGCATCACATTTGATATCATATTGCAAAATACCTAGATTCTGGAAACAAAACTGAATAAATAAAATATATATCATTGAAGCATCTCAAAGGTCACAATCAAGTACTGAAGTGTGGTCACTTATGAATCTCAACATTACAGCTAATTTACACAAAGCAATGAGTTAAATATGCACTCTGATAAGGGGTAAATGTCCAGTCATTTCATGAACTCTCTTGATAAGTTGTATGAGAATTCCATTAATGGATCTTTTACATATACCTGAACAGACTAATAACATCTCATCCAAATGGCTATGCATAACTTGCTCAATACTACACTCAAGTGTCAGCCTAGAATAACAGCTTCCATTTACATAATGCTTTTAATGCAGCAAAACATCCCAAACACTTCACAGGAGTGCTATCAAACAACATATTGACATTGAGCTATGAGGAAGTATTAAGGCAGATAATCAAACCCTGGTTAGAGAAATAAATAAATAAACAAGGAAAAGAAACAAAAATGTTTTGGGACAGAATTTAAGAATGTAATGCTGGCAGCTGAAGAAACAATCACTAGAAGAGGAATTAAATTTGGGGATTCTCAAGAGACTGTAAATGAAGATTGGCTAATATCTAAGTACCAAAAACAAAAGAGCACAGGTTTAAGGTGAGTGGAAGGAGTATTAAAGGTGATCTGAGGGGCAAGTCTTTTTTAAACTACACTGCAACACACTACCAGTGGAGAGGGTGAAATCAGATACAATTACTATATTTAAAAGGCATTTAGAGAGACATACAAGTAGAGAAGGCTTAGGAAGATATGGACTAAATGGGATTGATATAGATGGACAGAGAAATATAGAGCACAAAACTGGATCCATTGGCCCTCCAAATCCATATTGGTCTAACAGTAAATGGCTCCAGTAAAATAGAAGGACAAAACTACCAGGGAAATCAGAAAATAAGAATCTGAATTTTAATTAAACAAAATAGAGGTTCCATTTAACAAGGATCAAAAGAAAGGTCAGTAAGCACAGATGTGATGGGTGAAGACACAGGTGGTGGAATTTTGGATAGCAAATTCATGGAATGAAGAACAAGGAAGGTCAGATAAAATGCATTGAATTAGTCAAGAATTGCTGTAACAAGGATATGGATGTTAGTAACAGATCAACTGAGGAAGGAGAGTAGTTGGTCAATTTTGAAAAGAGGTAGGCTTAGTGAAGGCACTGAAAGAAAGTATTAAATTGAACTCAAGATTGTGAATAGTCTGATTCAGTTTCAGATACCACAAAGAGAATTTGCGTCACTGGCAAGGAAATTTAATTTGTAACTGAGGCACAAGACCATGGCTTTGGTCCTCACAAATTTTCCATCCATTCACAAGGATTTTCAAAAAACACATAAAACTTATGGAAAGCTCATTTGGTAAGGTAGGAATGGTAGCAGGAGTTAAGATGCCAGAATCGTAAATGTAACCCTTCTTTTTGGATAAAGTTGAAGACAATAGCATAGAAATAAGAAATAAGAGATCAAGAATTATTTCTCAAAGGACATGAGGAATATCAGTATACCAGTGGAATTGGAAGTAATTGTAGCAATTCTTGACATAAATAAATAAATAGACTAAATTGGCAAACACACTTTCATCTAGTTGAATGATCATATAGGGCATTGAGGTTCATGAAATAGTCAACCACAGTGGGGACTTGAGGTCAATTTGAGGAGGTAAAACAGATTGCATCCTTAAAGCAACTGACCTCTGCAATTCCATCAGTAACCCAGAAATAAAACTGATTTAAATAAATAATCTAATTACTAAATAAATATCCCACTAAGACACATTTTCCTGTTTATTAACCAACAAACCCCCTCATCATACCACCATGCCAGAAACAATTGGGGAATCTGTGGAGTATTTAAAAACACAAGTTACACTTCTTAGAAAAATATGTCCCAAACTAACAGTTTTTAAAATATCAGCCTAATATAAAGCAGAGCACTATTTTACTGTTATTTGATCTTTACAATACATAATAATTGATCAGAGCTACAGTTCAGAAATATACTGAGGTACTCAGTGCCTAAGTTAGTACACTGCAGCTGTCAGTGAATATTTGTATTTTCATTTAAGAATCTCTTCAGATAAATATTGCCTTCTTCCTGCTAATCTTGGCTGGGATTTCAGCTGTGCCAAGAGCATCACTGTCTTGTTGTCAAGACTCCACAGGCCACACATTTTCTGCAGGTCATCACTAATCTTCTTCCTGCTGGTGTAGAATCTCCCTAACTCTAGTTGTGAAAACTTACTGCTTCTCAAATTCCAATCAGAATCATGACTGTCACATGTGAATGAAGCTGGGCAGGGACTAGCAACTGGGATAAAAACTAGGCTTTGAGCAAAGAAATCTCTAACTGAGGCATTGATTAAATAAAGCCAATATAAATAAAGGATAAGCAGAAAATAAACAAATATTACATTAATACTATATTTTTAACTCATACATCTCAGAATCTAGCCATGATAAATACAAGGTGTGTGTGTGTATTATATACCTGCTATAAGCTAGCCCATATTAATAAATACATTTTAAAACAGAGCTCAGAATACCACAGACTTTTCATAGAATATATTTTTTCTCTGCATGGATGACTACTGGTTCATTTAGAGGATGATCCCGGGGCATCTTGCAGCTAGAAATCAGAGATAGGTGTAACAATCTCACTATAAGCCGCTCTGCTGACCAGCAGGATAGAAGACATGCTGCTGGGATAATAGCAGTGCAAGCACAGTACGGTCGTATAGCACAGGCAAATCTGATGTTAAATATGAACATTGGAAATTGCAATAGCAAAACAATAATAATAAGACTGACAAATGTTCTTCAGTATTCTGATTCCTATTCCATATAAATGCTCAGATTAAGAATCACTGACTGCCAATATTCAGGTGTGGATTTATGCTAACTTCACTGCAATAAAACTGACATTAAAAGGTGCAATTACAGCTGAATGCATCTGAGGGAACACATTCCCTGTCTGGGGTAGTCATTCAAAAGACAACAGAAAGCCAAATGGCACAGAGCAAAAATAAATGCAGATACATTAAAAAAAAGGATGTACATTTTTTCCTCTAAAAAAAAAGATCCTCAACTACTTAATATTCTCTTCAGCAGACCCAGGGTGAGAGGATGGGTAGGAAACTGCAGACTTTTTCATGGTTTCTCTGCCAATCCTCATCTGTGGCCAGCTGGTACGATATGCTAGAGCTAGATTGTGATATAAGACACAGCCAAATTTTCATGCTTCCTTTTGACAAGGCACCTCATTCAGTACCGTGTCCAATGCTGAAGCCAAGTTCAGCAGTTAGCTGCCTGAAGAAATACAACTCATGGCTCAGATTCAATTTTTTTTCTAAATCATGGACACAATGTGCTAAACATGTTAGACTGATGGGTTGCTCCATTATTCCCTAAGTGATTGGCTTGTTTAGTTTTAGCATTAAAAATTATAATCATTTTGCTGCAACGTTCATGCATTCATCAGCAGCCCAGATGAGGTATTTTAATAAAGGCCAAATAAAATAAATTTCAAGAATCCATTATTTCCAAATGGGGTGCCCTCTAAATTTCTAAGGAAAGGAAGAAAGTGCAGATGCCCTGATTGTAATCTTCGGAATACCAAATTCAGTAGTGATGTTTCAGGTCTGGAAAATTGAAAATGTTACACTCCTACGTATATAAAAAAAATACAGGGATAAACTCAGCTACTACAGATCTGTCAGTTTAACTTTAATTGCATGGAAAGTTTTTGAACCATAACAGGGAAGGAATTAGCAGTCGCTTGACAAGTCTGGCTTCAGTTTGAGACAGCCAGTTTTGTTAACGGCAAATTGTGTCCAACTAACTGGAAATAAAAATTTTTAAATAAATAAAGAGAAACAGATTGCTGATGATGAAAATGAAGTTCATATGGATTTGCAAAAGGTAAGGTTACATCTGAAGTGTGCAAATAGGACTGACGTCAAAATTAAAGTATGTCTTTGCAATAGGAAATAGAGTAATAGTGGAAAGTTATTTGTCAGTCTACTCGGAAGTGCACAGAGGTGTTCCGAGGGAGGTAGGGTCAGTGCAAGGGCCATTTTCTGAACATACATCAATGATCAGGACTTCAGGTGTACAGAAATCAAATGTCAAAAGGTTAGAAGAAGCGTTTATGCAGAATATTCCCAGTCATACTATAAGCCCTACATGATCTTCATTCTCAGCTACTCCAACAACAAAGGCTAACATACCATGCGACTTTGAAAGGGCCTGTTACACCTGTAAGTTAGTTTTCAGTGAATGTTACAAGTCAAGCTAGGATCCCGCTCTCTTACCATTTACTAACCGAGACCCATCACAAGCACTCCCTTTAACCTCACTGGGGTTTCATTTCCCACACTCCCCATAAACTCACTGGGACTCATCCCAGGAAGTTGAAATTCAGCAAGCCTCGATTTCCCATTCTCACTTGGATTACAGTATATACCTTGCTCTTCCCATGGCAGATAAGAGGACAGAAGAAAATCTGCAGGAAACAGGGACAGAAGTGAGCAGGCAGAAGGAGAGTGCGAGGGAGTGTGCCACTGAGGAAGGAAAAGGTGAGGGGAGGAGTAGAGCCAGCAAACATGGATAGAACAGGGAATTGCAAAAGATAAATCAAAAGGTATAGAAAAGCAATAAATGTCATTCTAAGGGACTTCTAGTAGCTATTTGACACAATCTAGGCATTTTGTTTTCTTGTGATTAGCACTGAACTCACCTTGTTGAGATGTCTAAGCTCATTTTACAATCTATTTTCGAATTAACTTTTGGCCTCTGCCCAAGTTTCCACTGAATTGATTTCTATGAAAGTAATAAGCAGCTTGGGGTTTTCCCTCCTCCTTTCCTGTGTGAAGTAAGATGGTCATACCCAGCTTCTTTGTTGATATCCCAACAAAATCACACAGGCACTTCAGGGATATCGTTAATAGCCCAAAGGTGTTGCCCAATGAGTAAACTTAATTATTAAGCTTTTCACAGACCTTGCGGAGTTTGTATTCCTCTTCCATCTGGCCAATTTCATTCAGGTGGTTCAGCCAAATAGTGACATCCAACCGTTTATACATGTTTTCCTCAGGATGAGTTTCAGTTGATGGAAGGTTTGGGCGCCTTATTGAAAACTGCATACAAGCCTTTACATCAGACACCTGGAGGCAATATGAGTTTAGTATACAGGTGTAAAAATTGTGTTTTCATTCTGCAACAAGCATATCTAGATTCATTTGTTTATCAGATGTACATTGAAACATACAGTGAAATGTGTCGTTTGTGTCAATCAACGCAACCTAAGGACGTGCTGGGGGCAGCCCGTAAGTGTGCGACACTAAACAAACACCAAAACAAAATTGTAATAGAACTATTCTATAAGAATAAGATGCACAAATCACTTTCATTAACAAATGCAATCAGGCTGGAAACTGCAGCTCTTAGCTAGTCTACTGATTAGTGGATTCTGAGGCTCCAATTCAAATTCTATGATAAGTGAATTAATTTTATTCCTAAGTGAGTACTAATTTCAACCAGTTCAAACAAATTCGATTCCAGTAAAGCAGCTGATTCTTAATGCCCATATACAATCACATGGAAAGGATTGATGAGCACAGTGAAACCTGTCACAACTATGTACAGAAGTTGCTATGTATTACCGTGTCTTCTTTTCCCACCCTCCTAAAGGCTGAAAGATAATATCAACAGATAAGGTCAATGTTAAGTCAACAAGCTGATTTAGTTATACACAACCTTCAATGTAATATTCTCAAAGATAGCCTTGCTCTCAATAGCAGGTTAATCTCACTTCAAAGATCAAAATCTGTGGAACATGTCAGTTTAGTTTGACTTTTGCATCATCAATTCCATGTCGTACGTTTGGTAGTCAACCAGCCAACCAAATTTGCTAACTTCTTTCCTGGTCTGCTGGATTCAAACCATGCAGTTCATACTGAAATGCTCTGTATGAATATCTATTAAATATCCTTCACAATATGCAATAACTGAGTAAGTTAGCAATCACTCCTTTTGGTCCCTCCAGGCAAATCATGGCATCATGACACAGAAGGGCATTAAGGAGCTGAGGATTTAGATCAAAAGAAGGCACACTTCCTTTCTTGTTTTAGCAATGTACTGTGAGCTATGACTGATGAAGGGATAGATATTTTTGTGTTGTTTACTCTGGTTGGTCATGGTAAGAGATGGTCATGAAAGTTCATCACGTTACTTCCAAGTGACCTTTTACTCCCCAAAACTTTTGGCTGATCAAAGAATGAAAATATATCAGTTTTTATTTAATTATCTTACAGTTTATGTCCTGGGGTGTTCATGGCATGATCTAGGAGACTAGTTTTTAACTCCTGCGGACTGCAGCACAAAGTGGTAGAGTTAGCACCCGCTCATGCTCTGATCATTCCATTGTTTCTTGAATTTTATGACAGTCACTGATATAAAGCACAGACTCCCTAATTTCATGTACTCCCTTGGAACTTCACGGTTAAGATATCTGCTTGTAATCTGCTTTTTGGCAATCTAGAGTGGTCAAGCAAATTGACCATAAAAGATAATGAAAAGATGCAGGTTGCCTTGATTTGCACACTATTTTTCAAAAGGAAGATGCGTAGAAATGTCTCGTATGGCGGTGTTCCCACATTTCCTTCCTGCTAGTAAATGCCAGGGCTCTACTTGGCCTCAGCTATAAACTGCACAGCTGAGATGGTGAGAATTCACCATTTGCAAACTCTTGCCAATCTAAAGTACACTCAGCTACTTTGAACCAAACAAAAAAAAAACATGGCTACCATAGCAAATGATCTAGCAAGTTAGAAATTAATATATGATTAACAAAAAGCATAACGTCCAAACATTAATACATTTGACTGGAATGGAATAGGTAAATACTTTTACAGAATGTATTTAAATAGGTCTCCATAAAGCCACAGATGGTCCAGGCTATAATTCAGGCCAAAGGGATTTCACAAAACACTAAATTAATATGGTGTGTTTTAACACTCAGTGATTGCACTCCTAAAATCAATTAGCAAAATGCAAATTAAATTAGAGAGCAATAGCATCAGACAGCTAACCAAGATGCCCCAAGTCTAACTCTCTGCCTTAAATAATGTGAACTTAGTTATCGGCATTTGGTGAGGTTTCACAGTTTGTTAAAGCTGTTTGATAGAACAGCTTAAAGAGGTGGAGAAAGGAAGGAAAGAAAAACTGTTTTAATCAATTCCAGTGTAAAAGTACACCTTCTACAAGCCAATATGGACTGACATTTAATGGGTGAATTTGTTGGCTCCAATATTTACTCCATTTTCTTTAAAGAAAACATTCTGGATTTCCTGCAAAATTTGAAAACTCTTGAATAGATAGGTCAACAAGATACCTTGACCTGGTGTTGATAAAATGCCTCAACTTATTCTGGTATGAATGTTTGTGACTGTGGGCACAGCAAATATATTTCATCCTATAAAATACTGACAAATAGGAACAATAAAAAGTTTCCCAATTTTTTAAACATCTATCTTTCTACCTTCCCTGCCAATTTCTTTTCCCCCTTGTGATAGCTATTTTGTTTCATCATATCTGCAAGTCCTAATTTTAAAGCTAAGTTCTCTGATTGTCACTTGCGTAGTGAATGTGAATCCTACCAACCTGACTGAAGAGCCTAATGCGTTCATTCAGTGGTTGGGACTAAAAAGCCAAATTTTCTTTCCTACACTCACAAAAATGTGAAAATGACTCTAAGATTTATCAGCATCAGGAAAACAACCCAGCTTTTGGCTAAGCATTTTAGCCAAACTAAACAAGCATTTATTCCAAAACCATTTCCTCTGAAATGTCCTGTTTGACTGGGGTCCACATACAAAATGATGCAGTTAACTTTAAAATACCTTCAGATATTTACATGTACGTCTTCAAAGTAAACCACAGTAGAAGAAAATCCTCAATTAAGAGGCACCGATAAGAAAAATGATCTTGTCAGAACAGATGACAAAGGAAAATTCGCAAAACGGATGAGAATCCTCACAAGGGGGAAGGCAGAAATAATGTCATTATACTCTTTAGTCAGGAGTGTACACAAAAACATATGGGGAGACTAAGCACAGTTTGGGTGATCACATCATTTAATATCCCCTTCAGTCTACAAACACAACCCCATTTTTCGAGTGATCTGTCACTTCAGCTCTCCATCTTGTCTGCATCTTTCTGTCTTGTTACCGAGACCATTACAAACAACACGGTCAAAAACTCTAAGTAGTAACTATTTAGTGACAACAGTTAATAATCATTCTTTTCTATCCATTTACACACCCCAAACTTAAGTTCTTTATTGGTCTCATTGCCATTGTCTTTTTCCTAACCAACATTACCCTTTTGCCAGGCATCTCTGCTGTCTTATACCATCAGATCTTTCCCTCTTTTGCTCCCCTTCCCTTCCTCTGCAGCACTTAAATACTGTTGCTGTATACTTGGGCTGAGTTGCTCTCTGATCTCGGCAATTTAATTGCAAACGTTTTGTCACCATGCAAGGAGATAACGCCAGTACGCTGTCGAATGTGGTGTGTCCACCGAATGCTTGGCCTTTATATATTCTTCAATCAGCTGATTCAATGTCACTTCAACTGCTGATCTCGATCCCACTTATGAACTAATGCAGGCAAAACTCCTGACCACTGCACACGAAGTTCACCACACAGGCAATCAGTGACAAGATTTCTTCCCCACAACACAATTGAGTTTACAAACTGACTTCGAACCAGCTGAATGGAAAATATATAAAGGCCAAGCATTCGGAGGACACGCCACAATCAACAGTGCACTGACGATGTCTCTTCACATGGTGATGAAATGTTGGCAAGTAAATTGCCAAGATCAGAGAACAACTCAACCCAACCATCAACCACCCGAGCTACACATCTTCTTAATTATTTCCAGTTGTTATATTTGTTACTATTACCAATTCTGAATAAAAGTCATTGGCCTAGATCTAGAATACTTTTTCTAACAACTTGATATGCTTAATCCTATTGAGAACCTCCAATATTTTCTGAAATGTCAGAAACGGGGACTTCACAGAGGCTGGGTATAAAAGAATTCTACTCAAAGGTTAACCAAAAGTAGTCTTTGGGCTGCAAAGCAGTTTTATGCAGTTTGTTGTCATCCGTGTAGGAGAGTAGAGCCTGTGTGAGTTGTGCTGTGACCTATTCAGGACTCTGTGCAGCAGAGCCCACAGTGACAGATCTTAAATGCAGTTGTATTCTGTCTAGTGGATACTTATGCTAATGATGCAGAGGGTTAGGATTCCAACTGTGCTGAAAAGAAATTAATTAGACTTCAAGCATCCTATTACTATCTTGCAGACCCGTGGATATTTTGAGAGCATTAAAGACTTGAATATAACAGAGTTTCTCAAATCAGAAGTGAGTATCAATTTGTCGAATGGATGCAGTTTTTCAAATAGTTTTAACAGCACAGACAAGAGCAAACATGAAGACCATTTAAACATGGGCCCAACATGTTATTCAGTTTTTATTTCCATTCAGTAGTAATCAGGGTTTTTTCTTAATAGAAGAAGTATTGTATCTCTCTTATTTCTGCAAAAAAATAACATTCAGTAAATTATTTCCTTCTTGCTTCTCCCTTGCCGGTTGATGATCATCCCCCACTATAACAAAATTTCTCTGGATGATGAAAATAGGGAGAAGTGCACAATCTGTTGGAAATTAAGTCAGTATTTTCAAGATGCCCAGAGTTTAAAATAATGATCTGTCCTGTGCATTGATCCTTGCTGCTCATTTTGCAAATAATCTTCTCTTTGGAGATCTTCCTTTTTAAAATGAGCCAAGTTAAATTAAATGATTTAATCAAAAAATAATCTGTGAAAAGTACAGGATTGTGGAAAGTTTGGGATTGTGCACAGGGTTTTACTAACAATACAAATTAAAATAATCTCTAAATTTAAAGAAAACAGACTGTACAGCAAATGTGTCTGGGCCATAGTGTCTGTGCCAAGCATGATGCTAATGGTAAGTAATCCAATCTGCAAGCACACAGTCCATATCTCTGCATTCCCTACCTGCTCCTCCATACTAGATTTCTAACTTTCCCAAGTTTTGATAAAAGATTATTAAACTTCCTCCATGGATGCTGTCCAACCAGTTGAACATATTCACCAAATGGTAATTTTATAATTTTCTGTTGTGTTGCAAATTGCAAAGTCAATACTCACATCTAATTACCTATATCTAAGTCTCAAGGATGGTCTACAGAAGAGGAGACTTAGGAAGTATCTCAAATATAAATACACTTAATTTATATTTTCACACTCCAGTTTCAAAATGGACAATGAGTGGGGGTTGGGAAACTGAATTTGGAAGAATCTCAATGCCAACAATATCCCCATTGTCCTTACAAACCAGATCCCTTTTCAACCACAGTCTATTCACAAGGGTCACTGTGTATAGAACAAACTGCTCTGAAAACAATTACTGCCAGAGATGTGCTGACTGATCATGGTCTGTTACCAATTTGTGTAAAAGCTGGCTGTAAAGAAACTGCTAATTGATTTTTCCAAATGCTCATGCATCCCAAAATGTACTGCAATTCAGCTTAACAAAACTGACTTTTTAATATTTCTAAAAGATAAAAAAAAACATTTAGAACAGAAGAAAAAAAAAGAACCTTTCTTGCAACTTTAAAAGCATTTATTTCATAGCAAAATATCCTTGACTATGAAAGTATCAAGGTAATCTAAATACAATTAGTTTGGAACCTGTTTTCACGTTTTTACATTACAATGTGACACGTGGTAAATAACTTGTGAAGCTGAAAAAGTATCAGAAGTATCTCAGACTGTGTCGGATGGTGCTAGGTTCAGTCTGCTGTATTTAATAATATACCTGGTCCTTTTGATGAGTCTCAGTGCAATATTTCCATTGTTGAAAAACTTCACTGAGTTTATCAAGTCCACCACGATGGAAGTGGAAGATCTTGTACTGACTTTCCCGGCTCGCGATGACAAGTTGTCCACACGTGCATGCTTCATCACTAAGAAAAATACATTTAAGATGCATAATATTACGTAGTTTCTGTAACTCTCTCTATTACATTTCTCTTCAGCTATGTGTCTGCATTTACTTTTAAGTTAAGAGGTGATCATTTGAATGGACTGAGAAGTCAAAACCTGATGTGGAAGCTAGTCAGACTTCACAATTTACAAGATGGAAATTTATGGAGGGGAATTGCCTTTAGATCCATTAAGAACAAAATAACATTTTCAAGTATAACTCTATGCCTGATAACCAATGTCCTATTAGCAGAATACATTGTATGATATAAAGCGAAGTTCTGTATTTATTGGAAAAACAAAATACTGTCTAATAACTTTGAGATGTACAGCATATCATTGAATGCTGGTGGTGAAAGCAGAACATGAATATTTGGGCTTATAAACTTTACAGGAGTGCTATCTGCAAAGACCTAAAGACCCAAGGCTTCTAGGTATTTCTGCTTTTAAATGTACTATTTATGCATCATAATATTCAATATAATATTTCATACAGAACAAAATGAATTTAAATGTGCAAAGATATAGACCAAATCGCCAACATTGCTACAATGTCGTGCATAAGAAATTCAGATAATCACGCATAGTACAAAGAAAAAGCTCATATGGGGCGAGAGGAATGTTTGACATGCAGTTTTCGTCAAATGGATTATAAGTAGCTTAGCAAAATGCTGTACATTTCAAGAAACATTTTTACAGGAAAATGTTTTTGCAATCCATTAAAAGTGTCTTGTTATTCAGATACTTGCTATACTTAAGAGGAAATCTAACCTTTCCTTTCATTACTTCTATTCAGATAGGTAACTACTCTGAAGTACCAACTACAAAGTGACAGAGCAGTGAAAGTGTTTATTGATTGAGAAGCATACTATGTAATCTCTACTTTCTTTATAACACAGTCACATGAAACCAAGTAGACTAATGATGTACTTGAAGAAATGAAATTTGCACTCTAGAGGCAATTACAGAGGCTGTTGCAATCCAAACTTCTACTTTAAAATGAAAAAGCATTTAAATGCATCTTCCTACAATTACTGAACATTTAAAGCAAAGTGTTGATGATACTTGCAGAGACTTTGAAATATTTGAAATGGTGCATTATGCATTTTAGTTAAGTATATTCCTTTATATGAAATATGATCTTTCAGTTTCATGAACATACATGGGTGTCAGTTTTGTATTATTTTGGCGATAAAATCTCAGGAATCTACATTTTTTTGCAATTTTTTAAGCCCTCATAAGACTGAAATAGTAACTATGCTAAATGAATAATTAAATGCTTTATTTTTAGAATTAAGTATTTGGTTGTTTCTTATTCATTCTCTATTTTACTATGATTTTTAATTTTCCTATAAAAATCTGTATTTTAAATGCATTCTTTTTCCATTTTCCAAAATAGAGAGTGAAAGCAGTAACACTTGCAGTCACAATGAACCAAAAGTATGAATTTAACATGAAGCAGGAAACGTATATCATCTAATAACATAATGCCAATGCTGCAAGATAACTGGGACTCCTGCAAGTTCTTTGGGGAACTGAAGACTATTTTTAGCACTCATGGTCACAAAAGATAAACTAAACTATTTACTGTGGAAATACAGAACTTGTACATTTTAAAAACTGCAAAAAACATTCGGTGCTGAATGGCATTAATTCATAAAACAGCATGACAGTAATTCCATAGAACTATGGTGTTATCAGAAGGCCACTTTCATATTCTTATCATCTTGTGCATCAGCAGAAAGACAATTATAATTAGATGTTAATGCATTCCAGTGTCACAAGGGGTATGCAAAGTAAGCAAAACAAGAATAAAGGAAGAAAGCAATTAAAAAAAACACATCAATGCTTTCCTTCAAAGCCAGAGCTGACATTTCCTCAAGCTGGCATTTAATACGTCAAAATTGCATAAAGTAACCTTTTCCAAATCATCCAATTGTCAAATTCATATCAATATTATATATATTTTAGTATTATAATACCCAGTTTCTGGGTTAAATGATTTATTTAACTCCACCTAAAATGATTAAATAATTAAAATAATTAATACTTAAATTACTTTAATTATTTTCATCTCAAAGGTATTTCAATATGTTACGGTAGAAAATAAACTGTATCCAACTGAGCAAACTATTTCTACTAAAGATTACCAGTGACTCACTCAAGTTTGGGTGACACCCTTTATCCTGCCTCCTTATGGATAACAACTGCATCCTGTTGGCTCATTTCCACTGACTCAAACTCAAAATTATTTTTTAAGTTCATGCATTTGGTAAAATGTAGCAAACTATGTGGACATGGTCAGATTTAATTTATACATCAACAAAGTACTTTAAAGTGGTAATGAATTACTAAGTGGTATCTGCAAAACTTAACTTACAATGGCAAGTAACTCCCAGAATTTATCAGCTAAATAGAATGAAGATCATTGTATGAATTTCAGTATTGTTTTGGGCCTTCAAAGAGATGAGAAACTGAAAGTGTATTGACTAACTTTAGTGAAGCCCGTCTTAATGAGTACTGGCTCTATTTATCTGTTACAAATTGTTATAAAATAGCCTCTGTCTGCTTTTGATTATTATTATCTGCTTTTAATTGTTGTTTAGCCAAAATAGGCCCAGTGAAGGTCAATTATCCTTTCTTTCTAGAAAACATAAAAGAGAAGAAATTGATGTATCTGGAAGTGCAGTCATAAAAATTTAGAATGTGAAAATTATTTACTTATTATGCATTTGTATCAAATATTGCCATCAGATTCTGATTCTCTTTTATGATAGTAAATAAAGACATTAACAAATATAAATGAAATAATAATTAAATAATTAAATTTTTGTTATCCCAGTAAGTCTGTCCTACGTATAAGGAAGTCTTCAGAGTTCTGTCACAGGGTTCCATATATGATAAGTTCAATCTGGATTCAATCATTGCAGGGGAAATCATTAAGTAAAAGATAATGATTTTTATTCATGTATTTAGTAAACAATACTCTTTGTTCCTGATGCGGTCCATTTCCAAAACAAAGCTAATTATATATAGTGCATCTATCCCAACAGAGAAAAAATAAATTCCAAGTCATTATTTATCATTATTGTTAATCTCAAGGAAGCATCTCTAAATATAAATACTGACAAGAATACAATCCATTCCAATAGCAGAATTAAGAATCAACTGCCAGCATGAGTTCTGGATCAATTTAACATGAAGGAACAAGCATAACAATTCTCCCAGTACTACTTCAACAGCTGAAGGATTAAGCAAGCAGCATCTATTAATGACATGATAACACATACATTACAATAGGTTTCAAAATGCAGGCTTTACCACACCTTCATGCAGCACAGGCAGTAGTATCTTCCTTATCAGAACTGCCAATTAGGCCCACAGAGCATGTTGGAGTTATTCCAGGTAACAATCCAAACAGGATTATAGAGAGCATCTTTTGGTTAAACTGTTTTGAGCTTCTCTTTAGAGATGAAATATTCATATGGGAGAAAAAGAGAGAAAAAATAATAAATAGAGAAATTCCTTATATTAATGGGAGCTAGATTTCTAACCTGAAAAAAAGGCGCAGTGATCGCATTTGGCTCAAATCAACTCTAAAAACACCATAGAGTTGCTCAAGTGCCAACACCTTCTGCTGCTCTTCCCATTTTGTGTTATGCGGTTGTGTGCAATTCTCAGAAAACTGCAAAGTGTACCCTGCATCAGAGGAGTGGTCTGAGATGGAGCTCGCCAAATGAGCCATATGTTCTTCGCACATCTCTCTGTATAATGAGGAAAAAGGGGAAAAAAGTGATTATTAAAGAATATTTTAAGTAAAATTGCAGTGTTTAGTTGGGAAACAGCAACAGGCAAAATAATTATTGTAAATTTACTATTCAAAAATTACTTTATGCAAAGCATTTTAACTAATAGTTAAGTTAGCTATCAGTAATCTATATACTACTAATTAAAATTAATAATTTCAATAGTTATTCCTTATTACGGTCAAACCATATTAAAAAATAATCCAAGAAGATCTCAATCATGCAGAGCGAGTACATTGAAAGATATTATATCTCAACAAAACAGATGGAATATTATTAGATGACTAGCATCGCTCCTCAGGTTCAAATGAATATCACCTCTTTCAATGATGGGTGCAGCAGTCTTATTTAGTAAAAACTCTTAACTAAGTTATTAATAATTTGCAGCTTAATATAGATGAAACCTCCAAAACCTATTGGAACATGCACTCAAAAATATTTTTCCCCCATAACAAAACAAAATTATATTTGATCTGAAGACATGTTTACAAGTAGAATTTAGAATCAGAGGTTACACCCAAAATTCATACTCCGCACTAAAACTTTCTAGTGCAACACGTTAGCGTTTATTGAAATATGATGTAAAGTAAATGAAGAATAATAAATATATGAACCCCCTCCCCAAAATGCACCACCACCCTCCCAAAGCTCCAATAGGATACCTTAAAATTAGTAAAGAAAATAAAGTCAAAGAATTTGCTAATAGAATTTAAAACTGCTGCTGAAATTACTCATTGATGCAAATCATGTGTTAAGTCCTTACATTGACATGGCCGCTAAGGAAGAGAAGAGATCAGCAGTTGAGCTTCCTGCAGGAAAGATTCACATATTTGGGTATCTGCATAGCTTTTCTCATTGGACTGGAACTTTGAGAAATCTTGGGAGTTCAGACTGGCAATTTTCCTGTTCTAAATACTAAAGAGTTTGTAATTTCCTTACAAACTCTGGTATCAAGAGTTCACTGGCTGTTCTTCATCAGCAATTTCATGACTGCTCTAACACAGGAGTTATAGAGTCAGACAGCACTGAAACAGATCCTTTAGCTCAGCATGTCCATGCTGATTGTGTTGCCCAGCATGCTAGTCCCATCTGCCTGTGTTTGGCTCATAGCCCCCTAAATCTCTCCTATCCATGTACTCATCTAGATGGTTTTTTAAATGTTGCTAACATGCTCATCTCAACCACGGTTTCTAGTAGCTCAGTATAAACTTGCCCCACCCTTTACAAGAAGAAGTTGCCCACGATGAACCTTTGAAATTTCTCACCTCTGATTTTAAACATATGCCCTCCTGTTTTTCGCACCCTCACCATGGGAAAAGGACTATGTGCTTTCACCTTGTCTATGCCCTTCATGAACTTATGTACCTCAATCATCCAGGGGATAAAGTCCTAGTCTATGCCGTCTCCCAGTGTAACTCAGGCTCCAAAGTCCAGGGAACATTCTAAGAAGTCTTTTCTATACTCTTTCAAGTTTAATAAAATCTTACCTATAACAAGGTAACCAAAACTGTACACAATACTCCTCACCAACATCTTATTTAACTGCAGCATACCTTTCCAACTCTTATATTCAATGCCCTGACTGGCCAAGGCACTCTCTGTTCCTCTGTCCTGAGGGCCCTACCATTCACTGTGTAAGTTCTACCCTGGTCTAACCTCACAAAATGCAATATCTCACATTTATCTGAATTGAAATCCACTTGCCAATCCTCAGCCTACATATCTAGCTGATCAAGAGCCCTCTGTAAGTTTTAATTAAACTTCAACATCCACATCACCACCTATTTTAGTAACATGGACTCATCATGAAATTCCTTATATTAATAGGAGCTAGATTTCTAACCTAAAAAAGGTGCAGTGATTGCATTTGGCACAAATCAAATCTAAAAAAAACACTGAGCTGCTCAAGTGTGATCTTCTGAAAACCTATTACAATTCCTTAGGACTAAATACTAAAACTGACATCAGAACAATGAATCCATTCATTTCAATGGAAAATAATGATTACCAACCAGGTAAAAATATTAAGCTTTTTACAATTTAAAAAAGTACTTTGAGTCAAATGTTAATAAACAGTAGATCCTAAAAAATTGGAAGAGTTTAATTAATTTTCTTTAAATAGTTTTTGAATGTTTATTACTACTGTATTTCTGAATATTGGGTGCTGTTTAGAGCCAGTGTTAAACAACTTTTTCTTTTGCCCATGTGGGCAGGCTTGTTTTAGACATTTATCCATGCAAAGCTTTGCTAAGGACATTAAACTGATACAACAGTAAACTGAGAATGGAGTACCCACAGAAGTTAGTGTTTACCATGCATGACTGCAGTGAGCATGAGCAGCTTAATATATCATGGTATTCATTCGTGATTGGAAACTGTATATATTCAATTAGTATAAATATGGCCAATGTGTGGATGATTATTCAATGAAATGAAAGAATAAATGCAAGAGTATGGGTTACTGTAAAAAACATGCTGATAACTTTCAGATAACTTGGGACTTTTTGTATTTTACTGCAACATTGGCTCACCGACACAATGCCACATGCCTTGTTCCTGATCATGAGAGATCACAAGTGAAAGATACAGAATGGAATTTACAGGACAAAGCTCCCCCCCCCCCCCACCCCACATAGCTCTTACAAGCCAAGTACAAAATCAAGCAAAGTCACTCGGGAAAATCTTGTGCATATTGCTTACTAGATAACTTGGATCCAGATAGGAAGGAGGAGAAACTGAAAGATTAAGAATTCTTGAACTATAATTCAGAAATTGCCAACCGTTAGGCAATCATATAATATAGATATAAAAGGTATTTCCCTCCTATATTCAGAGCAGTATTCATTGTTTAAATTATTGTAAAGAAATTTGCAGAAACCAGGATGTACACTAATCTCAACATTGCCTTGCACTATTTTATGTCAGCTTATCAATGTAAAGTCACAATCTGAGATTGAAAACTTTGTCACCAGAAATTTGCCTTAGGGTAATTCAATAATAGCAAGGATATGTTGTGCAACATATCAGTTTCCTTCACATGAGATGAGAAAATCCATAATAGCTCATTAATGAACGGATGGAATCATACAGCACAGGAGCTTCCTCAGTAGATCTCCCTTGATACCTTGGGAATATTTCTTTAAATATACTGTTGACAAGTAATGAAATATATGCTTTGTAAGCCTCCAGTGGAAAAAGATATTTGACTAAACACCAGGTGGCCACTTTATTAGGTATCTTCTGTACCTAGTAAAATGGCCACTGAGTGGATGTTCATGGTCTTCTGCAGTAGCTTCCATTTCAAGGTTTGATGAGTTGTATTTTGAGATGCTCTTCTGCACACCACTGTTGTAATTCTTGGTTATTTGAGTTACTGTCACCGTCTTGTCAGTTTGAATCAGTCTAGCCATTCTCCCCTGATCTCTCTCATTAACAAGGCATCTTCATCCACAAAACAGCCAATCACTGGATGTTTATTTGTGGTGTCACACCATCTGTGTAAACCCTAGAGACTGTCAAATGCGAAAATCCCAGAAGATAGCAGTTTCTGAGATACTCAAACCACCCCCTCTGACACCAACAATCATTCCACGGTCAAGGATTATCAACAGATGGAGTTAAATAAAAATCATTTACTTACTACAGGACCATTTAGCCTACTAAGTCCATGCCAGGTCAAGCAGAGTATCAGTCTGCTTGGCAATTTATTTACTCTCAAATGCTCAACAACTTCCCCTTCTGATTTTCTTTTTGCCAATTAATTGCACCAAGGAACAACTTACATTCACCAATTAGTCTACCAGCACATGAAGATGTAGGAGTCAACCAGAAAAAAATTAGTCCCAAGGAGTAAGTATAGATTTCACAGAGACTGACACTAAATTAGAATCAATCCTGGTATCCCAGGAACTTTGGAATTGTATTAAACAAAGGGCTTGTTCATGCACTGTACTTTGTGGAGTCTATTTTCCTGCCATTTAGCAGCCTATCCCTGAATGCTTTGTGGATTTTGCTATATACAGTAGTAGGTTGCTTCATTTGTTGAGGAGGTTTAAATAGAATTGAACCATTGCACAATCATCAGCGAGCACCTTTACCTCTGGCCTTGTAATGGAAGGAAGATCATGGATGAAGTAGTTGAACACGTTGGGTCTGAAGCCCTGAAGAATTCCATCCCTAATGCATTGATTCTGGAATAATTACTAGCAGCAACCACAACCATTTTCCATTGTGTGAGAGTGACCACCCATTCAAGTGTTGCCCCTTGATACAATCTCACTTGAGTTTTATCAGGGCATCTTGATGTAACATTTAATCACATTCTGTCTTAGAGAGATGGCTGGTCACTCTCATACTTATTCTAGCAATGCATCACTTTGGTCCATATTTGAACCAAGGCTGAGATGAGTTCTGGAGGCCAAGTGGTCCTGGCAAAACCTAAGCTAGGTATTAACAAGCAGGTAATCAATCATCAGCTGATGATTGAGAGGCGATTACCTTGGAAGTAATTACTTTTTGTGAACATGATGTACACGGGGAATTCTTTCAAATTATTGGGTAAATGCAGATGTTTTTGCTGTACTGGAACAGCTTGAATAGAGACACACCTAGATCTGGAACGCGGGCCTACAGCTAGAATGTTACCCAGTCCTATGACTTTTGCAGTTTCAAGTACTCTCAGCATGAATCAAACTGGCCAAAGACTGGTTTCTGTAACAGTAGGATCGTCTGCTGATCACTTCTGGGTCAACGTGGCCACAAATGCTTCTGCTTCATTTTCACACTCACATGCTTTTCCCTGTCATCACTGAGGATGTAGGAGTTCTTGGAGCTTCCTATCCCCATTAGCCATTTAACTGCACACCAGTAAGTTTATGATTAGGTCAAGTGTATACGGGCTGAAGCACAGCAGACTGGTAAGGGGAGTATGAGAACAAATGACAATGGAACTTCTGCTTGAAAAGGACTGAACAGGGAGTAAACATTATGAAATAGAGATTATCAAGAGACTTGATAACAGAGTGGAACTGGGACTGCAATCTCAGCTCAAGACCAAGTAGACTGTTAAGCTTGTGTACAACGTCAGAGTAACTGCAAAGTATACTTAAGACAAAGGTCAACAGATTTTAGATTCAAGGGATTTAAAGAAACCTGGGTTGATGATAGAAGATGGTGCCAAGGTGTCAAGATTTTATTAAATGGTGGAATAAGTCCGACAGGCCAAAAGGTCTACTCCTGCTTTTATTCCTGTGTTCTAAGAATAGTTGAACCCTATGATCCCTAAAGCCTTCCCTGGCATTCAGCTAAGATTATAGATTATCCTTTGAATGATCCACTTGGATACCAATTTTCCATTTCCACCCATTCCTGTAATGTTTTACGATTCTCCCAGTCCATGCACCCTTAAATTATATCTCTTCCAAGACTGGATATAGGAAAATTAGTGTCACAAATGAAATGAACTAAAAGGTTTAGTCAAGGTAGAGCTGAGTAGTTTTAGCAAACATGTGAAATTGAAATTGACATTGAGGGGCAACATGTAGGCAAGAAATAGAAGACAGCCAATGATAGCTGGCTTTCAGCAAAATGTTTTCACCCAAAAGCAAAGTTGTGTGTAACCATTTTCTATATATTCTCTCTGCTTATAAACATCAATCCAAAGGCCTAACTGTTAAGTTTCCTGGTTTTCCCCAAACTTGCAAAATTTCCTTAATCTTCAGATAAGGTAATATCTAAATCATCTGATACAATCTTTCAGAGATAATACTATGATTTTATACCACTTTATACAATCCTTTTCACTTATTATATATTATGTTGTGCCCTGCTTCAATCATGTGTCATCTAGTAGATAGACCAAAAATATGCTTAGTTGTTCTGGAACCAAGAATTATGTCTTTGACATTATTTCCTGAGACAAAATCTTCAATAAGATATTTAAAGCTGTTATAATAATTTTACTTGATATTCCTGGTGACAGTACCTGCTTTCTGCATCAAGAAACACAGATCTGTTACTCTCTGCCAGTGGGTCACCAATTGGAGAGAGGCACGATGGAGAGGAAAAAGAATCAGAATCCGAGCCAATCATGCTGTCCCTGCTGACATCATCAGCAGTAAGATCATACGTTGCCTCATGCTGTGCTTGTTCCCACTTATTATTAGCCTCATCCTGATATTGTGCTGGAACCTCCAGATCTTTTCTGACACCAAGGCAAATCAATGATGAGGCAATTTCTGAAGTATTTTCCGAATCACTGTGAACTTGTAGCAATGCTCCATGAGTGTTGTGCAAACTGAGGGAGTGCTGTGATTCATTCTGCTGTGTCTCTGGTGAACCAATGTACATGGAATTAGTTATGTTCTGTGACACAGTTATAATCTCATCATCCTCTGGCGAAGTCGAAGCTTGTTTTTGTGCTATGTTGTTTTGAGGTTGGTGCACAACAGAGGAACGTGCATGCCGGCATCTCCGACGATGTACTTTTCGTACTGGAGAACTTTCAGGAGTGATATACCTTAAAGCCTCCTCATCTTGTCTTTGAATACGGGTGTTTGGGATCCAGGTGATGATAAGAGTAGTTCCCAGTAATTCATCTTTTTCCAAGTGTATACATAAGTATCCTGGATATGAAGATAGGGACAAGAAGAGGAGAAGCTAAATAAAATATTTTAAATGAAATTATAAAAGCAAAGACATGAACTATTGATCTATAATAAATTCTTCCCATATGTACTGCACTAACAAACCTAACTTAGTTACAAAATTTGTCTTGTTAAGTAAAGGAAGATGAATCATATGCAAACTTTACAATTAATATCCATATCTCAGAAGAAAAACTGATGCTTTTAGATAACATTAATACTCTGTTCTGTACAAGATATAATCTTCTCAAATCTCTCCCCATGATATATTAAAAAATACAGACTCTGTAACACAGAATTGGGCCATATCACTGTTTATTTTCCATAAAAACCTCTTATCACAAGTTTTCATCTCAGCTAATGAGATAATCATTTGTTCTTAAATTTGTCATATACTTAATTAGCTTTCCATAAATGTATTTAAGCTATTAAACTCATCTGTTCCTTCTTGCAGTACGCTTACCTATATGATCATTTTCTCGGTAGAAAAACTATTCCCAAAATCCTATTTGGATTTATTAATGACCATCTTACATTTATAGTCCCTGATTCTGATCTCTGTCACAGATCTACCATGTTGATTTGCCACCATTTTCATGACCATAATATCCCAACTGATGGAATCATCACTGTATACTCTGACTGTACTCTCTCTAGCAACTCCTTAATAATAAGGAAGTATTCTAAAATCTATACCAACTTGAAAAAACATCATTAAATCAACGACTGATTTTATTTGGTTTTAACTGATAACGTTTACAAAAAGTAGTGGTTTCGGCCCAATACATCACAGGTAAAGACCTCTCATCCATTGCGCACATCTATATGAAATGTTGCTGTAGAAAAGCAGCATCCATCATCAAAGATCCTCACCACCCAGGCCATGCTCTTTTCCCACTGCTGCCATCAGGTAGAAGGTACAAGTGCCTCAGGACTCACACCAACAGGTTCAAGAACAGTTACTACCCCTCAACTGTCAGGTTCTTGAACAAAGAGGGATAAAACGCAAATAATGTGAGCTGCCTGAATGACTATCACCCAGTAGCACTCACATCTAGGGACCTGGACCCACTGCAATTTGCCTATCACCACAATAGGTCAATGGCAGACGCAATCTCAATGGCTCTCCACATGGCCTTAGACCATCTGGACAAAACAAACACAGGATGCTGTTCATCGACTATGCTGTTCAGCATTTAACACCATTGTTCCCACAATCCTGATTGAGAAACTGCAGAACCTGGGCCTCTGTACCTCCCTCTGCAATTGGATCCCCGACTTCCTAACCAGAAGACCACAGTCTGTGTGGTTTGGTGATATCTCCTCCTTGCTGACGATCAACACTGGTGCACCTCAGCTTAACACACTGCTCTACTTGCTCTATACCCCTGACTGTGTGACTAGGCATAGCTCAAATACCATCTATGAATTTGCTGATGATACAACCATTGTTGATAGAATCACAGATGGTGACGAGAGGGCCTACAAGAGTGAGATATGCCAACTAGTGGAATGGTGCCACAGCAACAACCTGGCACTCAACGTCAGTAAGGTGAAAGAGCTGTCTGTGGATTTCAGGAAGGGTAAGACCAAGGAGCACATACCAATCCTCATAGAGGGATCAGAAGTGGAGAGAGTGAGCAGTTTCAAGTTCCTGGGTGTCAAGATCTCTGAGGACCTAACCTGGTCCCAACATATTGATGCAGCTATAAAGAAGTCAAGACAGTGACTATACATCATTAGGAGGTTGAAGAGTTTTGGTATGTCAACAAAAACACTTAAAAACTTCTATAGATGTACCATGGAGAGCATTCTGACAGGCTGCATCACTGTCTGGTATGAGGGAACTACTGCACAGGACCAAAAGAAGCTTCAGAGGGTCATAAATTTTGTAAGCTGGTACCCAAGATGGAACTGACTAAGTACCCAGGACATCTTCAAGGAGTGGTGTCTCAGAAAGGCAGTGTCCATTATTAAGGACCCCCAGCACCCAAGTCGTGCCCTTTTCTCACTGTCACCATCAGGTAGAAGGTACAGAAGCCTGAAGCCACACACTCAGCGATTCAGGAAAAGCTTCTTCCGCTCTGCCATCCGATTCCTAAATGGACATTGAGCCCATGAGCACAAGCTCACTTTTTAAATATATATTGTTTGTCTTTGCACAATTTTTAATCTATTCAATATACATAATTTATTTATTTATTCTATACTATGTATTGCATTGAACTGCTGCTGCTAAGTTAACAATTTTCACAACACTTGCCGGTGATAATAAACCTGATTCTGAACTACACTTTCTACTTCTGGTGTTCCCATGACCAATGGTATCACTTTAAGGACTCTTTGGCTTGTTATTTCATGCTATTATTATTTATTGCTATTTATTTATATTTGTATTTGCACAGTTTATTGTTCATTGACCCTGTTTACAGTCACTGTTTCATAGATTTGCTAAGTATGCCCGCAGGAAAAAATAATCTCAGGGTTGCATATGGTGACGTGTGTGTACACCGATAATAAATTTTAACCTGATGATTTCTGAATTGTCCATGAACACAACCTCGTTCCTCTTTTGCATTTTTGATTGTATTTCTTATTTAACTTACAGTAATTTATTTATGCCTTACACTGTTCTCCTGTCCTGGCCCACTGATGACATTATAGGTTTGGTCCTCCACTCCATCCTGTCCCACCTAGAATATAATGCCTCATACGCAAGGATGTTGTTCATCAAATTCAGCTCAGTGTTTAACATGATAATTCCTCAGAGGTTGGTGGGTAAACTGTCCTCCTTGGGACTCAACACCTCTCTCTGTAACTCAATCTTGGACTTTTTAACAGAAAGACCCCACTCAATATAAGGTGGCAGTAATATCTCAAGCTCCATCACAATGAGCACTGGTGTCCCCCAAAGCTATGTGCTCAGTTCACATTACTGACTCTGACTCCATTGCCAGATTCACCTCAAACCACATCATCCAGTTCACTGATGATACTCCAGTCATTGGCCTCAAAAGAGCATAAAAAATAGGAGCAGGAGTAGGCCATCTGGCCTGCTGAGCCTGCTCCACCATTTAATAAGATCATGGTGACTCAATCTCTCATCATAGTCTAACCCTCTCATCTCTGGAATCAACCTGGTGAAACTCCTCTGCACAGCCTCCAAAGCCAGTGTATACCCTTCCTCAAGAAAGGAGACCAGAACTGCACACAGTACACCAGCTGAGCTTAGGAGGACATGGCAGCTAATGGCGGCTCTTTTGCTCCTCTTCAGAAACAGCTCTATTTCTATCCTTGAAGGGCTTGTAATATGCTGTACTATTCTATGTTCTATATTTCTATGTTGAATCTCTTTTTTTTTCCTTTTCAAGGTTCTTTTGAAGACCCTGACCTGGAGTTACACACTGTCTTAGCTTCTTTGCAGAAACAGGATCCACACTCTGGGCCTTATGACCGCTGCTTTTCGATATGCCAAGGATGCAGCCTGGAAGACTAGCACGCCTTTGGGGTGCTGGATTTTTGTGGCTCAGGAGGCAGGCTGACTCAAGGCCAGTGCTGCCATCAGGTGCATCGTGGGAGATGGAAGATCATAAGCAGTGGGCTGACTGTTGGCTGTGTGCCCAGAGACCCGAGTTCTTTGGGTACAGAGCTCGGAAAAAGTGACACAACAGACTTCTAACACCATAAATCAGCAAGTTTCTTTATTATGTCTCTCCACTTGCTGTGAAATGGGGGACACCTCTTTTTCCCTTATTAGGGTGAGAGAGGGTAAACGAGTAGTCTTTGGGGTACTGCAAGTCTGTGTCTTTATTGATGCTTGGCAGCACGCTTGAGTGCTTGGTGGAGGGCATCAATGCTTTTTTGCTGGTTTGGGTGTGGGGGGGTCATTGCTTGCTGCTGCTTATGCGTGGGAGGGATGCTGGGGGGGTTTCGGAGTTCTAACATTTAACAGTCATTCATTCTTTGGGGCACTGCTGTTTTCGGGGATATTTGCATAGAAAAAGAATTTCAGGATGTATATTGTATACATTTCTTCGACATTAAATGTACATATTGAAACCGATTGAGGTGTGGCCACACCAGTACCCTGTACAGTTGCATAACCACCCTGCTCTTAAATTCAATGCCTCTAGCAATGAAGGCCAACATTACTTTTGCCTTCTTGATAGCCTGTGCACCTGCAAACCAACCATTTGCTCATCAGCAACAATGATTTGGTATCCAGAGAAGTAGTAGAGAGGCTTGTCAAATGGTGCAAGAACAGCCTGAATTGTATTTTATTAACTTATTTGTGGTTATATCTTGGTTTATGTACTGTGTTTGATATACGTTTTGTGGGTACACCGTAGTCTGGAGGAATGTTGTTTTATTTGGTTGTATATATGTACAGTCAGATGACATTAAACTTCAACCTGAACTTCAAAAAAATCAATACTTTGCTTCAACTGTACAGTCTTTGCTCCGCTGTTTGTGGCATTCAGCAAATATTTTGCGATGTTTCCAGAAATTAGCCAAGCAGCTAACAACCTTAACTGATGGGATCAATTTCAGTGCTAAACCCATTTTCTGGCAGATGGCAAAGCAGACTCATTACAACTACAGTCCGTGGTTGATTAAAGATTGAGAGGGAATAACAAAATCATCCACCTCTTTAAAGGATACAGTTTTAAGATTTGGCTAACAAGTGGCATTAGCTCTAAAACATTCCTCCAAAATAAGCAATTTGTTGATTGCAAATAACAGATAAGCTGTAGAGCCGTATGAATCAGTGGATGGATATATCACATCAGTGGATTAATTAGTTGCTAAATTGATGTAGTGCAACCCCCCAATGGGTTCCAGGGTTCCACAACCTTCAGGCTCACTGTCAAGGACTCTACAACTCATATTCTCTGAATAATTTATTTGTTTTTCATTTGCACAAATTGTCTTCTTTTGTGCATTGTTTTTTTGTCAGTCTTTGTTTACAAAGAGTTCCATAAATTTTATATCTTTATTTTCCTGTAAATGCCTACAAGAAAATAAATCTCAGGCTTGTAAAAGGTGACATATACATACTTTGATAATAAATTTACTTTGACTACACACTATACAAGATGTGGTTTAATGACAAGTCAACCAATCTTGACAAACACTAATAAAAGCAGGAAAAAATCCAGGCTGAATGCAAACTGAAAAAAAAACATATGAATAACAGTTTATAAAGTACTGGCAGTTAGTGCAACAGTACAGACAGTTCTGTGGCGCTGTCTAGAAGTTTTCAAAATGTAAATTAATTTGTGCCAGTGGAGTCACTTCAGAAATGGGAAAGGTGGGGGAGGTATGGGAAATAGTACAGATGAAAACAATATCCAAAAAGGGAGTTATTCATAACACAAACAATGCACTGGTGTACAATAGCATTCTAGAAGATTGCTCCATATAGTTTAATGACCCATGCAAAAACTGAGCTTTTGCCAATGCTACCATGCCGAGTTCCATTATAAGAAAAAAAAACACGCCTTTATAGAGTCTTCCATTACTTATCTCTCTTTAATAGCTCATAAAGTGTCCACACTGACCAGAGAACAAGTACAAGAAATCCAAATTTAATTATTTTAAAATGAAATGTTTCAAAAGGATTTTCATTACTTTTACTACATTAGCAAGTGGAAGTAAACATTTCTTTAGTATTGTCACTGTTGTAATGTAGGAAATACGGAAGCTAATATGCACAAAATGAGATTCCTCCAATGATAAATGCTGATAATTAGTTTTGGTTAAGTTCATTGATGGAAAGGTTTTAGCCAATACACTAAAGGTATTTCCACTTCTATTCAAAATGCAATCACTAGGTTGCGACTAGGGCTCAGTTCCTGAGAACTGACCATTACCCAAACTGCTCACACATCAGAAATGAATAAAAGCCAATGTGTGGTAGAGGATTACAGAAACAGCTGAGATGGGACAGAAGACAGGCAGGGGAAGAACAGCCAACAGCCAGCCTTACTGATTCAGTGAGCGAGTAAATCTGCTCAGCATTCCCAGCTCAGCTCAACTCAACCCAGAGTGTGGAGGTAGTTAAAGGTACACAGACGTAAGTTGTTCCCACCAAACAGAAGATCCTTATGATCATGCAACATCCAGCAATTCCACTCCCATCTATCCTGTCAGTCTGCCAAATATTTGTTCATATGCATAGGGAGGCAACAAGTATACCATCTGTAAACTGGGGAGGACCTGTAGTGTCACGTACTCAATTATGTCCTTTAATCAAGAGCTGAAAGGGCCTGTCCCATCCTTGAAAGAAGTGTTGCATTGATAGCAACACTTCTTCAGTATTACACAGAAATATTCAGTTCACAGTTTTGTACATAAACCTCCAGATTAGCTTTTGATCTAGAAGTGAGATGGTTACCAAAAGAATTGCAGCTGACAGTTATTAGTTATATGACACTGCAGTAAATCCCTTTTAGGCTAAAAGAAAGGCATGTTAAGAGTATTTTGTAAATTGATAATCTTTTATCACTAACTTGTCAGCAAGAAAATATTGATGACCTTATTTAAAAAGAACATCAACAGTCTGATGAAATATATAGAAAATCGCCCACTGGTATGGTCAGCCTATTCAAAGATAGAAGTGCCAATTTGAAATCGATACTTATCCTCTTAAAATCCATCTTGGTTTATGTTTCTCAATCTGTCAAAACTTTTGTTTCCTATTCCAGAATTCAAATTTATCAAGGATTTTCAAGCAAGAAAAAAAAATTAAAATCCTATCTCACTAGTAATTCTTAAACACATCTACATTCACCATTGAATGTAGCAAAGAACCCAAAATTAGTTGTTTTGTGAAAAGGCTTATCACTTTTCATTATTTTTGATTGATTAGCAAGTAAGTCCTTCAAAAATAAAAAAATGTTAAATTTTAAAAGTACTCTGTCATTGTTGGACTGCAACTTGTTGAGTGGTACCTGCACTTAAATAAGATATGCACTGTCCCTCAATTGCCTTATTGTATTTATTGGGGAGATCTACTGGTCTTAGTATTGCCCTAATACATTCCCTATGATATTAGAAATAATCAGCATTTTAAACTGATTTTTATTCATGAAACAGCTGGTTAGGTCAGTCAGAGCACTTTCAGTTGCTTTCTTTCACACAGTCTTGTTCTGCAACTTTCCAAACCCTAAATCCAGCTGGGTAATTGAAACAATCCTTTCAACGATGGTAGGATTAAAGGCACAGTCATTGCTCATGAAACTCTGCACACAAGTTACAGTATGTCCATTCTTTAAAAATGGAAGGCAGAAAAATGAAACAAAACTTTCTCTAAATGATGAGCAAAAGATCCTTGAGATTCTTTTGGCAATATACTTTCTTTCCAAATTTGCTTTAACTAACTGTAATTCCCCTCAATTCTTACTGTAGTACCATAGCATCATCACCTTGCAAATCTGGGATGCCTCCTCCTCCAAATCTACTGCAATGAAACACCTGGAAGGTTTCCCCTCTCAGATTCTTCTCATAATGGGATTCCCTCCCTCCTTAACCATTCCTTTGACCTGGGGTATGATGCAGATGAATCACCTCATCCTTCTATGACATTTAATACTGGCATCACCTTCATTGTTTTTCTAGTTCACCGTAGTCATAGAGATCTGGTATCATATATGTCTACTTATATATTCTTCAACACTCTTCTGCATTTCTGGTGTTAGCACCTGAGGAATTACACTCCCAGACTCCAAATGGTTAAAAAGACAAATGATTGAGGTAAAGTTTACAGCTCATAAACATTGTGAAATCTGCTCAAAGGGCAGTTTACACAAGGAAACAGATACTGTTAAATCTGGCTCCATGAATATATCAAAGTCAAAACTTTTCATAGAAACTAACAGCCTTGGTCCAAATAACAAGATAACAATGAAAAATATAGTACAGATAGTACTTTTAATAATCAGTCTCCAAGGGAAGCAAGCACAGCCTGGTCAGCTAGCCAGGAAATGATCACGCATCTGATCACTGATCTGTGGCAATGAAACAAACTGAAGGGGTGAAGATTGGCACTGCACAATACATGGCTGAGGAATTGTGTAGAGGCAGAATTTCAGATGTGTGGATCATTGGGATTTCTTCTTCAGAAGGTATGCAGCATACAAAAAGGACAGGTTATACCTGAACTCAAGGGGGAACCACTATCCTTATGGAGGCTTGTACAGTTGTGGGGGAGGGTTTAAACTAATTTGGCAGGGGAATGGAAACCAGGATAAGGCTAAGGATGGGGCAGTTGGTGTACAAGAAGATGCAGTGTGCAGTGAAACTGTGAGGAAAGACAGGCAAAATATAGGGGAAAATTGCTCAGTGGGATGAGTTGAAGTATAATATGGGAGCAAAATCAAAAAGCTAATGAATACAGGACTGTAGGTATTATATTTCAATGCATAAATTATACGGAATAAGGTAGATAACCTTGTAGTGCAACTAGAGATTGTCAGTCAGGTATGGCGTGAGCATCACCAAGTTGTGGCTGAAAGAAGATCATAGTTGGGAGCTTAACATCCAAGGATATGGAAAGGACAGGCAGGTATGCGAGGGAGTGGGGTAGCTCTGCTGGTAAAAGAAAAATATGAAATCAAATCCTTAGAAAGAGGTGACATAAGATCTCAAGATGTAGAATCCTTGTGGTAGAGTCAAGAAATTGTAAGAGTAAATCGACCCTGATAGGAGTTTTATATAGGCCTCCAAATAGTAGCCGGGATGTGGGACACAAATTACAACAAGAGATAAACAGCATTGCTATGATAGTGATGAGGATTTCAATATGCAGGCAGATTGGGAAAATCAGGTTAGTGCTCAAGATCTCAAGAGAAAGAATTGGTAATAAGCATACGAGATTGCTCTTTAGAACAGCTTATGGTTGAGCTGAATGGCAATTCTGGATTGGATGCTGAGAAATCAGATTTGATTAGGGAGCTTAAGGTAAGGGAACCCTTAGGAGGCACTGATCATAGTATGATAGAATTCACCCTGCAGTTTGCGAGGGAGATGCTAAGATCAGATGTGTCAGTATTACAGTGGAGTAAAGGGAAATACAGAGGCACGAGAGAGGAACTGGCCAGAGTTGATTAGAAGGGATCACTAGCAGGTATAACAGCAGAACAGCAATAGCTAGAGCTTCTGGGAGATATATGGAAGGCACAGGATAGATACATCCCAAAGATGAAGTAGTATTCTAAAGGGAAGATGAGGGAACTGTGGTTGACAAAGGAAGTCAAAACAGCATAAGAGAGAGGGCATATAATACAGTAAAAATGAGTGGAAGGTTCAAGGATTTCTATTCATTTTTACTCATTTTGCCCTCTCTTACAAATCAACATGAGGCAACTAAAAAGCCATGAGGAGAGAAACGATGAAATATGAAGGTATACGAGCTAATCATATAAAAGGCGATGTCAAAAGATTTTTTTCAGAAATATGAAAAAGAGAGGTGAGAGTGGATATTGGACGGTTGGAAAATGATGCTGGAGAAGTAGTAATGGGGGACAAAGAAATGACGGACTAACTTAATAAATATTTTGTGTCAGCGTGCTCTGTGGAAGACACTAGCAGTACGAATGAATAGATAATGTCAGGGGGCAGAAGTGAGGGCTTTGTGCTGAAGTTATCATGAAAATTGATGAAGGCAGGGCAGTGATTGCTGTCTGCATGGTCTATAGCAAGGCCTTTGACAAGGTCCCTCATGACATAGGAACATAAATATATAAACAGGAGAATATTGCGTGGTGCTGAGTAAGAAGGATCTGGAAGTGTCTATGGAAAGATCCTTAATGGTAAGTAAAATGGATGGTTGAAGGCATTTCCTTTGCTAACTGAAGCTAAGTGCAAGGAGGTTATGCTATAAGTGTACATAAAATTTGTTAGACCACAACTAGTTAACTGAATACAGTTCTGTCATCACATAAGAGGATGAATGTGATTGGTCTAAAGAGGGTACACAAATTTACAAAATCTGGGACAGCTGAAATGTTGCAATCAGGTAACACTGAATATGAAGTATGAAAACTAGGGCTGTTTAATTTAAAATAGGAAGGATTGAGGGGAGACTTAATTGAAATATACAAAAGTATGAAGGGTTTAAATAAAGCAGGATGGACACATTTCCTTTAGCAAAAGGTTCAAAACCAGAATGCTGAGATTTCATCAAATATTCAGTTTAAGGACTGAACAGGAGATGAGGAAAATTGTATTGACTCAGGTGGCAGTAGGGGAGAGGTCTGCAACATATTGCCTGAACCAATGGCAGAAGCAGAAACCCTCCTCAGAATTATGTACTTGGATTTACTTGGAAGAGCCATAACCAGTTTGGTTAACAACCAGCTGCCAAATTAGGTAGGAAGGCTCTTTTTCAATCAGCATTAACACAATGAAGCAAATAGCCTCTATTTGCATCATGAAATGCTCTTTGATTCTATATTTGTCATTTTGCTTCATTAGTGGAGTCAATGATGTTGGGAAATCTGCTTCTCTATCCTATGCCAATCAAATCTGGCATGGAAGCAATAACCCATTTCTTTGAATGAGCATCACTGGCCCTAAAAGGTTAGATGTGAAAAGTTAATAAAAACACAAAATGCTGGCAGAACTCAGCAGGCCAGACAGCATCTATGGGAGGAGGTGATGACGATGTTTTGGGCCGAAACCCTTCATCAGGAGAGACTCTCTTCATGTGAAAAGTTAACTCAGCTCCACTTTTTAAATTTGTATTTTTTAAAAAACTAAGATAGTTTGAAAACATTTCCAAGTATCAGAGATATTTAAGAACAGATTATAAAAAGCCTTCCAACTTCCACCCCTATCTATCCCCTATTGAAGATTATTGGGATGTTCAGGAGACATTATAAGGCCCTATTGGGATTAAACACTGTTGAGGGCCTGTCTGCTATTATATACATTTTAATTTAAATCTGTGTTAAAAACTGCATGAACTATTCATAACAAATGATAACTGACAAAATGCAACTATAAAGAATGAACTGTGAAAATAGTAGTTTCAAGTTTTTAAACTTGAGTATTTTAAAAAATATATATCATGAAACAAAATAGCAAAATCCTGGTAAGAACATGAAATAGAAGTGAATTCAAATGAATCAATTCACTTCACCCTCAATGTGACTATTCTAACCACAGACTTTAAACCTTTAATGTTATTTCAATGTTAAACTGTTTGAAATATTCAAATTTCCACTGTTCAGTGTGTTAGTTCTTGCCAATCATCTATCTTTGATGAATTTCCAATAAACCAAAACATAACGTGAAAATACTTTATTTTATTTAGAATGGGTTGTGTCCAAGGTTAACACATGAATAAGGACAGAAATATGATTTTTTTTTTAATACAACCAACAGAAAGCATCTTTGGTCAAATGCAGTGGTTGTTGATTTGTGTGTACTCAAATGAAATTTTTCACCATGTGTGATCTATTTTGGTTAATAAATTTTAAGCATTTTGAATACACATATCATAAAAGGCAGCTCATCTTGCACAATTCACCATGCAATTTAGGAAAAAATAGCTGTTACCAAAAAACATTGAAATTATCCACCCTGAATACTTTCAACACTTCAATTTTAAGTGCATTTTTAAAATTTAAACTATTCAAATAAGTGAATTTCTTTAAAAAATGAAGGAATTTCATACAATATCAACAAGAAAAATTTCAAGGCCAATGCATAACAGGATCTCAGAGAGTATGCCAAAGACTGTTTATAAAAACTGGCTGGATTTCACTGATGATATTTCAAACTGTTCTCAGGCTGTGCCCTGACTGAACACCAAGTTCTCCAAGATACAGAATTGAGCTCGTAAATACACTTAAAATCAGGTCCTTTTGGCTCTACACTCGTGATATTATTGATATTATTATTAATCTACTGAAGGACCTCTGTAGATCAAGCAGCACCTGTGTGGGAAAGGAATTATAAACATTTGGGTCAAAACCCTGCATCACAATCAATTCTTTGCTTCCCCACCCCACCCCCAATACATGCTGATCAACCTGCTGAGCTCCTCCAGCAAATTGTGTAGCATATTATTGACAATTTTTTCCAAACGTCTTTTTGATAGCAAGAGCTCCCCAGTCTAGGAAGCATCCACTCTATCTAGATCTTTCAATATTCGACAGGTTTCAGTAAAATCCCTCCTCATTTTTCTAAACTCCAGCAAGTCCTGTCCCAGAGCCATCAAACGAGCCTCATATGTAAATCCTTTCATTCCTGGAATCATTCTTGTGAACCTCCACCGGACTCTTTCCAATGCCAACACATCTTTTCTTAGATGAGACCCAAAACTGCTCACAATATTCCAAGTGTGGGCTAACAAATACCTTAAAGCCTGAGCAGGACATCCTTGCTTTTATATTCCAGTTCTCTCACAATGAATGCTAACATTGCATTTGCCTTCCTTATCACTGATTCAACCTGCAAGTCAAGTTAACCTTTAGGGAATCCTGCATGAGGATTCCCAAGTCCCTTTGCACCACTGATTTCTGAATTTGTTCCCCATTTTGAAAATACTCTATGGCTTTATTCCTTCTGAAGTGCATGACTATACAATTTCCTACACTATATTCAATCTGCCACTTCTTTGCCCATTCTCCAAGTCTGTCTAAGTCCTTCTGCCAAATACCTGCTTCCTCAAAACTACCTGCCCCTCCACTGATCTCAGCACCACTCTTAAACTTGGCCACAAAGCCATCAATTTCATTATCCAAAATAATTTCCTATGACATGAAAAGAAAATATCCCATCACCAACCCTTGTGGACCATCAACCAGAAAAGGACCCTTTTATTCCCATTCTTTGTCTCCTGCCAATTAGATAATCTTCTATCCATGCCAGTATTTTTCCAGTAATACCATAGGCTCTAATCTTGTTTAGCAGCCTCATGTGTGGCACCTTCTGAAAATCCAAGTAAACAACATCCAATGACTTCACTTTGTCTATCCCACTTTTTATTTCCTCAAAGAATTCCAATATACTTGTCAGGCAAGATTTTCCCTTAAGGAAAGCATGCTGACTTTGGCCTCCAAGTACCCTGAAACCTCACTGTTAATAATGGACTCTAACGTCTTCACAAACACAGAGGTCAGGCTAACTGCCTATAATTTCCTTTCTTCCACCTCCCTCCCTTCTTAAAAAGTGGTGTGCCGTTTGCAATTTTCCAGTCCTCCAGAACCATTCCAGTATCTACTTACTCTTGAAAGGTGATTACTAATACTTCCACAATCTCTTCAGCTACCTCTTTCAGAACCCTGGGATGTAATACATCTGGTCCAGGTGACCTATCTACCTTCAGACCTTTCAGCTTCTCAAGCACCTTCTCCTTAGTAATAGCAACTACACTCACTTCTGCCCTGGCACTCTCAAACTTCTGGAATACTGAAAATGTATTCTAGATTAAAGACAGACGTTGAATACTTATTAAGTTTGTCTGCCATTTCTTTCTCTCCCCATTACTACCTCTCCAGTGCCATTTTCTCACCAGTCCAACATCAACTTTCACCTCTGTTTTGCTCTATACTGTATATATGAAAAAAAATTGGTACACTCTTTTATATTATTGACTAGCTTACATTCATATTTCATCTTTTCTCTCTTTATGGCACTATAGTTGCCTTCTGTTGGCTTTTAAGAGATTGTCAACCCTCTAACTTGCTAATTATGTGCTCCCTCTTTTTATTTTATGCTGTCCTTGATTTCCTTTGCCATCCTCCCTTTAGAATACTTCTTCATCTTTGGGATGCATCTATCCTGCACCTTCCAAACTGCTCCTAGAAACTCCAGCCATTGTTGTTCTGCCATCATCCCTGCCAGTGTGCCCTTCCAATCAACTTTGTCCAGCTCCTCTCTCATGCCTCTACAATTCCCTTTACTCCACTGTAATACTGATAATTCTGATTCTAGCTCATCCCTCTCAGACTACAGGGTGAATTCTACCATATGATGATCACTGCCTCCTAAGGGTTCCTTTGCTTTAAGCTCGCTAATCAAATCTGGTTCATTACCCTACACCCATGCCAGAAGTTATTTTCTCCTTGTGGGCTCAATCACAAGTTGCTCTAAAAAGCCATCTCATAGCCATTCTACAAATTCCCTCTCTTGGAATCCAGCACCACCAGATTTTCCCAATCTACCTGCATATTGGAATCTCCAATGACTATTGTAACATTGCCCTTTTTATATGCCTTTTCTATCACCTGTTGTAATTTGTATCCCTCATCTACATTCATCAGCATCCTTTTACCCTCGAAGTTTCTTAACTCTACCCACAAGGGTTCTACATTTTCTGATTCTCCATCACTTCTTTCTAAGGAATTGATTTAATTTTGTACCAACAGAAACACACCACTCCTTCTGCCTATCTTTTTGAAGCAATATTTATCTTTGGATGTTAAGCTCCCAACTATGATCTTCTTTCAGCCACTACTCAGTGATGCCCATAATGTCATACCTGCCAATTTCTAACTGCGCAAAAATATCAGCTACCTTATTCCATATATTGTGTACATTTACATATAACACCTTCAGCCTTGAATTCATCACCCTTTTTGATTCTGCTCCCACATTAGCTCATCCCACTGACTGCAATTTTGCCCTATCATCTGTCTGGCCCTCTTCATAGTCTCACTGCACACTGCATGTATTTGTATACCAACTGTCTCATCCTCAGCCCTTTCACTCTGACTCCCATCTCTTGCCAATTTAGTTTAAACTCTCCCTAACAGCTCTAGTAAAGCCATCCGCAAGGATACTTGTCCTCTTCAGCTTCTGGTGAAAACCTTTTTATACAGGTCATACCTTCTCCAGAAGAAATCCCAATGATCTAGAAATCTGAAACTCTGCCTCCTGTACCAATTCCTCAGCCATGCACACATATGCTAAATCATCCTACTTAATGTTTCCCCTGGCCCAGCCACGAGTTGAAGACTGCTCCACTTCAAGAAATGACCTTGGTAACAAAACCCTCCAAGTTCTTTGTGAGCCTTGTGGCCACAAACATTAAAGTCATCTTTGGGGATCTTGTGGGAGACTCTTGCATTCTACAATATACCAATTATCTGTCATTAGCTTTATTCATGGGATAGCCTTCTTCAAAATGAAAAATCTTTAATTCAGCAATTAAATTAATAAATTTATTTATTAAATTTGTTTCAGTCAACAGTCTCTCCTGTGTACTGTTTTTCTGATTGATAGGGCCAACAGGACTTTATTCAATGGAATAGGAGTCCAGTCAAAATCTTTAATTCATAATATTACTAGGAGTTTAATAATTTTATATTACTAATTTACATATATACACAAGCAAAATTGTAAAATTTGAAACTTCATAGTCAGAAATAGTGTAAAATTAAGAACTTTTTGACACACCAAGCGCAGAATATATCCTAAATTTTGTAGCACATTCATCCTTTATGTATAAAGTTATTCATATTGTTATGAAGGTACCACAGCTCTGAGGGGCCCAAGGAGCGGGAGCAGCCCCCTCCTTCCAGAGAATCGCAAGATCGTTATTAATTCGGGACTCGGAAGTGAGAGACAATGCAACGGTTTTGACCATTTGTTCTTAGAGGCACCTGTGTCACGTGCAAGTCCCGGCTACGTGACAACTACCATGAACCTGAACGCCCTCGGGCCATGTGGGGGTGGAGATTGCATCCCCCTACTTTGATGGACAGCTACAACTCTGCAAGTAAAGATAAAAGCGGACTGCAGGAGGCAGTACCCTAGTGATGCACCAGAGGAACTTGCTCGCTCAACGCTCCCGTGAGAGCTGGAAGCCACTCAACGCCACGTGTGCTCCTAACCCCTTTGCCTGGGGAGCGGGTGGCTGATACTACCGAGAAGGACTTTGAACTAACAACGGGGAAACCAACGCTCTCCTGATTTTAACGGAGTGGTCAAAAAGATACGGGCAAGTCTTCTTTTCATTCTCACCGATCCCTCTAAGACACGTGAAACCCAACAATTCCTCGAAAGACTTCTGAATGACTCTTTAGATTTCCAATGGACAAAAATATTATCCCCTAGACAACAGCCGAGATTAATGATGATTATGACTATACCCGGGCTTTAGATTGCGTATTGGTGATGTGCATTATCTGAATGTTTGCATTAACCTTACTTTTTGCCCCTGTATAAATAAAAACGTTTGAAAATAGTGACATCAGACTTCAACAGACCTCTCTATCTTTGCTGGTAAGCTATCCAGTTACGGGATACGTAACAATATAAACTTTAATTTACATTCATACGACTCTTCAGCTTTTCTAGCTCATACAATCGGTCTACTTCTGAGATCTTAACCATTTCCAATCACTTCCTTACATCATTAATTTGTATAACCTACTGCAGAAAATAGAAATCTGAAATAAAAACAGAAATTGCTTTAAACAATCAGCAGGTCAGCCAAATTCTGCAGAAAGAGAGACAGAATTTCAAGTCAAAGGGATTACTATATCCCTCTTCTTGTTAGAACTGGAAAAGGGATATGATAATGTCCATTATAGAACTTAATTTATCTCTCTTTCAAAGGAATCTGCAACCTTATAAAATACACAGCTGCAGTAAATACTAATGTAACATTTCAATAAAAATCCATATAACGGTTGCTAACATTATCATTGTTAGGGGTATCAAAAAATTACAAAAATTGAATCAAAAGTGATTCTGACATCTTCAAAATTATTTTCAAAAATAAACAGAAGCTATTTATTAAATATTTTATGCCAGTGATCAATTTATTTGTCTGTCTTCCTAGTTCTGATGGATAGATATCATGTGCAGTTTTAACTCATTATCTTGCTCATCCTTTTATTTCAGCAAACCACATTTAATGGCTTTAACACTAGAGGGCACTGCAATTTCCATTAAATCAAAAGTAAACTAACACAAGTTCAGAAGCAAAGGGATGTCATCAATATGCAAAGGCTATTATTTAAACTTATTTAAATGTTATTTAAACTTTAAGTAATATGCTCAAATAAAATAGGTCTATAACTTACTGCAATAGTTCGTATATAATAGATTCTAATGATCACTCCAAACCTTTCCCTGCTTTCTTTACAAGCAACTTTATCTTTCCTAAGTTATGAAGTTACAAACACACATAAGCCATAATGCAGTTTTCTGAAAAAAGTGGCACATTAACTAACAGAAAAGAGTGAAAGTGAGGAAACTTAAATAAATGTTGACTACTTCAACTACTGCACAGAGTCTTGCCATCTTCAGAAGTTTTCTGATGACTCTGTCACAGTTGGATGCATCAGCAAGGGAGATGAGGTGGAGTACAGGGCTATGGTGGGAAACTTTGTCACATGGTGTGAGCAGAATCATCTGCAGCTTAATGCGAAAAAGACTAAGGAGCTGGTGGTGGACCTGAGGAGGGCTCAGGCACCAGTGACCCCTGTTTACATCCAAGGGGTCAGTGTGGACATGGTGGAGGATTACAAATACCTGGGGATACAAATTGACAATAAACTGGACTGGTCAAAAACACTGAGGCTGTCTACAAGAAGGGTCAGAGCTGTCTCTACTTCCTGAGGAGATTGAGGTCCTTTAACATCTGCCGGACAATGCTGAGGATGTTCTACGAGTCTGTGGTGGCCAGTGCTATCATGTTTGCTGTTGTGTGCTGGGGCAGCAGGCTGAGGGTAGCAGACACCAACAGAATCAACAAGGTCATTCGTAAGGCCAGTGATGTTGTGGGGGTGGAACTGGACCCTCTGACGGTGGTGTCTGAAAAGAGGATGCTGTCCAAGTTGCATGCCATCTTGGACAATGTCTCCCATCCACTCCATAATGTACTGGTTAGGCACAGGAGTACGTTCAGCCAGAGACTCATTCCATCGAGATACAACACTGAGCGTCATAGGAAGTCATTCCTGCCTGTGGCCATCAAACTTTACAACTCCTCCCTCAGAGTGTCAGACACCCTGAGCCAATAGGCTGGTCCTCGACTTATTTCCACTTGGAATAATTTACTTATTATTATTTATTTATGGTTTTATATTACTATATTTCTACACTATTCTTGGTTGGTGCAACTGTAACGAAACCCAGTTTCCCTCGGGATCAATAAAGTATGTCTGTCTGTCTGTCTGATATAGAGTTAATTCAAAATCCAATAAATTAGCACATCTATGGAATTTTCAGGAATTATGAAATGTCTTATTCCTTAATAGTCATCTCCCTTATAACCACGCAACAGTCTGCTTTTAAAGAGCTGGCCAAAAATGCCTGATGTTTTAAAATAGTCCAATGAAATGATACAAAATATTAAATTACATGAAATACAATTTCATTACACAGCTTATCTGAGATTTTACATCTGCAGCAAGAGAACGCATAAGTTAAAAACGATATGGAAGCATCCATTATTAAAAACATATAGATTTAATACATACCATGACTATAAATGCACAAGGCCTGCTATAAGTTCTCAGAAACAAAACTAAAAAAATTTGTAGCACAAAGAGAAACATCTTTTAGTGGACAATCTTCTGATGCAGTTTAAAACAAATGAAAAATTCTGGGAGAACTCAATGGATTGAGACCCTGCATCAGCAATGAGGAGTGTAAAGAGAAAATAGCCAGTTTAGAGAATTGAGAGGAAGTGTGAGACAGAAGCTGATGGGTAATGGGTGGAAGCAAGAGACGGAAGGATGGTTGTGAAATGAGGGGAATGGGAAATTGTTCAGGCTTGAAAGTGATAGGTGGAAATAATAAAGGAAAAAATGTGGTACCGTTCTTCTAATTTGCATTTGGCCTCACCACGCCTATGGAGAAGGCTGAAGATAGATAAGTCACTGTGGGAATGGGAATGGGAGTCAAATGGTGTGGAATTAGAATCTCAAACTGGTCATTGCAGACAGAGCAGTTAGACTACCTGCAAGGAATATGAGATGATACAAGCTGCCAAAGTGAAGCCTAATGCAAACTTCAAGAACACCTCTTATTTCGCTTGGGTAGCCTAAAACCCAAAATTTTTTATACCTAGCCTGTACTTTTCCTGTTCCCACTAATCCACCCAGTTTCTCTCTCCTACTGTTTACCTTTTGTATTACCCTCAGCCACCTAGTTACCAAGATTCTTGACTCCCCCCCCCACCCATTCCCTGATCGTTACATCTGTCTGTTATTCACTTACCTATCTACCTGCTTTTTGTCTTTTTTCTCCCTTGTTCAGCTTTCCCATCTCCTTTCCCCACCCCCATTCTGCTTCCAGCATCCGTCATACTCCCTCAGTTCATTCAACCTATCACCTTCCAACCTCTGTTTGCCCTTCCTCTCACCTCTACATACAGTTCATCTTCCTCTACACTTCCAGTCCTGATACTAGATCCTGATGCAAATCTTCAACTATCCGTTTGCCTCCACCATTCCTTTGCTTGGTTTTGCTTCAGATTTCAGTACCTGTAGTCTCGTGTCACCATTTGAACTTTATTAAATTGGTTTAAAGTTAGCAAAGTAAACTGACAGAAAATGCTCAATATAATTTGGTTTAAAATAGTGGAAGCTGAAAAATCAATATTTTATAATGCTTGAATTAAACTTTATTTCTTCTTGCTCTTAACTGATTAGTACAAAGAAATGGCATTTCTTTATAAACCAATGATCTGGATGTGAGATTAATGGTTATTAACAACATTATTTGCAAAAATGCATGCAATTTAACATAATTATTATTAATATTGAAAAGTTTATATTGCAATGAAATTTGATTTAAGCAATTTTCATTACAAAGATATCCAAAACTATCTATTCTTCTTTGAATCCCCCCATGTCAGAATCATGAACCTCTTCAGGGTTATCAGAACAGAATGCTCTATTAGTGCGGATTTTGAGATGACTGCAGGAAAGATACATTGGGGGGGGGGCGTAATGATAGCCTCTGGTTTTTAAATCAATAACTATGCATCTTTCTACTTCTTGCCTGAATTCTTCTTTTGAAGAATTATAATATATGGCTGCCAATTAGCCTCTAAAATCAAACAAAAACAAACTGTACTATCCAACATAAATATAACTTGTATGTCGATTGGATTAATAGCAAATGTTATCATTTATAGCTCTACATTCCAATTTGACTGCAACTTAGAAACATCAAATACACCTCAAAACAGAAGCACAGAAAGTTGACCTCCATACCTGGGTGATGTTCTCCAAGAACTCGCAGCACGTCTGAAGGATGAACACAGACATTGTTCTTGGAGTAAATGATTTCACCATCTAGAATTCTGGAAGATCCACTTGACTGATTAAAGGTCAGGAGATCAGAGGCTTTGGAGGAAGCCCGTCGTAGTAGCTGACCCAGAGACATCTCCAGGAATATCTTTCCATCATCTGAATTCTTCACTCTAGAATAAAACAAATCCAACTTTAAAAGTATGCTGATGAAAACTTGTCTCCCAATGAATCCACTATTCTGTTGATTCTTCCACCCTTTGCATTCTGTAAATACATGCACAGCCCTTGCAATCAGATCACCCCTTGTCCCCCTACTTCTCCTGTACATTCTCAGCCGTCGTCTCTCATCAAGATCATTCCAAGAGAAGATGGTTCAGGTACAGAGCAGGCACATTCCCAAGACAGAGCCCAAGAGGGAGAATGAAAGGTCAGCTAAGGCCAAAATTCCTCAAAAAAGAAACAGTAAGCTATAACAGAAGAAGTGGGAATGTTATGTTTGCCAGATGACAATAAAGTTAAAATCATTCCAAGCAAAGAGATCAGAGAGGAACCAAAAAAAAAGGAAATGTGCCAAAAGAGCAGAAGAGTTTAAGATCTAGCATTAAGGAGAATCCAAAAGACTTCTACATGCTAAGGGAAATGGGTGGTAACAGAGTGCCCAGTTGAGACCAAAAGGACACATACTCAATGCCAGGCATTCTGAATGAATATTTTGAACTACACTTTACCAAGGAAGGAGGAGTAAAGTCAGAAAAGAAAAAGCAGTTGAGATTTTTCATGAGCTAAAACTTGATTAAGGGGAACTATCAGAAAAATAATCTGCAAGTGTATAAGTCTTCAAGTCCATATGAAAAGCAACCTAGCTGATTGCTGAGGGAAGACTGTAATGTTCTTGTTAAGGGACAAGTGTTGGTGGCATAGCCCCAGAGAACTGCAATGTTACATTGTTTTTTTCCCCCCAAAGTATTATGGATAAATTCACCATACAGTTTAACCTGGGTGGTGAGGAGACTGGTAAAAAGAATGCAAAATTAAGAATCATTTCATTGTGAAAAGTCAAAGTCAGAAAAGACAACGCAAATCATGCTTAACTTATTTAACTGTCAATTTTGTGATAACAGATAGCTGATTTGTAAAAAATGTAACATAAAGTCATTAGCAGAACTAAAGTCTACACTGTAGTATCAGAATGGAAATGGAGTTGACTCTTAGAGATAAAACAGAATTGATGTAATAAGGTTTTTTTTTCCAGGGTAGTGGAATGTTTTTTTCCAGGGTAGTGGAATGTTTTCTAGGGTTAGGACCACTTCTTTAACATACATTTTCACATGGCTGTGCTGGGCAAAATTTTAATACTAGTACAGTATAAAAATATTTATCTGAAGGAATTATGCTGAAGTTTTTGAAGGTGATGGGAGGTTGAAAAAAGTTAAAAAGGGGAATAGCCTCCTGTTTTTTTTAAACAAACAGATAAAGTTGTTGTACCAAGCCACTAAGAACAATGGATTTACTGCAACTGAGAACATATGAACTTCAGAAACAACAGATGGTCATCGTCTGGACACTCATATATGCTTTGGAATTTAATAAAATTGTAACTGAACTTTTACCTCAGCACCACATTCTCGTACTTATCCCATTTCACCCAAGGATTCCCTACCATCTGGAAGAAGTAATTTCTACTCATTTGTGTCCTAAAGGAATGTCTCCTTATTTTGAGCAGGTGATCTCTAATTTTGCATATTTCATCCTGGCCAACATCAACACCAGCCAGTTAAGAAGTCTATACATTGCCCTTCCTTCTAAATTTAAGAATGTGTTTAATCTTTCATCATATGACAAACCTGCAACTCCAAGATTCAATCTGGAGGACCTTCATTGTACAGTTTGTATTACTGGTAGGGAGATAAGACCTGTATATGATCTACCAGAAGCATTCTGACCAAGGCCACATAAAATTGGACTAAGATATCTCTACTCTTCAACTCAGTTCATCTTACTGTCAAGGCAAAAATATAAATTTTCGTTCCTAAATGCTTGTAGAACTGAGTTTAAATTTTCACTGACTACTGCAGACATCCATGTCCCTTTGAACGCCTTTTTGCTTTTGGCATTTAATTGAATTATGTTGGTTGTTCTTTTGCACATTGGTGGTTTGTCCATCTTTGTTCTGTGTGCTTTTTCATTGATTCTATCATGCTCTTTTGTATTTACTGTGAATGCCCATAAGAAAATGAATCTCATTGTATTATATGCTCCTATATATTGTATTTTGATAATACATTTACTTTGAACTATGATTTCCACATGACATTACATTTGGCACGGCTTTGCCTATTCATCTAGTTGTCAGTACCTCAATGTTTGTCTTCATAGCCTACACAGGTTTAGTTCTTGTTAGAGATTTGGATATATTGCACATGCTCCTATTATCCAAATCACTGATATTACATGTGAACAGATTTGTCTCCTGCATAGATCTCTGCAGCAGACCACTTGTCACCAAACATCTCAACCTCAAAATGAGCAATTATTCCTACACTGCTTGCTGTCTGTTAGCCAATGATACCACTATTTTACAATGGTTGACACATGATCTAATTTTATTTAGTAATTTCACATGGCACTTTAAAGGCCTTCAGAAAATCCAAATATATCACATCAACCAGTTCATCCTATATATTCTGCTAACTAAAATACCAAAAAAATTCAGAAAAGCTGTCAAGTATAATTTCCTTTCCAGAAATTCATGTTAATTCTGCCCAATCTTATTATTACTTTCTGATTGCCATTTCATTACTTCCTTAATAACACTGGGTGTTTTTAAAGTGGAGGTTGAGAGGTTCTTGATTAGTAAGGGTGTCAAAGTTTATGAGGAGAAGGCAGGAAAACGGGGTTGAGGAGGATAATAAATCAGCCATGATGGAATGGCAGAGCAGACTCAATGGGCCAAATTACCTAATTCTGCTCCCTTATCTTATCGTCTAACAAACTCCAGACCTAAAGCCAATGACAGGGTAAGGGCTAGTTTTCTCTTTCTCGCTTTTCTGAAATACCAATGTACGTGATAATTTTACCAGAATCTGCAAAATTTCAAACAATGATAATCAGCACATCCACTGTCTATAACTGCCTCCATCTAAACTCTAGGAAGCAGATCAATAGGACATGGACATAAGGAAGTCTGCAGATGCTGGAATTCCAAAGCAACACAACAAAATGCTGGGGGAACTCAACAAGTCAGACAACATCTAAGTAAATGAGTAAACAGTCAACATTTTGCGCCGACACCCTTCTTCAGAACTGGAGAAGGGTCTCGGCCCGAAACATCAACTGTACTTTTTTTCCATAGATGCTGCCTGGCCTGCAGAGCTCCTCCAGCATTTTGTGTGTGTTGCTATAGGTCGTGGATTTGTGACCTCAAATTTTTAATCTATTTTCTCCTTATTTCTCATTTACTCTCAACAGTATCCAACCACCTGTAGCTGCTCAGCCATTCATTAAGAGCTTGGCTGATCTTTTACCTCAGTGTAATTTACATTTAAATTCAGATTTATTAATGTACATATAAACATACAGTGAAATGTCTCATTTGTGATAACAACCAACACACCCAAGAATGTGCTGGAGGCAGCCTGCAAGTGCTGCCACACATTCCAGTGCCAAGTGCATTCAGAAATCTATCAATTTCTGTTCAGAATGAACTCAATGACTGAACTCCCACAGTCCATCTGGGATGAGACTTCCAAAGTTACACCACTTCCTGCTGAAAGAAAATTTTCAACTAAAATACTATCCCTTATCCTAAAAATATTCTAAGCTCCTCCATGGATGCAATCTGTCAAACACCACAAAACATAAGTTTTAATTAAATCTCTTGGTTTCTAAATTCAAATGAATACAGACCTAATCTATTCAATCTCTCCTCACAAAGTAAATGGACCACTCCTGGAACTAGTCCAGTGAGTCTTTTCTAAACTCCCTCTATGGTAAATACAACTTTTTTTAGGCAAATAAGCTAAATCTGTATGCAGTACTCCAGCTGCAGTTTCATCAAGACTTGACATAAACGTAAATGACTTCCTTACTCCTGTATACAAATCCAGCACCTTTCTAATTCACATTTTTCAACTAAACGCTGACTTTGAACGGCTTGCATATTGGCACGCTGGACTCGTGAACATCAACATTACGCAATTCCTACAAAATGCTGGAGGAACTCAGCAGGCCAGGCAGCATCTATTTGCTTTTCTCCAGATCTGCCGAAAGGTTTTGGCCCAAAACGTCAACTGCACTTCTTTCCACAGATGCTGCCTGGCCTGCCGAGTTCCTCCAGCATTTTCTGTGCTTTGCTCGGATTTCCAGCTCCTACAGATTTTCTCGTTTGTCATTATGCAATTCTTCATAATTTAAAAATTTTGCTTTTCTATTTTGTGTAGAAAAGTAAATGCTCACAATTTTCTATGCAATATTCCATCTTCCAGAATTCCAGCAGACCCATCCTCCAGTTATTGAGACTGATGATGGCCCCCGAAGCTCTTCACATTCTTTGCTGTTCAGTATCATACTTGTAAATTTGTTGATAATATTTAGTTCCCTGACCAGAACTGTGAATCTGGTTTATAAATAACTAGGGTCCCAGCAGTATTCCACAAAATCATCCTGCTGTCCTGCGAAGACCCCATAAAGAAAATGCAGTCACCATTTTCTGAAGTTCCGTCTAAAATGATTCTTTTCGATTTTCTGAGCCAAAATCTTTCATTACCACTTTCACCCCATATCTTAAATCAGTTGCTCCATCTGCAATTTCACCTATCTTTTGTTTAAAACTCTAGAAATATTTGCAAAGATGACTTTGTAATGACGAGATGATACCTATTTATCAGGGCCATTACTTCATTAAACTTGTTCACTACTTCCACCTGCATTCAGCAAAAGAAGCTTCAGGTCTCTGTACCTCATTTTGCAATTGGATTCTCGACTTGCTAACCAGAAGACCACAATCTGTGTGGATTGGTGATAACATATCCTCCTTGCTGACAAACAATACTGGCGCACGTCAGAGGTGTGAGCTGAGCCCATTGCTCTACTCTGTATATACACATGACTGTGTGGCTAGGCATAGCTCAAGTACCAACTATAAATTTGCTGACGATGCAACCATTGTTGGTAGAATCTCAGGTGATGACGAGAGGGCATACAGGAGTGAGATATGCCAACTAGTGGAATGGTGCCGCAGCAACAACCTGGCATTCGACATCAGTAAGATGAAAGAGCTGACCGTGGACTTCAGGAAGGGTAAGACAAAGCAACCAATCCTCATAGAGGGATCAGAAGTGGAGAAGGTGAGCAGTTTCAAGTTCCTGGGTGTCAAGATCTCTGTCTGGTATGGGGGGGGGGGGGGGGGGGGTGGGCGGCTACCGCACAGGACTCAAAAAAGCTGCAGAGGGTTGTACATTTAGTCAGCTCCATCTTGGGTACTAGTCTACAAAGTACCCAGTACATCTTTAGGGAGCGATGTCTCAGAAAGGCAGCGCCCATTATTAAGGACCTCCAGCACTCAGGGCATGCCCTTTTCTCACTGTTACCATCAGGCAGGAAGTACAGAAGCCTGAAGGCACAAACTCAGCAATTCAGGATCTTCCCCTCTGCCACCTGATTCCTAAATGGACATCGAACCCTTGGACACCACCTCACTTTTTTAATATACAGTATTTCAGTTTTTTTGCACATTTTAAAATTTATTCAATATACATATACTTGTAACTGAATTATTTATTATTATTTTTTTCTCTTCTATATTATGTGTTGCATTAAACTGCTGCTGCTAATTTAAGAAATTTCACAACGCATGCCAGTGATAATAAACCTGATTCTGAGTTTTGAAGCTTATTTTTCCTCAAAATCAATTTCTAGGTTTAGTTTGCATGGACCATTCCTCCCTGACAGACTCTGAACATCATGACCCAAGTTGCTACCCGCAAGAAAGATTGCTTTGTCCTTTATTTTCAACTTTCTAAATTTATAAATCTGTTTTGTTGAAAGTGTTATTTACAGCCCAAGTTATTGGTTTTGGTGGGACACTGATTCCAGTACAATCTGTCAGTCTCAGTGAAATAGCTCCTTCTTTCCCCAGTGCTGGTACCAATGTTACATAAATCAGAACTGATTTCCCCCACAACTATTCATTATTGACTCTATATCAACCTGCACATGGCTCAGGTAATAAGCTTGTAAGAGGATTATAGTTTTTGGCAACGAATTTTGCTTAGAATGTGAAGGCTTGGAGAGTGCATGAAAGACTTAGCAGTATGATCCTGGGGTTGAGTCTTTCAAATAGCTTTCCTTTTGTTAGCATTCTTTCTCTCTCGCTCTTTCGCCTTGGAAATCTATCAGACTAATAAATTAAACAACATCTTATCTCTTAAATAACCTTGGCTATAACCCAACAAAGATACTCCCTTTGTCCTCTGTGCACTCTACAATTTAAAAACCAGTTTGATTTCTTTCTTTCCTAGACCTACCAAAGGGTTTCCACCTGAAATGTTAGCAGTTTCTCTGTCAACATATGCTGTTTGGTGTCCTTAATGCTTTGATCATTTGATATTTCCAGCATTGCAGAATTTTTCAACAATAATCTTAACTATGTAGATAGCACAGAGAAGCCAGAGTTGTTCTAATAGAGAAAATTGGGAGGTTAAAGACCTTGTATACAAATCCTAAATATTGCCAATTGAAGAACCTTTGGAATCTACTCTTCAGATGAGAATCTATTGGCAAGGGAAAGCTTCTTTGCACAAAAGATAAAATTTCAAGGTTTAAATATAAAAATACATACTAAAATACAGCATCTGTTCTGTAGCTCAAAATAAAACTACACATTACATGTTATTACACATTACATGTGTAATAACATGTGCCAATGAACATTTCCTCACACTTGATGGTAATAAAGTTTAGGCATGCACCTGTAACAGGATGCCTTGAATTCCTGGAGCCCTGAAGGGTCGATCATCTATTATGGCAGGAGAATATAGTTTACATGACAAGACTGCTTCAACTAAAATAGCGGCTAGCTTTATAGCACCAGTTCAGTTCCCAGTGCTGTCTGTAAGGAGTTTGTACATTCTCCCCATGACCGTCAGTTTCCTCTAGAAGCACTGGTTTCCTCCCACATTTCAAAGGTGTGCAGGTTAGTAAGTTGGTAACGTGCTACACTGATGCTGGAAGCATGGTGACATTTCCGGGCTGCACCCAGGACATCCTCAGACAGTGTTGGCCATTGACGTGATCAACACATTTCAAAGTTCGTGTGATAAATGAAACTAATCTCTTAATGTATGAATGTTTAATTCTTTAAACATGTAAAATAGTGTCATTTGTTGAGAACAACAAAGCAGGAACTTGTGAAATGTATGATCATATTGTTTTAAGAACCTTAATTTTAAAAATGAAAGTTTGAATAACAGTTCAAGCATATTGAGATTTTCCATTTAAAATTACAATTTAAGATGGCTGCATAATATTAACCTCATGTTTGAAGTGAGATCAACCAACTCTTCTTGCTAATAAACTGGTACAGTAATTAGCTAACATTAATCGCTGGTCAATAATGTAGCCTATTGACTAGGTGAAGCAAAGACTTTACTCAATTTCATTCATCCCATCACTGAACTGTTCCCACAATCTATGGACTCACTTTCAAGGATTCTATCACTCATGTCCTCAACACTTATTACTTATTTTTGATTAATATTATTATTTCATTTTTTCTTTCTATTTGTTTTTGCACAGTTTGTTGGCTTGTACACATTGGTTGTTTGTTTATCCTGTTGGTACGGTCTTTCATTGATTCTGTTGTATTTATCAGATTTACTGAGTATGCTCGCATGAAAATGCATCTCATGGCTGTATATGATCACACACACACACAAACACAATAAATTTGCTTGGAACAAAGATAACAGAATTTTTTCCAGGGCTAAATTAGTGGATGCAATTTTAAGTACCAACTCTTGAAATATTGCAAGTGTTTTTTTCTAGTAAGTGCAAAGGTGCCATTAAACTTCAAAGGCAGGATATGTTTCTGGATCTTTTAGAAAGCATTTTAAATCAGCTATGATCACCAGACTTCTAGATTTTGTTGTATTTTGTGATGCTCTTTTGGCCTGTATGACAACAATAACACTAACAAAAATAATTGATTATAATAAACACCTTGAGATTTCAGGATCATAACAGCAAATGCACGTGTGTGTTCTTTTCATAGAAGTCTCAAAAGATTCTATAAAAATGAATCAAGTTACAGTAATCAACTGACTTAAACAACAGAATGTGCGTTTTAACATCCACAAAGTATATAGCATATAACCAAATCTTGGCATTTATCATTCAGCAGACTGGATTAGCACTACTCAGTAAATTGAAATGGCTATGCAGGGACACTAAAAAGCGCAGATCCTGAAGAAAAGAATAAAATTTAAATACAAGAAAGGCAATCTGAAAATATCACAATGGTCAGCAGGAAAGGCAAACGAGATTTAGAAAAAAATAGCTTACAATTGGGAGACAAAATTATACCATAGTCGCACATCACAAAGTACAAATTCATACATTTTCCCAATTGGTTGACAGAGAAAAGTTAGAAGCTAAATATTTTGCGATGTAAACAAGAACAAATGAGAGATAGTTAAGATACTAAAGATAGATTTTTTTTTGCAATAATGGCAAAGAGCAGTATGCCCTTTAATATTCTATACAGACATGGCAAAATTTAGGGATATGGACATCACTGAAGAGAAATTTCTCAATAGGATGATAGTGCCTTTCAAATTATAAAGTGCAATAAATACAAGTACAATTTTAACCCATGTTTAAAAATAGCAATCCATGAACTTCAACATCATTTAAGTTTCTCATTTTCTTTCTCACTTAGCCTGCCCTTCCTTTCGCGCCAATTGAAACATCCTCTACAGAGTACATTTCTCACTTATAATAATAAAAAAAGAAAATTTTGTAAGCACTCAAGCAGTGAAACAACAAAGAGGAACAGGTGACATTTTAGGTCACAAACCCTTCAATAGAACTGATAACTTAAAAGAGCAAGCATGTTAAATTGCAGAGAGGGAGGCGTGATGAAAACAGAAGGAACAATTGTAATACAGAGCAGATGAGAGCTACTGAGGTAACAAACTAGCTGCTGAATACAAAAGTAAAAAAAAGAAACAAATTGCTAAAGCTGAATATAGATCAGACGAGCAGCAATTTAATCCCAAGTAGTTTGAGATGATGCATTCTGGGAAGCCAATTCTACATTGGGGTGGGACAGAAATCATAAATGGTAGAGCACTAAGGAATATAGATGTAAAGACAGACCTTGGGATCGAAGACTATAGTTCTGTGAAAGTGGCAATACAGATCAAAAGGTGGTGAAGGGTGGTGTTTGACATGCTTGCTTTCATGGTTCAGGGTACAGAAATATAAAAGTTGGAACATAACACTGCAACCATACGAAACAACTGGTTAGACCCCACTGTGAACATTGTATGTAGTTCTGGTTGGTACTTGAAAGATAGGATACAGTTATGCCAGAGAGTGCAGAGGAGATTCACAAGGATACTGCTTGGATTGGAGAGCTTTGTCCATGGTCATTGGTTCAATTGGCTATAGACAATACATTGCCAGAGATGGTGGAAGAATTATATACAATTACTACAATTAAAAAGTCTTTAGACAGATACTTAAAAGATAAAGCATAGCAAAGAGGATCCAAATACAGGCAAATGGGATAAGTGTGGATGGGCAAGAAGATTAGCATGAACATGGAGGCTGAAGACCTGTTTCTTCCATACAGTACGCCTGGTATGACTATCTATGACTATGAGAGCACAGCCTCACCTGGAAGGTGGAGCCTATGGATCCTGAGTCATCAAATCTGCTGACAAAAGCTGTTTGTAAACGTCATAGACATGATTTACATTCACTTGCCACTTTAAATTGCCAACTCTGACCTACAGCCTATATTACTCCAACAATGCCTATCACAGGTTTGAGGAACAGTACGCCATCATTGGTCTAGGTATGTTGAAGGCCTCAGCACTTAATAGTGAATATGACAATTTTAGAAATCCACTCCACAAAATGTGCTACCTCTCTTTTTTCATTTTGTTTCATTATTTTGTCTCCAAATGCCAGTTCTTTTTTAAAGAAAATATTACCTTGGCAACCTTTGTCTGCAGAGAACTGAAGGAATTGTCTGTCAAAGACAATCCCTTAGTTCTCTCCACCCCTGCATCTCCCTGCAACTTAAAGCACTTAACAGGTCCTCCCCAGGTTACAAGCACCTGACTAAATGGGCATTCCATGCACATAAACAAGCATTTGGGAGACCAGTGGAGTAGATGACGATAGATTTGCTGGTTGTTAGAGGTATCTTCTACAGAGTGGGAACAGGGTATTTCCACATACCTTATCTCACTACACCACCCTTCTCCCACCTCAGATCTTGAGCTGGAGGGAGTCAAACAATTTGGGAATTTGGGAATGCAATGCAGACTCAGTCACTGCGTCTGTGAAGTCAGCTCAGCTCAGCCACTCTTCCAGAGCTTGCTTGCTCTCCCATCACAACTGTTTTTATACCTGACGAAGGGTCTCGGCCCGAAATGTCAACAGTGCTTCTCCCTATGGATGCTGCCTGGCCTGCTGTGTTCCACCAGCATCTGCAGATTTCCTCGCGGTTGTTTTTATTCATTTCTGACTTCTGAACAGTTCAGGTCATGAGCAGTTCTCAGAAAACAAACCCTGTCACAACCTGGAGACTTTCTGATATTGTTTGGTACCAATGAAGACTTAGTGACGTGGAAAACATCTCAGCTTCCTTCCCTATTCATGCTGCTTAGCCTGCTGAACACCTTGTTTTCGATTTCCACAATCTCTAGTTTCCTGTTCAAATTACCCTTTACTTATGACCAGTTTGCTCAATTATCATAATTTCTCAAACAAAAAAGACAACCTGCAACAATAACCCTATTCAGTTAGCTTAGAAATAACGTTTCTTTTTTCATCCATTCAGCGCAAACTTATATAGATCTGAGAACATAACTTCAACAGAAAAGGAGCCAATGCTGGCTAAAACAGAATATCCTTTAGCAGTCGTAAACCAACCAAAAAAAAAATCACAACACAACTTCCCTATTGTACAAGTCCCAACATATTTACTTGAGGCCAGTAGCATTATCTAACAGGTTGATCTAGCAATAACAATTATATAAGCAAGGTATGAATATTTGCAGCAATAGTTTACAGTAGGAAAGGAGACAATACCAAAGTAAAAGCCTGTAGAACAGAAACAAGGAGATTACAGCTTGACATAAAGAGAATAATCTTTAAAGAGGAGCAACATGTGGCAAGTATACAGTATGTTCAGTGGATAATAGCCAACTTGACTAGGATACTATAAACAGGTTAAATAGCTTTCCATCTTTGTATAAGAACCCCACAGGAAATAAATAATACCATGGAGACAGGGTAGAAGAAATATTAACAATCTGACATCTTTGTCTCAATAAAGAGTTCTTTCATTTGAAACAAAGAAGAATCAACTGATGCTGCAAGACATGCTGCATTAGTCATCAGATTAACACATCGTGACAGATCTCCAATGCGTTACTAAAGATTCAGACGTTTTAAAATCAGAGAAAAAAATAATTAAAAGAGACTTTGAAAAACTGCTTCAGACTGAAAATCTTGGAAAACCTCAATTTTAATGAAATCAAGTTTATTAACTGACTCCTTATCTTGCTAACTTGTATGTCTAAATGAAACCTGAATAACCACCTAAGTAATTGTCTGTTTGCATTCCCTGGAAATCAGTACCGTCTAGTTCTCAAATGCATGTTTTTTTCCATTTTGACTGGTTGTATTATAGACTGGTATGCATGTTCCAAGGTACATCATTGAAAGAAGCTGCAGAGGGTTGTAGATTCAACCAGCTCCATCATGGGCACGGGTCTCTCCACCAATGAGGACATCTTCAGAAGGCGGAGCCTCAGAAAGGCAGCATCCATCATTAAGGACCTTCATCACCCAGGATATACCCTCTTCTCATTGCTACCATTGAAAGCCTCAGCACACTCAATGTATTAGGAATAGCTTCTTCCCATCTGCCATCAGATTTCAGAATGATCCATGAACCATGAGCATTAATTCACTATTCTTCTTTTGCACTCTTCATTTAGTTATTTCTTATTGTAACTTTCTGTAATTTTTATGTCTTGCACTGTCCTGCAAGACATGCCGCACAAAAACAAACTTTATGACATATGTCAGTGAAAATGATCCTGATTCTGATTCACCTGTATTGCAATATTACCCACAATTCCATAAATCTTTACAGACGAGTTGAATTACCTACTGGTGCTCAAAATTTTGAATATTATTCCCAGGATTCATGTACAAACTTTTTGAACAAATCAGTGGGAAAAGATATTCTGACATCTTCTGCTACCTTGGCCATTAAAAGCAACCCCCATAACACTTTACGGTAGGGATGGTGTTATCTGGCTGATGTGCAGTTTAGATTTATGTCACATGTACCACTAAAAAAAAGCATCACTTTGAAGATAATGTAAAGATGTGGAAGAAGGTCTTGTGGTTGGATGAGACTAAAGTGGAACTTTTTGGCCTCAACACTAAGCAGTAGATGTGGAGTAAATCTAATACTGCACATCAGCCAGATAACACATTTCCTATTGTAAAGTGTGGTGGAAGTAGCATCATGTTATGCAGGTACTTTTCAACAGCAGGACTGGAAATCTAGTCAGGATTGATGGGAAGGTGAATGCTCCCCACCTAACCTGGCACAGTTTAAGCAATTTTGCAAGTGGGAAAATCTTGCTCCATCACATTGTGCAGAGCAAATGGAGACTTATCTAAAAAGACTACTGGCTGTAATAGCTGTGAGAGATGGTTCAACTATGTACTGAGCAAAGGGATGAATACTTTTGAACTGCTAACATTTCAGTTTTTGAATTTTTAGTTTTTCATGCTTTACAATTTTCCATTATTTGGGCTCAACCATGAAAAAATGAGCATGTGGTTACAAATAAAACTTCAGTTAAAATTTATCAAAATCCCTGGTTGCAATACTCATTTATGTGAACAAAGGACTGGGGGCTGAATACTTTTTTAAGGCACCATATAATCAATTACCAAACCCAAAATGCCAGAAGTTTTTAGACTTTTTAAAAGAACTGCTCATTGATCCTCCACTCATTAAATTAGCAATTTTGCATAGTACCTTCACCCTCCTTCTCCTTCCTGAAGTCAACAATCAACTCTTTAGTTTTACTCATGTTGAGCAAGTTGTTGTTGTTTCACCACTCAACCAAGTGTCCTATCATCAACAGGGTCCAATAGTGTCTTTTAAGAGACTCTTAGATAGGTACATGGAGCTTAGAAAAACAGAAGGCTATGCAGTAGGGAAATTCTAGGCAGTTTAGAGAAGGTTCTAGAGTAGGTTCTAGATTCTAGAGTAGGTTACAAGGTCGGCACAACATTGTGGGCCGAAGGGGTTGTAATGTGCTGTAGATTTCTATGTTTCTATCAATTGCAATACATTCAACAACACTGCTGTCGTCACTTATACATAGTACTGGAACTGTGCTTAGCCACACAGTAATGTGTGTGTAGTAAAATGAGAATGGGCCTAAGCACGCAGCCTTATCAGTGAAATGATCATTGATGGGGAGCTCATGCATAAAGAAATAGATTCTATATTAACTGAAGACAATCAAATGTCCTCATGATGCTAATAAGCTGTTTTTGGATTGTACATAATGTTAACCCAAGTATTATGATAAGCTCAGCTGCTTTACTGTAGATCTCATCAAAAGTAACTAGATTACCAATTTACATCAATTAGGAAGAAGGCTTTATTGCATTTTAGGCAATTCATTCCTCGGAAATAACCGCCTAACTAATACCTTTTAAAAACTGTACTACTATTTTTGAGACGCATGATCAGTGTGGCTTGTGCGTGTCATATTAAGTGGTTATTAAGAAAATAATTAGCTTGATTTAAATGTAAAGCTATTTATTATTAAATTAAGGTAAGCAAAGAACTACCAAGGAAATACTTCAAAGACTGAATTCAAGCTGTACTTTAAATGAAGCATGTTTTCAGATATAAATTCTGTAACAAGTGAATCTCTTCAACATCACATTACTTCATTGAAATCACACTAGCTACTGAGTTTAAACTCAATTTTCAGACCCTCAAATTCACCTCAATATGACACAGTCTAAAAGATCTTTATCCCATTTGTTCAATTTCCATCTATCCTTTTGTTCGATCTGGAGATGATGTTGTTCAGAAGTTTCTTCAGAAGTCACGAATGATGTGCATATCTTAATGGTTACAGCCTTTTTTTTTAAAGAGCAATACCCACAGTATGCTGGAGGAACTCAGAAGGCCAGGCAGATTCTATGAAGGCGAATAAACAGCTGTGTTTCAGGCCATGACCCTCATCAAAGTACAAGTCAGATAGAGTCAGCCTGCACCAGCAAGCAAGGGAAGAAGTAACGAAGGAACTGGAGGACATGATTTTCTTTTATACTACAAACTAGTCTGATCTAGTCTAGATAAGAAACCTGTAAACAGATACTGTCTGAGTCACACTTCAATAATCCAGACAAACAAAATACAAAAAGTATAGAACAGGAATCAGAATCAGGTTTAATATCACTGGCATATGTCATGAAATTTGTCAACTTAGCAGCAATACATGTTAAATATAGAGAAAAATATAAATGAATTAAAGTATATACGTACATTAAATACTTAAATTAAAAAGTGATGCCAAAACAGAAATATTAAAAAAAAGTTCACAGGTTCACTATCTATTTAGAAATCAGATGGCAGAGGGGAAGAATCAAGTAAACCACAAGCTACTAAAATTTTACAGACAAACATAAAGAAAACCAAACTACCAGGGAAAAAACAAACGTAAAAACCATTCCCGGCCATAACCCAAACACTTTCTCATTTTCACCCCTTTTATGAGAAATGATTAACTCTAGCATACTTTCATAGGATTATACTACCATGTCAGGCTCTACATTCTTCAAAAAATGTACCTTATCAATCACCTTCGACTGCTTGATTGTGAAAGCAAAGATTAATTCACACCTCGGCATCAATCAGATACAGAATCTTAGTTAACATGAAACCTTTGGGTAGCTCTGATGACTAGAACAGAACCAGTTAATCAAGCACAAAGTAGAGTCCCATTGACTAACTGACAAACCTTTTATTGTTGTTGATTTTTCAGTACTCTCAAAGCAAGTACAGACATGCATTGAGGCATGTCATTGCAATTCTGGAATATAGAACAAAAACCAAACTAATAGAGGAACACAGCAGGTCAGGAAGCATATGTGGAGGCAAAGGGATAGTTAAGGGATTTTGGGCCAAGAATTTATCAGAACAGTCCTAATGTAGGTCTCAACCTAAAACGCGGAGATGGTGAAATACAGCAACGCGTTGCAAGCAATTTACTAAACTTCAAAATATTCTTGTTCTGAACTACTCTTACTGCAATCTGCAGTCTGTAATTTCCCTTAAAGTAATGTATTTTTGAATTAACAAACCAGCGATTTCACGATCTTCCGGAGGATTCTGCAGATTTAATTCTGAAGCATATAATTATGTCACCTTTAAGCAAACAAAGGGATATCACCATGGTCAAAAGAGAGGGAAGAGGGGAGGACTTCAAGCCAGTCTAAAATGCCAGGGTATGAAACTTCCTCTACCTAGCATCTTGTAAGCAAATGTGCAGTCACCAAAGAACAAGACTGAGGACCTAAGGGCAAGATTGCTGTCTTGGAGGGAAGTGAGGATTTACTGCTTCCTGTGTTTCACAGAGACATGGCTCATTCTGGACATGTCAGATTCAACAATCAGACCCAGGATACACAGGGTGGACCAGACTGCTAATTTGGATAAGGAAAATGTGGAGGACTATGTTTCATGATAAACTCAGATGCAGCAGTCTTGTCATACTCTTGTTTCCCCCGACCTGGAACATCTAATGATTAAGTGCCAACCATTCCATTTATCAAGAGAGTTCTCCTCTGTGATCCTGACTGCAGTTTAGAGTCTTCCCATTAAGCATGCACTCAAAGTACTGACTGCCACCATCAGCAAACAAGAAACTGCCTCCCCCCAACACTATTCAAACCATTCAAACAATCAGGCTTGTTTGAAAAAATCCCTGCCCAATTATCTCAATATATCACCTGCAGCACCAGGGGTCCAAACACATTCGATACCGCTATACTACAATTAAGAATGCCAACCATTGCATGTATGAACCACATTTTGGGAAATCTGATCACTTAGCTATCCTCTTCCTACCTGAATACAGAGGCCAAAGACTAAGGCTCTAGAGATAAGAACAAATAGGTGATTGTAGGAGTCAGAGGAGCAGCTGTGGGATAGCTTCGAGTCGGTGGACTGGACCACGTTCAAGGACTTATCAGAGGATCTGAGCTAATACACCACAGCTGTCATGGTCTTTATAAAAACAGTTGTAGACGAGTGGGTACCCACAAAATCATTCAGTCATCCCTAACCAGAAGCCCTGGGTGAACCAACAGATCTGCAATCTGCTGAGAGCCAGATTAGTGGCATTCAGGTCTGGTGACCAAGTTAAATTCAAGAGATACAATCTCCGGAAAGCCATCTCATGTGTAAAATTCTAGACCAAACTTTAATCACTGAAGGATGCTCGAGAATAGTGACGGGGCTTGAATATTATCACCTACTACAAAGTTAAAGCAAACAACAAAGGTGACAAGGCTTCACATCCAGATTAACTCAATGCCTTTTATGCTCCATTTGACCATCAAAACATGGAGACCCTTTCATGAACTCCCACAGCCTCCAATGAACCCAGGGAAAGCATTCAGCCCAGACAGGATATCTGGCCAAGTAATAGACCTGCGCTGTGCTGATCAACTGACTGTGTGTTCACTGATCTGTTTAACCTCTCACTTTGGCAGTCTGAGGTACCCACCTGCTTCACTTAGGCTTCAATTATTCTGGTGCGCAAGTAGAACATGATAACTTGTCTCAATGACTATCATCCAGTAATACATCTGCAGTGATGAAGTACTTTGAGAGGTTTCATATCAATTTCTTGCCTGAAAAGTGACTTGGATTATTCCATTCTGCCTACCGTTGCAACAGACTAACAGCAGATGCCATTTCATTGGCTCTTCACTCAACCCTGGAATATCTGGACTGTGAAGGTGTATAGATCAGGAAACTCTTCGCTGACTACGGTTCGTCATTCAATTCTGTCATCCCTTCGAAACTAATCAACAAGCTTCAAGACATAAGCCTCAATACCTTTTTGTGCAACTGGATCCCAGTCAGTTCAGACTGGCACATTTCTTCTACAAGCTACAACTGCACAGTTGCAACACAGGGTATGTGCTGAGCCCCCAGCTCTACTTGCTTTATACTTATGAATATGAGGCTAAGCACAGCTCCAATGCTGAAGACACCATTGCCATTGGTAAAATCAAGGGTGGTGATAAATCAGCATGTAGAAGGGAGATTGTAAATATGATTGAGTGGTGCCACAACAGCCTCTCACTCAATGTCAGCAAGACCAAGGAGCTGATTATTGACTTCAGGAGGAGAAAACCACAGTCCATGAGCCAATCCTTACTGGGGGAATCAGAGGTGAAGACGGTCAACAACTTTAAATTCTTTTGCATTATCATTTCCAATTTACAAGTGCCATTACAAAGAAAGCACGACAGCACCTCTATTTTCTTAGAAGTTTGTGAAGATTCAGCATTTCATCTAATACTTCTATAAACATCTATAGATGTGTGGTGGAGGGTATATTGACTAACTACATCATGGCCTGGTATGGAAACTTCAACACCCTTGGACAGAAAAACCTATAAAAAGTTGTGGCTATGGCCCAGTTCATCACTGGTGAGGCCTCCACACCACCTACACGGAATGCTGCCGGAGGAAAGCAGCATCCATTATCAATGACCCCCACCATCCAGTCTATGTTCCCCTCTCTCTGCTTCCATTAGGAAGGAGGTTCAGGAGTCTCAGGACCACAAAACCAGGTTCAGGAAGTTGTTACCCCTCAACCATCAGGCTCTTGATCCAGAGGGGATAACTTCACTCACTCCATCACTGAGCTGTTCCCACAGCCTATAGATTCACCTTCACGGATTTTTCACCTCATGTTCTGGATATTTATTACTTACTTTTTTCTCAGCTCTATCTGGTAAAACCCGAGGCACAGGCAGACCCAATCACATACATTCTCAACTACCAGGAACTTTAGATCTATTCTGGCGGCATTTAGTATTGTGGCTTTCTGGAAATTTGCATAAATATTGCTTTGTAGGCCCAATTGTTTAACGCTATTGTATAGTGAGCTTGAGATGATACCAGTTGTAGATATTACTTTTGGGACATGTTTCATAGTCTGTTCATTCGGCACATTTCTAGTGTTTTTACTTATTGATTTCTTTATGTTAGGTGTATTTGGAATTACTATTCTATTGGTTACTATTGGAATTATTGTTCTCGATTATTTATCTTGTAATATTATCTTATATCCAGACAGTTGTTACTGATTGTCCTGTCTATAATAATGGATAGGTTGTAATGTAATTTGTATGATTCTGACTCTAAAACTGGATCAGGCCTGTATTTATAGTAAGTTATGGTATCTTTTATTAGTTTGCATTTTATAACAAGATTTTGGCGAATGATGTTTACCACTTAATTGTGCCCGTATAAGTAATCAGATTGAGTGAAACTGTTACAGGATCCTGTAACGTGTTGGATTGTTTCTGGCTTCTAGAACCATAGAGCATAGAACATTACGGCACAGTACAGGCCCTTCAGCCCTCCATGTTGTGCTGACCCATATAATCCTTTAAAAAAAGTACTAAACCCATACTACCCCATAACCCTCCATTTTTCTTTCGACCGTGTGCCTGTCCAAGAGGCTCCTAAATACCCTATTGTTTTAGCCTTCACCACCATCCCTGGCAAGTCATTCCAGGCACTCACAACCCTCTGTGTAAAAAATTTACCATTGATGTCTCCCCTAAACTTCCCTCCCGTAATTTTGTACCTATGCCCTCTGGTGTTTGCTACTGGTGCCCTGGGAAACAGGTACTGACTATCCACCCTATCTATGCCTCTCATAATCTAGTAGACCTCTATCAAGTCCCCTCTCATTCTTCTACGCTCCAAAGAGAAAAGTCCCAGCTCTGCCAACCTTGCTTCATATGACTTGTTCTCCAATCCAAGCAACATCCTGGTAAATCTCTTCCACACCCTCTCCATAGCTACCACATCCTTCCTATAATGAGGTGACCAGAATTAAACACAATACTCTAAGTGCGGTCTCACCAGAGATTTGTAGAGTTGTAACCTCTTTACTCAATCCCCCTGTTAATGAAGCCTCGTAACCCATAGGCCTTCTTAACTACCCTATCAACCTGTGCAGCAACCTTGAGGGATGTATGGATTTGAACCCCAAGGTCCCTTTGTTCATCCACACTCTTAAGTAACTGACCATTTATCCTGTATCAGTCTTCTGGTTTGTCCTTCCAAAATGCATCACCTCACACTTGTCCGGATTGAACTCCATCTGCCATTTTTCTGCCCAACTCTGCAGCCTATCTATATCCTCTTGTAACCTTCGACCACCTATAGCTCCATCCACAATTCCTCCAGTCTTCGTGTCATCCGCAAACTTACTCACCCATCCTTCCGCCTCTACATCCAGATCATTTATAAAAATCACAAATAGCAGGGGTCCCAGGAGAGATCCCTGCGGCACTCCACTAGTCACCGACCTCCAGTCAGAATACTTTCCTTCCACAACTACCCTCTGCTTTCTTCCTTTTCGCCAATTTTTTATCCAAACAGCCAAGGTTCCACTTTTCCCATGCCTCATGACTTTCTGGATGAGTCTCTCATGAGGGACCTTGTCAAATGCTTGTCAGACCACATCCACTGCCCTACCCTCATCAATTTCTCTTGGCATCTTCTGTATTTATCATTTTGAATTTGTTGGTCTTTTATTGTGTATATTTGATATTTTTGTGCTAACCACCTGGTCCTGTATTGCCACAAGCAACCTGTTTCTGGTAAGAGGCTCCAACTCTAAGCCAAGAATTCAACACTTCCTTGTCGATATCTAGTCTGCTCAGATCATAGGGATGTCTTCCATTGGTTAGCTTTTTTTTGTAGTGCTAATTTCTTCATTTTTCTGGGTCGTGCTTTCATTTAAGTTTAGTGGTATGTACTTCCTTAACAGGGCCTGCTGATGGTGTAGTGGCAATATCTGCACAGAAGAAAGGCCTGGCAATCTATTTCAATATCTTGCCACAGAAACCATATGGACATCTGCATGAGTCGACAGCAAATTGATGGCACCCAACAACAACTACTTCTTAACAGAATTGCATATGCTCACATAGTGCTGAATCGTGTCTTCATTGATGAAAATATATCCTTGGAAGTTTTATCTGACTCTTGCGTAATTTTTTTATGTCTGTTATTCCTCTTCTTCCTTCTGTCCTAGATAGTGCTAATCTAAATTCCTTCAAGTGTACATTGTGCTTTCTAAAATTTGTCATTTCAGTTATTTTTCTTAGTAAATTTTCCAGATGAGTTTAGATCAAGATATTATGCCAAAAGAATACATTAATATGGGTATAGCAAAAGTGTTATGCCATTGTTATATTTTTATTCTTGTGCTGTTTAGCAGATTTTCTTAAGCCTTGAAGTAAACTCTGTCAAACATTTTCCCTTTATCATACTATGATCTATTTTCTTTGCTCATTGATATCCCAAATTCTTACATTTCTTATTCATCCACCGATTGTATTGTATGCTGCTGCTGTTTTATATTCTACGGGCTCTATTGCACCTTTCTTTATGCTTAATGTCCTGCACTTATCTAGTCCAAAGTTCATGTTTACATTTTCAGAAAATAGTTCTACTATTTGAATTAATTGTTTTAGCTTTACTTCAGGTGCTTGTATGTCTTCAATTGAGTGAGTGCATTTTTTCCTCTCTAATTCAACTTGCTCCCTGTTTGACCAGATATTACACAAAAAGTCCATTATCTCTGTTGGTAATTCTGTGTTCAGGTTGGCAACACTTTGTTTTAGTGTATCTATGAATTCTACAATGCCTTTGTCAGGTTGTTCATATGTTGTGTGGACCTTATACTTCACTAGATTTTCTTTTAACTTTCTTGCTCGGGTTATCCATTTTATACTCCATTATTTCTGTTCTAAAAGTTTCAATTTTGTTTCTTAATCTTTTCTAACATTTCAGTGTTCTCAGTTCATTACTCAGTTTTGGGTTTCCATTAATGAGTGCTTCTATTTGGAGCCACTGCACTGCCGTTAATGCCATGTAGTATGTTATTGTGTGCAGTTCTTCAAATGTTTCAAGCTTTCCTAAATATTCCTAAGTATTAACAATTTTTGTAAATTTTGATGATGTGCTTTGTTTTGATAAGTAGGGTCTTTTTTGTTGGGTCAGAGCCCATGTATTCTTAAGAGTGTGGTGATAAATCTTAGGATAATTTTGTCTGTAAGCTCATTCTGCAGAGATTCCACACCTGTGTTGTTGCTATTAGGGTCAGGTTGTGAAGCAGTTTTTGAAGTAATTTATTTTCATCAGCATTTCAGGGGATGATATTTTCATTATTTTCTTGTATAGCATTATTGGGGTCTTTATATTGGCCTCTCTAGCTCTTGTGCTACTTTGTTATATTTGGTTTTACATCTCTAGAGGGATTAATTTTTTTTATTATCACTACATTGATCTGCTATTCATTATGCATTTACTTGCATGAAGGAATGTTGCCCTATAAACTGTTGATGAAATTTGTTCCTGTATGCTGTCATGGTAGTCTCAAGTTCCATTGTTCGATAACATACACGCATTATGAATGTGTTTACTTCTAATGACCATTTCATGCGTGTCTTTCTCCTCAACTGCTTGCGTGGTCTCAGTTGTAAATGGACTGCTCCTCTGAGGAACACCTGCAGTTAATTTTTTTCTTTCTTTTTGTATTTGCACAGTTTGTCACCTTTTGCAGAATTATTGTTTATCCATCACATTGGGTACAGTCTTTCACTGATTTTAAGAGTTTCTTGTATTTATTGTAAATGACAAGAAAAATGAATCTTAGGGATGTATATGGTGACATAGATGTACTTTTATAATAAATTTACTTTGAATTTTGAACTTTTAAGCTATTTCTTTACCTGCATAGAAGCTGCCCAACCTAATGAATTATTCTAACATGTTGTGTTTTGTTTTGCTCCAGATTACAGCATCTGCAATCTCTTGAATCGATATTGTCCATACTGGACAGATAGCAAGAGTGGAATTTACGTCAGTACCAACCTGCTCACTGGACATTATTTTTCAGCCAGTTCATATAGACTATTTTCTACATTTGTTGAATGACACAGGACCACTGCAACTAAATAATCCAATGCTCCCATCTTCCCTATAAAGATTAATTAGTGGATCTGGATATGAAGAATTGTAATGCTGGATATCAGAAGTAAAGAAAGAAAATTCTGGGGATAGTCAGCAGGTCAAGCAACATCTGTGGAGAGAAAATAAAACAGAATTAAAGTTTGATAAAAGGTCTCTCCCTCTCTCTCATGATACCTTCAGACCTGCAGAGTAAATCCATCAATTACCATGTGAATAATTGTTTACATCTTTCCATTGTGTCCAATAATACAGAACAACCTACACTATACTTTCTGTTATTGGTGATCTGCCCACGAAATTTGTTCCAGCTGAGCACAGGAGAATCTGTTCCAGTCCATTCAGTAGAGGTAAAGAACATAAAGGATACATACACAATGACACCTAATAATCATGTAGTTATGTGATTGTTATTTGTAATAACATTATTTACATATTCGTAAAACATGTTTAGTGGCACAGAAATCTTTTAAAAGTTAAGATTCTGTCTGTAAAATTATTAACCACAGATTACCAAATTTAGCCTTATAAAGCACTTCAGAACAATGGGCATTCTCTCACTTTCTTCTCAGCTAGAAATTTAAATATGTGCCAGCAAAGAGGAAGACACAGCATTATCATGCCAACATTGAATAAATAACCGCTGAAAATAAAAAAAACTAAATGCATTCAAAGTTTAATATAATGCCTTCTTTCCAAATTAATTCAAATAGATGCAGGAAGAAAAATGTACTAATGATGACAACAAAGAAGCAGTATGCATGCATAGAAGGGAGAGGGAAGAGGGCTTAAAAGAAGTAGTTTCACAGCAATAGATTCCTTTTTATTTAGTTATTCTTGAAATATACATCATTGGCATTGTTGCCATTTATAGACCATCCTTAAAAGTGCCCAAACACAGCCCCACTGGTACAAATATTGTGCATAAATATTTTAGATCAGTTAACTATAGCACACTTCCTTCTCTAAAGGCCATTAATGAAGGCCATTTTTACAACAATCAGATAGCTACATGATTACTTTCATAACAATACTGAGGCAGAATACTTTCCTTTCTAAACTTTGTTTACTAACGAATCTAAATTCCTAGTTTCCAAGATAAGATTTGAGTTCATGTACCTGGATCAATAACAAACCTAGAGAGATCTGGATGTTAGTTCAATGACTTAATCACAATGCTATCTTACTCCAAGTTCTTACTGCATCACAGCTGGGATAACTCCTGTAGAATTCATTCAATATTCTCCAGCCCAGAGTAGAACCCTCAAGTGCAAAATCAATATGTAGACCTACAAAGGACCGCAAAGTACTTTCAGGGAAAAAAATGCAGGTTAGTTCCAAGATCAAGGGCTTATTCGTCAGAATGACAACAGAGTGGTTTATCAAGTGGAACATGGGGTTAATCTTTCAGCACAATCAAGCCAGGAAATCAAACCTAGCTCCATGAGAGAACGCCGGGAGCAGCATTCGGCAAACCTAAAAGTAGGATGTTAATGTGGGTACTATGCTAAACAGCAAAAACAGCATGCAAAAAATTGACCCTATTGATCTCTCATCCAATGGATCAAGTGAAAACTCTGCACAGCTGTCAAATCTGGTTGGACAGATAACAGAAGTATATTTTCCATCCTCAACAATTGTATGTCTCAACAACTGAACATCAAAGACAAGACTGAACCATTTGCAACCGTGTTTTGCCAGAAATGATGACTGGCTGATCCATCTTGGCTTCTTCCTGAAATCTCCACAAAGGTCAGCCTTCAGCCAACCTGATTCACTATAATGTGATATCAAGAAACAGCTGAGAGTACTGAAAACAGAAAAGGCTATGGTACCTGACAATACCTTAGTAACTGAACTAAGGATTACCACTTCAGAATTAGCTGCACCTCAAACCAAGCTTTTCCAAAACAATTTGAATACTAGCGTCAATGAGCAATATGAAAAATGGTATGTCTTGTTCATAAAAATCAAATTAAGTTAATTATTGCACAGTCTACTCATAATCCTGAGCAAACAGAGAGAAGATATAGTATCATTAAGTGACACTTTGGTTAATAACATGTTCTCCCCTGCTCAGTTTTGGTCTTATCAGAGCCACCTGACTCCAAACCACATTACAAAATGCTGAAGAAGTGAAAAATCATTTACTGACATCAGTGCATTTTTGGCCCAGTCCTCTACTAAACAACCTTAGTTAAAGTGAGTCAACGAGCAAAGGGTAAATAAGTCAATTTTTGTGAAATCATATCTTGCAAAGAATCAACTGTTATTGTTGACAGCCAATCATCCCAAGATTTCAACATGCCTCTTCCAAAGAAGTGTTCTCTACCCAACAATTTTCAGCTACTTCAGTGAAACTCCTTCCATCATTAGATTAGAAATGGGGAAAAAGAAGCAGAGAATGCTTGGCACCACACAAATGGAGTAACTCAGCAGGTCAATCAGCATCTATGGAGAGAAACAAACAACTGGTGTTTTGAGCCAAGACCCTAAATAGGACTGGAAAAGAAGCGGGCAAAGGCAGGTGGGGACTAGGAAAGAAGCACAAGCTGGCAGATGAAATGGGGTGGGTAGAGAAAGTGAGAAGCTGGAAGGTCTTAGGTGGAGAAGGTAAAGAGGGCTGAAGAAGGAGAAATCTGATAGGGGAGGAGTAAAGAGTAAAGTGCTGGGAAGTTGATTGGTGAAAGATACAGAAGGTCATGGAAGAAAGAAAAGGGTTGGGGGGGGGAGTACCAAAGGGAGGCGATGGGCAGGCAAAGAGAAGGTAAGAGGGGGAAAAGAGGATGGGAAATGGTGAAGGGGAGGGGGACATTTCCAGAAGTTTGAGAAAATGATGTTCATGCCATCAGGTTGGAGGTTACCCAAATGGAATACAAGGTGTTGTTCTTACAAATCAAGTGTGGCCTCATCCTGACAGTGGTGGAGACCATGGATGGACATATTGGAATGGGAATGGGAAATAGAATTAAAATGCTGGCCACTGGGAAATCCATTTGTACTGGCAGATGGAGTGTAGATGCTCCACAAAGCAGTCTCCTAATCTACACTTGGTCTCACCAATAAACAGGAGGCCAAACCAGGAGCACAAGACACAGTAAATGACCCCAAGAGACTCAAAAGTGAAGGACTATTTGGGGCCCTGAACGGTAGTGAGGGAGGTGGTGTAAGGGCAGGTATATCACTTGTTCCGTTTGCAAGGTTAAGTGCCAGTAGGGAGAGCAGTGGGGAGGGATGAATGGACAAGGGAGTCCACCTCTAATGGGATCCCTCTACCAAATACATCTTTCCCTCCCGCCCACTTTCTGCTTTCCGCAGGGATTGCTCTCTACGCGACCCCCTTGTCCATCCATCCCTCCTGGCACGTATTCTTGCAAGTGGAACAAGTGCTATACCTGCCCCTACACCTCCTCCCTCACTACCATTCAGGGCCCCAAACAGTCCTTCCAGGTGAGGTGACACTTCACCTGCAAGTCTGTTGGGGTCATATACTGTGTTCAGTACTCCCGGTGTGGCCTCTGTGAGACCCAACATAGATTGTGAGACTGCTTTGCCGAGCACCTACACCGCATCTGCCAGAAAAAGCTGGAGCTCCCATGGGCCACACATTTTAATTCCACTTCCCATTCCCAATTCAATATGTCCATCCATGGCCTCCTCCACTGTCATGATGAGGCCATGAGGTCACACTGAGGTTGAAGGAACAACACCTTAAACTCCCTTTGGGTAGCTTCCAACCTGATGGCATGAACATCAATTTCTCAAACTTCCGGTAATGCCACCGCGCACCCCCCCCCCCCAACTCCTTCACCATTTCCAATCCTCTTTTCCCTCTCTCCTCATCTCTTCGCCTGCCCATCACTTTCCTCTAGAGCTCCTTCCCACTTTTTCTTTCTTTCAATCAACTTCCCAGCTTTTTACTTCATCCTTCCCCCACCAGGTTTCAACTATCACCTGATGTTTCTCTCTCCTCAGCTTTTTTTTCCCCTCCACTCCTGCTGAAGGGTTTCAGCCCAAAACATAAACTAATTTTTCCATAGATGCTGCCTGGCCTGCTGAGTTCCTGCAGCATTTTGTGTGGGCCACCTGGGGAAATTATGCTTTTTGTGGCAGATGAAGTTGTCCCCCAATTTACACTGTGTCTCATCGATGTAGAGGAGGCTGCACCGGGAGCACTGGATATAGTGGATGACCCCAAAAGACCCACAGATGAAGTGTCACCTCACCTGGAAGGGCTGTTTAGGGTCCTGAATGGTGGTGATGGCAGAGGTGTAAGAGCAAGTGGAGTACTTATCCTATCTGCAGAAATAAGTGCCACGAGGGAGTAAGTGGACAAGGGAGCCGCGTAAACAATGATCCCTGCAGAAAATGCTGGGAATATTTAACAATCTCACAACATCTATGGGGAGGGAAAGGGAACCAATTTCCCATCCCAATAACCTTTCATCAAAGTGGGAACGCTTGCTGATCACTGTATAATGTTCAATTCATTCACAAGTCCTCAGAAAATATTTATGTGCACCAACACCTGGAAAATATTTACAAAAATAACATTTGTATCACAAAGGAGTCTCACAGTGACCATTTCTAACAACAAGGGGGTAACCATCTATACTTGACATTCATTGGCATTCTACCATCAACTCTCGACCTGTGATCATTCGGTGCATCACTACCAAGATAAGCCACATAAATATTGCCAGTTCAAAAGCAGGTCAGAGGCTGGATTTCCTCTAGCGAGTTAATCACCACCACACATCTGGGATTTTCACTATGCACAAGGTGGAAATCAGGAGCATGATTAAATGCTCTCCACTAACCTACATAAGTGCATCTCTAACAACACTCACACAGCTCAACATCACCCAGGAGAAAGCCCACTTAATTTCCTCCACTATTAACATATTTCCAGCTGCAGTGTGTATTATCTACAAATTGCAGTTATTCGACAGTTACCTCTCAAGCCAAATGAAGACAATGTAAGGCAAGAGTGATGGAGGCATGAGAATTCAAACATCTCAATATTCCCTCTCGAAAAGCATACCATCCTGACTAGAAAATTTGTGAGCAGAACATAGAACAGTACAGTACAGGCCCTTCAGCCCACAATGCTATGCCAACCTATTAACCTACTCCAAGGTCACTTCCCTCCCACAAAGCCATCAATTTTTGTTTCATCCAAGTTCCTAGCTTAGAGTCTCTTAAGTGTCCCTAATGTATCTGCCTCTGCCACTACCCCTGGCAGCATCTTCCACACACCCACCACCCTCTGTGCAAAAACCTACACCTGACATTCCCCAGTTGTTGGATTTAATCCTATACTTCACTATACAATAGCCATGTACATATGCCTTCAGCAGAGGTTTGCAGCAGTTCAAAATAGTGGTTCACAATCACTCTCAAGAGCAGTCAGGGCTGGGCAATATATACCCGGCTGGCTAGTTAGCCTGCATTCCAACAAAGCATCAAAAAAAAACTAGTGCCAAGCAACCACACTATCATCAAGCCACTTCCAAAGCCATTCCTGTAACTTTGCCATGACAGCACAAGGTTCCTTAAAATATACACACGTAATAGTATAGTAAGGGGGACTAAAGAGGAAACTATATTATTTGTAAATGTGTTGCACTTAATTGCACTCAAATTTTAGAACCGTGTATCAATAGTAACAACACATGCCATAATTGTACCAAGTTACAATTATGACTAATAATTAATGGCAAAGAGCTACAATCTAAATAATTCTGAGCTTGGTTCCGCAGGTCTATGGACTTTATGGAGGAAATAGGGTTATTTTGCTATTTAATGAAAAGGCTATTACTCTGTTCTCCCCAAAAGAAGCTAAAAAGATACAGATTGGATTACAGATGGATTTACAGCTTGCGTTTGTGGCCCCAGGGTAAATGTAAACTCATGTTAAAGCAGCCATTGGCAGAAATAATGCTGATTTTAGACACCAAAACTTTGATGCTGCCAAGAGAAAAATTCTATTGCCAAGAACCATAGGACTGAGACTTATGCAAACAAAAGCTCTCATCCAACGATTCACCAACACTGGACCATTGTACCCATCCTAAAATGTACAAGTTTTCATTTCAGAGGCTCAAAATTAAATTGTGAAGGGGAAGGGGTGTCTGTTAAGTGTAGTGAAAAATCCAGCAACACAGAAAGCTTCCCATTGAGAGGACATATTAATTTGTGCTCTCTGGCGCTCTGCTGTTGCTGTCAACTAATGTTCATAAACCTCATCATATAGCCCCTAAAATATGTTACAATGAGTCTTGACTATATTTAATCATAGCTTGTTTATCCCTCTGTAGAGGTTCACATATTCTTTTGTCATACACCCCTCACTTAACAAGCCTACCTCACGGTCCCCACATTTAGTGAGTTCACAAGGGGTTGAATACAGCTTCACTTAAACTGAATCGAAAACCCATTTAGTAAGTTATCATGCACCAAATAATTACAAAAAAAAAATCATACAAAATAACTTCAAGCCTTGCTCTATTTGCCATTTTGCAAAACCAGCAATGCAGCCCTCATAGGATTAAGCAGACAGCTGCTGCTATAGCAACAATGATAAAAATGATAGGTCAGCAATGCAAGCGGAATCTACACCTGACATTACAAACTGCATTATAATCAATATTTATTGTAAAAAAATAACTGTGTTAAAATTTGAAGTAGGAATTGCAGTTAATGTCTGCTACATACATTCAATTATGTTTAAGTTTAAAGTGGCATCTCAAACTGCAGGACATGCCACAAAAAATTAGAAACAGTGCAACAAACATCTCTTAGAATAGAATAAATCTTCATGTGCATCACAGGTTCTCAAATCCTAAACCAAACACTCCAAAGGTAAGAGCATATAATAGTCCCGAAGTTTAGTGTTTCTAGAAGGTTACGTACATTTTCTGCAAAGAACTGAAGGTGTCCTCACCTATTGAATGGTTCATTTATTATCAAAGTACACAACTCTGAAATTCTTCTCTCCTACCTTACAAATGTAAAACCATCAGCTGTCCACTACACATGCTTATACATTGGAACCAATGATAACTTCTTTAACACTACTAAAAATCATAAAGCACAAATGTATACAAAGCAAGAAGAGAACACATAAATCAACAAAATATTATTAGGCAGTTTACATGTTCATAGGCAAAACAATAAAAAAGCAATTTTGAACTTTAATTATGGCTAGCCAAATGCCACCATTCTGTATATAGCATGTAAGAAGTTCATTAACTTTGTTCTACAATTTACAGGATTTCCAATATGATGAATAGACATATGTGTATGAAACATCATTGATATATTTCCTCCTTGTTAGGAACAGAAGTAAATTTGTCGAAGTCAACCAAAGCACCAAATTATTTTTGATTTTAAGCAAAATTGTATCTTCAAATGAGGAATTAAATGAATTAGTTATTTATCTTCTTAAGCAAATAAAACTGAATACCACTATACTGGTTTATTATTTAGTATCCCTGGTATCCATTTTGCCTTCCTGCCTCATACTCAAAACTGACGAAGCCCTTATTGTTTAAAAATTTACTAATCATAGCCTTGAAGATGGTCAACAAGTATCCAATACTCTTTGAGATTGAGTATTTATCTGAGTGAAGGAATTTCCCCTTTTGTCCATGATAAATGGTTGACCTCTTATCCCAAGACAATGTCCATGTTTTAGATTTGGCAACCTGAACAGGTGGATGCTCATGCTCTCATTTATATGGTTCAATAAAACCGCACCTTTTTTTTCAAACTCATCTCATAAAGCTTATTTATTTTCAGTATCCTGCAAGACTTCTGCATCCTGAAACACTCCCAAACCCTGTCTCGTGCACACACAATCAATGTGAGGTTGAAGGAATAAAAAAAATCTCATAGCCAGGGGGAAAAAACTCAAAACAAGATAATAAAATTGAAAATTTTTGAAATAGCCATGAAGGTACAATCTCTGGGGAGAAAAAGCTGTGTTGAAGTGCCCAAGATTAAAAAAAATGTATTTGAATACATGGCATGATCACTGTACTAACTGAAATCAAGCCTCTTCTGCTACCAATCATGGATTCAGTTACAGCTTTTCACTCCCTAGACTTACTGTTCTACCAACCCAGCACCATGCATCAGCCTTTCTTTAGAAAAGCCGTCTCAATTCTTCCCTCTCCACGAAAAACTTAAAGCAATATATTCTCATTCCAAAAAAAACACACACACACAATTCATAGTCTCCACGATGATTTGAGAGTATTCACAAAATAAAGGTCCTCCTCACCCACATCCTTCCATTCTTAAGCCTGGACAAAATATTGCAAGGCCTAGTTGAAATCCTTGCACTTGCAGACGTGTGATATGTGACAATTATGATTTGGAGTTGTAACTTTCAACAATCTGTCTGCCTTTCAGATAACATGTTAAGACTGAGAATATAAAATGACAGTTGCTGGAAATCTGAAATAAAAATAGAAAATGCTGGAGGGCCTGAACAAACCTGGACCTGAAATGTGAACTGTTTCTTTTTCCATAAATGCTGCCTGACCTGCTAACTGCTTCCAGCTGTCCCTTTTAAGTATGTTACAACTGTAGTTCCTGTTTCAGAGGCTTAAATGATTCCTTGGCATGATTCAACTAAGGGTAATTTGCACTGTCTAGGATAATGGAATAAAGTTTATCCCTTAGCCAATCATTTAAAATATGGAATATTGCACTCTGTTCATGTTTCTACATTACAATTAACCCATTTTTCAAAAGTACTTCAGCTTTTCCCCAGATGCCTTCAAAATTATGGCTGTCAAACCCCCTTCTTGAAAAAGCCAAATCTTGATAGTGAGGTACTAACTAACTATAGGACTACATCGAATCTTCCCTTTCCGGACAAGATTCTCGAGAAAGTAATTTTCAATCAACTCAAAACTTACTGAATGAGAGCAACATTCTAGAAAAGAATCAGTCAGGTTTCAGAGTAAGCCAAAACATGGAGATGGCCTTCAACAAAATTATCAGTGACCTTAGTCTCAGTTCTAATTCTTCTAAATCTAGTGCTTTCCTCAACAGAATTGACAACAACATTCTCTTAGATTGCCTTGAGAACTGTGTTGGTCTCTCTAGTAATGCTCTCAATTTGTTTTGTTCACGTATCTTAAAGATCTTTTTGTCTGTCTTGGAGACCAATTTTCTAAGAGATATGATATACCTTTTGGTGTTGCTCAGGGAAACTCTCTTAGTCCCCTACTCTTCTCCTTATACATGCTCCCCTTAAATTCCCACAGTTATGCAGATGACACACAATTGTCCATCTCGGTTGAGCCTGATGATGATAATGCCCTATCTTCTCTGACTTCTGGTGGGCTGCAATAAACAAATAGATGAGCAATAATTTCCCAAAACTAAACGAAGATAAAACTGACATACTTCTGGCTGGTCCCAAAGCCAAAAGAGATAAACTTTTTGATAAACTTGGGAATTTGGCTCCCTTTGTAAAATCAGAAGTAACAAGCCTGGATATTATCTTTGATTCAGATTTTAATGTTAGATTCCACATACTGAAAGCATTTCTACACAAGAAATATTGCAGAAGTATGTCTGTTTCTGTCATGTAATGATGCCAAAAAATGATTTCAGACCTTTAACTTGAATAGACTAGATTACTGAAATGCACTTTTTAAATGTCCTTCCAAAGTAATCTATTGACAAACTTCAATTCACTCAGAACGCCACTGCTCGACTTTCAACCAAAACCCGGATGAAGAAACATATCACTCCCAAGGCTGCTACACTGCATTGGCTTTCTGTAAACTTAGAATTGATTTCAAAGTTCCCTTGCTTGATTTTAAAGCTCTGAATGGTATGGGACCAAAATACATCACAGGATCATTTTCGTTTTATAATCCTGCTTGAGCTCTCATCAGTGCCTCTTCAGCAGGTCTCTTAAATTTAAACCATCTCCTTCAAAAGGTAATTGACAAGTCAGCTTTTTTGAACTATGTTCCTATGCTGTGGAATTCAGTACCTAAAACTATATAGACATTTTTAAACACCAGCTCAAAACCTGTTTATTTAACCTTGTGTTTAACTAACATCTTTCTCTTTTATTTTCATGTTAGTACTTCTAAACCATTGTAAAGCACTTTAAACTACATCATCTGTATGAAAAGTGATCTATAAATAATTGTTGTTATTATATATTATTACTTCATTGGCTGTAAGAAGACTCTCACTGTGATACCTCAGTTATTGTTTCTTCATGGTATACCTGTGGAGTTTACAGACTTTTGATTTTACATCATCCTGCCCAGCATCAACTACAGTTTTGGCAATGACTTCACATTTCATCCCATAATAAATACCCTCCATTTATACCTTATGTTATATTTAAGTTTGCTGACGATACCACTGCTGTTGGCTGAATCAAAGGTGCTAACAAATCAGCATTTAGGAGGGAGATTGAAAATCTGGTTGAATTGTGCCGCAGCAACAATCTCACTCAATGACAGCAAAACAAAATAGCTAATGATTAAGTATAGGAGAAAGAAACTGAAGGCCCAAGAGCCAGTTCTCATTGGGGGATCAGAGGTGGAGAGGGTCAGTAGCTTTAAAACCTTAGTGTTATCATATCAGAGGATTGTCCCAGGACAAACATGTTAATGTCAACAAAAAGAGGGAATGTCAGCATCTTTATATCCTTAGAAGTTTTCACAGATTTGGCATGTCACAGAAAGCTTTGACAAGCTTCTATAGATGCACAGTGGAGGGCACCTTAAATGGTTGCATAATGGCCTGGTATGGAAACAGCAATTTCCAGGAATGTAAAAGTCTACTGAACTTGAAGAACATCACAGGCAAAGCCCTTCCCACCATATAGCACATTTACTTGGAGTACTGATACAAGAGAGCATCATCTATCATCAAGGACCCCACCACTCAGGCCATGCACTCTTCACTACTGCCATTGGTCAGGGGGTACAGGAGCCCTAGTTCCCACATGATCATATTCAGGTACAGTTCTAACCCTCAACCATCAGGTTCCTGAGCCAGCATGGCCAACTTCACTCACCAAAACTCTCAATTGATTCTACAACCTATAGACTCATTTTCAAGTACTCAGCCACTCATCTTCTCAGTATTATTTTTTATTTGCACAATTTGTGTTCTTTTGCACATTGGTTGTTTTTTTGCCAGTCTTTGCTTTTGTATAGTTTTCCATAAATTCTAATTTATTTCTTTAGTTTTCCATAGATTCTATTTTATTTCCTTATTTTTCTGTAAAAACCTGCAAAATAATGAATCTCAAAAAAGTGAATGGTAACATTGACATACCTGCTTCAATGAGATTGTCTTTAACCTGTTGCTAGAACACAAGGGAGTTGACGTAAGCCCCAAACCTCACCATTTCATACTATCATGACTAATCTGATCTTTGACCTCAATTCAATTTTCCTCCCTGATGTCCAGAACTCTTGACCCTTGTATAGTCCTAAATATTTACCTTCACATTCAATATTACCTTCACCTATTCTACATAAAAAGTCATGAAGCCCTTTGAGTCCACTCTGCTGTTAAACAAGGATATGTCAGAATTTCTAACTCACAAGCATTTTCCTGCCTATTTCTCCCTTGCCTAGGTTCTTCATGTCCCCAGAAATCTACAAACTTCTGTTTTGAATGCAATCAACCCCACAGCCTCCACCATCGATCAACTTCCTGCAAGGCGAACAAATTTGTATTTTCATTCTAAGTTGTATCTTATTTTGAGACCTTGACCAAGCATTCACATTTCTCTGGAACAGTGATTTACAGTCTTCAGAGAAGAACTTTCTCATTTTAGTCTTGAATTCAGAACCTCTAATCCAGACACTTCATCCCTTAGTTCTGAAGTCCTCACAAAGGATCATCAATTACGCTAACTGATTTTTCTTCAGAAGAAAGACACATTCAACTTCATCTCTTCTCCTTACGACTACCTTATACATGAATCTGGCATTGTTTTATGATGGCAATATCCAGTTTTACCCGCACTTCTGATCTTATTTCCTTAAGAATCTTGATTTTATTCATTAAGTATCTTTCTATAAATGCTCATCAGTGTTTCATGTTTATCCTGAGGTGGTATTCACATACCAAATCCTTATAAACATTTAGCTTATCCACCACCAGAAGAAAACAATGATCTTCTTCCCACTTACTCAATTTATGTCTCACACAACCCCAGAAAATGTGACCATCTTGAATCAGACTAATTCTAATTCACGTATCACATACACCCTTGCTAAAGTTTACTGCCCCCCCCCCCCATATGGAATTCAGATAACCCAAGGACGCCATTCTTCACACTACGGTCAACTAACAATGACAGAATGGCCTTTTGGTGGAAATTGAAACCATGAGAAAGTATACCCAGTAGACTTACAAAAGTAGCAGTTCTTCTTTTTCTTTCAAATGCATGATTTTATTCTCCACTGACTTACAAAAACCAGATTTACAGTCTGCCAGCCTGTTGGCCAATATCATTACTTGAGGTGACAGCAGTGTCCTAAACGTCTTAAATACTAAAATGAAGCAAACAAATTAATACAAGAAATAAAAGTTCTTACCCTCTTAAAGCCCAGTGAGATCTTTGCCCCACTGATTCGGCATACCTTGTAAGACTAAACTGTGCACAAACGCACTCAACACGCTGCTGCTGTTCGACCTGTTCCTACTACACTTCGACACGTTGATCCCTGAAGAAACACTGACAGAGCAGGAACAAGTTCCGGTTCAGTGTATACCAGAGGCCGTTGTTTGGTCGAAAGGCAGGAGAACCGAACCCACCACTAAGACTTGGAATAACACAGGCCCCACTCAGGCCTATGACTGCTCGGCGTAAAGTCTGTGTCTCAGCTGGAAGCCGCAACCACCACCACTTTAGAGTTGTTTAACTGCATTCAGCCATGCCTGAAACCTAACTCACTTTCCGACAGGTTGGGCGCAAAGCCACGGCGACGGGCCAGCGCCAGGAAAACCCTTCAGCCTGCAGCGACGGGCCCGGGCACGATGACAGGAGGGGAAACCGAACGCTCATGTATCGTCAGTACAGCAGTTACAGAGTATCGTTCCCCTCCATGCAGTCAGCCTAGGATGTAGGGAAGGTTATACATCCATCAACCCCCTAGCCTGGGGTCCAGACGCTGCTCGCTTCCTTCCACCGTCGGCGTACCGAATACCACCACCCCGATACCCAAATAGTGGCACGGTCCAGACACCACGTGATCAGGTCGGCCGAAGACGCTTGTCTGCGTCTCCTAGCAACGGGGAACATGTCGGACCGGTCTCCGCTACGTTCAAAGCACTCGTTTCAGACCAGGCATAATAAGTCAAGCGCTTTTCGACATCAGGACATCCAAAAGGGCTTCACAGTTAACGAAATAATTTTTTTTTAATTACTTGTCATACAGTAGAAAATATGGTAGAGAATTCGTCCATACAAGATCCCACAAGCTGCTGCTGATAATGGACCAAAATATCAGCTTTTTGTGATGATAATTGAGTAAATAAATATTGTAAAATATTTTGAATAATGCAACTGCTTTTCTTCAAAACAGTAGACATAGATTACCGTTGCATTTGAAAGCTGACGCCAGAGACATTTTGGCATACACTCAGTACTGCACTGGGAAATGTAAAAACATCAATTTTATGTCAGCTCATGAGATATTTTTGTCGTTTGTAATATATGTTTACACTTCTAAGTTGAATATGATTCGTGATACACTCTAGTTTGCTTTTCCAAATATACAAAGGCACTTCTTCAAACAGAGAACGTATCTGTGGAAATTTCTACCAAGGAGCCTCAGTTGCTGAGTATATTGAAGAAACAAATATATAGATTTTAGCTATTAATGGACTCAATAGCTATGGGAATAGTACAGAAAGTTGGCACTCAAGGCCAAAATCTTCCCTTCGTGGATCCTGCCTGCTTTGCTGAGTTTCTCCTGCATTTGTGTGTCTTGCTCACTCTGTATCTCCTTGAATTCTGGCATTGGCATGAAGAGCCAAGGGACCCATTTTTACTTATTGAATATGTTCTTGTTCACCCTATTATCAAAAAAGTAGACATTTGCAAAACAGAAAATGCAGATTTACGAAGTTTTATATTACTTCCATTTGAGTTTGAACTAAATCTAACCATTTTTTCCCCATTATGGCATTTCGCACTTCTTGGGAGAAATTATTTGGAAAAAGAACCTGACACTATGCCACAATTTTATCAGAACAAATGACAATTAGGTTGGGCAAAGCAGTGGGCTCTGATAAATGTCATAATGAACAAGGAATTAAGTTTAGGAAAAGAAATCCAGAACATGGAAAACACAAAACTTAAGGCATGGCAAGCAATCTTGTACAAATTAAAATCTTGCTGGAGATCAACAATTCATAGGGACAGCAGCTGGAAGGCTACAGATGAATGTTTGGTGTACAACTAGATAAGAACCACAGAGATGGAGGTCATTTGTCAAACGTTCTGTTTATATTCCGTACAATGATCTGAAAATCAACATCTTTTGCTCTTCTGCTCCAAGGGATGTTTCTGTCTTTGAAACTCTCCATAGGACACCCGGGTTAGAATGTGGCAAGTGTATCTCCTCAGTCAAACTTTCCCACCATCATCTCCAGAGCAGATTGCACCCAGTGACAATCTCTTTGGATTGGAATTCTAACCTTCATGTTGACAATTTCATCTCATATTTGAGGATTGGAAATGGTTAAATAACTTCCATTCTCATTATTTGAAAAGTGTGCAAAATAACGTATCAATATACAATTTGACACAACCGAGTGAAAATGCTAAATGGAAGTATATTCCACTTCTTCAGAAGCATCTCTTTAGGCAGAAAACTATCTTCTTCTTCTTCTGCCTTTCAACTCACAAGTGAGCATAGGCCATCAACAACAACTTTCCAGATCAACCTGTCTTGTACAGGTCTCTCCAGCTGTGACCATGTCATTCCCACTCTCCTGGCATCAGTTAAAACTTCCCTCCTCCATGTGGACTTGGGCCTACCTCGATTTCGCTTGCCCTGAGGATTCCATGTGAGAGCTTGTCTGGTGATACTGTTTGGGGGCTTCCTCAACATGAGTCCTACCCAGCACCACTTCCTTCTCTTGATCTCTGCCTCAATTAGTGTCTGGTTGGTCCTTTGCCATAATTCTGTATTGTTCACATAGCCTGTCCACGTTAGCCCCAAAATCTGACGCAGGCATTTGTTGATGCAGGTCTGGATTTGTCTGATTACTTCTGATGTCAGTCTCCAAGTTTCAGAGCTACGTAGGAGGACAGATTTGACATTTCAGTTAAAAATTCTCATTTTGGTACTTAACCTTAGTTCTTTTGCTGTCTTGCTTGTCTAAAAAGTTCAAAACCCAATGGAGCCTGAAACATTTTATTCAGAACAATTCAGATCATCCAGAAGTTTCATATTCAGATTCAGAACCACATGACATCTATTAAAAATATTAGTAATAAAAGACAGAATTCACAGGAAAAATCAAAACTGACAAAAGCAGTTATACCCTGCACACATGAAATGCAAACTAAGAAATATTTGGTTGCTGAAGTCACATCAAAAACAAATTCTGCCTTTCCAGTTATGCACAACTTGCAAGGAATTAAGCAGATAAATAAATATGATATTTTCTTAACTTTTCCTGTAAAGAATAATTATACTAAAACAATCACTTACGTGGCTATAACTGGACAGAGTGCAAAAGATAACATTTTATCTTGAACTATCAAGTTAAATCCGTTTTCCTTTTGAAAACCTATTGTACTCACTGATTCTTGCAGATTAGAGAAAAAAGGTTGTAATCTAAATTTTCTGTGTAATCATTAATATATCCTTAATATTTAATTTGCTTACTCTTCGACACAAAGAATGCTGTTCTTTCTAGTAAAAAAACAGTTGGTCACAGGATTTCTTCTCCGGGTCGAGGTAAAGAACTGATTTGTTGTTAAGTAATCCTGCTTACCTGCAAATGTCATTTTGTTTCAAAGGAACCTATTGACAAGAAAATTAAAGATAAATTATTTTTAAGATAAGTATTTCATTCCATTTGCCCTTTGTAAGTAATTAAATTAAAAGTTAATTTAGACTCAGAGGAGCTGAGCAAATATATCACAGTTGTCACAAGTGTGTACCCAAAATATCTTTCAGTCTTCCCTAACCAGAAGCCCAAGATGAACTCAGAGATCCGCAGTCTGCTGAGGGCCAGATTAGGTGGCATTCAGGTCTGGCAACCAAGTTGAATTCCAGAGATCCAGGTACAATCTTCGGAAAGCAACTTGATGAGCAAAGTGGCAATTCCAGACCAAACTTGAATCACTGAAGGGCGCTTAACAACTGTGGCAGGTATTATCTCGTACAAATTGAAACCAGGCAATTCAGATGACAACAAGGCTTTGCTAAAAGATGAGCTCAATGCCTTTTATGCTCGCCTTGACCAATACATAAGGCTCACTGGTCTATCCCTACTACCTTTTTTGAACAAGGGAACAACATTCGCCTCTCTCTAATCCTCCAGTACCATTCCCATAGACAACGAGGACATAAAGATCCTAGCCAAAGACTCAGCAATCTCTTACCTCGCCTCGTGGAGCAGCCTGGGGACTTATCCATCCTAATGTATTTTAACAACTCCAACACCTCCTCTCCTTTACTATCAGCATACTCCAGAACATCAACCTCACTCATATAGTCCTCACCATCATCAAGTTCCTTCTCATTGGTAAACACAGAAGAGAAATATTCATTGAGGACCTCGCTCACTTCCACAGCCTCCAGGCACATCTTCCCACCTTCATCTCTAATCAGTCCTACCTTCAACTCCTGTCATCCTTTTATTCTTCACATAATTGAAGAATGCCTTGGGGTTTTCCTTTACCCTAATCTCCAAGGCATTCTCATGTCACCTTCTTGCTCTTCTCATCCCCTTCTTAAGCTCTTTTCTTGCTACCCTATATTCCTCAATAGACTCATCTGATCCTTGCTTCCTAAACTTCGTGTATGCTGCCTTCTTCCACCTGACTAGATTTTCCACCTCACTTGTCACCCTTGGTTCCTTCACCCTACCATTCTTAATCTTCCTCACCAGGATAAATTTATCCCTAACATCCTGCAAGAGATCCATAAAAATCGACCACATGTCCATAGTACCTTTCCCTGCAAAAACATCATCCCAATTCAAACCCACTTCCAGCCTCATAATTTGCCCTTCTCCAATTAAAAAAATTTCTGTCCTCTCTGATTCTACCCTTTTCCATGATAATGCTAATGGCCAGGGAGAAGTAGTCACTGTCCCCCAGATGCTCACTCACTGAGAGATCTGTGACCTGACCTGCTTCATTACCTAATACTAGATCTAGTATGGCATTCCCCCTAGTTGGCCTGTCAACATACTGTGACAGGAATCCATCCTGGACACACTTAACAAACTCTGCCCCGTTTAAACCCTTGGAACTAATCAGGTGCCAATCAATATTAGGGAAGTTAAAGTCACCCATGATAACACCCCTGTTATTTTTGCACCTTTCCAAAATCTGCCTTCCAATCTGCTCCTCGGTATCTCTGCTGCTACCAGGGGGCCTATATAATACCCCCAATAGAGTAACTGCTCCCTTCCTGTTCCTGACTTCCACCCATACTGACTCAAAATAGGATCCTGCTACATTACCCACCATTTCTGTAGCTGTAATAGTATCCCTGACCAGTAATGCCACTCTCCTCTCCTTTCTCCCCCCTCTCTATCCCTTTTAAAGATCTGAAATCCAGGAATATTGAGAATCCATTCCTGCCCTGGTGCCAGCCAAGTCTCTGTAATGGCCACTACATCATAATTCCATGTATATATCCAAGCTCGCAGTTCATCACCTTTGTTCCTGATGCTTCTTGCATTGAAGTGCACACAATTTAGCTCTTCTACCTTGCTACCTTTACACCTTTTATTCTGCTTTTCTTTCCTCAAAGCCTCTCTATATTAGATCTGGCTTTACTCCACACAGTTCTTCCACTGCTCTATTGCTCCAGGTCCCATCCCCCTTGCAAGTTAGTTTAAACCCTTCCAAACCATGCTAGCAAACCTACCTGCAAGGATATTGCTGCCCCTTGAGTTCAGGTGCAACCCATCCAATCTGTACAGGTCCCACCTTCCCCAGAAGTGATCCCAATGATCCAAAAATCTAAAATCCTGCCTCCTGCACCAACTCCTCACCCATGCATTCAACTGCCATCTCCTCCAATTTTTACCATCACTATCACATAACACTGGCAATCCTGAGAACACCACCCTCAAGGTCCTGTTCTTCAGCCTTCTGCCTAGTTCCCAAAACTCACACTTCAGGACCTCATCCCTCCTCCTGCCTATGTTGTTGGTACCAACATGTCTCACGACTTCTGGTTGCTTTCCCTCTCATACAATGATGTTATACACCCGGTCAGAAACATCCTGGACCCTGGCACCCGGGAGGCAACAAACCATGCAGGTGTCCTTCTCATGTCCAAAAAATCTCTTGTCTGCTCCCCTGACTATAGAGTCCCCAATGATGAGAGCTCTCCTCTCCTCCGTCCCACCCTTCTGCACCACAGGGTTAGACTCAGTGCCGGAGGCCCTGCCACTGTGGCTCACACCTGGTCGGTCGTCCCTGCCAACAGTATCCAGGATAGTATACCTATAATTCAGGGGAATGGCTACAGGGGTTCTGCACTACTGTCTACTCACCTTCACTCTCCCCCCTCTAATTGTCACCCAACGACCTGCTTCCTGCAGCCTAGGTATGACTACCCCCCTGTAGCTCTCATCTACGACTGTCTCATTCTCCCTTATGAGTCGAAGCTCATCCAGCTGCTGCTCCAGATTCTTTACAAGGTCTTCCATATCGCCCAGCCGCATGCAAATCTAGCAGATATGACTCTGCAGGAGAGAGGAGTTCCCCCAAGACTGCCACATCTCATGAGAGGCACATCACGGTCTCAGGAGGCATTGTAAAGCCTAACTGGGAGCAAGCTCGTCCTCCGCCTCTTCTCATCGAAGCCTCTCGAATCAAAGCCTCAAATCCCCCACTCCTTCACTGGCCGCTCCACTTGAGCAACCCCTCTGCTTAGTTGTTTGAGCTTTTTAAACTGCTTGGTCACCTGATCTCAATTGCCCAATCAACTGCTTTCTGCTGAGTCTGAGCTATTCAAATCTTGATTGTCTAATCAACTGCTTTTTGCTGAGCTATTCAAATCTTGACAGACTTAATTGCAGTCCAACTGCCAAAATCTCTTGAGTCAAAGCCTGAAAGCTCCACTCCTTCACTGGCTGCTTTCCACTGGCCTTGTAGACCCCTGAGAGTTTAGAATAGCAAAAGCATCTCCTCCATAATCTCCCTCAGCACAGGTGCACCACAAGGCTGTGTGCTTTGCCCCTCCTCTACTTGCCTTATACTTATGACTGTGAGGCTAAGCACAGCTCCTATGCCATAATTAAGTTTGCTGATGACACCATGTTGCGGGCCAAATCAAAGATAGTGATGAATCAGCATACAGGAGAGAGATTGAAAATCTGATTGAGTGGTGCCACAACAACCACCTTACTCAATGTCAGTAAAACCAAAGGGTGGTTATTGGATTCTGCAGGAGGAAACCGGAGGTCCATGAGCCAGGGGAATCATAGGTGGAGAGGGTCATTAATTTTAAATTTCGAAGTTATCATTTCAGAGAATCTGTCCTGGGTCCTGCACTAAGTGTCATTATGAAGAAAGCGTGGCAGCACCTCTAAGTTCTTAGAAGTTTTCAAAGATTCGGCATGACATCTAAAACTTTGCCAAACTTCTATAGATGTGAAATGGAGAGTATATTGACTGGTTGCATCACAGCCTAGTATGGAAATACCAGTGCCGTTGTACATAAAAAGTCTATGAAAAGCAGTTGATATGACTCAGTCCATCATAAGTAAAGCCCTCCCCACCATTGAGTTCATCTACACGTAGTGCTTTCGCAGGAGAGCAGCATCCATCTTGGACACCCACCATACAGACCAGGCTGCTGCCATCAGGAAGGTGGTACAGGAACTTCAGGATCTACACCACCTCCTTTTTGGAACAATTATTACACTTCAACCATCAGGCTCTTGAACTAGAGGGGATAACTTCAGTTGCCCCATCACTGATCTGTTCCCATAACCTGTGGACTCACTCTCAAGGACTCTTCATCTCATGTTCTTGTTATTTATTGCTTATTTTTTATTACTATAATATCTTTTTTCTCTTTTTTTTGCATTTGCAGTTTGTTGTTTTTTTTATATTGGCTGTTGTCCATCCTGTTGGGTGCAGTCGTTAATTGATTTTATTTTGTTTCTTGTAGTTACTGTCATTGCCTGCAAGAAAATGAACCTTTGGGTTGTATATGGTGACATTATGTACTTTGGTAATAAATTTACTTTGAACTTTGAATTTTATTTAATAGTACAAATTTCAATAAATGAAGGCAATTCTTTGAACCCTTAAAAGAACCAAGTATCAACCCTGTCACAGTTCCACACTTCAGCAGGATTTACGGATTTCCCTCAATTATCCTTCTGACAATTTTTGAATTACATGTTATGCGATCTCCCCACTTAGCCTCCTTTTGTCTGTTTGCATCTTGTAAGCCTTTTACAACTGATTAAATCCTAGATTACATTCTCTCCTGTGCTTCTACTACTTCATCATTTTGCTCTCACATGTTAGTTGCTTCTTAATATGAATGATTAAATTATATTAAATGAATCATGTGAAATGATTTAATCAACATTAAATTCTATTTAATCATATGAATTTAGCACAGATTTATACATCTGCAAGAAAACTATTTCAAATATTTTTTTTGGAATCAGTATATGAACAAACACCCTTCTGATCTAACTAATGATATGTTATATTCAATTAAAGTTACACTCACAACTACCCTTTTTTTATTCTGTTTCCTTAGAACATTAGTTCTTTACACCATCTAGTTTGGCAAGATTAAGTATCTTTTTTATGAATGGCCTTCCTGTGCTGTTCCTCGTGTAGCCAGTGCAAGAGTCACTTTATGAAGCACTCCCTGGTACTGAGGCCACTCCTCCTTGACACGGTCAATGATGGTATTGATGGTATGGATTCGACACTCTTGTTTCTGTAGTTCAGTTGTCAGTGCTTCTTCAGATCTGCACTGTTTTATATACTTCCCCTCTTTTACTGCCTGAAGGTGCTTGAGACGGGTCTGGAAAGTCACTATCTTGTTGAGATTCTATATCACAAGAGAGAGAAATATGTTTAGTTTATGTACATGGTTTTATTTATTTTTTTTATTATTTCTACTCATTAATTATTTTAACACCATCCTAAAGAACTGCCTAGATCTTAAAGTGACAGAGTGCCATTTCTCCCCCACAGTGAGTTCCAGATTTCAACATCAGAAGGGTTTCGAAAGCAGATACAAAAGGGCATGTTTCTCTCACAGAGGAGAAAAGATTAAGAGAAATAAGAAGTCAAAACATGCTAAAATATTTCCACTCTCATGTACACCCGAGTTGATTTTTAATATAATTCAAAACACATTTTATTCAAATATTTATACATCATAACTATAATTTGATATGTCCTTTTCTACATTCATTGTACGATCATATTCAATACATTGTCTGAGAATGTATCAATTACATTCTTATTTCCTCCTTAAACAATGGAAGTGCTTTAAGAGACTATTACACAGGGCCTCCATTCTCAGTGTCCAGTGGCAACAGGATCTTAAATCCCATTCCCTCCTTACAAAGCTTTTGCAGTAAAGTTACTTGTTTGAACTCCCATTCACTATCACCTCTCTTTATGCAGTTTGTACCATTTTCTGCAAAGTGCACAGTAATGCCATATTCAAGTCAAGTCACTTTTTATTGTCATTTCGACCATGACTTTTGGTACAGTACACAGTAAAAACAAGACAATGCTTTTCAGGACCATGGTGCTACATGAAACAGTACAAAAACTACACTGAACTATGTAAAAACACAGAAAAAACTACACTAGACTACAGACCTATCCAGGACTGCATAAAGCGCACAAAACAGTGCAGGTATTACAATAAATAATAAACAAGACAATAGGCACATTAGAGGGCAGTAAGTTGGTTTCAGCCCAGGCTCTGGGTATTGGGGAGTCTGATAGCTTGGGGGAAGAAACCGTTACATAGTCTGGTCATGAGAGCCTGAATGCTTCGGTGCCTTTTCCCAGATGTCAGGAGGGAGAAGAGTTTGTATGAGGGGTGCGTGGGGTCCTTCATAACGCTGTTTGCTTTGCGGATGCAGCATGTAGTGTAAATGTCTGTAATGGCAGGAAGAGAGACTCTGATGATCTTCTCAGTTGACTTCACTATCTGCTGCAGGGTCTTGCGAACTGAGATGGTGCAATTTCTGAACCAGGCAGTGATGCAACTGCTCAGGATGCTCTCAATACAATCCCTGTAGAATGTGATGAGGATGGTGGGATGGGAGATGGACTTTCCTCAGCCTTCGCAGAAAGTAGAGATGCTGCTGGGCTTTCTTTGCTATGGAGCTGGTGTTGAGGGACCAGGTGAGGTTCTCCGCCAGGTGAACACCAAGAAATTTGGTGCCCTTAACGATCTCTACCGAGGAGCCATCAATGTTCAGCGGGGAGTGGTCACTCCGTGCCCTCCTGAAGTCAACAACCATCTCTTTTGCTTTATTCACATTCAGAGACAGGTTGTTGGCTCTGGACAAGCCCATTAGCCGCTGCACCTGCTCTCTGTAAGCTGACTTGTTGTTCTTGCTGATAGTTGGAATGGTGGCGTTGCTCAGGGAGATGTTGAAGATGTCGGTGAGAACATCTGCTAGCTGATCGGCACATCCTGTAAGCATTCTACCAGGAATATTGTCTGGTCTAGCAGTCTTCTGTGGGTTGACTCTGCACCGGGTTCTTCTCACATCGGCCACGGTGAGACACAGCAACTGGACATTTGGAGGAGGGGTGGACTTCCTCGCTGCCCCATTTTCTGCCTCAAAATGAGCATAGAAGTTATTCAGCACATCTGGGAGGAAGGCATCACCTGCACAGTCAGGTGATGTTGTCCTGTAGTTGGTGTTTCAACTGTACCTTTTGCAGCATCAAATAAGTAATCAAAATGTAAAAAAAACAGAGAGTACACTGCAGGAACAAGCCCTTCAATGTACAATGTTGTGCGGAACCAAATAAATTAGCAATCAAATGGCCAGCTAAACTAATCCCTCACGCCTACAAAATGTCCATATCCCTCCATTTTTCTCACATTTGTTTTCCCATCTAAACAACTCGTAAGAGTCCCTAATGTATCTTCCTTTACCACCACTCCGGGCAGCACATTCCAGGAACCACTCTGTGTGAAAAAAGTAAGCCTCTCACATCTCCTTTAAAACTAGCCCTCCCCCCACCTTAAAAGCACACCTTCTGGTATTAGACATTTGAAATTTGCCTCTCTAATCTTATCAGATCTCCCCTCAGCCTCTGCCACTCCAAAGAAAACAACCCAAACTTTGTCCAACCTCTCATTATAGCACATACCCACAAGAAATGCAAACAATAAAAGTTATGCAGAGTCATATCTTATTTTCCATAAATTACAAAAGCATAACACAGACATAATTCATTGTCTAATTTCCTTAAACAATGCAGTGCTGAATCATGCAGACTCAAGTTTTAGTTTTTGAATATGGTGAGTCAATTACTCATGCAAAAGGAATCTTAGCATAATGGCAAAAATAGCTGTTATTTAAATGATCCATGTAGAACTGCATAGCAGTAAAAGTTGGGTCAGGACTAGATAAGACTCACTTACAATTACAGTCTCTTGATGTATCAAAATAGAAGCTTATTAAATATGATCACAGTAATTGAATAGTGCTAGTATTTGTAGAATGGTGCCAGTTTGCCACCATTTTCAGTAAGAAAAAGGGGGAAAGCAACTTCCATTTGTAAGTTGCATTAACATAGAATATATGACCAACCAATATAGTTTGTACCTAGTTTAATTTCCCAGTATAATAGTCTTCAACTGGAAATGAACACATTAAGATGTGCAAAACTGATCAGTGAAAACTAACCACTCAAATTTCTCAGTAAATTAGACTAACAACTGGAACCAAAAACAGTCACAATAAAGTAGCTCCAAGATGAGAAAGCTGATATTAGTTCCAATTGTTAATTACAATCTAGTGGGCTGTGGATATATAGATGGACAACAGTATAACCTGCAATATTTCCAACAATAAATGAGATTGCCAAGGTTAAACATGGACATTGTCAGTTGTCCAAGTTACCATACTAACTAGCAATTTTACGATCTTCTGAAGAATTCAGCGAACTTGACTAGAGAATGCAGATAAGGTCATCACTGGGGTTACTGTCAGGGGCACATCAAATTTCAGGCCTGGTTAAAGTGTTGAGGCCCAAGAGTTGAAAATTAATGGGTGTTTAGCTCCACTTCTTAGCACCAATTAAACAGCCAAGCTAGATTAAAGCAATGAAGCCTGAGAGGAGAAAATGAACTGATGTTCACCTTCACTACTCTACACTGATTAAAGCATTCAGCCAGATTGTAACGTCGAGGACCTAGAGTGGAAATGAACTGGTGTTCTTGGTGGCAGCTAAGATCCCCCAACTATGCCCATCCCATCTACCTGCATTTGACCCATCTTCCTGTCTTGTTGGGTGGAAGGTACAGGAGTACTGGTCCCACGCTGCCAGATTCAGGGGCAGTTATTGCCCTGCAACCACTGGATTCCTGGACTGGCTTCACTTGCCTCAGCACTGAGCTGACTCCGGAGCCCACAGTCACTTTTGGGGACTGTAGTTAATCTTCTATTTGTTTACTTTTTTTATTATTTGCACAATTTATTTCTTTTTTTTCCAGACTTTAGATGTTTGTCGGTCTTTGCTGTGTGTGGCTTTTTATGGATTCTTTTGCTTTTCTTTGTGGCTGCCTGCAAGAAGATGAATCTCAAGGTTGTACATGGTATACATACTTGGAAAAAAAGTTTAATTCGAACTTTGAACTACCAGCAGACAACCAGCATCCATGGATCATACATAATTTTGTTAACTTTCATGTGGTATGTGAATTGCTGCATGACCAGCAATTCTCTATCCTTAATTGCTCAGTGTTGCCAAGCTGTGTTTTCTTAAACTGCTGCAGTTCCTCCCATGAAGACATGTATCATACCCTTAATATTCATAATATTATGGATCCAGATAAGTGGTAAGCTCCTGGATTTACTATCCATGATAATGAAGGATCTGTGATATATTTCCAAGTTAAGTTAGCACATGACTTGGGAGCAGAAATTGTATCTCATTCTTGGCAATAGATTCTTAGTGGTTTTGCAGGTACTGCTGAAGTAGCCTCGGCAAATAACTGAAGGTAGTTTTTAGATGATAAACAATGCAGCCAGAGTGTATTTAGAGTACAGCAAGCGAATATTAGAATGGTGAATGGACACTTTAGTCCTATGGTGTTGAGTTTCTTGAATGTTGTTGGAGTGACACTATTCCAAGTGTGTGATTCCGTCAAACTCCGGTGTTTTGATTTTGGCCTGCTGGAGTTGGCCATTGCTGGCTCTTCTTTCGTGTAAATGTTAAATACTATTTTTGCCCATTCTACATGATGTTTAGGTCTTGCTGCACAGAAACCTTCACTGCCATATTTTCTGAATATTATTCAGTAGGCATCCCCATTTCTGACATTATGATACAAATGATATCATCAATGAATAACTGGAGATGTTTGGACAATAGACAATATCCCAAAGAATTTTACAGAGATGATCTGTGATTTAAATCAGGGACTTCAAATGTAAGGAGGATAGAAAAATTGAGCATCTTTTTTTTCCCCAAAGATGAGTTAAAAGTTATAAAAAAAACAAATTTCCAGTCCTCCGGAACCATGCCAGAATCTATCGATTCTTGAAAGATCGTTATTAACTCCTTCACAATCTCTTCCGCTACCCCTTTTAGTACCGCGGAGTGCAGTCCATTTGGTCCAGCTTTCAGAGCTATCTTCAGACCCTTCAGTTTCTCAAGCACCAACTCCCAAGTGATTCTGTTAGAGAATTTAGTACCGATCAAACACAAAGTAGGCATAGCCCTAAAAACTAGTTACCGCCTTTATTTCGTAAATTCACAGGGAGTTGTCCTCACAACATCTTCCCCAACGAAATGTTACAATTCAAATTTATACAGTAAATCCAATCATAGCAAGTTAGCTGGTTTGCAGAGACTGGTTCTGTAATTTACAGCACCTATACAATCATTTCGTCATTGATCAGAGTGCCAAATAATCTGTTAATTATGTTGCCTCTTAGACGATTAGCACCTATACAGTCAGTTCCTCACTGATGACGTGATCTATTGTAAGTTAGAACAAAGAAGATAGACCCATTCTGTTATTTTATATCATGCTCTCCCCACGATTCAGCAAAATCCCCAGTCCTCAAGTTTAATTTTTACTCCCTTAATAACAATTGCACTCACTTCCACCCACTGACGCTCTTAAACTGGCATACTACTAGTGCCTTACACAGTGATGACTGATGCAAAATACCTTTTCAGTTCATCTCCCACTATTCACTTGTCACTATTTACTATCTCACCAGTGTAATTTTACAGCGATCCAATATCTACTGTTGTCCCTCTTTTACTCTTTATATATTTGGAAAAAACTTTTGGCATAATTTTTAATATTATTGGCTTATATTTCAGCTCCCCATCCACCATCTTATGCTTTTTTTTAGTTGCCTTCTGTTGGTTTTTTTTAAAATTCATAATCCTAAACTTCCCCCTAATTTTTGCTCTAACGTACGCCCTCTTGTTTGCTTTTATAGTGGCTTTGACTTTTTTTGTCAGTCACAGATGCATCATCCTCCCTTTAGAATACATGCTCTTCATTTTTGATGCATCTGCCCTGTGTCTTCTGTTTGTTGCAGAAACTCCAGCCATTGCTGCTCTACTGTCATCCCTGCTAATGCCCCCTTCCAATCAACTTTGGCCAGCTCCTCTCTTGTGCCTTTGCAATTCCCTTTACTCCACTGTAATACCGATACATCTGACTTTAGTTTCTCCTTCTCAAATTTCAGGTTGAATTTGATCATACTATCGTTACTCTTACCTAGCGGTTCCATTGCTTCTTGTTTCCTAATCAAGTCTGGTTCATTACACAACAGAATTATTCAGAATTATTGATCCCCTCATGGACTCAACTACAAACTGCCCTAAAAAGCCGTCTCAGAGGCATTCCACAAATTCTCACTCTTGGGATCAAGCACCAACCTGATTTCCCCAACCTATCTGCATACTGAAATTCCCCATGACTTACCTAAGGGTGCACAGTTTTAAGATGGTTGGAAGTAGGTACAGAGGAGATGTCAGGGGTAAGTTGTTTTTTTTTTTTTACGCAGAGAGTGGTGAGTGCGTGGAATGGGCTGCCAGCGACGGGGGTGGAGGTGGATACAATAGGGTCATTTAAGAGACTCCTGGATAGGTACATGGAGCTTAGAAAAATAGAGGGCTATGGGTAACCCCACATATATTCTAAGGTAAGGACATTTTCAGCACAGCTTTGTGGGCTGAAGGGCCTGTATTGTGCTGTAGGCTTTCTATGTTTCTGTGTTTCTAAAACTTTACACCTTATTGGGCAAATAGCAATCAAACAAAATAGAAAAGAATCCTTTTCTTTATTGATTTTGTCTGATAATCTTTCTTTTACTTGCAAATGGGTATTCCTCTGCTCTGTTCCTTATAGACTTCTAATCTTACTGTCATTGCTCTAGTTTGTTTTCAATGTAAATCACTGAGATTTTATTGCAGTAAATGGATACTGTATCTTACGTTAAGAGAAATAGGATTGAGAAATGCAATTAAAGTTCCAAATGAATAGTAATTATTCTCTGCCATGAAATAACATTAAACTCATGCTGTATGATTAGCTTAATTTAATTGCATATAATTATCACATAAAATCTTAGAAATTTCCAAATTAATTATTTTTAATTTGAACGTGCCCATTTTCTTCAAACCAAATATGCTTAATCTTCTAAAATCATTTCTTACCATTCCTTTCTTTTCCTGTAGAGATTCTATACTTGCATCAAGTTGATCTACTCTAGATCTCACTTCTTGAATCTGACACTGTTTTTCTCCCAACTTCTCATATACAGTTCTCTGTGATTTCTTCAACTCTTCAATAGCTTTATCAAGTTCTTCTATATGCTATGAAAGTATTTGGTCAGAAAGACATAAATAACATTAATTAATAATCTGCAGATCTACTGTTAAATTAGGTGTAACTTATGCATTGCTTATTTAAAATATCAAGATAGAAAGAGCAATTTGCTTTCCAACCAAAAACCATGAATTTTCCTGCTAAAGATGCACAGTCCATCAGTTCTAGCCATTACAGAAGCGCAGATCAGTTCAATGAGGATATGTTAAAATGTTTACTCCACCAAATTGTTTCTCCTCATCATTTTCGGCAGTCTCATGACAATGTCAGTAGCATAAATTTAACCCACAGTGTGCAACTGAATGAATTATTAAATTAATTAAAATGGGCCCCTCAGTTCAAATATTCTTTATGGGTTATGGACTCGACCAGTCAAATAAGCAAAGAAGCCTTCACCGTGTACTGCAACTCAGCTGCTATGGGGTGCAAACAAAAGAACTCCTATTATTTTATACGCAAACCAACAAATTATTTCATGAAAAGGAGAAGCAATAGACAGTATTAATGTGTATCTGGTAGGAAATGCCAGCCATATGCTGTAATGTATTTCATTTTAACCATCAACTATAAATGCACTGAAGAGAAATATGAGTTAATTTATTAAAGATCTGGCTGATGACACCTCTTCAGAAACCAACTAACACAATTTGGGATTGATATAATGAGATTTAAGGATTCAGCCAAATTGATATGTAACTGTCAACTAATGCAATGAGATCCTGTTTCTATTATTACCTTCTGAGGTATGATAGATTGTGGGGTAAGGGTTTTAAACAATAATTATCCAATTTTGTAAAATCTTCCAGTTTCAGTAATCAATCTGAAATGTTAGCACTTAATCCCCAAACATGTTCCAGAACGATTGTTTATTTGCAACCGAGTATTAATTGCAGGTACCTACTGTGACATAACTTAAAGTGGAATTAAGTAGAAATGTTAACCATTAGCTAAAAAGTAATTCGTATTTTTTCAATACTTTTTCAAATCTATCTCCATGAAACTTTGGCTAATTAGGGCAGTTACTTAATTGGGCCAAAATGTATTGGTGCCGATGTGCCCAATTAATTGGAATCTACTGTACTTTAATACATAAGTACATAAGTATGTAGGCAGAAAAAAAGCTAGGACTAGATTTGATTGTTTCACTTTAAGAATAGGTAACAGAGTAGGCATAGTCAGAGTGAATTCCTCTAATGTTATAATTTCAAAGAATTATGATTTTCTAATTGCATATTTTTAGATGTCATGATGATCCTTTCAAATTTATAACATTACAATCCATAATGAATATGGGGCATTGAGCAATAATAAAAGAAATCACAATGTTAAACACAATTAACAACAGAATGATAGTACTTTTAATCCGTCTGGAAAAACATGTTCGATTAGGTTAGTGGGGAGAAACAAGAAAATTAAGGTAGAAGAGTAAGGAACAGAAAAGGTAGAATGGGTAGTACTCCTGCAAGTCAGTGTTGAGCAGACAGTGGAAGAACTGAGCCTCTGGCTCTCAGTCAAGTTGCTAAATTTAGTCTTTGTGCTTCTGTGAGTTTCACACTGCACTTTATCTCTCTCTTTCCCTGCACAAGTCTTTCTGCCTTCCTCCATAACTTATCTCCCTCCATTGTTCTCTCTTTCTGTCTTTCCTCATCCCCAACATCCCTCCCCACCCACACACACATATCCCCTTACAGTTACTTGCTTTTTCCTTCCCTCTTATCTGCCTGCCTGTCTCTTGCCCATTCCCTGTTTCTCTACCACTCAACAGGAGTGGAGAATCCAGCAGTCGAGTTTGGCACCAGTCTTTGGGTCGAGGGCTGGCTGTGTGATCGGTTTATCTTTTATCTATAAATTATCTGACAGCCCTAATTATTACTTTTTAGATCCTTCTGCTAAAAGTCCGTACTTAAAGTGCACTGTTTCAAGCTTTCACAAAAGTTTGTAAAAGAAAATTTGATAGTTTTGACCAGATCTTGAAAGGGAGTGAAGAAATTACTGTGAGTTAATCACTATGAATCCAAATGCCAGGCTATATTAGCAAGAAACGTGTGTGAACTAGAACTAGTGAAGTCATTTAGAGTCATAGAACACTTCACAAAGAACCAGGCCTTTGGCCCATCTGGACTGTGACAATCTGTTTTTCTGCCTAGTCCCATCTGCCTGCACCCAGATCACAGCCCTCCATGCCCTCTCATCCATGTACTTTATGTATCCAAATTCTCTTAAATGTTGCAATTAGATCTAGATTCACCACTTCCTCTAACAGCTTATTCCACATTCTCACCACCTTCAAAGTGAAGTTTCCCTCAGGTTTCCATTAAATATTTCACCTAAACCTATGACCTCTAGATCTAGTCTCACCCAAACTCAGGAAAATTCCTGCATGCATTTATTCTATAAATACACCCCTTAATTTTGTATGCCTCTATAAGATCTCCCCTCATTCTCCTACGTTCCTAGGAATAAAGTTCTAACCTTTCCCTGAAACTCAGCTCCTCAAGTCCCAGCAACATCCTTGTAAATTTTCTCAGCACTTTTTCAAGCTTACTGATATCTTTCATGTAGGTTGGCGGCCAGAACTGTACATAATGTTCCAAATTTGGCCTTACCAACATTTTACACAACTTCAACATCTCAATTCCTTTACTCAGTCCTCTGATTTATGAAGACCAACTTGCCAAAAACTCTATTTATGACTCTATATACCTGTAATACCACTTCCAAGGAATTATGAATTTGTATTCCCAAATCCCTTTGTTCTACCACAAACCTCCATGTTCTACCATTCACTGTGTGAGTCCAACCCTGGTTTGTTCTCCAAAAGTACACACCTCACACCTGTCTACATTAAATTCCATCTGCCATTTTTAGCCCATTTTTCCAGCTGGTCCAGATTATGCTGCAAGCTTTGATAGCCTTCCACATTCTACTTCATCCCCAATCTTGGTACAGGCTGCAAATTTGCTGATCCGTTAATATAGATGACAAACAACAAACCACCCAGCACTGAATCCCTACCACACCACACTAGTCACAGGCCTCCACTCAGAGATACAACCATCTACTACTAAGCCAATGTGTTGGCGCATGGCTAAGGTGTTCATCTAGTTATCTGAAGGTCGCTAGTTTGAGCCTTGGCTGAGGCTTGAATGTGTGTCCTTGAGCAAGGCACTTAACCACACATTGCTCTGCGATGATACCGGTGCCAAGCTCTTATCAAGCTGTATGCTGTATGGGTCCTAATGCCCTTCCCTTGGACAACATTAGTGGTGTGGAGAGGGGAGACTTTCAGCTTGGGAAACTGTTGGTCTTCCATTAAAAAAAACCTTGCCCAGGCTTGCGTCCTGGAAACTTTCCAAGGTGCAAATCCATGGTCTATCGAGACTAACGGAGGCCTACACACACACTGAATCAAATTGGCTACGTTACCTTGAATGCCAAGTGATTTAACCTTCTGGACCAGCCACCCACATGGGACTTCATCAAAGGCCTTTCCCTCATTAACCTTCCTCGTTGCCTCCTCAAACTCTCCACCATACACAAAACCATATTAACCATCTTTATCAGGCCCTGCCCTTCAAAATGCTTACATATCCTGTCTCAAAGAATATCTTCTGGTACTTAATCATGACTAACATCAGATTCACCAGCCTATAATTTCTTGACTTATTCTTGGAGCCTTTCTTGAACAATCGAACAACATTTGCTCTCCTCAAATCTTCTAACACTTCAACCATCGCTAACAATGCTTTAAATACTGCCGCCAAGACACCTGCAAGTTTTGCACTAGCCTTCTGCAAAGTCCAAGGGGGCACCTTGTCATTTCCTGGGGATTTGCTTCAAGATAGTAAGCACCTTCTTTTCTGTAATCCAGATCCAGTCCATGATCTCACTACTCCTTTGCCTCAGTTCTATAGACTCTGTGTTAGTCTCCCAAGTAAATACAGATGCAAAAGAAAATTACAATCTCCCTTATCTCTTTCAGTTCCATGCATAAATGACCATGCTGACCTACAAGAGAACCAATTTTGTCCCTTACTATCCTTTTGCTCTTAATATTCAATGAAAGCCCTTTTGGTTCTTTTGATCTTAGCTACCACAACAACCTCATGTCCTCTTTCCACCCTCCTGATTTCTGCCTTTAGTGTACTTTTACATTTCTTTATCCTCCGCAAGTGATCCTAACATTTAGTGATCCTAACATTTGATCCTAACTGCCTGATATTTGCCTACTCCTTCATAAAACAAGGCTCCCTAAACTTATTAGTCTTGCCTTTATTTGTAACAGAAACATACAAATTCTGTATTTTCAATATTTCACTGATGAAGGTATCAATGAGACTTACAAACATCCAAAGCATCAGAACTACAATGGATGAAATAATTTGAGCTGAGCTGGAAGAAAATAAGTAATATTTTTTATTTAACTGCATGGATTCATAGAAGCATTAAATCTTGTTTATGTTACCTTTTGCACATCTGCAATGTTCTTGCATAGATCCTGTATTTTGTTACGATAATCATTCCTGGTTGTGTACTTCTTGTCCAATTTTGCCTGTGCTTCACCACGTGTCAAAATGGTATCCCTGCGTGAAACAGCAGCCTCCATGTCACGAATCATTTGCTCTTGCTGTTTCATAAGCTGACTGTAACGTATCTTTGAATCAAGAATATAATTACCTTGAGCCATACTTCAATACCCAGAATTGTTCACCAAAAATATCAATTTCAGATGGCTAATGAGTAGTAAATGACAAGTCTGCTAATTTCCATGATCAAAGAATGGGGTATATAAGTTAGTAACAAGCACAAAATGCTGGAGGAACAGCATGTATGGAAAAACAGACCGGACAGCATCTATGGAAAAAGTTAAATAGTTGCTGTTTGGGGCCGAGATATTAGGATAGCTTGAAATGCCGACTGTTTACTCTTTTCCTTAGATGCTGCCTGGCCTGCTGATTTCCTCCAGTATTTTGTGTGTGTTGCTTGGATTTCCAGCATCTGCAGATTATATATATCTGCAGATATATAAGCAAGTTATCCATGAATTTACTATTCAATAAATTAAGAAATAAAATTGTAACAGTACTATTTTAAAAATAATTGCCATCAGGGATTATTTCACAATTACTTCTACATTTCCTAAATTAAAAGTTTCAGTATTTATGTATGTAATCAATGGACATAACAATGCAACTTGTAAGAAAGGATATGTAAATATCATGGAATGTTAGTTATGATGTGTATGATCTCCCTTGGCATTGCTAATTCATAGATACAATTGGTAAGGAATTGGGGTCATTAATGCCCATATTTTGGCATATATACAGTATTTTCAAAAGTCCAAAATAATATCCCCAGCATATACACCCACTTGTGGTGTGAATACTGTCGGGTGTCTTATGAAAAAGTATGTTTGAAAGCAGAGATGCATGTAAAGAAGACTGATCATTGCTACTTTGAAGCCCAAAGCTCAAACTTTTATGTTTTTGAACCTCATGAAGCTGAACACACAGTAGGGATTCTTCACCAGCAAATTTAAAAGTATTATCTACAATTTGAGTAACTGATTCCTGCTGTTTTTATAGTTGGTCTGTTGATACAACTCTACAAGTTTGTTGCTTTTTATAATTGCTTTACGTTGCAAAAGTGAATGAAGTAACAGGGGCTGAAAAACTTTCTTTTCTGACTTTTAGATTTCTGCAGGGACCAGTTGACTTAATCCTGGATATAGGTATATTACCAGACATTACTACATTATCCTACATGTTATCAGAATAAAGAGCAAATTTGCTTTAGCTTTTGCACTTTGTTTACGGATTGCCAAAAGTTTATTGTTAATTCAGTGTTGTGTGTCAAACTTGCAGATGAACTCACCTCCATTCTATGTATTTCTGTTTTCATGGCTCGTATCTCACCCTGTCCAACCTCTGAGTGAACAGCTGATTTTGCTTCTTTTGCCAGTTGTATTTTCTTCTCCCACAGCATAATCTGACGTCTGTGAAAGCAAATGTATGAAAATATTTTAGAAAATACAATTAGTTTCATATCAATTGAGGAAATAAATGGTTACAAAGATATGGAAACCAGAATGATTGCTGTGCATTATGCAAACAGAAGGTTCATTATCAGGATCTTCATTTAAAAATAAAAGTACAAATTTTGTCTTGCTTATTTATCCTGTGAGTTAACCTCAAAGTTGCCCTGTGATAAGCAACAACTACAAATATTTTCTTTAAAGTATTGAATGGGTGAGTAAATTCAAATACAAGCGTGTAACTAGTTAAGCTAGAAGTATTTGTACAAGACTCAAAGTTTCAGATCGTGTGGAATAAAACATTACTGTTGCTGTTAGCCTACAACATCTCATGGAAGGCAAGTTTAGTATAACCAGATTGATCTGAATCTATCAAAGTTAATATGGTAGTGCTACATGTTATCACAAAGAGTGTCCCCGGTTTGAAGATGGTTTTCCACTTCCAGAACTATTATGCAAAAGTCCCTCTTACTAAAACTGTCATGGACAGACCTATTTGTGAGATTAAGACTTTCAATTTTCCCTTTGTTTCTTTCCCCTCATTTTCTGGACTTTCAGCTATATCCCTCATGATTTGTCTGGCTACTTTGGTAGTGGTATAAGCCACTCCCATAGAAGCTCCTAACCAGAGAACAATCTATGCCGTCACTACCACCAGTTGTTGTTTCAAATGGTATTCAATTGAAATGAAAGGTGGTAGGTGGAATTCAGCACAGGATTTGCTTAGCCGTGTTTGACCAGAAGACATATAACGACATGAAATTCAGAATCAATGCTGATAGCATTCAGGATCAGCTGAGCTTGAACAGAGAAATTTGGGAAACCATCTGTAAAGTATGACGATGTCAAATGTTGCTCAACTAATCAAAGGGTCAGATTTCTCATCTTAGGCTAGTTCCAACTAGTCATGGAGAAAGCTCAGAGTTAAGAGCTAAGTAGGTTTGACAACCTCACTGTTCAAAGTCAGCACTTTAAAAAAAAAGAGATATCCAGATTATTTGATTACATTCTCCCAGAGGCACCTAAGTTCATGTCTCCAGATCATGAGTACAGGTCTCTGGTATATTAGCCTAGTTATATAAATAGTACGCTGTTATTCCCTTAAAGTCTGCTTAGGAAAACTGAAAGATCAGAACCAGATCTTTATATACTTCAGATCAGATTCAGTACGATCAAACAAATCCTGAAGTGGTTAATTATTTATTCATTGCCGGCTCCAACATATCTCTGCAAACAAGATATGAATTGGACATTTGATTCAACAACGTATATGGAGTTTGCAAGAATAATTTTAGTTTATGCTGTCCTTTCATCTTCATTTACTTCAGTTGATATATATAAAATTCTGATGGGATTTGCAGTACAATTAACTCGAAGTTAATTCTAGCAAAATAATACAACTATTAATATCAATTCTAAGTAAACTTTTAATTTAGGGCTTTCAGACTTAACTATTGCAATATTAATCTGACTTTTCAAATTTAAAAAAAAATGCAATTAGCAGCAAAAATCAAAGGACACCATGGATGAAATACTCAGAGGATACACAGTCAAAAATAAAAAAGGAGAAATACAAACAAGAAATAGAACATTTAAGTCTTTGTGACTACTCTATTGTTTAATAAGATCACACTGATATTTTACCTCCATATCACCACTGCTATACCAACCCTTGTGCTTATACTGCAAAAGTTTTTCTTTTCCCACTGCTAGGATCAACAAAAAACTAGAAATACCGACGAACCTTGAGCTTACAATTTCCTGTCACTTTAATTCTCCTCTCAACTTCTACTTTGACCTCCTGTCTGTGGTCTCCTGCAATGAAGCCCATTGTAGGTTTGAAGAGCAGTACTTCATCTTTGATATACTGCACCTTGGGAACTCCATTTGAATCCAACAATTTCAAACAATTCATTTTTCTGGTTTGCATCAGATACAGCCATTCTTCATTCAGCTATCCAACTGTAATATTAGCTCAGTTCCTTACTCTTCACACGTATTGCCAGATCTGCCGAGAATTCTCCTTTTTCATTCCATTTCTGACCCACATTTCATAGATTTAAAATGTCCCTATGTTTTTTCTGTCCCTAGTGGGATCACTTTGATAATTCTAACTTCACTTTTTCAGTAATATTTTCTTTGATCCCTCCATACCTTCCCTTTATAATTTCAAACTAGCTTTTCTTACTGTCCCAGTTGTGATGAAGGGTCTTCAGCCTGAAACATCAAGTCTGTTTCTTTTTCCACAGATGCTGTCTGACTTCCTGGTGCTTACAGCAGTTTATTTTTATCATTTCAAATTACTGCATCTACAATTTTTTTTTGATTTCCACACGCATAGGGTTTGGGGCAGAGGAAATGGATCTCCATCACAGTGACATTAATTTGGCATGCATGAGTAATATGCTTTTCCAATTCCTGTAACATTGACATAGCACAAATGAATTTACAGATATCTAACAAATAAAGCATACTATATTCTAATGTTTCCTCCCCGAGTTCTCAGTAGCTTTTTGTTTGGTTTATCACACCATTTACTTCAATACTAATCTTCAGCACAATGGAACTGTTCTTGACAATGACCATTACATTTGTGCAGACAGGATCATGTCCAGTGACTTTCCCTCTCATTCCCATACTGTTTTTCTCTTAAATCTCCAGTCTAAACACCTTCCTATTTCTCATCCAGTTGTTGACTGTCAGCAACATCATCTGCAATAATGGCATTAGTTCTTATATAATGCTGGAACCATACAGTAACACCTGAAGAAAGAGCAGCAGTTAACATTGTCGGTTGAAGATCCTTTGTCAGAATGGGAAAGAAGGAAAATAACTTAGTACTTAATGCCAGGGAGAATTGGGGAAGAGGAAAAGTTAGGACAAAGGGAATATCTCTGATAGGATGAAGACACAGTTGTGATGAGCTGTAAATAAAGTAATCTGTCCAATGGTTTAATAGGTCAGTTAGGGGAAAAAGAACATGATCCTTTGTTCATAAAAGCTATGAAATGAAAGCCGTAGAGAGTGGGAACGTAGACAGAGGAATGTGCAGCAGGTCAGGCCATGCCAAAGGAGAGAGAAAAAAACTGAGAGAATATCACAGATGAATGACCTGGCACATACTTACACCTACATAGAAAATGAGTTTCATTAAGTTACAGAATTATGTATTAAGTCCAGAAGGTTCAATGTGACAAGAGAGGAGATTGCATACTGTTACTCAAACTCATTGGATCCTAACGATGCAGAAGACCTCACGATAGAAAAGTCAGAATAGGAGTGTGATGGAGACTTAAGTAGCAAGCAACAAGAAGTTCAGAGTCACCCTTGTGAACTGAACACAGGTCCTCTGCAAAGTATTGACTAACCTGCATTTTGTTTCTCCAATGCAGAAATCATATTGTGAAGCACAATGCAATACACTAGACTGGAAGATGTACAAGTGACTCAGCATGATCTGCAGTTTCAAGCTGCTTTCTTAGTTTCAGATTTCCTGTGACGGCTTGTTTTTATTATGATTTTCCTTGCTGACTTTGCTGTCTCATCCTTATTTTTCCTTTCCCCTTAGACGACTACTTTAATATCCACTCCTAAGTGAACTACTCAATTTTGCATTAGAAATATTGAAGGCATTCTCTTCAGATTCCATCACAAATTCCCTTCCCATGCTACTGATATCTTGCCTGGTTACCTCCTTGGGCAATTCCAAATTATTCAGAAAATTGGAATCATATGTGAACTCTGAGCTAATCTTCCAACTCCACCACAGAGACAACCTACTTCTATCTGTGTTACCTCAACCATCTCCATCATGCCTTTGCCCAACTGTTGCTGAAATTTATTTCTTTTGAACAGGCTTAACTATTCTAGTTTTTGCTGCAACTGTGCACAAATATTTTTTAAAAAAAATCTCCATTGCTTATACTTTAACTCTTGCTTTGACTGGCAATACTGGTGTCGCTAACTTATATTTACTCATGAGCTACCAGCATTCCAATTTTATATTCTTACATCTCCAAAGCATGCCTCTGTAACTTTCTCCAGTCTATCAAAAAAATTAAAATTTGCTTGCCTGCAACTACAGATTTTGAACACTCTCTTCACATATACCTACCTACTAATAGCCAACTAGATGGTTCAAGAATTGGAACTCCCTCCCTGAGATATTCAATCTTTCTAACTCCTTTAAGATTTACCTTGCTGTCAATTTTCATCTGTGCTCTTATAAAGCATCATGGGATATCACATTTAAGCCATTTAAGACTAGTATTATTGAATTATCTAGTGCAAATCCAGAATCTCAGCCATACACACTTATAATTACTCACTCTGCTTCCACAAGACTGTTAAGATTCCTCTCTTTCTCTTCTTTCAGTTGGTCCAGATACTGCTGTTTTGCAATAGATTGTCGCTCTGCATCCTAAGATATAAGAAGTTACATTTAGCTTGAGGTTTAAAGCTAAAGTTTATCCTATATTGTGTGCATTGAGATTTAAAAAGCTAATCACTTAAGTGCCTGTATTGTGCTGTAGGTTTTCTATGTTTCTAAAAAGTCAGAATATAAGTTTGAGTGAAACTATTCAGTTTCAACCATCACATACATATTTAATTAGTACTCAACAAAATAGACACACATAATTTTTAAACAAATAGCGTGTGGATGAACCTTCTATGAAAGCATAATGATAAAGGTAACTTCAGAGTAAATAATCTTAATCAGAAAATAATAATTACTGTTTGCTTCACAAGTGTGTATAAAAATAGCTCTAACCTTGCTTCTTATGCTTTCTTAATACATCACTAAAGGGAAATCAAGACTACTTTAATGAAGTGGAGAACATTTAAAAGCCTCATTATAAAAAGAATAACCAAATTAACAATTATAAAGTCCATTTGACAATGAAATCTGTCACACAAAATATGAGTGATCAATATTTTGGAAAGATGTATTACAGCCGGTTATTGGGGTCATCTTGTTAACTTTCAACAGTGTTAACAAGTTGAACCTCTTTCACGAAGTTAAACTGAAATTTTACAGAAGCTTCATCAAAACAAAGGTGACAGATGAAATGATTCAAAAAGAACATTTGGCATAATCATAAACATTTACAGAAATGAGCAAAGCAAATGCCAAATGGTTCATCAAATCATCATGCATTGTAACTAGGCACTTCATACATTCGTTATGTGAGACAATAAAAAACATTTTAAAAATTGCCTAATACTAGGAAACAAGTTGAAATATATTCTGCAATCTTTTCTTGCGACTAATATGTGGCAGAAAGAGACTACATATAATACACTATCTCACATTTACTGCTCTCAAAAATAAAAACAACTATGTAGCATCTAGACTATCCCTGCATTTGGACTGCTTAACTTTTACGTCAGTCTATAAAACTGAACTAAATTATCAATGTGCATGCAGCTCAGCTCATTCATTATTTTATAGATTTCTATAATTTCAACTTTATTCTGATTTAAAATAAATGGATTAGCTTTCATAGACTTTCTTATAACAGTAAATCACTCTTTAAGTCCTTCTTTACCACCTGCTGAGGTCTTCTATAATGATAAACGGGTTTGGATCTGTTAACTTGTTTTTTTTTAATTTTCAATTATGTACTTTCTTTTCACTAACCTTGAGTGATTTTATAAATTCATTTTCCATGAGTACATTATTGTGCACGAGTGAATCCTTGGCAGAGTTGTTCTTTATTAAAAGTGTGTTAAGCTTCAGCATGTCATTAGACAGGACCTTCATGTGACGTTCAATGTCCTTCTTTACATTTAGTCCCTGTTGTATCATATCTAGGTGGCAAAAAGATGGATGCAAGATTTTATGATGTCAGGTAATATTGACAAAGATGATACAAATTTGTTGTGAAACAGGACAGGGTGTTGTTAAGTGTGGTTGAAAAGGATAAAGAAAGACGGTGCACTTGATCTATGTATATAGATGGAGTGTGACAAATTTTATTCACAACTAACAATTACCAGAAGTTTCCCATTAAATTTGGAATATTAATTTTTTTTGGGAAGCTTCCGTTAGAGCATACAGACTTAGTTTGTAGAATTATTCATATGCACAACATAATATTCCTCTCCAATTTGTCTTTCATCTTCTGAAAGCAATTATTAATGCATTAGTTGACAGGGAGAAGACCATTGTGTGTCATTTTAGAGAGATGTGCATAAGTAAAAATAACAGCAACAGAATTAAAACCTGAGATGTTAACTAACAGTGTCTTTCCTTTACACCGTGGAATTATGCCTTACACTTTTGAATATGAATGGGAGGTAAACTGTAGGCTGCAAAATCCATCATGCCATTACAGGTGTTATCTGCTGCCAGGTCATGATTAATAGACAAACTGCTGAAGTGGACCGCAAGTAATTGATAATAAATATTAAAGTATTTGTTTTCATCACTTTTACAAGAGGGCAATCTGCTGAATTCTTTGGTAAGCATGGGGAAAGCGAAAGATATTATGAATAAAATTAATTTTTTCTGGACTGTACATTTTATATAGTAAATTACATCTATTCTAAAGAAGGAATGTACAAAGAAAATTTGTATGTAGAACATGGAAGTTCATGTATAGACTGATTACTCAGATTGTCCTAAGCTTACTTTCAGTGCGGATCTTCTTCTGTTCAAGTATTGTGACTTGTTTCTTCTGCAGTTCCACACTGGCTGTTTGCTGCTCCCTTTCTTGGGTCAGCATGACTAGTTCATGCTGCTGTCGGAGCCAAAATTGTTGCAGTGATGATATTTCTTTGTTCTGTTCCTCAATATTTTTCGTCAGGGTTCTTATTTTAAGTTCCTGAGGGCTCAGTTCATGCCCCTGAAGTGCAAAGATAAACATTCAGTGAATTGAAGTGTTCAGTTCTCTCCTCCTTGTGCTAATTTCAAATTATATGTGGGTCAATTTGACAGAAAAACTTGACCTTAAATGCAAAACATAATCAGATTGCTTCTGCAACACGGCCACACTACTTCCAAATTATTTTCTAACAACCAAGACAGGCTTAACCTTGTTTTATTTAAAAGCAGAAAATCAGAATTAAACTCATCAAATTAACCTTTAAAAATATTCAAAATCCTCAATAATATTCTCTGATTATTTTCTGTTTGAAGTCATTGGACTAATGGAACTTCTAGGTATGATACAAAGATTCAGCAATTTAGTTGAATTAACTTAGTCAAAGTTAAAATTTTATGAAATACATACAGTTTCAGTTCAAAGATTTTCCTGAATTATTTTAAGATAAATAGAAACATGACTAAGATAAGGTTCATAATAGGCAGGTAACAAAGACTGGAAAAGTTGAAGATTATCTTTGCCCTACTAGTTACTACACAGATTTGACTATGAGCTCATCAGCATCCCTCATTTTCAATATTTTTTCCTTTTCACTAACAATTATATGACAAAACAAGTGTATTAGACAATACAATGATTTATTTTCAAAGACTAAAAATTATTTACAAAAACTGAAAGCAAAATATTGCAGATGCTGGAAGCATGAAAGAAATATAAAATACTCAGCAGGCAAGACAGCATCTCAAGGAAAAACCAGAACATAATTTGATTGGGCACAACACAACCTACTGGACTCAGCACTGAGTTCAGCAATTTAAACATATCACTCCCAGTTTAGAATTGAGTGTCACAGAGTAATACAGCACCAAAACCAGCCTTTTGATCCAAATTATCTGTATCAACCAAGTTGCATACCTGGGTTAGTTCCAGTTACTACAATTTGGCCCATTTCCCTCTAGACCCTTCTTAATCATTTACCTGTCTAAATGTCTTCTAATTACACCTGCCTCTATCATTTGCTCTGACAACTTGTTCGATACGCACACTTGAGAAATTAGCCTCTCAGGCCTCCTTTGAATGAATAAACTCTTCTCATGCTTCCAGCCAGGAACAGGTATTGTTCATAACCGTTGTTTCAATGACAAACTCTGCCATCTTCATCAGGGATGACGCCTAGGCATGCTAGTCCGGTGGTATTTATAACCCCGTAGTCCATCTCTCCTGATTGGTTAGTTCTCATCCAATCAGGTATCTGCTCTCCCACCTTTGTTTACAATCAAGTTCCTCTTCTTACTTAGAGTGAGACTTTCATCTTTGTATAAATTCTTTAGTTTTATTGCTCAACTATCTCTTTGGGGCTCCTTGTGCCGTGCATTATCACCTCATTTGTCACTTAGTCACTATTTTTCATCCACTACAAACCAGCTCTTATGCTCTTTTCCTCCCATCCCTTGTATCATAAAATTTGCTTTAGTTCTAACTTCCTATAGTTCTGATTAAAAAGTCATTAAACTGAAACAAATTCTGTTGCTCTCTCCATTGATGTTGCCTTGCCTCTCAAGTATTTCCAGCATTTTTTTAAATTCATGCTAAAGTTATGTAGATATAGTTACTGGTATACTTATTAATTAATTACAATTCTATACTTTACAATTTATATAAATTAACAATTAGTTTCTGAACTTACTCCCATTTCTGTTATCAGCTGTGCAATTTTCTTGTTTTGCATGTTTAAAACTGACTGTTTGTTTTGAATGACGAGTCTCCTTTTTGCAATCTCCTTTTCACTCAAAGAAACAACTTTGTTTTTATCATTCAATTCATTTAACTGATCCTTTAGAGTTTTCTGCAGTATTCTCAGTTCCACTTTTTTATCATTTATACCCAAAATTATTTGAGCATAATTGTTTTCAGTGTTTGCATATTCAATTTCCTGTAAAGCAGACAAGAAATCGTAAAATAGATATAATTAATGGAGCAAATAAAAATACTTACATTTTCAGTGTTATTCAGAAATATTTTATTTTATTATAGTTATTGTGCAAACTTATGTAAAAGTGTCAAGAGGAAGATGACAATTTTCAACAAAAAAAATCTTTTCTTGTCTCAAGTGATGACATGGTTACAAAAATATCCTAAATTGTACCTATTAAAAGTAAACCACAAATGTTCTTTGAAATGAAATTTGACTTTCCAATACCTTAATGAAAAGGCTGAAAACTTTAAAAGTTGGCATCTTAGATTAGTGTACTAACAGTCCTTATAGTATTACCAATGCTCTGAACAAATGGTGCTAAAGGCATTAAACTTTGTATATCTTTGTAAGTTCTTTGATATTTGATGCTTGAGAGAAGCCAAAATATGCAGAATAATTGGCTTAAATAAAAAAATTAAAATACTATAAAATGTGTTTTGCACATATAGTAGTCTGAGATTTTTATGTTTTCTCCTTTCTAATGTGAGCCTGCAGCTAATAATGTTGATTAATTAAGATGCTCGCATCTAGTGAAGTTCATGCTATGAGCAGCACAGTGAATAATAATGCTGTGCCAAAAGTTCAGTATCTGATTTTTTTTTGCATACTTACAATCAGAATAATATGAATACTGCACCAATAACTACAAGTTAATATTGTTTCTTCATCCTATTTTGTCAGAGTCATAGAGAAATACAACATGGAAAAAGGGACTTTGTCCCATCATGTTACACCAATCATCAAGCATTCATTTTCTATTTCATTCTCCAACGCTCCTATCAACCTCTCAGGACCCTACAATATTCTACCATGTATCTACACACAGAGCAACTTACAATGGCCAATTAACCAAACAACATGCACATTTTTGGACTCTGGGAGGTAATGAGAATAGACAGGAGAGTCGCAGGAAGTACAACACTGGAGATCAGGACTGAACTGAAGATGCTAGAGCTTTGAGGCACTATTTCACCGTGCCACTCCCTGTATTTGTACAAATCTGTTCATACTGGCCAAATGTCATACAGTTCAATGTTCCCTCAAATTTGTAATGACCAGTGTGCAGAAAAATCTTGTGCTGTGCAATTTTTTGCCCAGTGACAACAACATGTCTGCAATGAGTTTTGTACAGAGAGGCATTAATTTCAACAGCTATCAAAACACTGTCAATAAAAACTTTGATCTCCTGTGGGTTTGATTGTTTTAACTTTCTACACTCTCACAAAACAGACACAGCAGGCCTACAGTGAGTAATGAAGGATTTTCTTGCCAGAACTTTTGCATACTGTCCATATGTGATTTGCTTGCTAAATGATGCTTTAAACAGTCAAGTTTCCAAATATCACTCTAATTCTTCCCACTTGCAAATTCTCCAGCAACTTCTTCATCGTGACAATATAATGCAGGTAACACCAGTTTCTGTATTGTACATAAATATTTCTTGTAGCTGCACATTCCTGACCTCATGAGCTTTCAGTGTAGCAGTGTCTACTGTTTCATTAAGGCAGTCCTCTTTAAATGAACTAGCAGCTCTTTAGCGCTTCACACTCTTTGCTTTATTGGAATGCAACATAATGAAGCAATAATTTCATCAATAAAAACAGAATAAATAAGCCAGGTCTAAAATTTGCCTTCAAATCTTCACAAACTCCATGTTGTCAACACCGTCTGCATCAGAAATCAGAAAAGGAAATGTGACTGTGTACAATCGAGAAATATACTTAACAAGCCAATGAGGTAGAGGGTGACAATCTTTTATTGGCAGTTTAAATTCCTCTGTGGTCTCGTAGCAAAAGATACATGCATGCACACACGTGCCCACCTTAGAAGGAACATTGATGCAGTGCCAGCGACAAAGACTAGAAGAAGTTGGCCTAGGTTTTGCTAAGAAGGATTGTTATCTGTACTTGACACATAGATTCCCTATTAATGTGCCCAAAATGCAGGCTCAGAACATTATAGATCCAGTCAGTAAGGCTACGCAAGGTATTAGATCCTCAGGGAAGTTAATTAGACGGGTGAGAGACCATAATAAGAACCCCACAACAAACTTACAATGTTCTGCATTTCCCTGGCATACAGAAGTATTTAAAATTATTAGAATCAAATAAAAACAAATAAAAAGAATGTTATCTGTGAAACAAGAATCAATAATCAAATCTAATGTTGGTAAATTACACACACATCTAGTCATTTAAAATTATCTTATTTTATTTAAAGGTTTTCAAATAATTTGCTTTAATCCAACATTCAACCTCACAACCTTAAGGTATCCATCAAAACAAAGGAACTCAGATATTCAATGTCAGATATACCAAGCACAGGATATGTGACAGGATTCCCCAGAGCAGAGTGCAAGAAAATCTCAGCAAAGTTTGTGTTCCACTTCTGAATACTATATACAGCTCAAATGCAGAACCTTAAAACAGGTTCATTAAATAGAAACATTGAATTGTTTCACAGTTTTTGTAGATTTGATAACAGTTAATATTGAATGAAGTACTCATGAGTGAGAAAGGATCCTAATTATGTAGGCAGCCCATAATTATATTTAATTTCTCAGTAACACTTTGTGTAACATAGGGAAAAAGCAAAATTATACCCATAATCTTCCAAGCTTTTTCCAAGAGCAACAAAGGAATGACGCAGTGACCACATGGATGCCTAAAATAACAAGTGAGATACACAGATATACTAATTTGAAAGGATTTTTATGATGTAACTGGCTGCCCTTCATAAAAAATTCACTGATTTAAAAATCAAGAAATAGATGCAACATCCAAGAATATCATCAAATTTTTCACATTTTTGTGAAGTTAAATAAAACACGGATTACAAAATTCCTGCTCCTGAACTGTACATGTGATAAATTGGTTCCAAAATGCTTTGGGATATATGTCCACTTTACTTTATTGTCACCAAACAATTGATACTAGAGCATACAATCATCACAGCGATTTTTGATTTTGCACTTCACGCTCCCTGAAGTACAAATTGAAGTAAATATAATAAAAATTTAAATTATAAATCATAATTAGAAAATAGAAAGGGTAAAGTAAGGTCCAGATATTTGGAAGGTATGGCCCAGATCTGGGTCAGGATCCGTTCAGTAGTCTTATCACAGTTGGAAAGAAGCTGTTCCCAATTCTGGCCGTGTGAATCTTCAAGCTCCTGAACCTTCTCCCGGAGGGAAGGGGGACAAAAAGAGTGTTGGCTGGGTGGGTCGTGTCCTTGATTATCCTTGCAGCACTGCTCTGACACCCTGCAATGTAAAGTGAGTCCAAGGATGGAAGATTGGTTTGTGTGATGTGCTGGGCTATGTTCATGATCTTCTGCAGCTTCTTCCGGTCTTAGACAGGACAACTTCCATATCAGGTTGTGATGCACCCTAGAAGAATGCTTTCCACTTCTTAATTTCCTCTCTGTACTCAGACTCATCATTACCCAAGATATGGCCTACAATTGTGGTGTCATCAGCAAACTTATATATTGAGTTCGATGGAAACTTGGCTACACAATCATGAGTGTACAGCGAGTACAGTAGGGGGCTGAGTACACAGCCTTGTGGGGCACCGGTGCTCAGAGTGATTGTAGAGGAGAGCTTGTCCCCTATTTTTACAGCCTGGGTTCTGTCTGTGAGGAAGTTGAAGATCCAGCTGCAGATCTGAGTGCTAAGACCCAGGTTCCGGAGCTTAGGAATCATTTGGATTAAGGAGCTACTTATTTGTAGCTGAAGTCATGCCAAAGGTGAAGTAATAGGGACATCAGCTAATCCATTACTATATGACATCAAAACTATGCAGAATAGGTAGATCACTGTGCTCTCCTTCAAACAATATCCTGACATTGTATTTTCCTTCAAAAATAGATAACTTCACAGATCCCCATCTTTGCCAAAGCTTGCTCACTTCCCTGACCTATACACAGCTGCATATCAGAATTTGCTTTCCAACCTCTTTTTCTCAGTAAATTTGTTTTTAGCAGCTAAAAAATCATAACTATAGATTGTAAAAGTTAAGATCCTAATACAGATCTCTGTGGCACGCCACTCATTTCAGACTGCCAAAGTGGAAGTGTCCCATTATTCCTGACACTTTTTTTAATTGGTTAGCCAATCCTCTAAGTCAAACTAATACATTGCCTCTAATGGCATGAGCTATTTTCTTGTATATGAAACCTAATGAGGAAATAATTATTTTTCCTGTTTTTTTGTATTACCAATTGGAAATGTTTTACAGGGTAGCATTGTAAATACTTATAAACAATCAATATACCTACCAACTGCCGTTTTCGGATTTGAAGTTTGTTAGCCAGGGTCTTCAGGTAATTGTGTGCCTGATTCATGGTTAATTTACTCTGTAATTTTGCCATGATCTTGTCTTCCAGTTCTACCTTTGTTGCATATTCCTTTTCTGTTTGTAGTAGCAATGCTTTGACTTCATTTTGGCGCATGCTCTTGTCCTAAATATCAAATATGAGATAGTCATAAATCTGGTATTTTGAAAATTCAACAGAACAGTTATGTCAAGATAAAACCAAGGTTTAACGGTCCTTTCTTCATTCTCATTTGAAAGATAATTGATCCACTAATTTTTAGTACTTTTAGTTTTAAATCTATCATCTAGTCAAGATGGCACCTGCCCACAACGGTCCTTTGGTCAACATCTTCTGAATAGATCATGAAACCATATATTTCACTTCTATGTCTTTTACATTTGTTTTGCATCTTGAATGTGACTCTGGAACTGTTGGAGCCTATGATTTGCTGTTAGGAGATCATTTGCGTGTTTATGAGAGCATTCCAGGAGACAGAGACAGCATGCAGGAACCTCATGGTGAAAAGGCTGCCGGACAGGGCACAAGCCAATGTTCAACTCCATTTCACCAATTAAAGCTTAATTGTTCACCGATTAAAACAATGAGGGAGATTGAAACATTGAGGCGAATGCAGAAGCTGAGAACTGGCTGACTACCTTTTTTATCACTGGTGGGATTGCTCTGCTATGGAGAGGGAAAGGCCTGCCTGGAGAATGAGATCCAGTTTTTTTGCGATTTGGATATGGACTTGGACTGTAGACGTTTTTCACTCATAGTTTTTTTTATATTCTGTGCTTTTCATCTAATCTTTCTTGTGTTTTTTTATGTGCTGGGGAAGGGAATTTAGGGGTCGATGTGCCTCTTTGTTTTTTGTGTGTGGGGAGTGGGGTATTTGGGGGTAGATGACCGTGCTCCCATTCTTTTCTTTTGTTTCTTGGTTTTGTGGCTATCTGGACAAGAAGAATTTCAGAATGTATACTTTGAAAATAAATGAACCTTTGATATTCAAAGCACTTGTGAAAAATTAGATTCATTATTCCACTTTAAGTTAATAAACATTTGACTGTCTCAGATATCACTCCAGTCTCACTGATTCCAAACTCCGTGAGAGCGTGGTTTGGGGACTAGGAATAGTGGTCCGTTCATAGGAAATGAATCAATAATTTTAATGCTACTTCAGCTGAATGCCTCAGATTCAAAAGAACATATAAATAGCAAAAAATATAACTAAAAATATTAGCCATTAACAGGTGAGATAAATTAACTTGAAATCAAAGGGTGCACTAGCTTTGTACTTTCAAATGGAAACACACTTTCCTGAAACCAAATACCAGTTAATATTTGATAATTAGAATCCAGAAAATATACAGAGGTAACTTGTCAATGTTAAACTATTAATAGTATTCATGATGACAATGCTCTTACTATTGCAGCTTTGTTGAGCAAGCGTTCTGTCTCCTGCAGTGTCCGAGTGTAGGTGCTATATTCTTGCTTTAATCCTTCCTGTTTTGCCAGATTCTGTGTAATCTGTTTCTGGGTCATGTTAATGTCATTCATCAATCTGTTTAGACTCATGGTGAGAGATTCATTCCGCTCTTCTTCCTTCATGATAAATTTTTTGTAGGCCTGTATTTCTGTCTTCAAGGTTTCTACCTGTTGCTTTGCCTGTCTGAATAAAGATAATAAAACCATTAGAAAAAAATCATAAAATATAGCACAAGGAAAACTAAGCTATAAAATTATGTTTAAAGATTTACATCAAAGATTTAGAGAGCTAACAGGTTAATGATTGGCAAATGCACTAGACTTAAAAAAGCTTGACTAGGAACGATGCAATATGCATATATAGTATAGTATTGTGAGTGCTTTTTAAAATTTTACAAGTTCCACAACAGAAGTAGGAATAGATAGGAAGCGAGCACATTCAACATATATGGGTCTATTAATATCTTTTTGCTAAGCTTATAGCAATTGCATGATATTCTGTGTCTAATAGTTAGTATTGAACTTTGATCTGTTTTTTCCAGCTCAAGTATACTTGTGGCTAGAAACAGAAGTAATTCCAGTTTAGTAAAAAGCCATGCACTTGGTGTATCATGTCTGCAAACAACTATGATAACAGTAGCAAATATCATTCTCTTCAATCAGATGCACTGGATTCTGGTTAATTGGTTCACAATGGGACTTATACCTTTTGGTCCAATTAGCTGAAGTTTCATAGAAATAGTTAAAAAGTATGAAAAAGACAAACTATCATTAAACTGAGTAATAAGTTATGTATATGAATGAAGTACAGAACAAATTAGAACACTATTGTACAATGTACTGTGTATGTTAATCAAAATGGCTTCTTTGGTTTGCTAGAGTAAGAATGCTTTAATGTTTGATAAGTGTTTTCTCTCGCAGTTGTTTAGCTTTGGACTTGCTGATGTGGGGATTGTATTCATTTTTTAACCAATGGGGAATGTTATTTTGTCTTGTGAGGCTGGGAGCTTGGGGGTTTTGCGGTCTTTTCAGGAGAGGCAGGAAGGAGATGCTGAGGAAGGTGGACGTGCACTGCACTGCTCGGTTGACCACCGGGGGTGGTCCCAGGTGCGAGGACGTGGAGGTCAGAGGCAAGCGACGAGGGGTCGAATGGTTCGATGGTTGAGCTCCAACGATGTGCACTAAACTGACCGAACTTTGTTAAGTTGGCGCCTTTTACTTTATTTTCTTTTCCTTCATATATACTGTATTGCATAGTATACTTTTAGATTTAGTAAAATCTTTAAAGTGTATTCCATAACAGTATTTGGTGTGAGTTTGATATTATGTGTGTACGCGCGGCATAAACTTGATTCTCACAGCACCTGCATGTACGGGGGGTGGGGTTGGTGAGTGGCTGGACCTCCTTTTCTCCTAGACATATACCAGCCTGTTGGGTAAGTGTTACACTATCAATGCTAATACAATACTATCAAACTGTTTTAGTTCCTGATCTATAGAGGAATTCATCCAGTGTATGCTGCCATGTATGGGGTATCCAGGGAGGGGTAGCACCTCTGGTGAAGGGGCTTGTCATATCCATTCTCAGGCAGTTAACTCACCTTTGGTCCCCACATGACATTCGGCTTTTACCTGTGGCTTCAAATAGCTGTTTGCATGTAAAAGTGGCCACACGCCAGTACATTGCTTTGACAGGCAAGCTAAACCAGGTGAGGGTAGTTGGCAGGCCGGTGAAATAGGGGCATGTCTGTCATAGCATATGGAATCAATGGAAGACCCCAGTTTGGAATGACTACTCGTACCACTGACCCAGACTTCCGAGATCAAAAGAGTGGAACTGTCCTAGTGTAACAGCTTTTCCACTTTAAAAATTCTTCGGCACAGGTGTCATTGTCACCATCAGATACGATAGACAACCAACACGCTGCTGCGTTCTTTTGATGGATTCTAAATAAATAAAATTAATGGCAGAAACCTAGTGCACATAATGGACTGACTTCATACAATGTTTTCAACGACCGCATCCTCCAAATTTTTATTTTCATTCTAACATCCAAGATGAATGTCAATACCTTCAAATTCTTTGTAGTTCTTAACCTGAAGTAGTGAAACCATTTCATTTTCACTCCAGACCGTTTGTGGCATTTCCAAGCCTGAATGCTTGAAAATGTCGTGATCAAACTGTTTTAATTGTCTTCTTTATTGTGGTAAGACAACTCTAAATTTTTCATTAACTTTGATTGACAAAAATAACTGCTTTTTGAACAAAAACATATGCAACTGATGCTATTTAAAAGCCACTTGCTCTAAGCATGGTGTAGTATATAACAGCCACACAAGTGTACATGACAGACATTAGTTTGAGACTATTCAGCAACAGTCTCCTGTTCCACTTAATTGGCATGGTATCTCAAATAAATGAAGGGAATCCCAGCTGTTTTCTCAATTCATTTTTGCTCTTGAAGAGCTGTCCCAAATAAACAGCTGCCCTGATTAACTGACGGACCAATTAACCGGAATCCATTATACCTAAGTCAGAAGCTGAAAGATATTTGGAGTCTTATATGGGCTAAACACAATATCTCAAAACAAAATACATAACTATGTCATTCAGGCTAATGAAATTTTCTGAACTGTTATCACAAATCAACTGGATTCCAACCCCTACCTGACAGCTTCTTGCATTGCAGCATGGACCTCATCACGTTTCTGCATTCCAATTAGACTACTCCTCCATTGCTCTAATAATTGCTTCTTCTCGAGGTTGATTGCCACAATTTCCATGCTGGCCTAGGAATTTATTTGACAAATTCAAGAAGAAGAAGAATGCTGTAATTAAATATCAGAAAAAGTAAAACAAGACTTTGATCTTAGATGAAATTATGTAAGAATTCCCAACATTAAAATTTACACAGCAGTCAAAATATAAGAAATGGAAGCAACAGGAGATGATCTGGTCCTGAGTGTCTGCTTTGTCATTCAATAAGATTATGACTAGCACAGCACCATTTCCTTCAAACCCCATATCCTATGACTCTCTTAATATCTAAAAATCTAATCAATTAATTCTTGAACACACACTATGATCACGGCTCCACAGCCCTCTTAGGTGAATAATTTCAAAGATCCCATGGAAATTGTGAATTCCAAAGATTCACAAACCTCTGGGTTAAGAAATGTTTTCTCATTCTTGTCTTGAATGGTTTACTTTGTTTGAGATTACTGCCTCTGGTTGAACACAGAATAGTCAAGGGAAACAATGTCTGTATCTATCCTCCAATATCCAATAGGAATTTTGTATACTTCATAATTATCACCCCTCACTCTTTCAAACTTGCTATCTGCTTAACCTCTCCTCAAAAGATCACTTGAACCCAATCACAGGAATCACCTTAGGAACCATTGGTGCACTCCCTTATTTACATGTACATCCTTCTAAAGCAGGGATTCCCAACCTGGGGTCCATGGACCTTTGGCTTGCTGGTATTGGTCCATGGCATAAAAAAGGTTGGGAACCCCTGTTCTAAAGATAGGAAGACCAGACCTCCCAAAGGTAGGAAAACCATACATATTCATTTATGGTTTCACTGGAGTCCTTTGCAATTGGAGCAAGGTATTGTCTGCAAATATGGCCAGCATAACACTTAATTTCTTCATTGCTATTTTCAAATTCTGTTATATTTCAGTGAGTCACATTCAGGGACACGTGGCTTCCCTAAATGTCAAAACTTTCAAACTATCACCTTTTTAGAAAGTATTTGACCATTCTATTTTTTTGCTATCAGACTGGATGACCTCACATATTTCTATATTTTATGTATTGCTTTTACCATGTCCTTACCAATTCATAAGACCTGGCTATATCTCTCTGGGGCCTTAGCAAACAGCTCACAGCCACTTAGCTGTGCATCTTCAACAAACTTGGATATATGGCCTTCAGTACACAATAGTTCCTGATGTCCCTCTGAAATCACCACATTGAAATAATACCTATATTTTGTGAATAGCTAGGTCCCCAGTATCAATTCCTACAGCATGCCAATAATCTCAGCCTTCTGAGGAAAAAAATGGTTCACTTATTCCTACTCTATTCTTCATAACAGAGACTGAACACATGCAACTTAAAACTTGAAAAGAACTAAATGTCTGTTAAACATGATTATATCTCTTTCCAGCACCTCCTCTGGCAGCACATTCCAGATATCAACCTCACTGTGTAAAAGAACTTACCCCTTAGGCTCCCTTTAAAACTCATTCCTCCTACCTTGCATGCTTATTTTTGATAGCTCTACCATGGAGAAAAGATTCTGACTGTCTATGTTATCTCTGCCTCTTACATATATCTTCAGTCTCCCTTGCTCCAGGGAAAAGAAGCCCAATCTACCTAAACACCACCCATAACTAAAATCCTCTAATTCAAGCAACAATCTGATGAACTATCTCTGCATTTTTTTCCCCAACACATTCATATCCTTCCTCCAGCGTGGAGACCAGAGTGGCACACAATACCTAAAGTTCGGCCTAAACAGTGTTCTGCAAAGCTGCAGCATAACATATGGTAGCATAGCACTCAGTGTGACGCTATTACAGATCAGGGCATCAGAGTTTTGAGTTCAATTCCAGCGTCCTCAGTAAGAAAGTTTGAGCGTTCTTCCTATGTGCGCGTGTACCTCCTTCGGATGCTCCGGTTTCCTCCCACAGCACAAAGACATACTGTTATTAGGTTAGATGGCCATTGTAAATTTTTCTGTCATTAGGCTGGGGTTAAATAGGTGGGTTGCAAGGCAGCACAAGCTCGTTGGGCCAGAAGGACCTGGTCTGTGCCGTATCTCCAAAATAAAAAGAATAAAATAAAAAGCATCCCAACTCCTCTATTCTGCATCCTGACCTATGAAGGGAAGAATGCCGTATGCCTCCTTCATCACATACTGTATTGTCTTAAAAATCCAAATTACGTATTATAAAAGGGTTATGGACTACCCACTTTCAGTAGCTTGTAAAATACATTTTAATGGCGTGAACACTTTCTCAACCTCCTCTTAAACCAACAGAACAACCTTATTGCCAAGGGCAAAAGAGACTGGTGTACTGTCCTTCTCACTCTCTCATTCAATCAGGAGACAGCTCCCGGAGCCTTGCATGATCACACCTATCATTGGATTTTTGTTAATCTAATTTAAAAATGGAAAAATCTAGTGAAATGAATAATATTTACAAAAGAAACTGGGAATTTTATAAGTGAAATCCAATTTTAAAAAATTCAAAAATACAGGATATTAAGATTACTCTTTTTGACTACACCAATGTCAAAAGTGCCAAGTTTTTTTTTTAAATACAACAGTGACTTCATACAAAGTAAATCTGATGCAAACTGAAGATGGTTGTAGGTACACTAAGGATTATTCTCTCACCTCTGCTACTGTATTCCTTGCTGCTTTTGTTTCTTCCGCTTGTGCTTTATACTGGGCTTCATACATTGCAATTTGTTCTCGCAATGTATCCAGTTGAGATACCAAACGGTCTACAAACATGTCCTAAAGCACAAATATTGTTACTGTTTTCACAAGGCAGTTTTATAACACACTACATTTGTATTATAACTTTTACTTTCTGAGAGACCCATTTGGAGCCCAACAGTATAAGATACCATAAATAGAATCAACCAAATAATGTTTATTTCAACATTTGGATAAGGAATAAATCAGGATACTCTTTCCATATGGTGCAGTGGGAAGAAGGGTGTTGGGTGGTGAATCAGGAGCAAGTGTGGCTTCACTAATTTCAAGTAGCCAAGGTTAAAACTCATATGCCTGCCATTCCCACAAAAATAAAGTGACATTTTCTTCTTGTTGGCCATTTGAAAACATGATGGCCTTTAATTCACCAGCAAATTGTTCAATTAAGAAAAAGGGTATCTGAAGATAAAAACTATAAACCTGCAAAAATGTATGGTCCACTGGGCAGAAGTAACTCCTGCCCTCCTATATATTTTTAAGACCTGGACTATTTACAGCAGATACTCAAAACACTAGAAGGATATCACAAATGTTGTGGCTGAAAAATCCTTCAAATTTATGAGAAGGATTAGTAAATCAATATCAATGACTTCTCCCAGGTCATCACCCCCAGAATTGGGCCCCTATTACACTTGGTCAGCTACATTGGATAGGCCCCAAAGATCACACATCAACTGCCAAACACTCTATTCCATGGTCTGGAGTGATTCAAGGAGATAGTCAACCCCTCAAAGCAAAGTAACATCCCAACTGGCTCCTGGAAATCTCTGGACCATGATGGCGCAAGACAGGGGAGAAATATTAATGGTGTTGAGAACCTGGAACCCTCTGCCAGGACACAGAGGAGTCCTGTGGAAAGGGTGTATCATCTCACAAACTACCCATCTGCTTACCCCATTAGGAACTTGTTCAGGCTAAATGAAATGTGTAGGTTCTAATACAGAAACACAAGAGATGCTTGATGGGCCAAGTAATATGGGTGCATTCCTTCCCATTTTCTGGGCATCCACACACTTGCAATGAAGGGATGAAGGGATTCAACATTCTCTCAGAGCTAACATGAAAGATCTGTGATCTGCTGTACCTGCTTCTGTTTCAGCTTTGTTGCCTGTAGTTTTTCAGCCTCCAACTTTTCTGTAGCACGCTTCATCACCATGACGTCAGAACACATATCCTGTTGTAAGTTGGTCACATAGAAATGCCGCAGTGCAATATCTTCAACATCCGTTTGCAGTTGGGATACTACAATAAGATTACATAATTACATCAACATTTGCTATAAGTCCACCCTTAGAGCAGCAAGCTCCACTGTATATTTTCTATTTTCCATTAACCAATGCTATGTACTCTGTCTTCACAATGGATTGAAACTATTGTTAACATTCAGGAAAAAAAATTGAATATTTCAAAGCTGCAACAAAGTATTTCAAGCCTAAATCCTAAACAAATTAAATGATTATTCAAACTCACGGTTGGACAGGAATTTGGGAAATAAGCTATTAAAGACAGGAAGAATACATAGAAATAAGCAATTTTTGATTTAAGTATTACTACTCTAATTTTGGAATAAATGTTTAACACAGTAACAACTTGCAAAATGTTAGCATTAAAAGGTATCCTCTGTTGTATGCATACAAACAAGAATTGTTTTAATATATGTGATTTGAACACAGTTTTTCCAATTTAAAGTGCTACACATTTCACATATACAACAGATTTCTAACTTATTGTCTTCTAATATTTCTGGTAACCTATTTATTACAAATTAAAATTAATGAGTCAACAGGGTTGACACCTTTTTTCCAGCTAGTGAATTATCTAATTAAGGAGAGAAATCTCATATGATGAAATATATTCATGCATTTTTTTCAAATAAAAGGAGTTACTATACAATACAATGACTAAATTGAGTGTGCCATACAGCTGAGAACATTGAAAGATTTTTCCTTGCATGGTACAGAATATGACCTACCTGCAGCTATCTAATCTGTCAAACAAATCAAACATCATAGTGTTAAATGTTTAATATTTACAAAAGGTTTACCTTTAAATGTTGACACAGAATTTCATAGAAGTATCTATATTTGTTTGCAGTAAACTGGAATACACCTTTTACAAAAATGCATTCAATTCTACATGCTGCATCCATAAAGTAATTAGTTTTTAAATTCACAGAATTCTGTGACAGACATTTGGTTTTTAAAATTAGTTTTATAGTAAATTAGAAATAGGTTAGCTTCATTATACATAAGAAAGAGAAGTAAGAGATAGTCATTCAGCCTATTTGTCTGCCCTTCCAATCATATGACAAGTGAACAATACATGTCTGTAGATTGACTTACCATCTAAAAATCTATCAAATTATTTCTTAGATATACAGAAACTGAGTATTCATGTCATGTACTGTAACAGCATAGCACAATACAGGTCCTTCATCCTGTGATGTTGTACTTTTAATCTGTTCTAATATCAATCTAACCCTTCCTTCCTCCAAAGACTTCCATTTTTCTTTGATCTACATGCCTCTCCAAGAGTCTCTTAAATGTCCTTAATGTATCTGCTTCCACCACCGCCCTGGCAGTGCATTCCATGCATTAACAAATCTGTGTGAAAAAAAACTACCTCCAACAGCCCAACTATACATTACTCCAATCAGCTTTTTTTTTTCCAGACTCCGCTAATGAATTGGAGATTGAACTGGCTGAACATTCAGGAGATATAGGGAGGTAGTTACACCCAAGGTGCAGGATACAGGTAACTGTGTGACTGTCAGAAGAGAGCAAAGGGGATAGGCAGTCAGTGCAGAGTACCCCTGTGGCCATTCCCCTCAATAACAGGTATACTGCTTTGGATACTGTTGGGAAAGATGATCTAGCAGAAGAAAGCCACAGTGGTCAGGTCTCTGGTACTGATTTTGGGTATATGGCTCAAAAGGGTAGGCAGGAGAAGAGCAGAGGAGAGCAGTAGTGATAGGGGATTCCATAGTTAGAGGAGCAGACAGGAGATTCTGTGGATGTGAAAGAGACACTCCAATGGTACGTTGCCTCCCTAGTGCCAGGGTCAGGGATGTCTCAGATTGGGTCCACAGCATTCTAAGGAGAAGAGTGAGCAGCTGCAAGTTGTGGTATATATTGTACCAGCGACATAGGTAAGCTGGCTTAAGGTGTAGTGGCATCAGCACCAAACTTCGAGGCGAATGGTCCCAAGTTCAGATCCAGCTGGCTCCTTGCACACTTTCCATCCAGGCTAGGTTGAGCATCGAGAGAGCAAGTCGACCTTGTTAAAAAAAAGTCAAATGCTTTGTAAACAGCAAAATGCCACCTGATGCACCACAAAGTGTGAAAAGGAGCAAGAAACAACATAGGTAGGAAAAGAGAGGAGGTCAGGAAAAGAAAACAATGGGAGTTAGGTAGAAAGCTGAAAACCAGGACATCCAGGGTAGCAATCTCTGGATTGTTGCTTTTGTCATGCACCAGTGGCAGTAAGAATAGGATGATTTGGCAGATGAATGTGTGGCTGATAAATGGTTTCAGATTTAGGGTCTATGGATCTCAGCTGGGGAGTGCTTGACTTGTACAAAAAGGACGGGTTACACCTGAACCCAAGGTGGACCAATATCCTTGCAGGTAGATTTGCTAGAGCTGTAGGGGAGGATTTAAACTAATTTGGCAGAAAAATGGGAACCAGAGTGATAGGGCAGTGGGTATACAAGTAGATGCAGTGTGTAGTGAGAATGTGAGGAAGGGCAGGAAGATGATAGAGCAAAATTGCAGTCAGTGGGATGAGTTGAAATATAACATCGAAGTAAAATCAGAAAGTAAAGTGATGAATGTAAAATAAGTGACTAAGTAAAATGATGAATGAAGGACTGAAGCTGTCATATTTGAATGCACATAGTACACACGATAAGATCTTGTAACACAGAGATTGGCAGGTTAAAAAGTGAGCATCACTGAGACATGGCTGAAAGAAGATCATAGTTGAGAGCTTAATATGCAAAGATACACACTGTATCAAATGGACTGGCAGGTAGACAGAGAGGTGGGGTAGATCTGTTGATAAAAAATAAAATAAAATCATTAGAACATGATGACATGAGAACAGAAGATGTAGAATCCCTGTGGGTAGAGTTAAGAAATTGCAAGGCTGAAAACACCTTGTTGGGAGTTACATGCAGAACAATAGCCAGGATGTGGAGTACAAATTACAATAGGAAATATAAAAGGCATGTAACATGTGTAATGTTATGATAGTCATGAGGGATTTTAACTTGCAGGTAGATTGGGAAAAATCAGGTTGGTGCTGGATCCCAAGAGATGGAATTTGTAGGGTACCTGCAAGATGGCTATTTAGAGCAGCTGGTGGTTGAGCCCACAAGGGAAAAGGCAATTCTGAATTGGGTTTTATGTAATGAATTAGACTTGATTAGGGAGTTGAAGGTAAAAGAACTGTTAGGAAACAGTGATCATAATACAATAGCATTTCAGCTGCAGTTTGAGAGGGAGAAGCTGAAGTCAGATGTACTAGTATTATCGGCATTACAGAGGAGTAAAGAGAATTACAGATGCATAAGAAAAGAGCTGTCCAAAGTTGACTGGAAGGGGACACTAGCAGGGATGATGGCAGAACAGCAGTGACTGGAGTTTCCAGGAGCAATTAGGAAGGTGCAAGATAGATACATCACAACGATGAAGAAGTACACTAAAGGGAGGATGATGCCACCGTAGCAGTCAAGGAAATTAAAACTAACATTAAAGCAAAAGAGAGGGCATATAATAAAGCAAAAATTAGTGGGAAGTTAGAGGACTGAGAAGTATTTTGAAACCAACAGAAGACAACTAAAAAAGCCACAAGGAGAGAAAATACAAAATATGAAGGCAAGCTAGCCAATAATATAAAAGAAGATACCAAAAGTATTTTCAGATAAATAAAGAGTAAAAGAGATGAGAGAGTGAATATTGGATCACTGGAATATGACGCTGAAGAGGTGGCAATGGGGTCAAAGAAATGGTGGATGAACTTAGATATTTTGTGTCAGTCTTCACTGTGGAAAACACAGGATTCAGAAATTCAAGGGTGTCAGGGGGCAGAAGTGAGTGCAGTTGCTATTACTAAGGAGAAGGAGAACGTGCTCAGGAAGATGAAAACTCTTAAGGTAGATAGGTCACCTGGACCAGATGGACTGCACCACAGGGTTCTGAAAGAGGTGGCTGAAGAGATTGGGAAGCATTAGTAATGATCTTTCAAGAATCACTAGATTCTGGAATGGTTCCGGAGGATTGGAAAATTTTAAATATCACTTCACCTTTCAAGAAAAGAGTCAGAAGTAAGGAAATTATAGGCCAGTTAGCCTGAATTCAGCATTTAGGAAGAGTCAATTTTTAACGCTGAGGTTGTAGGATACTCAGAGCATATGATAAAGTAGGCAAAAGTCAGCATGGTTTTCTTAAGTGGAAATCCTACCTGACAAACCTATTGGAATTCTTTGAGGAAATAACAAGCAGGATAGACAAAGGAAACTCAGTGAAAGTTGTATACTTAGATTTTCAGAAGGCCTTTGACAAGGAGCCACACACGAGGCTGCTTAACAAGATAAGAGTCCATGGTATAACAGAAAAGATACTAGCATAGATTGAAGATTGGCTATTGGCAGGAGACAAAGAGTGGGAATAAAAATCGTCTTCTCTGGTTGGCTGCTGGTGACTAGTGGTGTCCTGCAGAGGTCAGTGTTGGGACTGTTTCTTTTCACATCAGATGTCAATGACTTGGATAACAGAATTGATGGTTTTGTGGTCAAGTTTGCAGATGATACGAAAAAAGATGAAGGGCAGGTAGTGTTGAGGAAGTAGCATGACAGTAAAAGGACAAACAGTTTGGGAGAATGGGCAAAGAAGTAGCAGATGGAATATACTGTAGGAAAGTATTTCATCATGCACTTGGTAGAAGGAATAAAGGCGTACATTATTTTCTAAACAGGCATAAAATTCACAAATTCAAGGTGCAAAGGGTCTTGGAAACCATGTGCAGGATTCCCTAAAGGTTAACTTGCAAGTTGAGTCAGTGGTAAGGAAGGCAAATGCAATGCTGGCATTCATTTTGAGAGGACTAGAGTATAGAAGCAATGATGTAATGTTGAGGCTTTACAAGTCATTGATTAGACTGTACCTGAAGTACTGAGAGCAGTTTTGGGCCCCTTATCTATGAAAAGATGTGCTGGCATTGGAGAGGGTCTGGAAGAAGTTCTTGAGAATGATTCCGGGAATGAAAAGGTTAAAAGGCAATGCATGAGGAGTGTTTGATGGCTCTGGGTTTGTACTCTCTGGAGATTAGAAGAATGGGGGGTGGGGGGGGGAAATCTCATTGAAATCTATCGAATGTTGAAAGCTCAGACAGAGTGGATGGGGAGAGGATGCTTCCTATGTTGGGGGAGTCTAGGACAAGAGGGCACAGCCTCAGAATAGAAGGTCACCACTGATGGCTGTGGAAGCTAAGTCATGGGGTATATTAAAGCGGAGGTTGATAGGTTCTTGATTAGTCAGGGCAGGAAAATGAGGTCGAGGCTGGTAATCAATCTGCCATAATGGAATAGTGGAGCAGACTCAGTGGTCAGAATGGCCTAATTATAGTCCTATATCTTATGACTTTAAAATAATGCCCCCTTCTATTAGCCCTTTCCACCCTAGAAAAAGTCTATGGCTGTCCACTCAATCTAAGCTTTCTCAGCCTATCCTTATAACATATGCTCCCTAGTACAGGCAGCATCCTGGGAAATCCCCTCTCTAAAGCTTCCACATCATTTCCAGAGGCAACCAGAACTGAATATAATACTCCAAGTGTGGTCTAAGCAGAATTTTATAAAGTTTCAACATTACATGACAGCTCATTCCCCTGACCAATGAAGGCCAACACTCCATATACCTTCTTAACCACCTTAGCAATTTAATGGATCTAATCTATGGATGTGGACTCCAAGATTCCTCCATTACTCCATACTATTAAGAACCCTGCCAATAACACTGTTCAATTGTCCAAAGTGAATCACTTCATTTTTCTATATTGAACTCCATCCACTTTGCAGCCCAGCTCTTCATCCTATCAGAGTCCTATTGTGATCTATGACAAGTTTCTTCACTATCCACAACAGCACCAATCTTCATATCAGCTGCAAACCTACTAACCCACCCTTCCACTTCCTCATCCAAGTGATTTATAAAAATTACAAAGAGCATGGGTCCCAGAAAATAACACCATTGTAAAACCGACCAACAGGCTAAATACATTCAATCTACTACATCCCTCTGCCTTCTGTAGGCAAGCTAATTATGCATCCACACAGCCAAATTTCCATGGATCCAAAGTATTCTGACTTTCAAATTGAGTTTACCATGGGAAATTTATCAAACATCTTACTAAACTTCACGCACAGCACATCCTGTGTTCTCACTTCATCCACTTGCTTTGTCATTTTCTTAATGAGTTCAATCAGGCTCATGAGGTACGGCCTGCCTCTTACAAACCCATGCTGATTATCTCTATTCAGACTATATTTCTCCAAAAGCTTACAACTCCTGTCTCTAAGAATCTTCCCTAATAGTTTGACCACCACTGACATAAAACTCATTGGTCTGTAATCTTTGGGGTTATCTCTAATCCCTTTCTTGAAAAGAGGTGTAATATTTGTCACTCTCCAATATTCTGCTGTTACTCCTATAGCCAATGAGGGCACAAAGATCATCACCAAAAATCACAACAATCTCTTCCCTTCATAGTAACCTGGGGTATATCCAATCCAGCCCTGGGGACTTACCTATCCTAATGTTTTTCAAATATTCCAGCACATCCTCTGTCTTAACTTCAATATCTTCCAGCATATCAGCCTGTACTACGCTGAACTCACATTTGCCAAAGTTCCTCTCACTGGTGAAATCTGAAGCAAAGCATTTGTTTCACATTTGTAGACCTCCCCGACCCTACTCCAACTCCAGGCACATTTCTTGTTTTATCCCTAATCAGTCCTACCATCATTCTAGTCATCCTTCTGTCTTCACATACATGTAGAAAGCCTTCATGTTCTCCTTAATCTTTCTCACCAAGGCCTTCTCATGTCACATTCTAGCTCTCCCAAATCCATTCTTAAGCTCCTTACTGGCTATCTTATTACTCTCATGAGGACTGCCTGATCCTTGCTTCTTAAACCACAAGTATGTTTCCTTTTCCCCAACTCAAAGTGACAGATGTATCCATAACCACATGTAAGTACTCCCTAAATAACCTCCTCATTTCTGTTGTGCATTTCCACTAATGCACCTGTTCCCAATTTATGCCCACAATTTTCTGCTTAATAGCATCATAATTCACCCTCCTCAAATTAAATACTATCCCATACAGACTGCTTTTATCCCTGTCCAAGGATACAGTAATGGTCAGGAAGTTGTATTAACTGTCTTGAAATGCTCACCTATCGAGAGGTCTGTCACCTGACCAGGTTCATTGCCTTCTAGCAGATCAAGTATAGCCTCTCCTCTAGTCAGACTATCTCCGTGTTTTGTCAGGAACTTCTACTGGATAAATTCTGTCCCATTTAACCTTTTGCACTAAGGAAGTGCCAATCGATATTAGGTAAGTTGAGGTCACTCATGACAATAATCCTGTTATTTTTTGCACCTTTTCATAAGTTGCCTCCTGATCGGTTCCTCAGTACCTCTGTTGCTACTGGGGTGGGGGGGGGGGGGGGTGAAGACTAGGATACTCCCAATATAATGATTACTCCTTCTTGTTTCTGACTTCCACTCAAATTGACTCAGTAGACAATCTTTTCATAATATCCTCCAGGTGGTACTACCCAGTTTGCTATGCCACTTCCCCATTTACCTCCCTCTCTGTCCTTTTTGAAATATTTAAATCCCTGAACATCTATCAGCCTTTGCTACTCTTGTGACAGCCAAGTTTCTGTAATGACCACCACTTCATGATTCTACACTCTGATCCTTACTCTAAATTCATCACCATTGCTCATGATAGTTTCATAGTAAAACACTTTTTAACCCATCCAACTAACTGGTATTATGCCCTGTCCACTGCTTATCCTTCCTCACAGTCTCTCTACATGCTGCATCTATTTTTACATCAACTGCTCCATCCTCTGATCTATCACTTTTGTTTCCATCTCCCTGCTCTGGTACAGAATACTAAAGAATTCCAAGTCCCTGGTTTAATAAGATTTTTCTCATCTTTGTCCTGTCAATCCTGGTTCTCATTATCCCAGCCAAGAAAAAGTTCATTCCTGCCATTTACTGTCAAATCCTGTGATAAGTTACTGTACTTCACGGGATCATGGCACATTCTTGTCATCACATGACAAATCGTCCACTGGAGGAATCTAGTTAATCTTCACTTCATTCCCTTTATCATGTATATATTCTTCCGTAGGTAAGGAGACCAAATCTGTAAAACAATCCTTGAAGTAACTGGAACAAGACATCTCATTTATACTGAAATCCTCCTGCAAGCGTGGCCAGCACAGCATGTGCTTTCCTGTACATGAACTTCCTAATAGTTCATGTACAAGGACACCCAACTTCTTCTGAACAAATTCAAACTCTCAGTATTTATAAGTTATTCATGTTTCTATTCTTTTTCTATCAAAGTGGATGACCTCACAATTTTCTGCATTACATTTCACTTGTTATATCCTTACCCTTCTATGCTCAACTGCTCTCTGTTTGAACATTCCATATCAACCATTTGGAAAACTGCCATCATATGCTCAGTTCCCAAGAAGAGCAATCCCACCTGCAATAATGACTACCGTTCTGTAGCTCTAACATCGCTAGTAACGAAGTCCTTTGAAAGACTCGTACTGTGGTGTTGTGTATCTAAAGTTCTGTGATGTTGCCTTAGCACTACACTAAGTTCCTTAAAGAAAGTAAAGTGAATTGAATAGTTGAATGACTTTCACACAACTTGCCTGTATCTCCCTAAAGCCTCTCTGCTTCCTTTGCACATACAGGTACATAGCTCTGTATTGTCAGCAAATTTGGAAATACATTAAAATAAAAATAAACTATAGCATTTTCCTTTCTACATTGACTTTATCAGTTGATTTATCATGAGTACTTCATCTTCTCTTTGGAAGTATCCAAATTTCATTCATTATTAAAATTCTAGGATGAAAATTCAGCTCCATTTTTTGAGCCAAATTCATTATTCTCAATTTTGTACAAACCTCAGAACTGTCAGAGATAAATAGCTCTTATTTTATAAGCTCTTCCAACATAACTGTCACACCAATGGAAAAACTATAAGAAGTCAGACATATTCAAAACCCTGCCACCATCTCTTTTTCTACCTTTAGTTCCAAACTTTTCCAATTTAATAAATACAACTGAGATTAGTTTTCTTTGAGCTTTTGTAGCTTGATTCTCTGATGCTGTGAATGTTTCATCCTACATATACTTCTGTTCACGTAGTCACTGAAGTTGGGAAAAAAAATCACATGTTATTGCGTCATGAAAACTGCCACCTCTGACCTCTTTTCAACTGTATGTATAAACAGAAGATTTTTTAAATTTTCTTTTAATTTTCTTTTCCTCTATTAGTCTGAATACTAATCTAATTGCTGCTTATTGATGAGATCCATTCATCTTCATTCTTGTCCTCCTTTATTATCCATGGTGACATGGATAAGTCATGGGACAAGTCCACATTTGCTGATTACCCCTCCACTATTTTTGTATATTGTCCATAAATGCACCTGGATGATCGACATTTTCCAAGAAACCACTGATAATGTAATACTTGTCCTTTCACTTATTCTCCTCCCACCATCCAACAATTCAGACAGCCTTTCCAAATGATGCAGCATCTCACTCCTATTTCTTCCAATATAGCGTACTACATCACAGTGTGGTCTTCAGTGCATCGAAGAATCAAAATACAAATTAGGTAACAACACACAAAATGCTGGTGGAACACAGCAGGCCAGGCAGCATCTAGAGGGAGAAGCGTTGTTTACGTTTCGGGTCGAGACCCTTCATCAGGACTAACCGAAAAGAAAGATAGTGAGAGATTTGAAAGTAGTGGGGGGAGGGGGAAATGCAAAATGATAGGAGAAGACCAAAGGGGGTGGGATGAAGCTAAGAGCTGGAAAGGTGATTGGCGAAAGTGCCTCGTGTTTGCTATACAAATTAGATGACTGCTTTACCTGCCTTCAGCTTGCAGAGACAATGTTGTGCTTTCTGTTACCAGTCATTTTAATTCTCCATCCCACCCTGACTTACAACTCTGTGGTCTCCTGCACTGTAAGCAATATTCTGCTTGGGTACATTGTAGCCTTCTCCGTAATACTGAATTCGACAACTTCAGGTAACTTGATTTCTGCCAGTATGTCTTCCTGCTTTGTAATTTACAGCTCCATCATTCACTCCATTACTGCTGCCCATTCAGTCTTTGATAATCTTGTTTAAAGCTTATCTTTATGGTCATCTTGGCTATACACTATCAAAATCAGCTCCTCTCCACAACTTTCCTGCAGCTTAACAACTTCCTTTTGTTTCCTTCCCAGTTCTGATTAAAGCCCGTCAACCCGAAACTCTGACTCTGCTTCTCTTCACACAGATGAAAAGTATCTTCATCATTTTAGATTTTGTGGATTTGGAGATTTTGTTCTTATTCTCAGTGACAATTCCCTTTGGTTAACTTTGAGACAACGAAAGCTACAAAAAGCTCTATATCCTGCTTGGTCTTTACTCAGATTGAGTTAACCTGCTTTCAAATGTAACATCCAAATTAAGCTTCTGTCCTCACACTCTCCATCACTAAAAATTCCTATCCTCTCTTCATAGTGCTATTTGCTTTGATTCTATCTTAATCCATCTGTAACTGTTATCTATGCCTTGGTCATCTCCATGACCTTCTGCTTGAACAAATTCTACTGCTTTTATTCTGCACTACACCTTGACATTACGACCAATGATCTTTGTCATTATGAGCTCCATTAGCTTCTGAAACTCATAAACCTCCAACTTAAATTTCAGCCAGCATGTTTAAATGCCTTTATGCTCTAATCCCCTAGCCTTACAAATTATTGGATACTCATTCGTTGCTGCTCACATCATGATTGTCTATATGATTTGAAACTTGCATCTCAGCCTTTTCTGCCTTTCTTTTTTAAGTTCCTCCTTAAAGCATAGTTAAATAACCTCATTTTAGATATCGACTCAAAAAGTATTTCATTGTGACATTCATTTGTGACTGTTATACCACTGCAAAACACCTTGATTTGTTTCTCTATGTTTACTTGCCAGCTATTGAATGCATTGTTTCATTTAAAAGTGCTTATTTGATTCAGTTGCCAAAGAGTTGCCAAAATGATCAAATTATTCACCTGATTTGGATCCAATAGAACATTTGAAGAAAAATTTCATCATTATTTCTTTCCATATAACCATCAAAGGCAGCCTTCATTTCAAATCCCGAGCTTTAACAAATAATTAAGTAAATTATTTTGGTCACCTTTTGAGCGCTCACTATTTGCTTTAGCTTGTGTCATTTGGTAAAGATTCCTCACACATGTCAAATCTTCCTCTGCCTTTCTTCTCTTTGCTGAAGCTTCTGAGCAATGGCTATGGTATTTTTCCAGCTCCATTTGCAATTGTGCAAGAGATTGTTGTATTCCATAAAGGATCACACCTGTGTCTTCACGTTCAGTTGTTACCTTTTTCATTCGCCATGACTTGAAGATAAAACAGTAACGTCATTAACTCACAGTTGATGAGCACATCATTCTCAATGTGACACATCACAACCTTCATCCCCACTGTGCCATGGTTGAACTAACTTTTTGTGATTTGCATAGCTACCAACAGTTTGGTTTCATGAGATCAAGCCTCCAGATAATGCAAAATTAACAAAAAATACTGGAAATACAAGCAGTCCAAATATTTTGTGTGGAGTGAAAAATACAGGTAATGCTTCAGGTCAATGACTTATCTGACCTAAAATGTTAATTTTGTTTCTCTCTCCTCATTTGTTGCCTGGCAAGCAGCCCCTCCAGTTATTTGTTTGTTCTCTATTTATCCTCAGCATGCCCAATATTGTCCTGAGCACTTCTGGCTACTTTCACTGGCAAGCAGCAGTTCCATTGTATTTAATTTCTCTAATCATTAGTGATTTGAAAAGAATTCAAATTGATTTACAGAAATTATTAAAAATGAATACTTCTGTTCACACACACTAAATGTGAACTCAACAAAGGCATTCAGATAAATTTTATATAAAGTGAGTGTCTCTTTACAGATCAATGGCGTCATGCTGAATGGTTAGCACAAGGCTGAGGGACTAGATATGAAGTTAGTTATGTAAATAATTAAGTAATAAGGTCCTTGAAATCAGTGTTTCACAGGATAAAAATATACCGATAAGTACACTGCAGCAAGCCAACACTGCTCTATGGATCTGCCAACAAGTTGTCAGCATGATCAGATACAATATGTTGTATAAAGTCATGAAACAAATAATCTGTCTGGAGCACAGATGACAGTGCATTATTCTCCACCACTTCTGCACCCAATAATAAACATCTAACCTACAAAAATGCGCCCACGGAGCACGATTCACAATTAAGCTACAGCATATTTAGGACCTCAGCTAATTTAGAAAACATGGACAGTACAAAGCCAACTCACAAGAGAGTAGAGTAAGGTCACATACAACATCTGCAAAAAAGACTCTTAAGTGAGTATTTTGAAAGGGCAGATTCCTGAAGTTGCCCAATGGGTATACATAATAATACTAATTCCAATTGGAAGCCTGCAAAAAAACCAAAATTACTGTTAACGAGGACAGTGGAGTCAAGTGGTAAAACATCACCAAACGTTGCATAGACCTGGCCATTTTTTTTTTTGTCTTGAAACGTTGCATAGACCTGGTCATTTTTTTTTGGTCACCAACTCTGTTTACGCCTATGGACCCTAATTTAATGCAGTTTGTGAAAACCAATATTGCAACTTCCATTGCAGCAAAACAATCAATCCAAAGCCTGAATTTCGGAATGAAAGTTCAAACCAGAAATACATAAGATCAGACTATTGTAGAGATATTTGCAGAGTACAATATCAGTTTGTTTAGAAGGCTGCTCAGTAGGTAACTACAATTGCTGAGGAACTGCCCCTTGGAAATGGAAATAGCTCTGCATTGCTTAGCATCAAAGACTATGCAACCATACTTACCAATTCCCTCAGCTCCAGAGTTAACTTATCCAACTGCTTTGAAAGATGGCTCTTCAGAGCTTCCTGAAAGCGCTTCATTAGAGGCTATGTAATTATAAAAGAGATTTATTTAATTTGGTTACATATTCTTTTCATTGAAGTCATATTTGTAAAACTAATGCCAAATGTTGAGAATAGAACAATTTTTACATTTGCTTTGAAATGCTCCGTTGATGCAGGAAAGCAAAGGTGCTTTCTTAACAGAATCAAAATATGAGTTGATTTTACTCAATTGAACATAATTGATAAATGAAAACATAATTCAATGGCTGAAATTTTTCCTCCGATTGCCTCCAATTGTGGGATTCACTGCCTACAGTACCTGCTAAAACCATGTACTTCACTTTAAAGCATGGATCAATTATATGTAAATAATCTTTTAGATATTAGTACAGTCCTCAATACTGATGTCCCAATCATTAATTGTCATTATCCTGTGTTTCAGGAATAGTGACTGTTCTAATACCAGTTACTACTGGCACTACAAAAAAAGTCTGGATTTTCAAACTATGCTGATCCCAGGACAGTCCGCATCAGGGCACTATGAAACAGACAGCAGCTTTCAAATAAATCCAGAAACTGCAAATCCATTCCTCCAAATGGTATTCAATTTACAACGGTTTCCAGGGGAACCTTCTAAATTCAAGACAATGAGGAAAAGTTCAGGTATTTACATGTTGAGTGTAAGGAAGTTGGCTGGAGGACCATTACCTACCCTGTGGAGATAGGATGCTGAGACTTCACTGGCGCATCGATGACAAGGTTACTCCATGAGATGGCATTGACTGGAGCGAGGCTCAGGAGGGCCACAAGAGAACTGGTTGAAGAGGCAGCTTTTGGTTGTTACTGAGGAGGAAGGACAGAAATTGGGGGAGCAGCTAACCCCATTGAAAGCTGCAGAGGGTGACAGGGAGGTGTCCCTGCCACTGCTCTGCCACCAGGGCTAAGTGAGTGAAATGTCAATGAATGGTGGTCCCTGGCTGATGGCTCTGCAGCTGACCTTCGGGCACTTTTGGAGGTGCAGCAGGCAACAATACCAAGTAGGAAATATCTTCCTGTAAATCTCATTGTTATAAACTATGGTGTAGGTTGCACCTTGGTGCATTTGGTTAAAGCTTTTGGTGGCATACTACATTATATTTACTACATTGTATTTTTGTGTGGCCTTAAATTTCTAAATTTACAAGTGTGAATTGTTAGCCCCTCATATTACTATCTACAACATTATATAGTTTTTAAAATAATATTTTTATTATCTTTTTAGTTTTATGTTATCACTTTCTGTAAGCAGAAAACATGCAATGATTTGAATACAATGATCTTAAAACTCTAACAAAGATAAACTGTCTAATGGCAAACATTTTCTTACGTGATCCGGATCAAGCACAATCAGTTCTGTCTGTTCTTCATCCGTATCTGATTCTTCTTCAACATTTAATTCATCCATCACAGGGGGACTTTTAGGACATTCTAATTCAAGGTCTACACAAAGAGGAAAAATTATATTCAGTATTCATGAAAGAAAGAATATAACAGAAGAAACAAATACAAACACAAAAGTTAAAGTGGAATTTTTTTTTAAAAAATGAAGAAGCTTGTGGCTCTCTCATAACAGCACTCCCAGTAAAATATTACGAATGTGTTTCAGATACAATGCTGATAAGTATTCACACATGCCCCCTCCCCCAGAAGTTTTCATGTTTTATTGTATTACAACATTGAATCACACTAGATTTAATTTTGGCTTTTTTGACGCTGATCAACAGAAAAAGTCTCTTTCATGTCAAACTGAAAACAGATCTCTAGAAAGGGATCTAAATTAATTAAAAAATAAATTACAAACTAATTTATTGTATAAATATTCACCCCCCCCTTTAATATGACACACTTAATCATCACTGGAGCAGCCAATTGGTTTTAGAAGTCAAGTAGTTAGTTAAATGGAGATCTGCTTTTGGAGACTTGTGTGCAGTCAAGGTGTTTCAATTCATTGTATTAAAAATACACCTGTATCTGGAAGGTCCAACTGCTGGTGAGTCAGTATCCTGGCAAAAGTTACACCAAGAAGACAAAAGAACAGTCCAAGCAACTCCGTGAAAAGGTTAATGGAAAGCACAAGTCAGGAGATGGATACAAGAACATTTCAAAGCCATTGAATATCTCTTGGAGTGCAGTTAAGGCAGTCATTAGCAAATGGAAAGAATATGGCACAGCTGTAAATCTGCCTAGACAAGGCTATCCTCAAAAACGGAGTGACCGTGCAAGAAAAATAGTGTGGGAGGTCACCAAAAGACCCATGACAACTCTGGAGGAGTTACAAGCACAATGAGACTGTGCATACAACAACTGTTGCCCGGGTGCTTCACTGGTCACAGCTTATGGGAGATTGGCAAAGAAAAAGTCATTGTTAAAATAAGCTCATATGAAATCTCAACTAGAGTTTACCAGAAAGCATGTGGGAGACTCTGAAGTCAGTTGGAAGAAGGTTCTATGGTCCGATGAAAACAAAATTGAGCTTTTTGGCCATCAGACTAAATGCTACGTTTGACATAAATCAAACATCACACATCATCAAAAATACACCATCCCTATTGTGAAGCGTGATGGTGGCTGCATTATGCTGTGGAGATGCTTCACTGCAGAAGACCCTGGAGGGCTTGTGAAGGTAGAGGGTAAAATGAATGTAGCAAAATACAGGGAAATCCTGGAGGAAAACCTGTTGCAGTCTGCAAGGGAACTGCGACTTGGGAGAAGATTTGTTTTCCAGAAAGACAATGACCCCAAGCATAAAGCCAAAGCTACACAGGAATGGCTTAAAACAATAAAGTTAATGTCTTAGAGTGGCTAAATCAGAACCTAGACCTCAATCCAACTGAGAATTTGTGGCTGGACATGAAAAGGGCTGTTCACACATGATCCCCATACTGTCTGAGAGAGTTTGAACAGTATTGTAAAGAAGAATGGGGAAAAATTGCAGCGTCCTGATGTGCAAAGCTGATGGAGACCTATCCACACAGACTCAAGGCTGTAGTTGCTGCCAAAGGTGCATCTACCAAATACTGACTTGAATGGGGTGAATACTTACGCAATAAATTATTTTGTGTTTTATATTTGTAATTGATTTAGATCACTTTGTAAAGATCTGTTTTCACTTTGACACAAATGAGTCTTTTTCTGTTGATCAATGTCAAATAAGTCAAATTAAATCCATTGTGATTCAATATTGTAAAGCAATAAAACAGGAAAGAAACATAACTACTTTTTATAGGCACTGTAAAGGTTAGAAATGCATAAACTGAGACACATTTTCCTTCTGTCAGTTTCTTTCAAGCCATGAAACTGAATGCTTGTTAAGTAAATGACAGATAGGTTTACAGACAAATCATGAAAAAAATACAGACATTCTGGCTGGTATTTTTGTTGCATATGAGCTTGACAGTATTCTGTTTGCTCCATTCATGTCAGTGCATAGGTTAATTGCAAGTTAACAACTGCTCAGGCAGGAAACTCCATCCTGTCTCTGATATTACTGCAAAATACTGAAAAACTCTCCCAGTAACTTCTTGACCTGAAAGCAGTCCATAACATTTGTAATATAGGGCTATTTTAAATGCTATCATCAGGAAGTATATGAACAATCAAAGAGGTTAAATTGGTTCACAGATATCTTTTGCCAACACAATGATTCATTTAAAATTTTGACCACAAATTGCAAGCATACATTTTTAGCATGTCTGGAGCTACGTGACAGATTTCACAAAGGCGGCAGCAAGTATATCTTAAACGTCTCCCAAAAGTATGCCACAGAATAGGCAGTTGATTCTGTTAATGCTCTGTCCTCAAGGCTGACAAAATGTTTAAAAGTCAGCCCCAGCAAACCTGGTAAAATTATTGACATGCGATTATCTGTACTGCTTGAAAGCAGAGGGTTTTGCCTGACAAAAATTTGGATACTAGTGGACATTCCTTTGGACCTCTGCTGCAGTAGCAGGAAGATAACTAACGATCAGGCCAATCTACCAAAATAAGATACAAGGAGAAGTGGGAGAAAGCCACAATCCATATGAGGAGATATCAGGACAGTTGACCTTTGTCAATTATATTAAGTTTTAAGTTATGCCCTTAAGAAGGAAAGTGATAAGTGATGAAGAGGAACAGAGTAAAAAACACAAAATGCTGGCAGAACTCAGCAGGCCAGACAGCATCTATGGGAGGAGGTAGTGACGACGTTTTGGGCCGAAACCCTTCATCAGGAACAGAGTAGTTTACTTCATATTGCAGGTGTCCAAAGGGCCTGTTTTGGAGGAGTGCATTAACTTTCAGGGGCGGGGGGGGGGAGGGAAAGAGTTCTTGGCTGTAGAAGTTAACAACAACTATTTACATCAAACTGTCATGGCTGCCTGTTTAGCAATTTGCTGGTTTTAAGATCGACATACTTACTTTCATATTTCTTTCCAATAGTCCTTCCTATCTCTGTAATCTCCTGCAGCCAACTACCACACACAAGAATTTCTGTGCTCCACAGGTTGTTTTTTTTCTTTCATCTCTGTACTTAATTATTCTGCAGCTGATAATCATGCTTTTAACTGCCAAAGCCTGCAGGCTTGGAATTACCTCTGTAACATTTCTGCTTTTTTTCCTCTGAGAAGCCACTTAAGCCAACGTTTGATCAAGCTTTTGTTCATCGGCCTTCATGTATCTTTATATGGCTCAAAGCCTAATTTTGTTTGCCAACACCATTTAATGCCTTGGGAGATTAATAGCAGTGTATAAAAAAAAGCAGTAGGAATAGATGCAATCCAACATCCGATCATTTTGCATTCCAAACAACAATTTTGAGGGATTTACCCAAATTTGGTAGGTCTTGATAAAAAAGTTCAGTTGTGCTGCTTAGTATTAAAGACTGCGGCCCGCTAATATTCAGTAGTTGAGTATCAATCAGCTGATCTGTAGATGTTTCTTTCTTTGAAGAAGTTTCAATAACTCCTAAGGCAACTTCATCTTGCACCATCTGCAAATAAGGTAAAAAATTTCGGAAGTACAATATCAGCTTCATTCATAGTAATTATTGATTAAATATTATGTGCTAACTGACCACACATCTGCCTGCAGCATTATAATACTAAAAGATCAAAATTAAGTTTAGAAATAGTTGTCTAGCTTCTCCACAAATGCTGCAAGTTCAATCAGCATTTTACTGGCTCTAGCCAAAGCTAGTGGGAAAATAGAGGATTGGGAAGCTTTTAAAAACTTGCAGAAGTAAACTAAGAAAGTCGTTAGGAAGGAAAAGATGAATTATGAAAGAAAGCTGGCAACAGATATCAAAGAAGATACTAAAAGCTTTTTTAAGTATATAAAGGGTAAAAGAGATTCGAGGGTAGATATAGGACCAAAAGAAAATTCCGCTGGAGATATTGTAAAGAGAGACACACAGAGATGGCAGAGGAACTGAATGCGAATTAGTCTTCATGGTGGCAAACACCTGCAGTATACCAGACATTTAAGAGCGTCAGGGAGGTGAAGTGTGTGCAGTGAAAATTGCGAATGAGAAGGTGATCAGGAAGCTTAATGGTCTGAGGGTGGATAAATCCTCTGGACCTGATGGAATGTACTTTCGGGTTCTGAAGGAATTAGCTAGAGAGATTGCGGAGGCATTAACAATGATCTTTCAAGAATCGATAGATTCTGACATTGTACCAGATGACTGGAAAATTGCAAATACTACTCCGCTATTTAAGAAGGGTGGGAGGCAGCAGAAAGGAAACTATAGACCTGTTAGCCTGACATCAGTGGTCGGGAAGTTGTTGGAATTGATTGTTAGGGATGAGATTATGGAGTACCTGGAGGCACATGACACAATAGACCAAAGCCAGCATGGTTTCCTGACAGGAAAATCCTGCTTGACAAACCTAATACAATTTTTAGAGGAAATTACAAACAGTGTAGACAAAGGAGATGCAGTAGATATGGTGTACTTGGATTTTCAGAAGGCCTTTGACAAGGTGCTGCATATGAGGCTGCTTAGCAAGATAAGAGCCCATGGAATTACAGGAAAATTACTAGCATGGGTGGAGCATTGGCTGATCTGCAGAAAACAGAGAGTGGGAATAAAGGGATCCTATTCTAGCTGGCTACTAGTTACCAGTGGAGTTCTACAGGGGTCGATGTTGGGACCACTGCTTTCTGTGATACATGTCAATGATTTGGACTATGGGATTAATGGATTTGTGGCTAAATTTGCCAACGATACAAAGATAGGTGGAGGAGCAGGCAGTGTTGAGCGAACAGAGAGCCTGCAGAGAGCCTTAGATAATTTAGGGGAATGGGCAAAGAAGTGACAAATGAAATACAATGTTGGAAAGTGTATGGTCATGCACTTTGGTGGAAGAAATAAGCAGGCAGACTATTATTTAGATAGGGAGAGAATTCAAAATGCAGAGATGCAAAGGGACTTGGGAGTCCTTGGGCAGGATACCCTAAAGGTTAACCTGCACGTTGAGTTGGTGGTGAAGGCGGCAAATGCAATGTTGGTATTCATTTCTAGAGGTATAGAATATAAGAGCAGGGATGTGATGTTTAGACTCCATAAGGCACTCATGAGACCACACTTCGAGTATTGTGTGCAGTTTTGGGCTCCTTATTTTAAAAAGGATATACTGACATTGGAGAGGGTTCAGAGAAGATTCACAAGAACAATTCCAGGAATGAAAGGGATAGCGTATGAGGTACGTCTGGCAGCTCTTGGGCTGTATTCCCTGAAGTTCAGGAGAATGAGGGAGGATCTCCTAGAAACATTAAAAGGCATGAACAGATTAGATATGACAAAGTTATTTCCCATGGTAGGGGAGTCTAGGACAAGAGGGCATGACTTCAGGATTGAAGGGCGTCTATTTAGAACAGAGATGCAGAGTAATTACTTCAGTCACAGGGTGGTAAGTCTGTGGAATTTGTAGCCATGAGCGGGTGTGGAAGCCAAGTCATTGTGTGTATTTAAAGCAGAGAGAGAGAGGTTCTTGATCAGCCAGGGCATCAAAGGGTATGGAGAGAAAGCAAGGGAGTGGGGATGACTGGAAGAATTGACAACTGAATTGACAAAAGAATTGGATTACTTCATGATTGAATGGTGGGGCAAATTTGATGGGCTGAATAGCCTACTTCTGTTCCTATATCGTATGGTCTTATGGTCCATTAACCCTCATGATTTTCTAAGAACCATTATTTAACACTTTAAATTTAAGTGATCACAAAAATTTAAGAGATTAAGAATAGATATGCAAAAACTAGAGACACAATAGATGATATAGTAACTCTTGTAATACATGTTTGTTAATTTTGATTGGTACCACTCTAAACATTGTACCATGGGATCAATTATGTGTCTGCAATGTTTCTATACTGAAGCCTCGCTGCATCTGTAAAGAAAGCAACTTTAAGAAAAACTTAAACATGACTAAGTCTGCAGATGCTGGAAATCCAGAGCAACACACAGAAAATGCCAGAGGAACTCAGCAGGTCAGACAGCATCTATGGAAATGAATAGACAGTTGACATTTCAGACTGAGACCATTCCTCAGAAAAGCCACACACACAAAATACTGGAGGAACTCAGCAGGCCAGGAGAAAAGTACATTTGATATTTCGGGCCAAGACCCTTCTGCAGGTGTGAATTGAATTGAATTGAATTGAATGGAATGATCTTTATTGTCATTATACATAGATACAATGAAACTCTGTTTAGCTTCCTCTCAGGCAATTAAATAAAGTGGTAGATAAACACAAGACTAATAAAAAAAGTATTAAATAGGTAAGTAGCAGAAAATAAGTTGCAGCAGCACCAGAATATCACAGTAATGCACAAAGTGCCGTTAGTGCAAGTATTTGAGTCCTTGTGTGTGCTCACAGTTTCAGTCATTGTTCTGTGGGAGTGGAGTGATGGAGGCCACAGCTCTGGGGTAGAAGCTGTTCCTCAGTCTATTTGTTTTGGCTTTTAGTGTCCTGAACCTTTTGCTGGACAGCAGCGGGTCAAACAGGGAGTGAACGGGGTGTGTGGTATCTCTGGTTATGCTGATTGCTTTCCTTCTGAGTCTGCTGGAATAGATAGTGTTACTCTGTAAATAAAAAAACTGCTGTTCATTAAAACTATCAGCTATCTTCCCATGCCTTAGAGAATGAATGAAAGATGATATTGAAACATAAAATCAGGGGTGAAATTTGTCCAAATGGGACAATCAAATATTGAGCTATCAACTCCTACACTCTGTAACATGGATTTGGCACTTCAATGGGCTCTGTGGAATTGAAATCTTAATCTATCTGTTGTCTGGTAATTTAAAACTGAATGGGTTTTCAATTAGTTATTTGGAGATGGCACCAAAAGATCCTCTTTCCAGCACCCAAATTATGGGTTCCTCATATGTACGAGTGAGTATTTGGGAGACTAGCAGGATGGATTTAGTGGCAGCTGCAGGGTTCAGGCATTATCTGCTGGGCAGAACTGGGACATTTCTGCGTGCCTTCTATCCCCACAATACCCACTCCTCCCCAAATAAGCTGCAACAATCAAGCCAAGCAGACACCTAGCAGACTTACTCACTCCCTCAATGGGTCAATAAAGCCAGCAGCCAATCTTCTTTTGTCAGATCCTCTCCAGTGATAATCTCTCACACACTGCTTGCATTCAATGAAACCTTGTAATAACCTGGGGACAGCCTGTATGTCAGAAAGCAGCTTTGTCTAATTTGTAAGCAATGCTTTCTGGTCAGAATGGTGTTTTATGAACTAAGTGTGATGCCATCCCAATTCAAAGACCATAAACATAGCCATTTGTAATAATTAAAAGCTGATACTAACTTGTTTTTCACAATGTGCCACAGTAAGCTCCACAAATTACACTAACTGTTCGTAAAATCAAACGTTAAAGGAAATAGTACTTCTTTTAGGCCCCTGGAATATACTTAACTACTTCTTTCTTTAGTCAAAGATCTCTCTTCTTCAGCAGGACTACAATACACTGTCGATTTACCTATATATGATTATTAAATGTTTTCCATTGTATACCTTGTTAGACCATAATGCGCAATGATAATGTCTATGTAGAACCATATAGAGTAAACTCCCAATTGAAACTTGTGCTTTGTTTCTTTCTCCTTCTAAAATACATGCATTCAGACCATGTTTCTTTCCTGTTCATTAACTTATTACCACAAGTGAGGATTCAACATTGATTTGCAAGTACATCATACCAATAATGGATGGACAACATAATGTTGCCTGTAATCCGTCGACAACAATAAAGAGTGTCATGAAAATATAATGACACAAACCAAAGTTCCAAAGATGATGGCTACCTGGCTCAATTGACTTTAAATTGGTAAATTGGTTTATCATTGTCATGTGGAATAAATGGGGCACAAGCAGAAGGGCTAGCCAAAATTGATTTGAGGAGAACACTAGCAGGGATGAATGCAGAGCAGCAATGCCTGGGGCTTCTGGGAGCAATTCGGAAGGATACATACATCCCAAAGAAGCAGTATTTGAAAGGCAGGATGCTACAACCATGGCTGACAAAAAAAGTCAAAGCCAACATAAAAGCCAAAGACAGGGTATATAATAGAACAAAAATAGGTGGGATGTTAGAGGATTGGGAAGCTTTTACAAACCAACAGAAGGAAACTAAAGATAAAGAAGAAGAAATGGAATATGAAGACAAGCTAGTCAATAATATTAAAGAGGATACCAAAAATTTCTTCAGATATATGAAGTGTAAAACAGAAGTGAGAGTAGATTTCAGATTGCTGGAAACTGATGCTGGAGAGGTAGTAAAGAGGGACAAGGAAATGGTGGATGAACTAAATAAATATCTTGCATCAGTCTTCACTGTAGAAGACACTCACAGTATGCCAGAAGTTTGTGAGTATCGGGGGCAAAAGTGAGTGAAGTTACTTGGGAAATTGAAAGATCTTAAGATAGATGGTCCAGATGGTCTACATCCTAGGATTCTGAAATAGTGGAGGTACTAGTAATGATCCTTCAATAATCAATAAAATCTGGCATGGCTCTGGAGGACTGAAAAATTGCAAATGTCACTTCACTCTTCAAGGAAGAGAAGCAGAAGAAAGGAAATTATAGGCCAGTTAGTCTGACCTCAGTGGTTGGGAAGATGTTCGAGTGATTGTTAAGAATGTGGTTTTGGGATACTTGGAGGAACATGATCAAATAGGCTGAGGTCAACACAGTTTCCTTAAGAGAAAATCTTTTCTGACAAATCTATTGGTATTCCTTGAAGAAATAATAAGCAGGATAGACAAAGGAGAATTGTGGATGCTGTGTACTTGGATTTTCAGAGGGTCCTTCACAAGGTGCCACACATGAGGTTGCTTAACAAGTTAAGAGCCCGTGGTATTACAGGAAAGATATTAGCATAGAATAGGGCACTAGCTGATTGGCATAAGGCAAAGATTTGGAATAAAGGGAGCCTTTTCTGGTTGCCTGTCGGTGACATGTGGTGTTCCACAAGAGTCTGCATTGGGACTGCTTTCTTTTACTTGATTTGAATGACAGAATTGATGGCTTCGTGGCCAAGTTTCTGGATAGGTGGAGGAGCAGGTAGTGTTGAGGAAGCAGAAAGGCTAGAGAAGAACTTGGATAGATTAGGAGAATGTGCAAATAAGTGGCAGATGGAATACAATGTCAAGAAATGTATGGTCATGCACTTTGGTAGGAGGAAAAATGTAGGATATGTTCTAAATGGAGAGAAATTTCAAAAATCTGAGGTGTATAGGGACTTGGGGAGTCCTCATGCAGGAAAATGCAATGTTAGTAATAATTTCGGAGGACTAGAATATAAAAACAAGAATGTAATGTTGAGGCTGTATACAGCCCGTGTAAGGCCTTACTTAGAGTATCATGAGCAGTTTTGGGCCCTTTATCTAAGAAATGATGCACTGACATTGGAGAAGGCATAAAGGAGGTTCAAGAAAATGATTCTGAGATTGAAATGAGGAGTGTTTGATGGCTCGGGACCTGTACTCACTGGAATTCAGAAGAATGTGGGTGGGATCTCATTAAAGTGTATCGAATGTTGAAAAGCATTGATAGAGTGGATGTAGAGAAGATGTTACCTTTGCTGACAGAGTCTAAGACCAGAGGACACAGCATCAAAATAGAGGGATGTCCATTTAGAACGGAGATGAGGAGGAATATTTTTAGCCACAGAGTGGTGAATATGTGGAATTCTTTGCCACATGCGGATATGAAGGCAGAGGTTGATAGATCCTTGATTAGTCAGGGTGTGAAGGAATAAGAGGGGAAGGCAGGAGACTGGGGCTGAGAGGAAAATGGATCAGCCACGATGAAATGGCAGAGCAAGACTCCATGGGCCAAATGGTCTAAGTCTGTTCCTGTATCTTATGGTAATCTTATGGTACTGATCATCTAATCTTGCATACAGTCCCTACAGATCAATTCATTACAACATTGCTTTGAGGTACTGAAAGGTAGAAAAATAGCAAAGTGCAGAATAAAATCATTGAATGCAATGCAGGTAAACACTAAGGTGCAGGGGCACAATGAGACAGACTGTGAAGTCAAGTGTCCATCTTAGTATTCAAGGGATACATTCAGCAGGATAGAAATGTCCTTGACCCTCAAGGTATGTACTTTCAGGCTTTTATATCTTTTGCCTCATGGGAAGAGGGAGAAGAGAGAATGCCTTTGATTATGCTGGCTGCTTCACTGAGGCAGCCAGAAGCGTTTACCATGGATTCCATGGAGGAGAGGCAATTTTCCATGGTGTGCTGAGCTCTGTCCACAACTGTCTGCAGTTTTTTTAAAAAAAATGTTTATCTGATATTATTTTTATTTAGTATATTAAGAATCAGACTACTCAGTGGAATTATAAACCAATAGGAGGGTAGGGACAGGATAATCCAAGTAAAAATTGATTCCATGTTCACTCAATTAAAGGAACGTGCATTTTTAGTTGCATTCCATTATGTAATGATGAAAAATAGTAACCCGACCAAGTTTCATCCTTAATCTATCGATGGCATTGAGAAATACTGCAGCTTCCAATATAGCTGCCCAGATGTCATCAGATTTTTCAAATTGACTATGACAAATATTTTCTTGTCTGTATGGTTCACTCTCATACTTGGTACTCTCTTTATCAAGGATAGGAACAGAATAAGTTATAATATTCTAATATTTTACAAATTACAATCCACAAAAATCACCTCAGAAGTACATGCTACTCCTAACCATATTTGTTTGTACATTTCCTATAACAGCCAGAACAATAGCAGATATGGCAAGTTCTGATTTATGTGTCTAATCTCTTTGTTTTATCTCATCTTCAGTAACTCCATACTGATTTGAATAAAATGCAATTAGCATATGCATGTATGATAGGTGCCCTCCAGTTCAAACTATAATACTTACATTTTAAGTGAGAATGACTTTGTTTTAAATCATACACGATATCCATTGAACAAGAGATTGTGGAAGATAATTTTTTTTAAATCATAAAATTTACAAAATATTAAACCAATACACTAAATATTAGGAAAAGAGCAATAGAAATGTTGTCCATTACCATATTGACCTGTGCTGCCTCAAGACCATCTTCAGCTAATTGTGGTGACACTGAAGATTCAGTAAATGGCATCAGATCTCCATCTTTGGGCATTTCAGCTGTAGCTTCCTCCTGATTTGCATGAAAACAAAGCAATTAACAGACAATCGCATAGCAGTTGTCATAGCATAGTTAAAAGGTTAATGTAAATGTAAATTTATAAATCAAACTTTTCTTCAAATAACAAGTTGGACCTTCATAGACATTGAACAAAATAAGTCATTCCAAAAGAGCTACAAGGCAAAAAATAATTACTGTAAATAAGCAAACAATTCAAAGTAGCAGCATGATATAGAAGCTTAGGGAATGTATTTCAAATTTACAATCAAAAAGGCTAAAGTTCTGCACGTTGCTGTGAATTGATGGAATGGATTGATACTGCGAATGGTGGATATCTGACTTTCTTCAGCCACAGCTTCATGATTTCTTGTTGCATTAACATTCTGCCAATGATAAAAGTCTTCCACACAAGATGAGTTTTTGACAGTTAAAAACCAGAATGAAGTGGGTTTTTTTATATAAGATCACAAGATATAGAAGAATTAGGCCATTTGGCCTTTTGAGTCTGCTCTGCCATTTCATCAGGGCTGATCCAATTTTCCTCTCAACCCGAATTTCCTGCCTTTTCCCCATATCCCTCATGCCCTGACCAATCAAGAAAGTATCAACCTCTGCCTTAAATATACATAAAGACTTGGCCTCCACAGCAGCCTGTGGCAAAGAATTCCAGAAATTTACCACTCTCTGGCTACAAAAATTCCTCCTCATCTCTGCTCTAATAGCACACCCCTCTGTTCTACAGCACTGACCTCTGGTCTTAGACTCTCCCACCATGGGAAACATCTTCTCACCATCCACTCTTTCAAGGCCTTTCACCATTTGATGATCACTTCCCCCCCCCCCCAAGGGTTTTTTTTTTAAATCTTAAACTCTCTAATCTATTCCAGTTCATTGTATCACATCCATTCCAGTATAGCTAATCCCCCAGTGGGCTCAACCATGAGCTGCTCTAAAAATCTATCCTGTAGGCACTCTAGAAATTTCCCCTCCTGGAATCCAGTACCAATCTGATTTTCCCAATCTATCTGCATATTGAAACCCCCATGACTATTGTGACATTGCCCCTTTGGCATGCATTTTCTATCTCCTGTTGCAATTTGTAGACCAAATTCTAACTGCTGTTTGGGAGCCAATATACAACTCCCATCAGGTAAATGAAGCTTCCTCAAAGAATGTATTATATCATAACAATATAAACAGACAATAGGTGCAGGAGTAGGCCATTTGGCATAAAACCCTTATGTACCCTTACAGTACCCTTATGTACTGTATGTTATTTGGTGGGGTTGATTCTTGGTTGGGGAAATTAGGGATGCCTCACATTACTTGCAATGGTCACATCTTGAGAACAAGTAAATAAATAATAGCTTGTTGCAGCAAGGGTAGAGTTTCTATATGACAAGTTGGAAGAGGTTGTTTTTGGGAACCACTTGATGGAGAGATTAATGGATAGCACTTTGTGTTTGATGTTAACAAGACTACGCGTCTTTCTTGTGATGATGTACTAAGAGAAAGGGAATGAAAGGAAGGCTGGGATGTAATAAATAAAGTCTTCTGGAGACTGAAAATTAGAAATAAACAAGATTGCAAGGCTTCAAAATGGCAAAGTAAACAGCAAGCAAAGCAATGTCTTTACAGAAGGGAAAATGTAAGTAAAGGAGATTATTTTGCTGTGTTCCATTTTATATTTATAAGAAAGAAAACCTCTGCTTGACTTGATGATGTATACATGAATAAAACTCTATAGACACTAGTATGCCCCAACAATCAAAATTAATTACCCTACTAGATTATTCCAGTGGTGTAGAGATTAAACTGTAAACCCCACAGTGGTCAATGAGACAAGCCAGTATTTTCCCCGGTTTACTTTCACAGTGGCACTCCATTTATTGTGGGCCAAAGAGAATAGGTAAGTGACAATTCACAGAAAAAATAATAGAAGTATTAAGAATGACTTCATACCACTATTGAAGAAAAATGTACAGTTCTAATACCATTCTACAAAGAGTATACTGGCATCAATGTTTTGAAAGGTTGAACCTTCGTGAGTAAATGTAACTTTGCATTTACCGTATCTACTTCAATTTATAAGATAAATAGATAGATACTTTATTCATCCCCAAGGGGAAATTCAACATTTTTCCAGTGTCCCATACATTTATTGTAGCAAAACTAATTACATACAGTATTTAAATCAGTAATACAGTATTTAACTCAGTATAAGGCTGAGATGACATGATACAAGTCTTTAAAATAAGAAATATTGTATTAATTGTGTAGAAAAGAAAAACTACAGTTCACTAATATGATAGTAACCAATAAAAAAAAAGGAAATTCAGAAGAAATGTCTTTACCTTTCAACAGGGAAAATGTAGAAGTTGCATCACAAGGAGTGAATGAAATAAGTATTCTTAGGGTGGAGAGAGGTAACTATACTAAAGAATACAGGGTTACACTGGTATTTAGACAAGGGAAACAGATCAAATATTGCGTAATCATCATGTGGGGAAAAAAGAAATAAAACAAAGAAAACAGCTTATGAAATTCTATAGGTTTTTTTTACCATATCTGTTTTTGTATCCCCTGGATCATATTGAGTATCGGTTCCTGTGGGCTCTGAATTGAGCATGTCATCTCCTTCTTCAGCCACATCCTTAGTAGCTTCTTCCTGAATTTCATGAAAATGCTATCAATTAGCAAATGCAGGCACAAAAGATGCCCAACAACCCTTTATCCACAGCCAGGTACTTGGGGTTAATAATTTTCTTCAATTCCAGTTCTGAGGAATGGAAAATGCCTATGCACTGTGTGATTTCTTCTGCCATGCGATGGCAATTTTTTACACATCAGTTACCCCAGAGTGAGGAATTAATTTAATGGCAAGGATTTGGCATGGACAATTTTAGATTAGGCTCTGAAATCAGACAACACTTAGCACCTGCTTATGAACATAGATACACACCATTCCTTTCTCCTACTCTAATGCTTTCTTTACAGGCACCTCCACTTCATCCAACACCATTTTCACCATCCTTCCCCTATTTCCCCTTTAGCTCATTGCAGGGTGACCAGAAAATATACAATTTCAAGTCATTTATAGTGCAGACATTCCCAGACTGCATACTATTAGATCTCTTTTTTTAAACAGGACAGGAACTTTTCCAACAAAACTTTGCTGTTACATAAATATTATATAAGACATAGGAGCAGAATTTGGCCATTTGGCCCATCAAGTCTGCTCCGTCATAACATCACGTCTGATTTATTAGACACCTCAATCCCATTCTCCTGCCTTCTCCCCATAGCCATTGACATCCCTACCAATCAAAAACCATTCAATCTCTGCTTAATATATACACAATGTCTTGGCCTCAATAGCTGTCTGTGGCAACAAATTCCACAGATTCACCACACTCTGGCTAAAGAAATTCCTTTTTATCTGTTCTAAAGGAACATCCTTCTATTCTGAGGCTGTGCCCTCTGGTCCTAGACTCCCCACTCTCCATATCTTTCATTATTTAACAGGTTTCAATGAGATCCCCCCCCCCCCCCCGCCCACCCCCAATTTTCTAAACTCCAGCGAGTTCAGGGCCAGTGCCATCAAACACTCCTCATACTTTAACCCTTTCACTCTCAGGACTATTCTCATGAACTTCCTCTGGACCCCTCCAATGCCAGCACACCTTTTCTTAGATAAGAAGCCCAAAATTGTTCACAATACTCCATGTGGTTTGACAAATGTTTTAAAAAGGTAATAGCCTTGCTTTTATATTCTGGTCCTCTCAAAATGTATGCTAACATTGTATTTGCTGGCATTACCTTCCTTATCACCGACTCAACCTGTAAGTTAAACTTCAGGGAATCCTGCATGAGGACTCCCAAGTTAATGCCTTTATTCCTTCTACCAAAGTACATGACCATCTAACACTTCTTTGCCCATTCTCTTAATCTGTGTTTAAATGCTTCTGCAGACTCCCTGCTTTCTCAACACTACCTTCCTCTCCACCTATCTTTGTATTGCCCACAAACTTGGCCACAAAGCCATCAATTTCACCATCCAGGAAACTGTCCCAACACTAGCCCCTGCAGAACATCACTAGACAATGGCAGCCAATCAGAAAAGGCCCCCTTTATTTCCCTCTTTGCCTTCTATCCATGCTAGTATATTTCATATAATACCATGGGCATAAGAGCATTCTTTAGTATCCTCATGTGCACTGGATGTCACAAGAATGAAAAATACTGATGTTGGTGAAATTGGTATCAAAACTGAAGGAAACATCCAAAAGGTACACTTTTTAAAAAGTGATTGAAGAAGCGCAAACTGCAAGGAGTTTCTAAAGGTATTGAGTGGCAAAGTGTCTCCCTGCAAATATTTTTAATAACTTTGGTGTGCCACAGGGGAAAAATCAGGTGGCAACTCTTTTTACTAGCTCTGGGATTTTATGATATCAGGCATTCTTTAAGAAAGATGGGAATGGGAAGGTGAATTGGCATCAATAATAGGGTGCATCTGCTCAGATAATGATACTTACCACACGTGTGCCTGAGGTGTCTTTCTTTATTTTTAGCCTGTTGCCACATCCTTTGCCCTTTACAATATCTCATCTATTTTGAGTCACTCTGCCTTCACCCTTCTTTTCTTGCTCAGATAAATGATAGTGATCTATTTGTGCTCACCTAACTAGCCTCCACATTTAATGGACGTTCCCCTGCAATTTTCACTACTTCAGTGAGATTTCATCAGCACTCACATGGTCCACACCCATCATTCTGAAGTGATTGTTCCTTGTGGAACTCTTTTAAACCATTCTTGCATCTTGACCAATGAATCCCCATCTTAGAGCATTTTCCTATACAATTGCAGGCGATACAATGTCTTTTACATCATCTCTACCCACTATCCAGGGACTCAAACAATCCTTTTAGTGACTTCCTTCTTCGTATCAAGTGAATGGTACTCAATAGTCATTGTGGCGCTTCTCTTGAATTAAAACAACATGGATAAGGTGACCATTTTGAAAAACACCTTTATTCAGTGTACAAGAATGATCCTGAGCAACTATTTGTCCATCACTGTAATTCTTCATGCCACTCTCACTCTGACTTACCAGCTGTGGCCTCCTCACACTATTCCAACCTGGTAAGCTTAATCTTCCATCTGAGCACAATACTGAATTCATCACTTTGGAAAACTCACTTTCTCTGTATCCGATCTGGCCAGTTCTGCTGTAAGTTCTGTTGTAGAGAGCTAGGCTGAAAGCTGAGAAGCAGGACCTCCACGGCAGTAATTTCTGGATTGCTACCCGTGCCATGCACCGGTGAGGGTGGAATCAGGCTGATTGAGCAGATTAATGGGTGGCTGAGGAGCTGATGCAGGGGGCAGAGCTTCAGTTTCTTGGATTATTGGGATCTCTTCTGGGCGAGGTATGACCTGCCCAAAAGTGACGGGTTGCACCTGAATCCAAGGGGGATCAATATTCTCGTGGGCAGGTTTTTTAGAACTGTTAGGGAGGGTTTAAACTAATTTGGTGGGTGGGATGGGGGGGGGGAAGAGAACCGGAGTGAAGGGACTCAGGATACAACGGATTGTTAAAAAACAAAGATAGCATGCAATCAAACTGTCAGGAAAACCAGGCAGATGATAAGACAAAATTGCAGCCAGTAGGGTGAGCCTCAGTGCAAAGTGTTATATCTCAATGCATGGAGTATAAGAAATAAGACCATAAGATCATTAGAAGTAGGAGCAGAATAAGGCCATTCAGCCCATCGAGTCTGCTCCACCATTCCATCATGGCTGATCCTGGAACCCACTCAACCCCATACACCTGCCTTCTCGCCATATCCTTTCATGCCCTGACCAATCAGAAAATGATCAGCTTCTGCCTTAAATATACCCATGGACTTGGCTTCCATCACAGTCCGTGGCAGAGCAATCCAGAGATTCACCACTCTCTGGCTGAAAAAAAAACTCCTCCTTAACCTCTGTTCTAAAAGGTCACCCCTCAATTTTGAGGCTGTGCACTCCAGTTCCTGATACCCCCACTATAGGAAACATCTTCTCCACATCCACCTTATTTGGCCCTTTCAACATTTGGTAGGTTTCAATGAGATCAATAAGATAGATTATCTTGTTGCACTATTACAGATTGTCAGGTAAGATATTGCAGCCATCACTGAATCATAGTTGAAGGATGGTTGTAGTTGGGAGCAGAATGTCCAAGCATACACATTGTATCGGAGGGATAAGAAGGTAGGCAGAGGGGTTGGTGTGGCTCTGCTGGTAAAGAATGACAACAAATCAGTAGAAAGATGTGACATAGGATCAGAAGATGTCGAAGCCTTGCGGGGTGAGTTAAGAAACTGCAAGGGTAAAAGGACCCTGGTGGCAGTTATATTCAGGCCTCCCAACAATAGCTGGGATGCGGACCACAGATTACAATAATGGCATGTCAAAGGGGCAAAGTTATGATAGTCATAGGAGATTTCAACATGCAGGTCAATTGGGAAAATCAGGTTGGCAATGGATCTCAAGAGAATGAGTTTGTTAAGTGCCTACGAGATGGCTTTTTGGAGCAGTTTGTCATTGATCCTACTAGGGGATCAGCTGTACTGGATTGGGTGTTATGTAATGAATTGGAGGTGATTAGGGAAAAATAACCCTTTGGAGACAATGATCACAATATGATTGAGTTCAACTTGAAATTTGATAGGGAGAAAGTAACGCCTGACATAGCAGTATTTCAGGGAAATCACAGTGGTGTGATTGAGGAGTTGGCCAAAGTAAATTGGAAGGAGATGCTGGCAGGGATGACAGCAGAGCAGTAATGGCACGAGTTTCTGGGAAAAAAATCAGGAATTTGCAGAATAGATGTATTCCAAAAACAAAGAAATACTCAAATGGCAAAATAATACAACTGTGGCTAACAAGGGAACAAGGGGCTAACAAGTTAATGTAAAAGCAAGAGAGAGGGCATACAACAAAGCAAAATTTAGCAGGAAGACATAGGATTGGGAAGCTTTTCAAAACCTACTGACAACAACCAAAAGAATCATAAGGAGGAAAAAGATGAAATGTGAAAGCAAGCTAGCAAACAATATCAAAGTGGACAGTAAAAGCTTTTTCAAGTATGTTAAAAAAAAAGAAATGAGAGTATATATAGGAACATTAGAAAATGAGACCAGAGAAATAATAAGGGGAGACAAGGAGATGGCAGATGAACTAAGTGAGTATTTTGCATCAGTCTTTACTGTGGAAGATGCTCACAGTGCGTCAGATGTTGAATGGTGTGAATGGGAGAGGGTGCTCAAAAAGCTGAAAGACCTAAGAGTATATATAACACCCAGTCCACATGAACTGCACCCTAGGGTTCTGAAAGAGGTAGCAGTAGAGATTGTGGAGGCACTAGTAATGACCTTTCAAAAATCATTGGACTCTGGCATGGTGCCAGAGGACTGGAAAATTGTAAATGTCACTCCACTCTTTAAGAAAGGTGGAAGACAGCAGAAAGGAAATGATAGACCAGTTAGCCTGACCTCAGTGGTTGGGAAGATGTTGTTAATTGTTAAGGATGAGGTTATGGAGTACTTGATGACACAGGACAAGGTAGGACAAAGTCAGCATGGTTTCTTTAACTGAAAACCTTGCCTGACAAACCTACTGGAATTCTTTGAGGAGATTACAGGTAGGATAGATAAAGGGGATGCAGTGGATGTTTATATTTGGACTTTCAGAAGGCCTTTGACATGAGGCTGCTTACCAAGTTAGAAGCCCATGGTATTACAAGAAAGTTACTGGTATGGTTAGAGCATTGGCTGATTGGGAGGAGGCAGTGAGTGGGAATTAAAGGATCCTTTTCTGGTTGGCTGCCAGTGACTAGTGGTGTTCTGCAGGGGTCAGTGTTGGCTCACTTCTTTTTATGCTGTATAACAATGATCTAGATGATGATGCTAAGTTTGTAGATGATACAAAGCTTGATGGAAGGACAGGTGGTGTTGAGGAAACAGGTAGGCTGTAGAAGGACTTAGACAGATTAGGAGAATGGGCAAGAAAGTGACAAATGAAAATGTTGGAAAATGTATGGCCATGCACTTTAGTAATAGAAATAAAAGTGCAGACTATTTTCTAAATGGGGAGAAAATCCAAAAATCTGAGATGCAAAGGAACTTGAGAGTCCTTGTACAGAACACCCTAAAGGTCAACTTGGAGAAAGAGTCAGTGGTGAGGAAGGCAAATGCAATTCTAGCTTTTATTTCAAGAGGTCTAGAATACAAGAGCAGGGAAGTGATGCTGAGGCATTATAAAGCACTGATGAAGTCTCACCTTGAGTACTGTGAACAGTTTTTTGTCTCCTCATCTACGAAAACATGCTGGGATTGGAGAGGATTCAGAGGAGGTTCACAAGGATGATTAAGAGAATGAAAGGGTTATCATACGAGGAACATTTGATAGTTCTGTGTCTGTACTCACTGGAATTCAGAAGGATGAAGGGGGATTTCACTGAAACCATTCTAATGTTGAAAGGCCTAGACAGAGTAAATGTGGAAAGAATGTTTCCCATGGTGGGGGAGTCTTGGAGAATAGGCACAGCCTCAGGATAGAGGGGCATCCATTTAAAACAGAAATGCAGATAAATTCCTTTACCCCGAGGGTGTTGAATTTTTTAGAATTTGTTACCGCTGTAAACTGTGGAGGCCAGGTCGTTGGGTGTACTAAAGGCAGAGCTTAATAGTTTCTTGATTGGACATGGCATCAAAGGTTATGGGGAGAAGGCCGGGGTATGGGGCTGAGGAGGGGAGAATGGCAGATCAGACTCAATGGGCCAAATGACCTAATTCTGCTCCTATGTCTTTTATGGTCCAAGTTATCATCTGCAACATGAACTCAGTTTTGTTTTTCTCTCCATTGACAGTTCCTAATCTTCTGGGCATTTCCTGCCATTCTGACCCACATTTTGCAGCTGTTACTTGCTCCTTCAATCTTTTTTTTCTGATCTGTGCTTGTTAATTTGTCAACCAGATGATTTTATCAACAAACTATATTTATGGCAATCGTGGCCTCATCTTGTGTCCTAACAATCCCTTCTCCACCCTTCCTGCAGCTTCAAGTTTACTTGTTCTCTCTCTTCCCTGTTTCTGACAAAGAAATGTCAACTGTTTCTTTCCACAGATGATGCCTGACTGCTAAGTGTTTTCAACATTTTTTTTATATGACAGGGTTTTGAGCAATTTAATTCAGCTTTAGTCTTGCTGATAATTAATCTAATATGGCTTTGACCAACAGTATTTGATGCTTCATATAATGGTAGAGGAATTAAAGGAAGTAGCACACCCACATTGCGATTCTGTCTTTCATGTTTGGAAAACTGACTGCTGTTTCATTATTCCCTTTTTTAAAAAAACCTCCATCTTTTGTCATATGATGATTAAGTGAAATGGAGGGATAAGCAAATGGTAAATGTAACTACCAGTAGAAGGAAGTAAGAAACAATGAATGGCACTTCCACTATTTGCACCTTCAACTCACTCAGATCCTTCAGTATGGTACTGCAGAAACATGAAATGTAATCATTTTAAACACAGAGCCATACCCAGTTGTTATAATACCATGCTGGAATCCCAATCTCAGCTGGCACACAGATTCTGACAAGTCTCTATATTTATTTAGAGATACAGCATGGAACAGGCCCTTCCTGCCGAATGAGCCATAGCATCCAGCAAACTACCTATGTAACACTAGCCTAACCACAGGACAATTTACAGTGACCAATTAACCTACTAACCAGAATGTCTTTGTACTTGGGAGGAAACTGGAGGACCCGGAGGAAATGCATGCACTCGCAAGGAGACCATACAAACTCCTTACAGACAAGTCTTAGAATTGAACTCCGAACTCCAGAACATCCCAAGTTGTAATACTGCTGTATGAACCACTACGCTATGTGCCTGAAGATCTACAAATTGGTGAACTAAATGGTACAATAAAAACAAAATTGCTAAATATGCATTTACCTTCTCTGATACTTCTTGACCTTGCTTCAAGCTTTCAGTGATCTCAGAAGTGAGACTATAGTAAGAGAGAAACACCAGAAACAGAAAATAAATGCTAAATTCTGAGAAATGGAAGTGATAACAGCAACCACTGCTAAAACTAACATTTTAAAAGTAAATTTCTGGAAAAAGAAAGGCTAGATTCTACATCTACATAATGTCTATGTAAGAACAATTAAAACCAATCCTAGATAGTAAAACCAATTTCAAAATATTATAATTCTATTGCATTAGTTATAATGTTAGAAACATAGCAGTTAGCCTAACTAGGTTCAATTCTCGCACATAAGGAGTATGTGCATTGCCTGTGACTAGATGGGCTTCCTCTGGGTGCTCCAGTTTCCTCCCAAATTCAAAAGATGTACAGGTGTTTAGGGTTGATTGGTCACATGAATGTAATTAGGCAGTACATGCTTTTTGGGCCGTAAAGGGCCTATTTAAATGAAAAGAAATAGAAATAGAAATGTAATAATTGCATGCATTTATTACTGTACTTAAATTCCAATTTCAATACCTGTTTTGAGATTCTTTAAAACTCATGTCAAGGATAACCACAGTATCAAAATAGTATAAAACACCTAACATCAACTGATCAAAATGCAGAAAGTAATTCTGTATAGATTGAGATGTTAAGATGATTACTATTTGGAGCTGCTTGAAGAAAAATAGTTATATCACAAAACAGTCCTTTTTAGTCATATATTTTATTATGCCACCTTCTCTTCTAAACCTTAACTTTGCCCTGCCTTGGGACCCTTTAAAAATTGCTTGCCTTGGGGTAGTCCAAAAGAATCAGTTGATGAATTTGTATAGCATAATTTCATGCTAAGGACTACCATTGTATTTTTCAAATTGCAATACTTATTTATATATTAATCACCTTCTCCAATTATCATTCTATCCCTTTCTACTCATTCGTTGATGGCTCCTTCCAATCTGTATCCATACGATTGTCATTTGATCAATAACTACACCAGGGGGTGAATCACAATATCTATTTCCTCCATTTACTTCAATTAAAGGCAGTAAAATATTTGCTTTAAAATAAAACAAGGTGTGGCTTGACAGCTTCATGAGATTCTATCCCGACTTCCAGTGCTGTATACTATTTGCATGTTCTCTCTGTAACTGTATGGGATTCTTCTGGTTGTTCAGGTTTCCAATTACATCCCAAATGCCGTGCAGGATGATAGGCTATTTGGCTGCTATCATAGGTGGATTCAAGTGCAGTGGATTATGTATATAATAGATCAGTGGGATAATTGCTGTGGAAATGGGTTTGCTCTATGAGCTCGTACAAATCCGAAGGGATGAATGGCCTCTTTCTCATGAGTATGGAAAAGAGTTGCTCCACCTACAAAATTTTGCTTTTGTTTTAATCAAGTCATATAACCCTTCAGCCCATCACTAAATATCTATCTACGATAATATTTCTAAAACTAGTTGGGAGGTACAGTCTCATTACCAAACCAAAGATTATCAGAAAATTTGTTATTTTTCACAATTAAACGTTGACATAAACGAAACTTTTAAGAATTCTGAATAACCAGAGAACTTCAAAAGTTATACTCATATTGACTAATTCAAAGCAAACCCAAATACAAGGGACGTCGGTCGGCAATTAATGAACTAAATAATCACACATGCACGCTAAAGAAATAATAAAAGCCATCTATTGGTCGAAATTCGGACACCAGCCAGTACCTCTCCTCCTCCGCCATGCTCTCCGTTGCTAAGAGACACAGACAACAACCCGGGGCCGCTTCGGGGATCACGTGGGGGGTTGTACCACGTTTCGAGGAGAAGGAGGGGGGTAATTTCCTTGGCGGGTTCGGAGGCGCAACAGGATCCGGCGTGTGGGCAGGCGGTGGGAGGGTTGGCTGCCTCCTGATGAGGAAGCGGCCTCCGGCGCCTTGTCACTCGAGCAGGCCTGTTTACCTCTGCCAAAGTACTTCCCAGTTTCACTACTCCCAGGTCAGCACCTGCCCGGCCGGGTGCCTCCAGCACTCTGTCCCGCTGGGGCCCAAAGACGAGGGCCTCTCATGGGGGCAGAATGAGGCCATTCAGCCCCTCAATTCGGTTCTGCAAACCATCGCCACAACTTCTGTTTCTCGGCTTTTGACCTGTAATTAATTATTCTCTCTCTTCAATTATGAAAAGGTAAGCGTTTTTATTTCCAATGTTTGGTTGCAATTTGTTTTTTTTAAAGGGGTTTCGCGTTCCTTGAGCTGTCTTTACTAGAAGGTACAGCCAACATGAGCTTGTCTGAGGTAGATTCTTGGATGTAACAGAATATATCCGTAAAAACAGGGAAGTAGATGTGAATTACATGGACTTAGGTAAGGCTTTGGGAATTTTTCAAAGTATATCCAGGCCACTGTGGGGACCAGGATTCAATATTGGCTTGGCAATAGGAGACAGATTGCTTCTGCCCTGGATGTAGGTGGCATGAATAGTTAGATTATGCACAACACAAAGATTCAAAGTTCAAGGTTACTGTATTATCAAAGTATGTATATATCAGCATATATTACCTTGAGATTAATTTTCTTGCAGGCATTCACAGTAAAACAAATGAAAACAATAGATTCAATGGAAATTTAGATTAGATTCAACTATATTATCATTATGCTGAGTACAGATATAAAGCCATTAAAATGCAATTAGTATCTAACCAGTAATGCAAAAGTATAGTATTATTTACAAAATACCTGCAAATGAAAAGTAAGTTACAACACACAAATATAAAAGTGCTGAGACAGTACAATATGGGTGTCATACTGCTTAGCGCTGTGATGTGAGATTCAGCAGGGTTACAGCCTCAGGGAAGAAGCTCTTCCTGAGCCTGCTGGTGCAGGAGCGGAGGCTCCTGTAGCACCGACCAGATGGGAGGAGAGTAAAAAGTCCATGGTTAGGGTGAGATGCATCCTTGATAATGCTTTTCGCCCTGCCCAGGCAGTGTTTATGGTAGATGTTCTCAATGGTGGGCAATTGGGTGCTGATAATCCACTGGACATAAAGATTGATAACCAATTGATGTGCAAAGGGCAAACCGCAGATGAAAAATAATAAATAATACTGAGAGCACTTTTCCACCTGTAGTCAATTGGTTTTGCTGGCATTGAGTGAGCAGTGGTTGTGGCACCATTCAACCAGATTTTCATACTTCATCTTATATGTCTTTGATCCAGCTAACAACAGTGGTGATTGCCAGAGCTGTTGATAATGTGGAGGTTAGATTTAGGCTGCAGAGTAGTTTGGGTGCGTTGGTGAAATGGGCTGAAATGTGGCAATTGGATTTAGTTCAGGCAAACGCAAGATGATGTGTTTGGGAGAAATAATGAGGCTAGGACGTCACCATGAACAGTTGGGTCTTGGGGGATGTCAAGCATCAGAGGCACCTTGGATTACAAGTCAATATATCGTTAAAGGTGGCAACACAGGTAGGTAAATGTGGTTAGAAAGAATACTAGTACTAGTACTAGTCTTCATTAGTCAGGCATTAAATACACAAGTAGGAGGTTTATGCTTCATTAAGACCTTGTTGAGACCTGAGCTGGACTGCTGCATGCAATTCTGGTCACCATGCGATATGAAGGATGTGATAGCACTGGAGACAGAGCACTTCATTAATGAGGAGAGAATACAGAAGCAAAGTCTCTTTTCCCTGGAGTGGAGGAGATTTAATCAGAGTGAAATTGAAGTTTATAAATTTAAGAGGAGTATAGTTTAGGTAGACTGCTAGAAATATTTCTTCTGTCAGAGGTACATAAAACTGCAGGACACATTATGGAAAAGGAGAAGAAATTTCAAGGGAGACACTTTTAAACTTACCACTCTGGCTGAAAAAAGGTCCCTCTCATATCATTTCTGAATCTCTTCCCCTTTACCTTAAATGTGTCTTGTAGTTTGAGCTCTGTTTGACAGAGTAGCTGAAAATGGGTTGTTCATATCAAGTGAGCTCTTCAGTCACACTGGCGCAGAAAGCTATGGGTGCCAAACTGGTTGGTGTGGATGAATTGGGTGGAGTGGCTTGTTTCCATGCTCTTTGATTCTATGATGATAAGGTGCTCTGTAGCATTAGAGCTACCACCACTATAAAGACCTGCCATTAGCACAGAGGAACTTGTCTTATATGGCATTGACAAATTCAAATTTAGAAAAGCAATGACTGTGCCTACCGTAACTTCCTCTGAAAAGGCTGGTGTATGAAGTGACAAACTCCGCAAATAATCAGCAAATGTGCCATAACGTGAGAATAAGGCCATTTGGCCCGTTGAGTCTGCTCCACCTTTCCATCATGGCTGATTTATTATCCCTCTCATTTTCCTGCTTTCTCCCCGTAATGTTTGACACCCTTGCTAATCAAGACCCTGTCACTCTCCATGTTTGGTATACCCAGTGGTTTGTCTTCCACAGCCATCTGTGTTAATGACTTGTATTTCTTCATGAAAATACTTACAGATATAATCTGGTGAGCACCTGATGTTTCCAAGCATTGGGATTACAAACATTTACTGCTTTGGTGGTGTATCTTAAGTGTTTTGAGGTGACTTCTGTAGGCTACCCATGTTCATGAGCTGATATTCAGCATTTGATTTGCATGGGTTCTCAGGGCCTATTTTCCGCCTAGTCTATCTTTTATCTGTGCAGACAGAGCTCAGTTGGTTCCCTGTATGTAGAAAAGATGAATGCAGGTAGGTAAATCAGTGTGTTTCAGAGGCCATTGGTTAGAATATAGGAGATTGAAAATCTGGTTAAGTGGTGCCATAACCACAACCTCTCACTCGATATCAGCAAGACCATGGAGCTGATTATTGATTTCAGGAGGAGAAAATCAGAAGTCCATCAGCCAGTCTTTATCGGAGGATCAGACATCGAGAAGGTCAGCAACTTTAAATTCCTCGGCTGTTATTACTTCAGAGGACCTGTCCTGGGCCCAGCACATGTGCAGTTAATAGACAATAGGTGCAGGAGTAGGCCATTCAGCCCTTTGAACCAGCACCGCCATTCAATGTGATCATGGCTGATCATCCACAGTCAGTGCCCTGTTCTCACCTTCTCCCCATCCCTTGACTCCTCTATCTTTAAGAGCTCTATCAAACTCTTTCTTGAAAGCATCCAGAGAATTGGCTTCCAGTGCCTTCTGAGGCAGAGCATTCCATAGATCCACAACTCTCTGGGTGAAAAAGTTTTTCCTCAACTCTGTTCTAAATGGCCTACCCCTTATCCTTAAACTGTGGCCCCTGGTTCTGGACTCCCCCAACCATGTTTCCTGCCTCTAGTGTGTCCAATCCCTTAGTAATCTTGTGTTTCAATCAGATCCCCCCCTCATCCTTCTAAATTCCAGGGTATACAAGCCCAGTGGCTCCAATCTTTCAACATATGATAGTCCTGCCACCCCGGGAATTAACCTCGTGAACCTATGCTGCATTCCCTCAATAGCAAGAATGTCCTTCCTCAAATTTGGAGACCAAAACTGAACACTGTACTCCAGGTGTGGTCTCACCAGGGCCCTGTACAACTGCAGAAGGACCTCTTTGCTCCTGTACTCAACTGTCCTTGTTATGAAGGCCAACATGCCTTTAGCTTTTTTCACTGCCTGCTGTACCTGCATTGTTACTTTAATTATGAAGAAAGCACAGCAGTGCCTCTACTTCCTTAGGAGTTTGAGAATATTCAGCATGGCATCTAAAAAATTTGACAAACTTCTATCAATGTGTATGGAGAATATACTGACTAGCTCCATCACAACTTAGTATGGAAACACCAATGCCCTTAAATGGAAATTCGTACAAGAGGTAGTGGTTACAGCACAGTCCATCATGGGTAAAGCTCTCCCTACCTTTGAAAACATCTACACGGATGTTAGATTGCTACTTTAAATAATATGATATAAATAACAACTTCTCCATTGAGTGAGATGGGGCTGATCATAAACCTCAGTGCCTGTTTGCTTGACAAAATTGATATTCACTGGTATCTAAAAATCTATTGATTTCTGTCATGGTCAATTTCAACAAATGAGCCTCCACTTCCATCTTGGTAAAGGAATTTCTTTTTACCAGCCATTATCTTTTGACTGCAACTCTTGTCTGAAGATCTGCCAGCCAGGCAAAGATCATGCCTGGATCTATCCTGTGAAGTCCCATGAGAATTTTATATATTTCATTCAGCTGACTTCCAAACTCAAATGCGGGTCCAGTCTGTTTAACCCCTCTTTGTTTGACAAATCACCATTTTTCCAGTGATGCACTTCACCCCATCCCACCAGCAAACCAGCAATCAATTTGGTATACCTTCGCTGCCTTCCTTGTATTACAAGTATTTTGTTCCTTGGTTGGGGAGACCAATTCTGTAATCATTATGTTTGAATCAGAATCAGACTTTAATCACCAAGTACCTGTGCACATACAAGGAATTTACTTCCGGCAGATGTTGTCTCTCTGCTCATAACAATAATAATGATAAATATAAATGAAAATATAGATTATACATACAAGTAGTGCAGTCCAAGTAATAGTTAGCCGACAGTTAACCAGCAGTTAACTGTTCAGCAAAGTGACTGCAGTAGGGAAAAAACTGATTAGCTTTTATAACTGGTTTCTATGCATTATTTCAAAAATTTTGTATGAGGACGCCTGGATTACTCTAACATGAGGATCTGGAGCCCTCACCATTAAAAAAAAAATTAGCTGTCTATCCTTTCCACGAAAGTGGATGATCTTACAATTTTCTGTATTGCCCTTGTCCATTCACTTAATGTATCCATATCTCCTTGAAGCCTTTCTGTACCCTGCTCACAGTAGGCCCCATCAGCAAGCTTGTATATCTTACCTTTGATTTCCTTGTCCAAATCATTGATATTTAATGTGTGATGATCACTGCAGCCCCCACACATCACAACCTCGCAACTTATAAATGACCAGTTTATTCCTATTCACTATTTCTCTCTATTAGCTAATCCTTTATCCTTGCCTGCGGTTTCAAACCCAAATCCATAAGCACTCAATTTTGTTTAATAATTTCTTCTGTGACACTATTAAAGACCTTCTGAAAGTCCAAGTAAATCACTTCATTGGGTTCATCCTCATTTATTCTGCTGGTTACATGCCCCAAAACAGATTTGTTAAACATAATTTGTGTTTTCATAAGTTTACGTTGACTGGCTTATTCCCACTTCCTTAATAATAAGTTCCAGTATTTCCCTGCTACTGATGTTGGGTTACTGGTCTCCATTTCTCTTCTATCTTAAATGGTGGGTTATATTTGTGATCATCTAGTCTGGGAGAATTAATCTAAAGATGCTCATTTGAGTTGCTTTGAACTCTTCTTTCAAGTTAGACCAATTGCTCACCATTGTCTTCAGAAGTTCTTCGGTGATGTCCATGCAGACACACATGCAAAATATTTGTTTAATTTCTCTTCCATTTTCTTTTTCCCAATTAAATTTCTCTTGCCCCAACCTGTTGGACACCCTCAATTAACGTGAACTAAATCATTTCCTTTTTGTATATTTTAGACATTTAGAAATGTTTGAGATTATGTTCCTCTTTGCTCATCCATGTGCCTAATTAGCCTTCTAAGATTTGAGATTGTTTAAAGTTATTTAAAGTGTAAAGGAGAATGAAATAATTGTTTCTCTGGATCTGATGCAGCAAAAAAAATACACAATAAGTTACACTAAAAACACAGCAAATATAAATACATAGGATAGTTTATGTACATACATTGATTTTATGTTCATACAGTGACGCTAGGCACAGGAGTGTCTGTACACAAGGTGACTGACAGGAAATGATAAAGTAGTGGTGGATAAGTGGAGAAGGTAGTCAAAATCTTTTTCCTGTGGTAGGGGTAACAAGCAGAAGAGGGCATTGGTTTAAGATGAGAGGAAAGACACTTAAAGGGGATATAAGGCGCAAGTTTTTATAGTGAGTGCTTGGTAACTAGATTGTGCTGTCAGTGGAGGAAATTGGATATAATTGCTGTATTTAAGAAGTGAATGGGGTTAGTGTGAGTGGGCAAAAATGTCAGTATTGATTTTGTGGTCTTGAAGTGCCTGTTTCTGTACTGTATGACACTGACTATAACTGACCTTATACCGCACTTAATACAAGACATGATGATGGTAAAATAGTTTGCTGTGAAGAGCTGCCACTGCACTGGCCTAGATTTTTATGTTTAGAATTTCTTGACAGCTATAAGTGCTGCCCCAATTGATCCAAAACATATAGATACAGATGATTTTTGATTTAAAAAAATAATTATAAAGTTTCTGCTTACGTTGGTCTTTTGTTAGTCTAGATTTCTGAAAAGATTTATGAAGACAAGTGAGAAAGGCAAGGTAGCAAGGACGAAAGTAAGTCATGTGAGCTCATGTGATCTTAGATTTCTTCTGTAAAGATAGCTCAGTCTGATAACTGAGTAATTAGAAAAACCTACCCTCCATGACCCTTGTTATATAGCAGCTTTTGTAATCATTTGATAGGTTATCTGCAGGTAACACTAACTTTTTTTGCGAACTATCTTGAACTTTGCTTTACTCTGTCTCTCTTAGCAGCCTCCTTTAATTTAAATGATTTTCCTGAAACATCTGACTGAAAATAAGTGGTTAGTGTTCAAGAGTTTTCGGTGATAAGGGTGCAAATTAGGCAAAAATACTGAAGTTAGAATATCTTAACTTATTTGAGGCAGTTTAACTATTGCCTACAGAAGCTGAGCAGCTTGAAACACCAGTCCAAGGGTGAAATATCAGGGTGAGTCACAGCAAAAAATAGTTTTCTTGTAAACTATGCACATGTGCTATCTACTTTCTTTATGTAATTGGTATTCCACTTGGTGTTTTTCAGTGAATTTTTTTTTTCTTGCTTATTTCATTGCTGGGTCAAAATCATGCCATTCTCAAACTAGTTTAATAATAATTTAATTGCACTATTTCTGTGTTTAGTTTCCTGAAACAAGTTTTACTTCTAGCTGTCTCTAGTGTGAATAGGACAACAAAATACGTAGAGGGCTCTGTAAATCTAAAGAAAATTAGATCAAATTTAATTATTTGAGTCTGATTGTAATAGATTTCTTGCTTAACCATAATGTTTATGCAGGTATTAAAACATTCTAGTTACATCAGCATTTTGTGTGTGTGGCTCAGATTTCCGTCCTCTGCAGATTTTCTCCTACTAGTTACATCAAATAATTAGAACTATTTCCATCAAAAGTAATAGTTGTGTTGAACCAAATAATGACTAGAATTTCATTTAAGATTCTATTTATTGTGGTTTCTCTAAAAATCATCTGTCAGTTTGATTCTGACTTTGAGTACTTCTTGGATGAATTGCACAAAAATTAACAATGTGAAGCAACACATCATTAACGGATACTTTAGCAAGCATCTCAAAATTAGAATAAAATGCTCAATGTTCTTATGCATTATAACTACCAAGTTGTTTGTTTTAAACAATGTTGTTTCTTCTATTATTTTAGGCACAGATCCTAAATTGCAGATTCAAGACTGTCTTTCCACCATATTTCCAGGACAAAGTAGAGGTCCTGGCTTAAGGAAATTGGAGAATGGCACCTTATGGACCTGGATCTATGACTAATCCCAGAATTCCATTAATTGCTACTCTTAAGTATGGGTCTATCCTCCTTGCTATCACTCTAGTTGGTGTGGCTATTTACCACAATTATTCCGTTCCCGATTTTGTAATCTCTTCTAGATACAGTAATGTTGGTAAAATTAAATGGGAGTTACTGTGGCAGTTCAGAAATTACAAGAATGGATCAGAAGCCCCTAAAGCACTGAACAAGTTGCCATTCGGAAAGGGTCATTACAGTCACTCACATTGTGATATTGATTCTAATAGAAGGTTTGACTGTGCTTTTAATGATCACATTGACATGAAGGAATGTCAGATTCGTGGCTGCTGCTGGATTCCAGTGGTTAGTAATATCAATGTGACTGGACCTCTTTGTTTCTTACCATCAAATTATCCTACATACAACATGGATAGCCTTTCTCCAACCAAGACAGGCTTTACAGCCACTCTAAGCCGAACTAAAAAGACATTTTTCCCAAATGACATAACAACACTTCAGTTGAGCGTAATGTACGAGACAGCAGGCAGACTTCATTTCACGGTAAGTAATCCTGATTAGAAAAGCTAATTTTAGTGAGGCCATAAAGATGTGTGTAGCTGCAAATATGTTAATGGAACAGATATAGCTATTATCCATCTCAATATTTTTCCAGTAGTTATAGTTGATATTTTCAAATAAAGTCTAGATGTGAGATTTAGTAAAAACAAATTAAGGTTAAAAGAAATTTTCTGAAATTTCCTCTAACAGATGTCTTCTGCATCATACTGCTTCTTGACATAAAGTTGATGGTTCATTAATACTTAAGAAAATGTTTTATCTTTCCACTGTCATGCTTAATGGAAAAACTCCCCAAAAAAAAAACACAATTATTGTACCCAAGAACCACTTTCTTTATAAGAGTACTAGGATGTTATAGGTAAAACTTCTTAAATTTGTAAATATTTATTAAATGAGAGTGTGTTTATTATCTATAGCTAAGTAGTTATTTAGAACAACAACATGGAAAAAAAATTCTTTGATCATTATGTCTTTTTAAATTTTATTTTCTTGTTCAAAGACTGACTATTTACATGTGTATTGTCTTATTTGATTTAAGAGGACATTTTTGTTGGTTTGCTTGGAATGAGTTAAATTTTGATCTACCTAAACATCACTGTTTGATATTTCCTCAATATGTCTCATTAATTAACACTATCTTTATAATTCACATTTTTGTTATTACTTTTTTGTATTGGTATACAATTTTGAATGATTGTGTCTATGAATTATTTTAGTATGATTTAAGTCAATTGAATAAACAAGCACTCCTTTGATTTACAGAGTGAGATAACTTAGCGAATTTCAGATTCATTTTTAACAATATTCTGACAAAAAGATTACAGGTATGTAAAGAGCAAACACGAGGAAATCTGCATTTGCTGGAAATTCAAACAACACACACAAAATGCTGGTGGAACATAGCAGGCGAGGCAGCATCTATAGGGAGAAGCACTGTCTCGGCCCAAAACGTCAACAGCGCTTCTCCCTATAGATGCTGCCTGACCTGCTGTGTTCCACCAGCATTTTGAGTGTGTTACAGGTATGTAAAGACTTTTTTAAAAAATGGATTTTTCCTCCTTCAACAGTTTTTCTTTTATAAGTAAAGAAAAACAAACGATGATCTGACAAGATGCTGTTGATAGGATAAATAGTCTGAATCATTTTCCCAGAAGTCTAGAAAGTTTTCCCAGGAGTGTAAACAAGAGGGTTTAGTTTTCAGATGAAATGGGGAGAACCTAAAGGCGATTAGTGAGGTGAGTGGCTCAGACGGGACAGTGAATATCTGGAAAAAGTGACCAGAGGCATTTAAAAGACAGTTGAACAGGTACTTTGATAGGAAAGGCATTGAAGGATGTGGCTTCATGAGGGCAAAAAGGGTTAGTGCAGTTAGGCATTATTATTGGCTAGGGCAAGGTTAGTCAAAAAGATGGGCATTACCATTGGCATGGACAAGATTGGCCAAAACAGGCCCATTTCTGTGTTATACATTTCAATAATTCTGAGAACAGAGGCCTGTTGTTTTAATTCAAAACTTTGAGAGAACTCTACCCAGTTCTTCTATGTGGTTTGTATAATTGCTTTTCAATTCATCTGTGAGATTTGTCTTGTTTTTTTTTAAAGTGAAGTGTATTCCCAAAGAGCACATCCATTTAAAAATGTGGTCCTGGGACTCTCAAAAGTAATTTTCCCCCTCCTTGCTGCTGAATTAATTACTGTCATTAACAACAAAATTTATATATTTTTTGCTAAATTGATTGAATTATGTAGTGTTCTGTTACTAAGCATTAAACAAGTCTACTCTGTTGGTACATTAATGAACTAATTACTTCGTATTATTCACAGCAAATGAACATGCTAAGCTTTACTGATTGAAGGTACATGTGGAAGCTACGGTTTATCTCTTAAGTAGATCTTGTTTCGGTAGAGGCCAGACTAAGAGTGGTTCACCAGTCCTCCAGGTTCAAGGGTTCAGCTCAGGGCTAACAACCCTGACTGGTCAAACAAAACTGTTACAGAAACAGCGATGAAGAGTTCTACATCTGCGTGTGACGGTATGAAGCAGAAGTGAGAACCCTGAACCATACCTGGGGCACTGTAGAGAAGATGGCCAAGGACAGAGATGGAGGACCTTCATTGCTGCCCTAAATGCCAGCAGGCGTAATGGGCAGTAAGCGAGATCTTGTTTCTGTCTTTCAGCTTAAGGATCCAATGCACAAACGATACGAGGTTCCTTTTAATGTCCCAAAAGTAACTGAAAAAGCTTCAACACAGCTCTACAATGTAACATTTTCATCCACACCTTTTGGCATCATTATCCAGAGGAAATCAAATGGGCTTGTGCTGTAAGTATATTTAGCCTTTTACTCTTGGGTATTCTTAACTGCCCCCAATGCCTGTAGCTCAATCTGGTAGTATATAGCTCTGTGTAAGAACATAGGTATTCATAAATTAGAAAGAGAAGTGGAGTTTCAGGTTAGTAATTTTTCATAAAATGTGAAAAAAAGATTGAGATCTGATTAGTTTCAAACAAATTGAGAGCCAGAGAAACTGGTGATAGAAGGAAAAGTGAAAAAAGGTGGCTGGCTTTAGAGCGGAAGATTAGAAATACTGAATGATGTAGGGTGATTGTGCAAGTTAAAAGGGATGGCAACAGAACCTGAAGGAGCAAAAGGGAAGATGTGAAACTCCACATGACCAACAACTGCCTTATGAAGGAATTAGAAAGTGATTGTGACCTGAAATTGTTGTTATATTTGGAACATAGTGGAGTGCCTAATCAAAAGACAAAGTGCCATTCCTGGCAGTTCCATCAAATTTCATTAGGTCAATGTAGGAGGCCGAGGCTGGGAAAATGAGATGGTAGTATCTGCAATGACAAATGATCATTTGATTGGAGAAATTACTTGGCTAAAAATTGAGGATAAGGAGATTCTTTTGTGGTTTTGGAAGGGAAAGCAAAGGATTAGAGGAGAAATGTGGGAAGAAGTATCCTTGGTTATAGGTCCTACCAACCACAACGGAGAGGAGTCCTGGGTTACGTGTAAATGAGAATGAATCAGAAACATTGGGATGATAAGTAACATCATCAAAAGAAATGCAACATAGATGGAGATCAGAAGGTCCACCAGCACTCAAGAAGCTTGACAACAAGCAGAGCATAGCAAACCACTTGGTAGACACCCCATCCACAATGATTCACTAACTTCACCACCTATGCACAGTGGCAACAGTTTGTACCATCTGCAGGATATATTGCAGCAAGTCACCAAGGGTCCTTGGACATAACCTTTCAAAGGCCTGATATCTACTTGCTAGAAGGACAAAGACAGCAAAGTTGCCCTTCAAGCCACACACTGTCCTGACTCTGTTCCTTCACTGTTGCTGGGTCAAATTGATGACACTCTCTCCCTAACCACATTGTAGGTATAGCCTCAGATCAAGGACTGCAGCAGTTCAGGAAGGTGGCTCACCACTATCTTCTCAAGGCAATAAACACAATTAAATGGTGGCTTCATCTATGAAACCCACTTAAATTAATATGTATACAGGGTTTTTAAAAAAGTACAGAGAGGAATAAAGTATTACTTTTTCAAATAATTGGCTGTTCTGCTTTTCTTCCAGAAATGATGCTTGATCTGCAGAGTCTTATCAGCATCTTCTGTTGCTCTTTTAGTGTTTGCTTTTGTACTGTTGTTGAAATGGCTGGAAGCTTAGTTGCTGAACCACTGGAGGGTAGTTAAGAGTCAGAGGTAGGGATGGTGGGTTTACATTTCAAAAAAGGCATTTGAACCAATTTGATTTTTTTCCAGTAGTTTTATGCATACCAGATTTTCCTTTTCCATCCACCTGGCTTCACCTGTCACCTAGCTAACCCTCCTTCCCCTCCCCTCCCACCTTTTTATTCTGGCATCTTCCCCTTCCTTTCTAGTCTTGAAGAAGGGCCTCGGCCTGAAATGTCAACTGTTTATTCACTTCCATAGTTGCTGCTTGACATGCTGAGTTCCTCCAGCATTTTGTGTGTGTTACTCTAGATTTCCATTATCTGCAGAATTCTCTTGTGTCTTCATTTCAGATTTATTTAATTTAAATTTATTCAAGTTCACAACTTGAACCTGTGTTCTCTGGGATAATGAGGCCTGTATGTGGCCAACAATTTTGAACTGTACATCTCTGTATTTTTCCATTCCACTATCTTCCTAATCTTACCATCGTTGCCTTTGTGTACAGTTTCTATAAAGCGCAATCTAAATTTGAGGAACTGTATTTTGTCTATTGATTTGGCATCTTATGGCATTCAAAGTAAACAACACATGCAAAATGCTGGAGGAAGTCATCAAGTCAATTTATGGAAGGAAATCAACTGTCAATATCTTGGACCAAGACCCTTCATCAGACGTGCTCACTATCTTCCATAGGTGCTCCCTGACTTGCTGAGCTCCTCCGATATTTTGCATGTGTAGCTCAACATTTCCAGCATTTGAACAAGCTCGTGGGGCTACTAAACAAACACTTGAGTTCAGCAACTTTGGATCATAACCACTTCCTATTTTTTCTGACTGTTGTTTGTAGTGATTATTTTGCTCCTACCTCTATCTTTTTTGTATTGTAGGAAAGAAAATGAGGAGGAATTAAATAATAAAATATGTCATGTTGTAAGGTAATGGCATAGCATTTGTCCCTTCATTTGGCACGTTAACGCTCTTTTGCCTTGCAACATGACATATTTTGTTATTTAATACTTTCCAGTCTGCTTTCCTATAACAGATTCAAAGTCATTGGTCAGGAATATAAACTCTTTCACTTTCTTTCGGTGCCACTTGACATGACATTTATTTCCAGCCCTTTTTTCCGTCCTTTATTTTTCATTTCAGGTTGCCAGCATTTGCAATATTTTGCTCTGGATTGTAACTGAATTTGTATTTGGAGTAGTATAATACCCTCAGTAGCTTTACCTGATTGAATCTTACAGAAATCTCAAGTTGTGTCCAATGTCATGTACAAAATACCTCAGTTTAGTAATGCTAAAGGAGTTTTTGTTTTTGTTTTGTTTACTTAGCTTGAACACCACAGTGGCTCCAATATTTTATGCTGACCAGTTTCTGCAGATTTCTACGTCTCTTGCTACAAGGCACATTACTGGATTGGGAGAGCACATGACAAATTTGATCCTCGATGTCAACTGGACTCATTTAACTTTTTGGAATCGTGATCAAAGCCCTGGTGTAAGTTGCTTGCTATTTTTCTCTTCTCTTGGGCCTCGGAAGTAAGCAGGATAACTTTACTTAGAGATGAATCTTGATGAAATCTAAGTTACCAATGACTATATGCAAGGAAGTATGCCAGCTTACCATAACTGATTATTTCTCCCCCCCCCCCTCCAAGTCCAGTGGAAACAAGTGCAACTTCGATGTTGTTAACCATATAACAATCACAGCACGGAAACAGGCCATCTTGGCCCTCCTAGTCCGTGCCGAACCCTTAATCTCACCTAGTCCCACCTACCCGCACTCAGCCCATAACCCTCCACTCCTTTCCTGTCCATATACCTATCCAATTTTACCTTAAATGACACAACTGAACTGGCCTCTACTACTTCTACAGGAAGCTCATTCCACACAGCTGTCACTCTTTGAGTAAAGAAATACCCCCTCGTGTTTCCCTTAAACTTCTGCCCCCTAACTCTCAAATCATGTCCTCTAGCTTGAATCTCCCCTACTCTCAATGGAAACAGCCTGTTCACGTCAACTCTATCTATCCCTCTCAAAATTTTAAACACCTCGATCAAATCCCCCCTCAACCTTCTACGCTCCAATGAATAGAGACCTAAATTGTTCAACCTTTCTCTGTAACTTAATTGCTGAAACCCAGGTAACATCCTAGTAAATCGTCTCTGCACTCTCTCTAATTTATTGATATCTTTCCTATAATTCGGTGACCAGAACTGCACACAATATTCCAAATTTGGCCTTACCAATGCCTTGTACAACTTTAGCATTACATCCCAACTTCTGTACTCAATGCTTTGATTTATAAAGGCCAGCGTTCCAAAAGCCCTCTTCACCACCCTATCTACATGAGACTCCACTTTCAGGAAACTATGCACAGTTATTCCTAGATCTCTCTGTTCCTCTGCATTCCTCAATGCTCTACCATTTACTCTGTATGTTCTATTTGGATTATTCCTGCCAAAATGTAGAACCTCACACTTCTCAGCATTAAACTCCATCTGCCAACGTTCAGCCCATTCTTCTAACCGGCACAAATCTCCCTGCAAGCTTTGAAAATCCACCTCATTATCCACAACACCTCCTACCTTAGTATCATCGGCATACTTACTAATCCAATTTACCACCCCATCATCCAGATCATTTATGTATATTACAAACAACATTGGGCCCAAAACAGATCCCTGAGGCACCCCGCTAGTCACCGGCCTCCATCCTGATAAACAATTATCCACCACTACTCTCTGACATCTCCCATCTAGCCACTGTTGAATCCATTTTATTACTCCAGCATTAATACCTAACAACTGAACCTTCTTAACTAACCTTCCATGTGGAACTTTGTCAAAGGCTTTGCTTTACATATTGCTTTTGTATTTTGTATTTACGTATTGTATTTTGAAATTTTCACTCTGAAATGCTTCATGAAACAGCTTGTAACAATATGAAAACCTGGTCAGTGTCATGTTTCAGGCTGATGGTACTGAGAGCCAACCTAAAGCAATCTTCCTGAGGCACCTCATTTCAATCCCCATTTCTCTTTCTCTATAGCATTTGTCGATGTCTAGTGAAAATTACAGAGTGTTGAAAACACATTATCCAGTGAGACTTCATGAATCTCTTTCTGGTGCTGAAGAGATTGAACAGATTGTAATCCACATCTCAGTGACTGCAGCAGCTCAGGAAGGCCGCTCACAATCATTCTTCTGTTTTTCTAGGCATTTTCCTTATTAGTGCTTCCAATTGGGTTCTGGGGGTTCTAAGGTGATGAGGCTAAAGTAGGATCCCACAAATTATTACAGGTGGGACCGAAAGTAGTCCACATTTTCCAAGGCTGTTTGATTAAGTTAGTGGAGGATTACTGATGTCACCTGAGCAAAACAATGGCATGATATAAATTAGAGACAAAATTTGGAAATATGAAACCAAGTAATTACAGTCACTCGCACTATCCTGTTTTCTGCAGCTAAATTCCAATTTATATGGTTCACACCCTTTCTACATGGTGATGGAAGAGGATGGGTCTGCTCATGGTGTTTTTCTGTTAAACAGTAATGCCAAGGGTAAGAAATTAACTTGTCCTCATTGAATATATAAATATATCTCAGTCCGAATTTGGAGACTTGATAGGTCTGTTTGTTATTACCTATTCTTATCTTCTTTGAAAAGTAAACATGGTGATTTTGGCCGTTGTTTCATTATCACAGAGTTGACAATCCTTTTTGTATAATCTATGTGATTATTGCAGTAATTATGCCGTTAAATTAACTGATTTTGTTTTATCCAGATGCTTTACTCCAGCCATTCCCTGCACTAACCTGGAGGACCACTGGGGGAATTCTTGATTTTTATGTGTTCTTGGGTCCAGACCCTAAAACAGTGATCAGACAGTATATGGATGTTATTGGTAAGATTGCAACTATGATGTTATTTATGCTAAGCTAACATCTAAAATTCTGACACACATTGATAATTCTAGATTTCCTTCTGATTATATCATGATGCAGCAGTGTTGGATTTTTAAAAAATTATAATGTGAAAAAATACATTTGGTTGTGTACAATTCATCTTAAAGCAATGCTTTCTAACAGGTGATTTATACATTTGCATAGTTGGATGCTGGCAAAGGAAGTAATTCAGAACAGTACAGCAGATGTTATTTAATATTTGATGAAAGCAAATAAAACTGCTGTTACAATTCTGTTGTGGAATTCATTTCTTAGTGAACTGCAGGTGCTTGGAATTTTGTATACCCTGCCCACCCCCCCACCCCATCTCCAAGTAAACTTCATACTTTGGAGATATGTTAGTGTTATCTGTAAACATTCACACAGAACTAAATTGAAACAGCTGAAAAATATCTTCAATAGTAAATTCATAGCAAATAAACTTTAATGCCAGTGGTTGCAACTGGATTTGAGCTATTTTCCAAAGCGATCATGTCAATATTTAACCAGCTATTTTATCTTCATCCTTTATCTATGCCAAATGATCCATCTGTTCTTCAACATTAAACTCTGAACTTGTCTGTCTTTACTCTGATATAAAATATTCTTGTCATGAAAAAGACAAACAGAATGTTCCTCTATGTCAGGGGTGGGCAAACTTTTTGACTTGAGGGCCACAAAGGGTTCTAAAATTTGACAGGGGGGCCGGACCAAGAGCAGATGGACGGAGTGTTTTGGTAATACACCTCATAAGAGAAAATAAAATATCATGGGATATGTAGAAAACATGTGATTTAATTTCAATTGAAAATGAACAAATGCATTACAACAAAATATCTGTCTTTGAAGTCCCATGGTATTTAGCTATTTATTGAAATGACTTTTAAAACACTGAAAATTAAATGAATAAAATACAGCTTTTTTTATTAGTAACAGTTATTATTTTAAAGCACTGAAAATTCTGTTATCCTTCAAGATATTATCATCATCACTCTCCTCCTGACTGTCTTTATTTCAAAAACGGTAGGAGATGCAGGTCTACTTGTCCTGCTCCTTCTTCTTATTCAATTGTCCCCTGTGCCAAAACTCAACGACCCGCACAATGACAAAGCAGGGAGAGCGCGCCGGCATGCGGAGCTCTGTGCTCACAAATCCCCGCAGGCGATCTCTCTTAGCCGGAACGCTGGCTAATTGTGAGCCGGTTCGGATGTGCCAGGAAATGGGTCGCCACAAGGTCACAAAGTAAAGCGCAAATGTGGAGTAATACGCTGCACCTCAGCAAAGGTCAATGTATATAGAGTGCGTCATCTATTGGGAAAACGCCAGAATTGCAGGGAGAAAACGTTAACAAGGTTTATTAATATAATTTCATCAAGTTCTGCGGGCCGGATTAAAAAGCTTAACGGGCCGCATATGGCCCGCGGGCCGCAGTTTGCCCATGCCTGCTCTATGTCCTGGCCAGTGTTCATTCCACAACCACTGTTACAGTAGATTCATTCAAATTATTGCATGATTGTGCAACTGTACTGTAGGCAAATTGCTACATTTTCAACTTACAACAGAGATTATACAAAATAAATTATAATCAATTGGCTGCAGCAATGTTACAAAAAGCACTAAATAAATACATAGTTTTTCTTTTGATCTTAACTCTACCTTACATAACATCTCATTATACATTATGTGATTGGGTAGGTTATCCAATAATGCCGCCATATTGGAGCCTAGGATTCCATTTATGTCGTTGGGGTTACTGGAGTACCAACATCACCCGGGAGGTAGTGGAGAACATGACTCGAGCTCACATGCCTCAGGTGAGAATACAAACATAAAAGAGGATTTTCTGTCAAAAGAAAGCCTGGTCTTGTAAAATAAAAGATTCTTCCAAAGAACTGCTGCGGGAAGTGAGCACTGAACTTTAATCATGTACTTAGATGGATGGATTGAGTAATTAATCTATTATATGGTAAAGGATGGCATTTTCCCTCTGCAAAAGTTAATACATACACTTAACTATTGAAATTGTGTGCATTTACTTTGGAAACACAGGAGTAGTGTGGCTCAATATGCAGGGAAAGGAATATGTACATTGGGTGTCATGGTAACATATTATTTCCAGTACTAGCAACTTAGACTTAATTCCCGCCGCTGCCTGTACATTCACCCTGTGACCATGTGGGTTTCTTCTGGGTGTTCCAGTTTCCTCCCAGTCCAAAGACATACCGGTTGGTAGGTCAGTTAGTCATTGTAATATGTCCCATGATTAGGTTCGGATTAAATTGGGGGATTGCTGGGTGGAGTTGCCCAAACCCATCACTGAGTGTCAAGAAATAAATATTTTACTCATCATCAGCTGGATGTAGAATTGCTCTTGTTAAAGATCGTTCTTTCTCCAGGATGTACAATGGAATGATTTGGATTACATGGACGAGAAAAAAGACTTCACTTACAACAGACAGAACTTTTCAGACTATGCAGAGATGGTTGAAGAGTTTCATCAAAAGGGCTTAAAATATGTCATGATTGTGGTAAGAAAATTTCAGAAGTAAGGAGAAGCTGATCAAAGTGATTTGATTGCTAAGTTAAAAGAATTTTTTTTTGTTTGACGAAGTTGAGCAGAATATACACTGGTATATCTGAAATTTTTAAAAAACCCATTGTATTTTGGAAATGCTCAGCACAACTGGCAGCATACAGAGAAATAGAAATAGTTAACAATTCAGATTAATTTCTGACAAGGGGTCTTTTACCTGAAACATTAAATCAGTTTGACTTTCCCTGGTTGCTGCTTGGCCTGCTGAGTATTTCCTGCATTTCTGTTTTAAGGTCCAACACTGATACTTGGAGACACGAGACTGTTGGATTCAGGAGCAAAAAAGATGTACTAATACTTTGTTTAAAGCTAAGGATGCTTTCCTAGGAATGCTAGGAATAGAGCGCACGCACGCACGCACACACACACACACTTTTTATAGTACCTATAAAATGTAGTAAAAAAAAATGCTGCATTCATTTTACCTGCTACATTCACAAGCCTTCCAGGGCCTGCTGCAGTGAAGCATCCCCACAGCATGATGCAGCCGCCACCATGTTTCGCATTAGGGAAGATGTGTTTTTGATGATGTGCAGTGTTTGGCTGATGGCCAGAAATAACAAAATTTTGTTTCATCAGACCATAGAACCTTCTTCCAGCTGACTTCAAGGTCTCCCACAGACCTTCTGGCAAAATGTAGCTAAAATTTCATGCAAGTTTTTTTTTCAACAGTGGCTTTCTCTTTGTTGCTATCTCATAAAGCTGTGACTGGTGAAGCCAGTTGTTGTATGCACAGTCTTTCCGATCTCAGCAACTGAAGGTTGTAACTCCTCCGGAGTTGTCATAGGTCTTTTGTTGTCTTCACTCACTAGTCCCCTTCTTGCATGGTCACTTAAGTTTTTGAAGACCACGTGCTCGAGGTAGATTTACAGCTGTGCCATATTAACCTTAGAATCTATATTCTTGATGATTGACAAAACTCCAAAGGATATTCAGTGACTTTGAAATTTTCTTGTATCCATTTCCTGACTTGTGCTTTTCAATAACCTTTTCGTAGAGTTGCTTGGAGTGTACTTTCGTCTTCATGGTGTAGTTTTTCCCAGGATACTGTCTCACTAGCAAGTTGGAACTTCCAGATCAGGTGTATTTTATTTTAATGAATTAAAACACCTTGATTGCACACAAGTCTCCAAAAACAGATCTCCATTTAAGTAATAATGTACTTATAAAATATTTCTTTATTTTTTAATCTTTTTATTAATTTTCAAATACATAAGCATAATAACAATAGTAGTACAGAGAGATTGGGATTACATTGTTGGTAAACAGTATATACGAGTAAAAGCTATAGATAACACAAATGTACTAAGCTTCCCAAACTCTTAATGTAATTAAACATGGTAAAAAAAAATGACCATTAAAGTATCTTGTCAATGTTGTTCCAAAACAGCGAGAATCTCAGGTGACAAAGCCATAGAAGTTTCCTTTTTCCTGGTTTTAGTACTTTTGGTAGCCATTATAAGATAGATGTGTTTGCAGGCAGATAAAAGACAAAATACCTAACTAAGGTTTAAGAAGGGAGACACATAGTGCAAAGATAGGAAGTATAATGGAGCAAAAGTTCGGAGTGACTAAACAATCGCCATCTTACTGGAAGTCCCTGTTTTTAAAAATAAAGAATAAAATTTTTTTTTAAAATACCGACATGTCAAAAAAAGAAACCCAAATTAGAAAACAAAAAAAAACCTAAACTCAACAAAGCTGGGCTACTTCTAAAGTCAATTGGCTGCACCAGTGATGATGATGATATGGTGTGTCAAGTTAAGCAGGGGGTGAATACTTATGCAATCAATTATTTTGTGTTTTATATCTGTAATTAATTTAGATCACTTTGTTGAGATCTGTTTTCACTTTGACACGAAAGAGTCATTTTCTGTTGATCAGTGTAAAAAAAAAAGACAAGTTAAATCCACTGTGATTCATTGTTGTAAACCAATAAACATGAAAACTTCCAGGGGGGAGCAAATACTTTTTATAGGCACTGCATGTGTATGTATGTATGTGTGTGTGTGTATAGAGATAGCGAGAGAGAGAGATTACTGACAGCATTTCTACTCAAGGATTCTGATGTGATCTACAGCCGTCCCTAATGCTGTCCTTTGCTGCGCCAAGAATTTTTCTGTGGGCTAAGCAGTGGACTGGCCCTCCTACAGCAATGAAATATTTAAAGTGATCTTTTGGCAGCATGGCTTGTCTTTGTGTGAATGTGTGTGACTTCTTTAACAGACAGATTTAGGAAAGCTGGGGTGCAGTGCCGAGATGTGGAGTTCACGGCTACAAGCATGAAGGAAGGAAGGGGGTAGGCCTCAGGACTGTCTGTGGCTGCTCCCTGTTTCAACAAATCTCTCAGACCCTGGAGGCCCTCTTGTCACCTCCTCCTAGATGCTTCTTAACTCTCCCTAGCCCTGAAATTTCTCTTTACTAACAAAGCCAATAGCTAGCAACTTTTTTGAAGCTTAATTTGATATTTGACAATTTTGTTCCATGTCCTTACAGTATTTTTCTTTTCGTTGTAGGATCCTGGCATCAGCAGTGCAGAGACACCAGGGACATACAAGCCATATGATGATGGTGTAAAGAGAGGTGTCTTTATCAAGAATGAAACAGGTCTACCATTAATAGGGCAGGTCAGTACAGCAAAGAAAAGCTTGATTTTTAAATCTGGATTTTTGCATTTGTTCATTATTAATAGCAAGCAACACTATTCTGCCAAATTTTCTTTATATGGAGAAATGAAATAGTGTTTTGGAAAGATGTTGGTTAACTTAAAGTACTATTAATTGTTTTGAATAATGCCTCTTAGAATATAGATCTATTCAAAATTTGATACATCTGTTAGAAAATGTTATTAATTTCACATAGTTGGGGCAGCATAGTAATGTAACAGTTAGCACATCGCTTTACAGCGCCAGCAATCACTGATCGGGTTCAATTCACACCACTACCTATAAGAGGTTGGTACATTCTCCCCTTGGCTGCTTGAGGTCCCTTATGAGTGTTCTGCTTTTCTCCTACTTTCTAAAAATGTACTGTTACATTAGTGAGTTGTGGGCATGCAAAGTTGGTGCCGAACCATGATGGCACTTGCAGACTGCCTAGAACTGATTAAATTTGATTCAAACAAAGGATTTCACTGCATATTTCGGTATACATGTTACAAATAAAGCTAATCTCTGTTGTGTAAGACAGCAATCCCTTCAGTCTGAAAGGATCTGAACTTCCACCAAAGCTCTGGTAATTTTCTAATTCAAATCTCAGGAGTTCCCAACTGTGTTCTAAAGTTTATAGTACATGATTTAGTTGGGGATCAGGTTAAAACTCTGTTTTTACTTAAAAAGAACATTAAATCCAATCAGAATCTGGTTTGTTATCAGCAGCATCTGTCATGAAATTTGTTACCCTATCATCAGCAGTTCAATGCAATATATAATATAGAAGAGAAAAAATATAATAAAAATATATAAGTAAATCAGTTACAGTATATGTAATATTGAATAGATTAAAAATCATGCAAAAACAGAAATATATTTTTAAAAAGTGATATGGTGTTCATGGGTTCATTGTCCATTTAGGAATCGAATGGCAAAGGGGAAGAAGCTGTTCCTGAATCACAGAGTGTGTGCCTTCAGGCTTCTGTACCTCCTACCTGATTGAAACAATGAGAAGAGAGCATGCCCTGGGTGCTGGGGGTCCTTAGTAATGGATGCTGCATTTCTAAGACACCGTTCCTTGAAGACGTCCTGGTTACTTTGTAGGCTAGTACCCAAGATGGAGCCAACTCAATTTACGATCCTTTGCCATTTCTTTCGGTCTTGTGCGGTAGCTTCCCCACCCCCACCCCCCATATCAGACAGTGATGCAGAATGCTCTCCATAGTACACGTTCAGAAGTTGTTGAGTGTTTTTGTTGACATATCAAATCCCTTCAAACTCCTAATGAAGTGTAGTCACTTGCCATCTTCATAGCTGCATGTTATATTGGGACCAGATTAGGTCCTCAGGGATCTTGACGCCCAGGAACTTGAAGCTGCTCACTCTCTCTACTTCTGAACTCTCTATGAAGATTGGTATGTTCTCTTTCGTCTTACCCTTCCTGAAGTCCACAATCAGCTCTTTTGTCTTATTGCTGTTGAGTGCAAGGTTGTTGCTGCGCCACCACTCCACTAGTTGGTATATCTTGCTCCTGTATGCCCTCTCATCTTCATCTGAGATTCTGCCAACAATGGTTGTATCATCAACAAATTTGTAGATGGTATTTGAGCTATGTCTAGCCACACAGTCATGGGTATAGAGAGAGTAGAGCAGTGGGTTAAGCCCACACCCCTGAGGTGCACCAATGTTGATTGTCAGCGAGGAGGAGTTATTATCGCCAGTCTGCACAGATTGTGGTCTTCCGGTTAGGAAGTCAAGGATCTATTTACAAAAGAAGATACAGAGGTCTAGGTTCTGTAACTTATCAATCAGGATTGTGGGAATTATGGTGTTAAGTGCTGAGCTGTAGTCGATGAACAGCACCCTGATATGTGTGTTTGTATTGTCCAGGCGGTCTAAGGCCGTGTGAAGAGCCATTGAGATTGCGTCTGCCATGACCTATTGTGGCAATAAGCGAATTGTAATGGGCCTGGGTCCTTGCTGAGGCAGAGTTTCTGTCTAGTCTTGACCAACCTCTCAGAGCATTTCATCATTGTCGATGGGAGTGCCACAAGGCAATAGTCATTAAGGCAGCTCACATTATTCTTCTTAGGCACTGGTATAATTGTTGCTTTTTTTGAAGCAAATGGGAACTTCCACCCATAGCAGTGAGATGTTGAAAATGCTCTTGAATACTCCCGCCGGTTGGTTGGCACAAGTTTTTAGAGCCTTACAAGGTACTCTATCAGGACCTTCCACCCTGCGAAAGTTCACCCTCTTTAAAGACAGCCTAACATCGACCTCCAAGTCAGATGACAAGGTCACCGGGTGCAACAGGGATCTTAACAGCTGCAGTTATATTCTCCCTTTTAAAGCAAGCAGAGAAGGCATTGAGTTCATCTGCCTGTGAAGCAGATGATCATAAACACAGATTCTGCAGATGTTGTGTATCGCTCATTGGATCCAACCAAGCTGTTTGGCCTTATTTGCTGTTACTGTAATGCCCAACTCTGTGTATTTCTATGCATCATTATAAATAGTAATGAAGTGCAGGCAATGGACTGGGAGAGGCAGATGTAATGTGGACTACTTGTTGAAATTGAAATCTAGAAATCACCTTCCTGGCCTCTCTTGCAGTCTCTACTATCTAGACTCGATTTGAATTCACAGCGCTCACATAGTCTCCAGAAACATTCAAGTTCTTCTGGTCTGCTTTATTTAGGTTTGGCCTGGTTTTACAGCCTTCCCAGATTTTACAAACCCAGAAACCATGGCCTGGTGGTATGAAAACATTAAGGAGTTTCATGATCAAGTGCCATTTGATGGGATATGGATTGTAAGTATATGAAGAAAGCTCAAAATATAAAGTTTAAACACTTTGGAAAGTGAATAAAGTGATATGAAATAGGCATCTTAAATGCTCTCATTCTTTTTGTCATTCAAAATTCCATTATTCAAAATAGTTACATTATTTAAACATGTATAATACAAGCACAGAAATAGTGCTAGGTAACTGATAATGTACAGTCACTTATTGTTTCTAAGTCTGCTAAATTCCATATGCAGAAATGTCATTCTTTTGCTGTTACATGATGCTGTTGTAATGTTGATGCCAATGCCATGGGTCCTTTTCTCTTCACCTGAAGTTCATCTGTGTCTAATTATTTGATCTGGATGCAGAGGCAGAAACTTGCTGCCGCAGTGAAAGTGGTTTTAATGGTGTGGAGGAGTTATGTCTATGAGATAGACTGTTTTAACATTTTTGGAAAAAAAATGTTAAATAAACTGTTTTGCAGGACATGAATGAGCCTTCCAACTTTATTAGTGGAGCAGTTAGTGGTTGTCCAGATAACAATTTAGAAAACCCTCCGTATGTGCCAGGTAAAAGCCAATATTTTAAACTTTCACTTTTAAAGCCATTCCGCACCCTTCCTTGCAGTGAAGTTTGTTTGAGGTATTGCGTGCTTTCTGGTTTAATGCTTTGATTTTTAATTTTCATTGTATTTATGACTTCAGTGTAAATAATTTATTGGGTTTGGATTTGTCTGCTGCAGATGTGAGTGGAGGATATCTAGCATTTCGTACACTGTGTATGTCGGGTAAACAGAATCTCTCATCACATTATAACCTGCACAACCTTTACGGGTTAACTGAGGCTATTGCTTCCCATGAGTGAGTAACAATTAAATCATAAATTAATTAGTTATACTGAATATAGTTTCAGTAATATAAAGTACTCAAGGGTTTTTGAACACAGAAGTCAAAAGAAAATACTTTGAACTTGTTCTGCCCTTTTTAATTGCTTCAGCATACTTTGAGTGTTATTCTTCATGCATTAATTTGCAGATAAATGTTGCATTAAAGCCTAAAGCCTGATCCTGATCTCTGAGTGTGCAAAGGCAGAGTTCTAGCATAACCTGAAAATTGGAACCAGAAGCAGAAATCTTAACTGATATTTTTGTATTTCCCAGTCCAAGGTACCACAATTGTACCACTTATACCTTTGCTTTAGCTCCAAAGGGACAATGTGACCTTCCTAATCTAAATGAATTTATCATTTACATAGACATTTAGATTTAACAGACAGCTGACTATCATCTAAAAACCAGAGCGATTATTTTTCCACAGGCTTCATTTTGATCCACAGTCCTTATCAATCCTTAGACAAGACATAAACTGTCACCCTTTTCAGACTTGTAGTAGAAAATTGTTTGAGCCTGTAGTAATTCTGGAACACCTTTTTTGGTTCCTTCAGCTTCCCCAAATTAGAGAATACCTTAAGTACCAACACAGATACAGCAGTATATGATGTCCTACCTAATTGTTCTTAAATGCTGCTAATACTCTAGGCTGAGTTACTGGATAGAGTTTGTATGCAAGGAGTGTAAAAGCTCAAACTGCATTCGATCTCAGTGAATGGATCTTTTGCAACAACTTTGGCAGAAGGATGCCAACAGCAAAAAGGAATATCAAATATTGCCAATGACTCTTAATAGCACATTCCCCAAGTAACTTGAATAGAGTTGAAGTGAGGAAAAAATAATGTTCTTCATTGGCAGTAGTCAATTTTTGCGAACATTAAGCTATTAATGTGTTCTGTCTTGCATTTAGTGCATTGATCAAAGTGAGAGGAAAACGGCCTTTCGTTATTTCACGGTCCACATTCCCCAGTCATGGTCATTATGCTGGACACTGGACTGGGGATATCTCAAGTAACTGGAATGACATGTACTACACTATCCCAGGTACATAAATTAATGTGGAGTTTGTTAATTGACCTGGAAGGTGAGCTTTTTTTTTCCTTCAAAGGTATTGCCTCATCCATTTCACTTTCATTTATGGAATTTTGTGTACCTGACTGTTGGAATACCTGGATGGTTTGTATCTGAGAATGAAATTTGATTTTTAAACATGATACTCTGCTCACATTCATTTTTGTCAATTTAGATTTTTCTCACTTTGCTTGCACAATTGAGCAGGAAAACAGCATTGACCATGCTACTTACCATCAGGAAGGAAGTACAGGAGCCTTAGTTCCTATATCACTTGGTTCAGGAGCAGTTGTTATCCTTCAGTCATCAGGCTTCTGAACCAGAGAGGATAACTTCACTCACTGAACTGATTCCACACTCTTTGGAATCACTTTCAAAGACTCTACAATTCATGTTCTCAATATTATTTATTAATTGCTGTTGAGCGACTCATTGCAACCCTATGGATAGTGTACTTGTCCATCAGGTTTCCGTGGCAAGATACGGAAGTAGATTGCCAAGCCTTTCTTCTGCATAAATATTGCTACTGTCCAGATTCGAACTCAGGACCATCTGCCTTGAAGTCCAGTTCTGATTCCACTACACCACCTGCCGGCCCGTTTATTACTTATTTATCTATTATTGTTATGCTTTTCTTTTTGTGTTTGCACGGTTTGTCTTTTGCACTTTGATTGCTTATCGGCCTTTGTGTTTCTTTGAACTCTTGCAAGCAAATAAATCTGAGTAGTAAATGGTCTGATGTACAGTACTATGCAGAAGTCTTTGGTACGTATATATAACTAGGGAGCCTAAGACATTTGCACAGTACTGTATTTGTCAATGTGGAGTGGAGAGCAAATTTGTAAATCTGGCAGGAGCAAAGTATGGCATAGGTGGAGCACCGCATGAGGAGTGTAGGACAGGTGGCAGAGGAGGAGTGCCAGGGGCAAGGGTGCAGACACACCCAGCCCTGAGACAGCAGGCAAGGTCATTTGCTTCCAAGCAATCGATTTATTGATCATTATAGAATATTGCTGTAGTGCTTGCCCTGCTCCCTCCCCTCTCCCCTCCCCTTTTCCCAGCCATGATTCCCCTCTCCCTGGCCCCTTCCCACCCTGTCCACAAAAGAGATTCCTATCAGAATCAGGTTGATCATCACTCACATTTATCATGAAATTAGATTTTTTTTTTGCTGCAGCTGTACAGTGCAAAACATAAAATGACTTCAGTACTGGGCAAAAATTTCAGACACCCTAGCTATATATATGTGCCTAAGACTTTTGCACAGTATTGTATATACTTTGAACTGAAATTCCATTATTCCAGCACCTTTACTGGCTGTGGGCATTTGTAGCCAGGCTCTGCCTCAGCTGCTAAAAGCTGGCGACTTGACTTGTCCATTAAAGGAGAACAGGTAATTCTCCCCATTCTACTTCTCTAATACAAATCCCTTTGAAAACATTGCAAGTACACTACCAGTATATATCATGTCACCACGAAGTAAATTCATTTGATACAACCAGTAATTGTTCATAAGTTGTTTGAGATAGTCAAACTATTTTTGTTATTTGTTTTACAACAACACAGTTTAAAAATGAAAAATGGAACGTTGAAACATGAAATGTTTTTTTAAAAACCTGTGTATTTCTTTAGCAATAATGCTGTTTAACATGTATGGAGTTCCACTGGTGGGAGCAGATGTCTGTGGTTTTCGTTGGGGCACCACTGAAGAACTCTGTATACGCTGGACACAACTCGGATCCTTCTACCCTTTCATGCGGAATCATAACGACTGGAAACAGCCGGTTAGTCTTTGAGAGAAGAGTAAACTTCAAAGTGGATAGAAAAGAATCCAATTTTGTTTTTTTACTTTTAAATGTTGAGTATTAAATTGATAGACATCGAACAGCCAACCTGGCTAAAAGTTGCAGAATCTGTGAGTTACTTTTACTTGATAAAACACATTTCTATTACATGTGAAGTCAATGTTTATCACGTTTTCTTTCATTTTGTAGCAAGTTCGGTACAATAATTTCTGGCTCTTGCTCCTTCCTTTCCATTCGGGATAAAGGGTCTCAGCCTGAAACCTCCATGGGTGCTACCTGACTTGCTGAGTTCCTGCAGTATTTTATGTGCGTTGTTCAGGATTTCCAGCACCTGCAGAATCTCTTGTGTTCAGCCAATAACTATTTTTCAATGAAATAAATCAAGTAAATTAATTAAATCAAGTAAATTAATTAACTTGCTAATTGAAATTTAAAAATTTCTCTTCAACATCTGTCACCTTTAAGCAGTTTTTATTATTGACCGCCAACAGTATCCAGGTCACTGTCATTTTCTGAGCTGTTAAGAGTGTCTTTATGCCACAGAAGAGTGGGAAAATGGGATCTGTGTCAGTAGGCAAAAGGTTAGTATGGATGTAGTAAACCAAAAGACCCATTTCTATGCTGAACAATTTTATGACTTTAAAAATACAAGAGATTCTACAGCTGCTGGAAATCCTGAGCAACATCCACAAAATGTTGGAGGAACTCAGTAGGTCAGGTAGCATCTATGGAGGAGAATAAACAGTCGATGTTTTGGGCCAAGACTCTTCATCAGGACTCTGACTATGAATGGATCTATTGGGATCAAATGTTGATGACTTGATTTGGTATTGGGGCTTGAAGCTCATGTCTCATGATTAGACATGTTCTTTCAAAATATCTGTGTGTTCATTTTTGGTATGAATTGATATTTTTGGAGCAGCTGATGCTTAAAGAAAAAGAATTGTGTATATTGTTTTTCAGTCTCAGGAACCATACGTCTTCAGTGAGTCAGCTCAGTCAGCAATGCGGAAAGCTCTCTTCACCAGATACATGCTGCTCCCTTTCCTTTACACACTTTTCCACAAGGCACACACTGCCGGAGAGATGGTTGTTCAACCACTGTCATTTGAGTATGTTTTTTTAATGTGTGTATAATATTTTAACACAATGAAGTTGGAAAATAGGTTGAAACTAAATCTAATGATATTTTGCCTATAGATTTGTTTAAAATGATTCAATCATATTTTAATCCAAATGTGAATGTTTCCATGGGTTAACTCCAAAGCCAAAATTGGACCATCAGGAACCCAGTATGTTCATATTTAATCATAAATATCTGAAGCTTGGTCCTCTTTATTAGTATACAAAGTAAAAAAAATGTTCCTTAATTGATTTTAATAACATTGAAACTACCAGCATTTGCTGAAAATCTGACAAAGCTTTATACATGTTCCAAGTTGAGCTGCACTGTGCAAAAGTTGCAGAAATCACTGACAATTTCACACTTTTCCTGTACTATGTTGAATGACTGGCTGAGTTTCAAATGTCATACTAAGTCATAATTGCCTGTGAAAAGTTGAACATTGTGCATTTACTCAAACTCACTAAGAATATTAAATTGAAAATTATATTATACTGCCATGCAGGATTAAAGCAAATCGTTTGGTGCAGAATCTATGCCAACTATCAAGCACACACCTGCATAAAACTACACTAATCCCAATCTATTCTATTCACGCATCCATCAGCACCATTCACTTACACACTAGGGGCAATTTACAGTGGACAGTTAATCTACTAACTTTTTTTAAAAAATATATTTTTATTGAAGGAATGACACAATACAGAATACATAATGAATTACATTTTCCTCTAATTTGCTTTTATATCTTATCCCTAAACAAACCTTCACTCACCCTCCCTCCCCGAACATACCATGGCAGCTGTTGTATTTACAATACAACAATTCACAAATACAAGTACGGACATTTCACAGCCATATCCCCACACTACTTCAAGACGAAGGCCCACATACATCCACAACATGTCAGATGATCCAGAATATACTCATATTACAATTCATCAGCCACCCTGTGAGGTAAACCATATGCGTGTTAAAAGAGAGGCAACTTCCCAAGTACAATCAAATGCCCTCAACTAGTAGGTAATTCCTTAAGACTCCCAAAATATGACAAGAAAGGTCCCCATTTCGAATAGAACTTTTTCACAGACCCCCTCAAAGTGAATTTAATTTTTTCTAATTTCAGAAAAAACATTACATCCTCTAACCAAGCAGCAGCAGATGGGGAAGTGGCAAATTTCCAGACCAGCGAGATTCTCCTACGGGTCAAAAGCGATGTAATTGCAACGATATCCGACTGGTTTGCATTTAAACCCAAAGCATCACCCCCCACACCAAATACAGCTATAAGCGGCAAGGTCTCAGTGTCACCCCCAAAACCTCACTGATAATTTTAAAAACCAGTGCCCAATAGCCATCAAGCCGAGGGCAAGACCAAAATGCATGCACTAAACCAGCCGGAGAGAAGGAACACCTCTCACAGCCAGCGTCTGTCCCAGGATTATCTGTCAGCAAGCCTGGCTTTACTTAAATGTACCCTGTGTAAAACTTTAAATTGTATGAGCCCCAGTCTAGCACATGATGATGAGGAATTAACTTTATTTAATGCTTTTGTCCAATAGCCAGATCCATACCAAGGTCATCCTCCCACCTAGTCTTGCTAGGGGCAATTTACAGTGGACAGTTAATCTACTAACTTTTGCAAGTCTTTGGCTTGTCAGAGGCAACAGGAACACTCAGAGAAAATGCTCTTAATCACAGAGAGCAAGTGCATACCCCACAGACACCAGGAAACAGAATTTAACCCAGATCACAAGTCAAAGCAGCAACTCAACTAGCTGTGCAATAGTTCTGCACCAAATGTTAAATACAAGTTGTGTTTTTTTTTAATTTCAACTGCCATTTTAATATTGTTTCAGAATCCAAGCTTTATTTTGTTTTCTGTAAAGTATTTAAAAAGCTTAGTTATAAGTTATTTTTGATGTATATTTCAGAATTGTTTGGTCTTATTATCTACCCTGAATCACTGTTATTAAACTGCATGGCTTTCCGTCTGAATCAGAAAACCAGAAGTTACAATGTAATGTACAGTAACAGGGGAAGTTGTGGTTCTAGTTGACTTAAGCTTTGAATTCAGTAAAGGGGAAGCAGAATCCCTATGATAATGCGAGGACCGGATGTGCATACAGTCATTGCCCTTGCTATAAAGTGGTCTAATTACTTGCTGTCAAGTTCTACAGGTAGCTCTATTTTTGTAGGATTTCCCATTCAAAGGTGTTAGTATTTCCTTATCAGGCTGTGATGTAACCAGTCAATATACTCTCCACCACTCATCTATAGAAGTTTGTTGAAGTTTTAGATGTCATGCCAAATTGACGCAAACTCCAAAGGAAGTAGGGGCACTGCTGTGCTTTTTTTCATGATTGCATGAAAACCGGTACAGGGTTGTCGTGAAGGGAGATTTTAATTTCCCCAATATTGATTGGCATCTCCGTAGAGCAAAGGGTTTAGATAGGGTGGAGTTCGTTAGGTGTGTTCAGAAGGTTTTCTGACACAATATGTAGATAAGCCTACAAAAGGAGAGGCTGTACTTGATCTGGTTTTGGGAAATGAACCTAGTCATGTGTCAGGTCTGTCAGTGGGAGAGCATTTTGGCATTTTGGAGATAGTGATCACAATTCTATCTCCTTTACCATAGCATTGGGGAGGGATAAGACAAGTTAGGAAAATATTTACTTGGAGTAAGAGGAAATATGAAGCTATCAGGCAGGAACTTGGAAAAGCAGATGAGCAGATGATAAATTGAGAGCAGATGTTCTCAGGGAAATATATGGCAGAAATATAGCAAGTGTTCAGGGGATATTTGTGTGGTGTTCTGCATAGGTACGTTCCACTGAGGTAGGGTACAGCAACTGTGGTGAACAAAGGCTGTTGAAAATCTAGTCAAGAAGAAAAGAAAAGTTTATGAAAGGTTCATAAAATGTAGGTAAGAATAAAGATCTGGGAAATTATAAGGCTAGCAGGAAGGAGTTTAAGAATGAAATTAGGAGAGCCAGAAGGGGCCATGAGAAGGTCTTGACGAGTAGGATTAAGGAAAACCCCAAGGCATTCTACAAGTATGTGAAGAGCAAGAGGATAAGATGTGAGAGAATAGGACCAATTAAGTGTGAAAGTGGAAATGTATGTATGGAGGAGATAGCAGAGGTACTTAATGAATACGTCGCTTCAGTATTCGCTACGGAAAAGGACCTTGGCGAATGTAGGGATGATTTACAGCAGACTGAAATGTTCGGGCATATAGGCATAAAGAGGATGTGCTGGAGCTTTTGGAAAGCATCAAGTTGGATAAGTCACCAGGACCGGATGACATATACCCCAGGCTACTTTGGGAGCCAAGGGAGGAGATTGCTAAGCCTCTTGCAATGATCTTTGCATTATCTATGGGGAGGGGAAAGGTTCCGGAGGATTGCCGGTTCCAGGTGTTGTTCCCTTATTCAAGAAAGGGAGTCAAGATAGTCCAGGAAATTATAGACCAGTGAGTTTTACTTAAGTGGTTGGTAAGTTGATGGAAAAGATCCTGAGAGGCAGGATTTATGAACATTTGGAGAGGCATAATATGATTAGGAATAGTCCGCATGGCTTTGTCAAAGGCAGGTCGTGCCTTATGAGCCTGATTGATTTTTTTTTGAGGACATGACTAAACGTATTGCTGAAGGTAGAGTAGTAGATGTAGTGTATATGGATTTCAGCAGGGCATTTGATAAGGTACCCCATGCAAGGCTTATTGAGAAAGTAAGGTGGCATGGGATCCAAGGGGACCTTGCTTTGTGGATCTATAATTAGCTTGCCTACAGAAGGCAAAGAGTGGTTATATTCTGCATGGAGGTCAGTGATCAGTGGTGTGCCTCAGGAATCTTTTCTGGGACCCCCTACTCTTCATGATTTTTGTAAATGACCTGGATGAGGAAATGGAGGGATGGGTTACTACATTTGCTTATGACACAAAGCTTGGGGGTATTGTGGATAGTGTGGAGGGCTGTCAGAGGTTACAGTGGGACATTGATAGGATGCAAAACTGGGCTAAGAAGTGGTAGATGGAGTTCAACCCAGATTAGTGTGAAGTGGTTCATTTTGGTAGGTCAAATATGATGACAGAATATAGTATTAATGGTAAGACTCTTGGCAGTGTGGAGGATCAGAGGGATCTTGGGGTCCAAGTCCATAGAACACTCAAAGCTACTGCGCAGGTTGACTATGTGGTTAAGAAGGCGTACAGTGTATTGGCTTTCGTCAAGAGCAGAGAGGTAATATTACAGCTATATAGGACCCTGGTCAGATCCCACTTGGAGTACTGTGCTCAGTTCTGGTCACCGCACTACAAGGAGGTTGTGGAAACTATATAACTATTGTGGAAACTTGTGGAAATCATTGCTGATTTGGTTTGCCCAGATTAAAACCTCCAATGATTATCATGTCACCCTCGTTGCATATTCCTCTTAATATCCTTCTTTTCAATGTGCACCTCTTTATCGTTACCCCTTGGGTGCCTATAGGTAGTTTCATGAACTTTTTTTCTTTGCCTCTGTCGTATCTTAATTCCACCCAAACCAATCATGCTTTTTGTTTTTTTTTCAGTTGCAAGTTCCTTCCTTTCCACTGGCTTTGTATCATTTTCAATATCAATGCTATCACATCTCCCTTTTACATTCCACTAATTTCTTCTAAATAATGTCAGATATTTAATTCTCTTACTTGGTTATCATCCAAAGTATCTTTACTGGTTCTCCACTAAGTACAGTGCACTTGGCATTTGCTTAACATGCCACAGTGTGACAACTGTCCGTGAGAATTCAGTAGTTGAACACTGAAATGTTTGAAGCACCAATTGGTAAGGCTGCATCGAAAAATTATATATATACATTTGACTTAAAATTCACAGTTGAAAGCTTTTTAAAAATCCATCTGAGTACATTTGAATAAAAACTACTTTGTCTTGTATGTATAAACTCTGCTTTGTCTTGGCTTTAGATTCCCTCAAGATCCAAACACATTAAGTATTGATCAGCAGTTCATGTGGGGAGATGCACTTCTTATCACTCCAGTACTGAAGCCCATGACATTTGAGGTGTCTGGCTATTTTCCCCCAACCACATGGTACAGTCTAAATGACGTAAGTTTTGTAAGGTTGTCCATTTTTAATGTGATCTTAGAAAGTTACATTTTCTCATATTCACTGCTTCTATATTAATAACGCTGTTCATTTGAGGTTGTGTGTTCAGCAAGTTTTTCTTTAGACTGATATGTTGAATTCTCAGAAAGTCCATAAAAAAGGCTTTATTTTTGACTTTGGGGCAAAAAATACAATGCAGGTGTAGTATCTTGTTCTGAGAGTTTTTCATTATGCCCAAGCGAACAAACAAGTATCCACTTTCTGTTGGAAATCATGAGAAAGGTCACCTGAAGTATGATGGCCCCAACAACATCCCTATACTTGCATCTCTTTCTTGATCTAAACACACTTGCAACATCTTACAAGTCTATCTTGCAGAGGAAATCTTGCAGTATCTCTCATAGCAAGACATCAAAGCTGTCCTGTGCTTAAAGCATGCAATGTTTCTAAATATTTCAGACTTCCAAAAATAAAAAGACCCAAAATCCTGAAATGCTTCAAAACAATCTAGTATTTTCAAGAATTCTCACAGCTGTTTCCCTCCAATGGAACAAGTGGAGACACAACCCTTCAGCTATCTCCATCTCGGTGCATATTCGTGTATGTTCTACACCAAAGGTCATTGAGAATTACTGCAATTTTCTGTTCTCCAACATTAGAGTATTGAAATAACAATCAACAACTGATCTCAGCTTCAGGAATTTTGCATTTGCATGCATGCAAACCCTATTATTGTTGACAGTTATGTGGAGAAAATGTTAATCATTTTTTGACAGTTTCTTACATGTAGGTTTGTAATTTAATTTTTGATATTTGACTATATTTAAACTTGTACTTTATTAAATACAGGAGTGGAACCCCTGTAGCTCATCCACTTCAAGGTTTGATGTGCATTTGGAGATGCCCTTCGGCATACCGCTGTTATAACGTGTGGTTATTTGAGTTACTGTCACCTTCCTGTCAGTTTGAATCAGTCTGGCCATTCTCCTCTAACTCTTTCATTAACAAGGTGTTTTTATGCACAGAACCGCCCGCTCTCTGGTTTTCACATCATTCTCTGTAAACTCGAGAGACTTGTGCATGAAAATCCCAGAGAATTAGCAGTTTAGAAAATTTTCAGTTCACTCCATTAGTACCATGATCAAAGTCACCATGATCAAAGTCACTTAGATCACATTTCTTCCCCATTCTGATGTTTGGTCTAAACAACAACTGAACCTCCTGATCATGTCTGCGTGATCTTATGCATTGAGTTGCTACCTCATTATTGGCTAATTAGATGTTTATTTTAATGAGCAGGTGTGCAGGCATACCTAATAATGTGGCCACTGAGTGTAAGTGCATGCTGCTCTGAATTTGTCATCATTTCAGTATCTCTTGCTTTTTAGGGAGCTGCAATTCATAGTAAGGGTCAGTATGTTTTACTTGAGGCACCTTTGGATACAATAAATGTTCATCTGCGAGGAGGCAGCATTCTTCCTATACAGGTAAGTGGATACATAAGCTTTAAAATGGGGAGCAAACATAGATTAGTTAAGAAAAGTCGGCATAGATTTAAGGAGCTTGAGAAATCTAAGCAGGAGTAGGCCACTTGTTCCTTATTGTTTAGTTATAGCTCACTACACCTTAAATATACCCAAATCCCTTCATTAGCTTGGTATCCAAATATCAATTTATCTATACTTTGAATCTACTTAATGACTAAGCCTCCACAGATCTTAGTGAGAGAACATTCCCAAGATTTGCATTCACCTGAATGAAGAAATTTCTCATCTCGGTCTTTAAGTGTCAGACCCATTATTCTGAGATAGTAGCCCCATGTTTTGGGCTTCCTCAGCCAAGAGGAAACTACATGTCAAACAGCTTGAAAAGTGTATGCTTCAATTGTACCACTGCTACTAAATTAATGTGACAACGCAGGGCTAGCATAAATCACTTGTAGGGCAATGCAAATAATTCAGAAACTTGTTTGTTGCGCCTTTCTTGTGCTCCCTAGTATATCCTTATTTGGTTAAACAGCTAAACACAATGTGCAAGGTCTGATATTACCAGGACTCAAATATATCTCTAGTAAAACTTAATTATTTTTTCATTCTAATTCTTTTCCAATAAGGAGCAGAAAAGACTTTGATTTGATCGAAATCAACAGTGGCTTACAAATGGCTTTAATATATTTATTCCACTTGATGATAGGTAATAGAAACTGTTAATTTCAAGTGAAGCAGAGGCATTCTGAAGTATTTTTAGGGCGCTTCATTAGTGCATGCAGTGATGCCTATCAATGGTAATCTCATTTGGTTTGTATTCCTCTGCACTGTGTTCCCAACCTGAGGTCCGTGGACCCCTTGGTTAATAGGGTCCATGACACAAAAAAGGTTGGTATCCTCTGTTGTACACCTATCCAAGTACCTGTCCAAATGCCTTTTAAGTGGCATTACTAACACTATAGCAATATGTTTAAGATAACCACCACCTTCTATGTGGAAAAGCTTGCCCCTCCAACCTCCTTGATATATCTCTCTTCACACCTTATAACCGTTCCCTCAGTTTCTAGACTCCCCTGACCTGACTCCATTACAACCATACCCCTCATAATTATTAAAAATTCCCAAGCTCTTCCTCTTCTTTCACTGAAAGTAAACCTAGCTTATCCATCTCATAACCATGGCCAATATGTTCCAGACAACATCTTGGTGAATCCCTACTGCACTTTCTGTGTAGCTACCACATCCTCCTCTTGGTGTGGCAACCAGAACTGTACACAGTACTCCAAGTGTGATTAACCAGTATTTTGTATAGCTGCACCATGATGTCCCAACTCTAATTCTCAGTGACCTGGTCCATGAAGGCAAGCATGCCAAATCTTCTTTTCTCTTCTCTGTCCACCTATGTCACTATCTTCAGGGATCAGTGGACATGTGCCACTAATCTTCCCACATCAGTGCTCCTAAGGTCTCGTCCATGTATTCTATACATCCTAAAAGAAAGTGACTTTCCAAGGTACTTTTCCTCACACTTCTCTGGATTCCATCTCTCCAATTTGTTCACTGAAATTATTTTTCTAGCAGCAAAGGTAAGAATGATAGATTTCCCAATATTCATGTAGATCGTAAAGAACGTTCTGGATTTTTTAAATATTCTGTGCAAATCAAGACCCCAAGTCAAAGCAGATATGAAAATGTTATTTGTTGAATTCAATTCTTCTGGTAAGACTTCGCCAGCCACATGCCTGAAGTGCATTAATGTCAATGTACTGTGTAATTCTGCATTGGTGATTAGGAAAGCACCTTGAGCAATTAGACCATTCTTTTTGAATGTTTTTTTTCTTTGTAACTTGTCCATTACAATTGGCTGATTAAGAAAAATCCGCAGTCAGGTAATTGCTTTCCACACTTCAGTTTCTCACTTGAAAATATTAAAGCAAAATAATCTGTATTTTCCACATTTAACAGAACATTTCATGATCCTGATGTTATGTATCTGGATTCTGTATTCTTGTCATCAAAATAATAATGTTGGTTAAAGAACTTCAGAAATTAACGAACTTAGTTGTAGTTCTTTCCAAGTAATAACTGCATTTGAATAACTTCAATCAGGAACCCAGCACTACAACTGCTGCCTCTCGTGAGAACTCATTTGGTTTGATTGTAGCACTGTCTGATCACGGAACTGCAAGAGGAGAACTCTTCTGGGATGACGGTGACAGCCTACTGACTTATGAAAATGGTGACTACACTGAAATTATTTTCCTAGTAGCAAAGGTAAGAATGATAGATTTCCCGATATTCATGTAGATTGTTAAGAACAATCTTTCCTGATTTTTAACTGCAAGCTTCATGTATCAAAAAGTTGCCGCTTGCTTCATTCAGATACATCTCTGAAGAAAAGCAAAACTGAGTTGCAGCTACTAACTCATAAAGACATTGATTGAACCTGCCCAACAGCCCGTAACCACCAGTGTTTCATCAGAAAGCAACATCAGCAGCAGTCAGGGAAACCCACAACCAGCTCCTCAGGAAGGATAGGATGGAGGTGCGAAGAGATGATGCCACAAATTAAAAACGTTAGCAATGATGAAGGAATAAACATAAGGCATAAATTAAGTAATGGGTGGAAGGGCAACTACGTTGTTAACATGAAAAATAATTCATCCAAACAACGCTAGAGGTAACTCCCTACTAGAAATCCATAACGCCACATCCACTGAAGTTCCTTCATGAATTTGACAAAACAAATAGTGAAGCTCGAGTGGTGAATATGGATTGAGTAAGGCGTTCGAAAAGGTTCCACATATTTCAATGGGACACTTAAGAGAGTCTTAAATAGACACAAGAATGAAAGAAAAATTGGAGGGCCATGTGGAAGAGAAGGATTAGATTATCTTGGAGTAGGTTAAAAGTTCAGCACAACATTGTAGGCCAAAGGACCTGTACTGTGCTAGACCCTTAACAGATAGTTGTTATTTTAAGAGTACTTGGACGGGCACCAGAAGAGGCATAATACCCAGAGTTAAAGATGAAGTGCTCAAAGAGGAATTTGGTTGAGTAGTTCTTATTTTGCTAAATTGTTGATCCTTATCTTGGTCAACTAACTTAGGTAAATAGCTAATTACTAATAAATTCAAACCACTTACAACTTTGTTGTGTCAATGTAAATATTCACATAAATTGTGTTGACCCTGGGCCAATAATTCCTGAATTCTATTGTTCTTTTAGAAAAATAAACAAAAAACACGGGATAAGATGTTAATATGCCTCGTGCCAATGCTGTCATGAGCACTTGCTCAAGACTGCTTTGATTTTGGGAGTGTCAAATGGTTGACACACGGGGGGGGGTTTCAAGTGGGAACCCTCCTTCCTCAATGTTTCATCCATTAGTCCATTATATCTCCGGAGGGCTGGACGATAATTTCTGGCATCCCAGAGTCACCCCACCCCCATTGTGTCTTCCCACTCTCGAGATTATCTTGGAGCCCAGGCAAGATCTTTTCACTCGATCCAAAGCCAGTGACTGCTTCTTTCCGCAGCCTCTGATGCGGCGCTGATGGTTCACAGTAGAGACTGACTATGGATCCCTAGCTCCTTCAGCGATTTGATGGTGGATGTGGCTACAAGTCCCCTACAACCCACTCCCACAGGACAAACTTTGGTTTTCCAGTCAAGTCCAGTGAGCTTCAGTAGCTAGATCTACATAGCATAGCCTCTTATGCTCATTTGCTTCTGCCACTGAATCCTCCCTTGGGACTGTGAGTTCCATGATGTAGGCGATCTGTAATGAGTTGGACAAGAGAACCAAGCCTGGCCTGTGGTTGGTGATAGCAGTTTCCGGTGGAAAGGCGAGCTGTTTATTGACATCCACCAGCATGTTTCAGTCACCAACTATGTTCATCTGTCCTGTTTTTGGCTTAGGAGGATTAGTTGTTTTTTTCCCTCCAAAACGAATGAAAGCTGTTGGTGTCAGAGCATTAGTCTTTCTGGGAAGAAAGGAATGGGTTGCTATCCTCTTGGTCTCGATTGCCACTGCCAGACTCAAGACCTGGTTGTGATGCATGTATCTGCCTTATGTGAGGCTGGTTCTATAGCTTGCCGGGATATGCTTGAGGGTTGCCAGAATCGGGCACAGGGTACATGTTGAGTCCTCACTGAACAACTGGTGGAGGTTTTTTTTTGTGGGCAAAGCACATCATATGTAGTTCTAATGAGAAAGCCAAGTCTGTTTGCTTCCATCTCCCATACGTCCTTCCAGCTGATTTTCCTCGTCTCAGTGCTTTCCCATCACATCCATTGCTCCTGCTTAGCCAGGGAGACGGCCTTTACAGTTCTGTCTGACTCTTTTCACCGTACTTCCTCAACAAATATCTTCCTTCAACCTGGAGCTGTGGCCTTGTGCCAGCTGGATCCACTTACTGCCAGACCAGAGCTGCCCCTCCCCTGTTGGACTTGGACTTGCCCCACAGTGTCTCTATGCTGAAAGGCTGCTGTTGCTTGCTGCACTGCATCAGCAGGGTTCCATTTCACCCAGTTGATAAGGTCCATACAGCGATACTGATGGTCTTGTTAAGAGAGTCTCTAAGTGTCTTTTGTAGATGCATCTTAGATCACTTGAATTCCTCTGTAAAGCCAGTGAAAGGTAGTTCAAGGACTCCTTTACCATCGAAACTGATGTTACCGATGACACCTTGCACTTCTTCACGGTTGTTAGTCGGATCTCGTAGACAATGACTGGCCATACCACCTGGGGTAAGAGTCCAAACTGTAAGCACCAAAGCTTCAGTTTTCCTGGCACGTGGTCTTTTCAGTGTTATCCAGGCCGCTGGCAATATGTTACTTTAGTTGCTACACCTTCTCTTTGTCCATGAGGCTGGCGTTGTACCATCTACCCAAGCTTTTGGCAGGTTATTCAGACACTGTTTGAATTAGGTCATCGCCAACGAAGAACTTTATGTCTTTCAGCATTCCCTTGACAATGGAGATGATTTGTAACTTGCTGGGTTTGATTTTCATTCTGATATGCTTGGATGTTTTCCTGCAGCTTTCCAAGTAGTCACTTGGTGCACATTGCAGTAGTGGTCAGTGTTGTTATATCATCCATGTATGCCCCAATAGGGGGAAGATGAAGTCTAGCATTTGTTCTTTCACCACCTACCATCATCTTGAAGCCGTGATAATGACCTCCGTAGCCATTGTGAAGGCCAGGGGTGATATAGTGCAACCTGCCATAATGCCTTCTTCCAGTCTCTGCCATGTTTTGATTAAAGTCTGCTGTTTTGAAGCACAATTGCAGGTCTTGAAAGTACAATCTTGCCAGCGTTGTGTGGGCATTGGGAAGAGCTCAAATGCTTCCCAGAGAAGTGTATGGGGAATTGAGCTGGATGCATTGGCGAGGTCCAGGAGGATCACATAGACACTTATTTTGTCCTTCCGAGCTGCTTGGATCGGATGCCATATCATACTTGTATGTTCCAAACACCTGGAAAACCCTGTAATTCCTGCTTTCTGTACAGATGTATCAATGTACTTGTTTCTTTCCGGCTAGCTGGCTAGCCTCTGTGCTATTATAGTGAAGAAGATTTTCCCCTCGACATTCAGAAGGCAGATTGGTCAAAACTGACAGTCATTTTCTGCATCCTTTTCTTTTGGAATCAGCGCACCACCAGCCCTTCACTACACTTTGGGTATTATTTGCTTCTGCCACACTACCCTCATGAGCCTCCAGTGAAACCACAAGATGTCTGGTACATTCTTATAAAGCCTTTATGGTTTTCCCATTTATACCATATTCACCCAAACTACTACTCCCACTTACAGCAACAAAATATGGGATCTCCAGTTGGTCCAATAGTTTATCTTTCATCTCCTTTACCCAGGCATGGGAGTCTTCCTTACAGCAGTTGATCTCCAGAGTTCTCAAGGCTCTACCTCTAAAGCTATTCATTATTATTATTCTTCCTTATCATTTCTGCACTGTTATCCTTTGACTCTATTGGTTCTAATTTATTGGGCTAACCTGTGCCCACTTTTCATTGACTCTTGCCCAAAACGACAGGTCGCATTACCTCACTGCTCTTTTCTCAAATAAGGAAATGCCTCTGATGTCATTTTTTTTCCCTCTCTTAATCAGGCTATTTCAAACCAATTATGTCCAGTCCAGATAAGAAACTGGCCTTTTTTTCAGTTCACGCACACAGAGCTGCTTATGAACTTCCTTTGATTCTTCTACTTTATCAAAGAGCATCACATTTATAGTTTCTTAGTTGGAAATTATCTCTGATTCAGCAGATTATTGGTAGATAATTTGTTCTGTCCTCTTTCAATTACTTCAGTCAACAAAATTGTTAATTCTGAAAACCAGGTCACAAGGTGTTAGTCACAAGAACAGTCTTGCAAAATGAGAGCTTTCATTTCACTCTTAATGTGTCTACGTAATGACTTCACATTTAATGTGCCTATTCGTCCACTGTGCTTGACTTGTTTCAACTAGCTGTTTGCTGATTTTTTTTTTAATTTCTCAGGCCAAACAAAGTAAACAGGAAATGAATATAGATCAGTTTTTTTCTAATTTGACATTAAATTTTACAAGGTGGCATGGTCCTAATTTGGAATCAAATAAATATTTTAAGCTGGAAATGCAAGGATCTTAATTTGCAGGAAAACAGAACAAAAACAACAAACTGTTGGAGGGACTCAATGGCATTCCTGAGGAGAATGAATTTGTCGATGTTTCGGGTTGTGGCCCTAAGTCAGGGCTGAGAGTGTAGAAGGAAGATAACTGATATAAAGGAGAGAGGGCAGTGAGAAAGAGCTTCACAAAAGAAAATTTCAAAGTCAACATTAACTTTTTTTTCCTCTTCGTAGGGGCCTTTGAGTATCTCCTAGCATTTTCTGTTTTTATTTCAGGTTTCCAGAATCTGCAGTTCTGTTTTACTTTGAGTGTCTTCTGACTGTGTTATTTTAGAAAATCAATTCTTTTTGGATACTTTAATGGAGAGCTTTGAGAGATCATGTTTGGATTTATTACATTGACAGAATTTTGAATTTAGTGTTGTTTTGTAGATAACGTATTATGTGATTTACCTGTTTCTATTAGATTACATTGTTCCCAATTCGGTTGTGAAATGGGCATATGCCAGGAACACATTTAATTATTCATGATGTTTTCATTAGCTCTATTTTCTACCCCCAGAACGTGCTGTTCAGTGAGATAATCCATTTGAGCAATCAGATTAATGATCTGATATTAAGCAATATATTTGTGCTTGGAGTTCCATTTGCCCCAAAGAAAGTTTCAGTGAATGGACTCTGGATCTCAGACTTCAACTACAAAGAAGACACAAAGGTGAGACCAAGGAATTTGTCTAGATAGCATTTAAATGATCATTTTGAACATACATGCAATTAACTTTGATACTTAAACATTGTATGGATATTTTTGATTCTGCTAAAACTGTTTTCTTCTTGCTGAGGCATGATACTAAGGATCTTATAGTCTAATGCCCTTGTTCGCACTTTTCCAAACCTGTGTCAATGGTGAATTATTGATGGACATTTTGCTAATGGGTCATCACTACTGAGGGATTTTAATCTACATAGACAGGGGAAATCGAGGCTAATTTAACCCAATTGATGAGGAATTTACTGTGCTTCTGGGGTAGCTTCATAGAGCAGCACATTCTGGAGCTAACCAGAGTGTAAGCTAGTATCGTGCATTGAAATAGGATTAATTAATAACCTCAAAATGAAGGCAACCCTCAGTAGCAGTGATCATATAATTGAAGTTTAGCAGAGGGAAGCAATGGTCCAAATTTAGTGGTTTCAATTCTAATAAGGTCAGTTATGTGACCATGAAAGCAGGGTCAGCTAAAGTGAACTGTAAAATTTGATGAAAGCAAAGATAAGATTAGCTTTATTTGACACATGTTCATCAAAACATACAGTGAAATGTGTCACCTGTGTCAAATCAGCAAGTATTGTGCTGGGGTAGCCCGCAAGTGTTGTTCCATAACATATCCACAATGTACTAGTCCTAATCTTTCAACTTCAGAATGTGGGAGGAAACCTAAGCAATCCCGGGAGCATGTACAAGCTCCATAAAGGCAGCGACAGGAATTGAACCCTGATTAATGGTTGCTGGCACTATAAAGTGAATCCAGTAACTGCTGTGCTACCACACCTTGTACTGTACCATGCTAATGTTTAAGAATCACCTTAAGGGAATCTTTTCATGTTACCAGAATAGATGCAAAAGAAAACTTCCAAAATGACTTTCCACCATCAGTGGTTAACAAAAGTTGGTTTCAAATCTAAGTACAAATCATGTAACTGCAACAATGGTAGGTGGCAAGTCAGATGACTGAACGAGATATATAAAGCAGCTGAGAGTGATTGGAAGATTAATAAAGAAGAGAAAAGTTGAGTATGAGGGGGAAAAAAACTCTCTAGAATCTAATGTAAAAGCAGGTGATAAAATTTCTACAAATATTTCAAAAAGGAACGTGGTAATACGCAGCATTGGTCTTGTGGAAATTTAGTCAGGGGAATCAGTAATGGAAAATAAGAAGATGGCAGATGAATTCAACATTTCTTTTGGGCAATTTGCCCTTCTACAGGATATAAGCAACATTCCCAGAAATGATTGTAAATTAAGAATTGAGAGAAATATTAGGATCACCAGGGAAATGTGTAACTGAGCAAATTGTTGGAGCTATGGGCTGTCAAGTTTTTTAGTCCAGATGGAGTTCATCTTAAGGTCATAAAAGAAATAGCTAATGAGATAATTAATGAGTTTTATTTTTTCAAAATTCCCAAAATTCGGAGGAGGTTCCTTTGGATTTGAAATCCTTATTCAAAGAGAGAGGAAGATAAAATGTGGGAAGCAAGCTGAGATAGACATTGCACGTGTAATTCATTTAGTTGAACTACCATTGGGATTTGAAGTCAGTTTTACAATGAATGGTATCAAGAATTTTCATAGATTTTTCTTACAAGATTGCTTTGATTCTCTCATTCATTTCATCCGTCTGCTTTAATTTTCTTTCAGGAGCTGATTTTGCAGAGTCTTGCTATTCCATTAGGAAAGCAGTTTACAATTAAGTGGTTCTGAAGAAAGAAAAGCAAACAGACCAAAATAAAAATTTCTGCAACAAAATAGATGGTTGTAAATTGTTGGCTGAAAGTTAGAGATGTTTGATTGGATTCTGATTAATAGTCTGATATAAATTGTTACACATCAATTTAAAAAGAATAAATGAAAAATTTATATCTTATACTTGAACAAAATTTTGATTGAATCTGTTATGTAAGCATTTTTTGAGAAGGAGTGGAAGGGTATTGACTGTGTGGGATCTCTGGTAGACCTTCAAGAGTCTCACTGTATCATCTAAATTACTGCTGCAAATATTTGCACTTTTACCTGTTACATAATGTAACTTAACCCACTCAGTGAAGAATTTCTAAATTAAAAATGAAACTGTCAGTAGAGTTGTCCTGTGATTTATTTTGTACTTAGCAAGGTTATGATCTAACCGATTACTGCCAAATATTGATCTGTTTTTCTATACCTCAAAATGTTACTGGATGCGTCATGCATATTCTACACTATTGCTCCATTTAATTGGCCCTATTTTGTTGAGGGCAGAGAGTGTGTTACTGTGTAGCAAATCATGTTACTTCATTTTATAACAGCACAAAATAAGTGCTGTTTTTGGCAATTTTTAAAGGTGTGTTCCTTTTCAACAATTGAATTTTTAAACATTTTGTTTAATCTGGGGAATTGTTTTTGATTGTGTACCAATGAAGTGCTCTTCAAACTAATTGATGTGATAAACTTAAGATAGTTTTGAGAGTCAGAATGACTCTGTTATTTACTTAATTCCATCACTCCTACTGGGTCATAGGCCACCAACAGCAGCATTCTGTCCAAGGGATGAGGACTTCGGAGCTTCTGTTGGTATTTCTGTAGCACAGGGTTTTTATGATGGGTTTTGCTAGCCCCATGTCCAAACCCCCTTATTTTACAGCTGGTCTTGGGGCCATCCAAGGTCGTCTGAATGAAGTGCCATATAAATCTTGTTTGAAAAGTAAAGCATAGGTTGTAATAGAGTAATTGTTCAGTAAAACCAAGACATAAGAGAAGTAGGCCATTCAGCCCCTCATGCTAATCATACCATTCAATAAAATGTGAGGTATAACTTCAGCTTTTCTACATGGATGATTTCCCTCTAGCTATAGTCTGGCTGCTGGAAGCTCACGCCATTTTGCACTACGTCTTTACAGATGTCTTTGTTCTCAGATAACCACCTAGGGTCAGTTCTGAGAAACAATGATTAAAGGCAATGTGGTATCCTCTTGAAGGAGGATATGCCATTCTGAACCTGAACACCAAGCAATTTCTCAGGACTGGGTAGACCACGGTGAATGACACTATTGTTTTCAATTCCAGACTTGGTGTTGAACCAACTGAAAACTACTGGTAAATGAACTACAGATGTTTTCTGCTTGTTCTCTTTAATTCTTTTCCTTGGATTCAGCTCTCCAGAAATCTGATCAGGCCTCTGCGTAAGCCAAGGGGTATGTCTCTTCCACAGAAGAGTAAAGCATTCCCACATGGTGTATTTCTGCCCCTGTGGGAGAGCAATTTGCTTGCTGGTAACATCTCACTGCTCATGAAGGACAGAGAGCAGTTCACTGGTGATGTATTCCTGTTCTTTTCCAGCGTCAGCCAAATTCCAGGTGCAAAGAGATCTGTAGATCACACTTGTGTAGGAGCAATGAGGCTTTGTATAGTGTTGTCTGCTGTTTCACAATTGTCATGGAATCAGGAACACAGTTTGGTGGACTGCTACAAGGATATCGCTGGGACTTAAGGACCTCATTTACAGGGCAAGGTTGAATAGATTAGAACTTTATTCCCCCGAAGTATGGGAAAATGAGGGAGATCTTAGGTATACAAAATTATGAGGGATATAGATAACGTAGGCTTTTTCCTCTGAGGTTGAGTGAAACTAGAACTAAAGGACATGGGTTAAGACTGACAAATGGAGAACCTGAGGGGGAATTCATTCACTCAGAAGATTGTGTGAGCTGCCAGTGGAAGTGGTAGTTGCAGATTTAGTTGTAAATTTTAAGAAGTTTGGATAAGTATGTGGATGAGTGGTATCATCCTGGTGCGGGTAGATGGGACTCGGCAGAAAAACAGGTTGGCATGGACTAGATGGGCCAAATGGCATTTTTATTTGCTGTAGTCCTCTATGACTCTCTGATCGGTAATCAAACTGCAACAAAAGTAAGTGGAGGTCATTCTGCTGCAAAAGCCAGAACTCCTCTATACTCCATGCCATTACGTGCATTCAGTGAGGCAGACCTAGCAGTTCATTAATAATTTTCTTGGCATCCTTGTCATAAAAACTTCCCATCTGTGGTCCTTACCTGAGTTCTCTGTGACAGTGTGGTTGCAGAATCAAGATTGCTTTGCTGAAATTCAATGAGTAAACTCTCATGCTGGATATTCCCTCACTTGATGCCACATTGCAACCCATGCATGACAGTGCATCACCTAGTGACACATCCCATAACTTAGCCTCTTATCCATTGCACTTCCAGTCCGAGGTATGTCTTGGTATCTCAGAGCCACTGAGCTCTTCAACCACATTCTCAGCCTCTTAGACCTCTTTCCCCTCCAGTGTTTTCTCCTGTTCTCCCTGATTTTTGTTTTCTGGGGAGGAGATAAACAGCAAAAACAAAATGGAGTGCAGTTGTAATTACAACAGATTCTGCTGATGCTGGAAGTCCAGAATAATACACAGAAAATGCTGGAGAAACTCAGTAGGTCAGGCAGCATCTATGGAGAGAAATAAGCATTTGATGTTTCACGCAGAGACCCTTCATAAAGACTGATGCATTAGGGTCTCTGCCCAAAGCATCAACTGTTTATTCCTCCCCATAGATGCCTCCTGACCTGCTGAGTTCCTTCAACATATTGTATGGTCAGTAGTTACTACAGTCTGGCAGGAACACCTTTATGGTGTTGCTGAAACAAATCAAATGGTATAAAATAATCACAGTGGAACATTTATAAGGCATAAATGCATTTATATTGCATAAGTGCTTTAAGTGATTTGGAATTTGGTGACCTCTCTATCTAGAGCAGAAGTTTCCACCTTTTTTATGCTGTAGATCAATGCCTTTAAGCAAGGGGTCCATGGACCTCAGGTTGCAAACCTGACTGAGAAGGTGGTTAACAGTTACTTCATGTGTAAGTTGCCTGTCTCCTTGCCAGATTTGCCTAAACAGAAATGAAGAATATCATTGAAGCATCTTATTATTGTTCCTCTGTAGGCTTGACCTTTAATTTGAGGAGCAGAAGAGATAGAATATCAGTAGTATGGAGAGGGTGGGATAAATCATATTTCTGTTTGTGAGAGGGAACCAGAAAAAGTAGAACTCATCTTGAAATATTTGGTCAGTCCATGAATTTTCTCCCAGCATTACTCTATGATTTATGGATTCTCATACTTGACTAAAACTGTCCCCTGTTAATGGTAGCTTAGCTGATCTTCTATCTGCTATCTTGGCTCACAAGACACCTCTCCTTGCTTTTTGTTTTTCTCCTGCTCTGGGACTTAATCATTCTGCTATGTAAAATGTAGAACATCTCCCCTGCTGCCCCTATTTCCTCCACCGCAGTCTGGCTTCCAAGGGGAACGTGCCTTAAAAGGCTATACCTGTCATCAATGAACAGTATCAGTAAGTATTCTAAATTGATCGTAATCTTTTCAAGATCTACATAGTGGGCAGCTCAGAATGTTCATAATTTGGCCAATTTCACAATGTTTTTGAATGGGACCTGATAGAGTATCAGCCTGAAATTTAATAGACAAAAAAGGGAGCAGAATGTGCCTTCTTTACTAAAATCATTGATTTACAGCAAGAACTATGTAAGTGCAATGATTTTTGAGGCACATTTAATGGTGAAATATGACTGTGAAAATAAAAAAATTAATATGAAGTTAAGAGTTGCTTTCTAAATAAATCTGAAATACAATGCTGTGTTCTTTTCAACATTTGTAAATGAAACAGGCAGTTGCTGTTATAGCAGCTGTTTAGGTGAATTATCTAGCATTTAATTGATCTAATCTTATTCTTTGACACAGTATATAGAGAACTCAGCTCTTGGATTTTTGAAATGTGAGGAGCCTTTTATTCTGCAATTTGCAGTTGTGCTTTCTTTTCATCTTTTAAATTAATTGATTGTTAGAATCCAATAAAAAGATAATATTTTTGTATAAAGTTGGAAGTCTTTAATTGAAGATTAGTTTCTTGTATCTCAGATCTCCCTCAATGCATACCAGATTCTACGCAAAAGTGCAGGACCCCGTTCTCCTCAACCACCTAGCAGTGGTTATCTTAAGTTTAATTTATATGTGACATCTTAGCTTAATGCATATCATGGAAACCTGCCTCCCTTCCATGGCCTACACCTCTTAACTCCTTGGTAAAGCAGCTAGTATGATCAAAGACCCATCCACCCTGAACATCGTCTCTTCTGCCCCTTCCCATCAGAATTAGGTTGTTATCGCTGCCATACATTGTGAAATTTGTTAACTTTGCGACAGCAGTACAATGCAATACGTGAAAAATGTAGAGAAAAACTGAATTATATTATTTAATATACATAAATATGTATATTAAATTGTTAAATAAATAGTGCAAAAACAGATTTTAAAAAAGCAGTGAGGTAATGTTAATGGATTCAATGTTCATTCAGAAATCAGATGGCAGTGGGGAAGAAGCTGTGTGTGTGCCTTCAGACTTCCGTGCTCCTCCTAACAAAGAGAAGAAGACACTTTTTTGAGGCACCGCTCCTTAATACTGCCTTGGATACTGCAGAGGCTGGTACTCATGATGGAGCTAATTTTACAACTCTCTGTGGTTTCAATCCTGCGCGATAGCCACCCCACCCAACCCCAGCCCCAATGCCAGGTGGTGAGACAGCCAGACAGAATGCTCTCCACAGTACACGTAGAAATTTTTGAGTGTTTTAGGTCTCACTGAAAGTTCAAAAGTCTGAATGCATCTATAACCAGGCTCTAGGACAGTTGCTGCCTGACTATTGAAAGACTATTTGTTTCTTGGTACAATAAATTGGACTCTTGACTTACCTACCCTGTTGTGACCTTGCATGTTATTGTGTAACACATTATTCTGCACTCTGAACTGTTTTATGTTCTGCCACCTCAGTGCACCGTTGTCACAAAATGATCTGCATGAATGCTATGGAAAACAAGTGGGTTTTTTTTATTGTACCTTGGTACATGTTACAATAAACTGATTCACTTGATTCAACCCGGAACATATGTGAATAATGGATATCTCCATTTAATGAGATTGTGTTTAATATTTCAATTCAAATGAAATCCTTCTCTCATAGGATAGATTTAATTAGAATGAAGGTTAACTTGCTCTCTTTGTGGTAAACTTGAATGTGTTGTCTTTAATCTTTTGATTTGGCTCTTTATTTTGATCATGGTCAAATTGCTCAGTGGCCTCGAGAATTTTGTAACTGTTCATATTAATAGAATGCTCTATCAACAAATTTTATTCAAAATGGATTCATCTGTCATCAAGGACATACTCTCTTCTTGCTGTTGCCATCAGGAAGGAGGTACAGGAGCCAAAGGTTCCACACCACCAGGTTCAGGAAGAATTATCCAACTCCAACCATCAGGCTCCTGAGCCAGTGTGGATAACTGAACTGACTACACAATCTATACACTCACTTTCAAGAACTTTGCAATTCATGTTGTCAGAATTATTTATTTATTGTTTGTGGGGGATTTTTTGTATTTGCACAGTTCGTCTTCTTTGCACATTGGTTGTTTGTCAGTTTTTGTGTGTGGTTTTTCATTGACTATTATATTTCTTTGTGCTATCATGAATACCTGCAAAAAAAAGAATCTCAGAATAGTATCCAGTGATATATATAGTATTTCAATCATAGATTTCACTTAAACTTTGAATTTACAATACTTTAATTAGACTGTTTTTAAGATCATGAATGAAATACTCTTGTCATGCCACATCATCAAGGAAACCACTTTATTACAAATCATATTGCAAAACTAGGTAGATGGTTACAAAATAGAGTTGCACAAGTATATAACCATGGTTAAGTTAATAAGTACTATGTACACAGTTCTATAAAAAATGCACATTCAGAATCTCAGCTGCCAGGTCAGCACATCATTTGTAACTTAACACTCCCATATCAGCCAAACACTTGTGGTAATCAGAGTTTGCTTTCAACTGATGATACTACTAGTAATTTAGGAGACGTGTGATGTTCATAATCCGTCATGCATTAGTAACCCCAGCCATGCGGGTGGACAGAGGAGTTATTCACCCTTTCTTCTGATGCATGTACTAGCTTTTGGAGCATTGAACAGGTGAGTTTCTGTTACCTGTTTGGATCTTCAGGATAGTGAACAAAGAAGGTAAGTCTACAGTCACACTAAAACTGCATATCCTTGAGAACATCGAACCATTAGGGAAAAGCTATCAGAATTTAAACCAGGTAACTCACCAATTCCAGCTAAGATGTGTTTTAGGTTTGTAGGGGAAGATGAAAATTGTGTTGGTCTAATCTTCCAAGTTGCATTAAATATGTGGGTGAATCCAGAAAACTGGAGAAATGCTCATCTTAAACCCTAATTGAAACAGAGTGTTTTATTAGGTAAGGGCACTTCTGGGCAATGCAGTGTTTTCCCACTCTGTTCGGAATAGTTAGTTCCCTAACTTTGAGACCATGGCCCCTGATTACAGCTATCCCAGCCAAGGAAAATATTGTCCCTGTATCTACCTTTTTAGAGCTCCCTCTATCATAAGAATATCCTTGCTTGGGTAGGGAGACCAGAGTTGTATGCAATATCCATGGGCAACCTCACCAGCTCCGATGTCATTTCAGCAAGACATCTTTACTTACATAACAAAGAACCGGAAAAAACTCAGCTGGTTGAGCAGCATCTGTTGAGGGGTAAGGATTTGTTGACATTTTAGTTCAAAATCCTTCATCTGGACTATTAGAGATCCACTGTAGTACAGGCCAGCATATTATCTGCTTTCCTAACTGCTTGTTTCCCTTCAACATTAAATTTTAGTAGCTTGTTTGCAAGACAACCATAACTTTCTAAATGCCAACTTATTTTCATCTTTAACCATTTCATTTTATACTGCATTCTATTTATTCTACCAAACATTTTCCATATTATATTCAATTTGCTGTCTCCCCACCTTGGTTTAGTTTGTTTCGGCTCACTGAAGTGCCTCTGCAACCCCTCACAATTCATCTTACCATCTAACACAATGAAACTAGAAATTAATGTTGTTTTTCCTTATTCTAACAAAGGAGAAATAAATGTATTAACACCAACTTAATTAAACTATAATGTAGTAATATTTAATAGTGCTGAGAAATAATTATATTTTTGAATTGATCACATGCAAGTTGTCTGCAAAAGACAATGATATGAGTATTCAGATTCATTTTTCATATGAATAATAATCAATCACAATATACAATGTCATTTATAGAAGAAAGAAGAAGAAGAAAGCCCTTAACTCCGAGTGGAGTCATTGGGACGCCATCGTGACGAGTTTTTTTTTTAGCAGGCTTTCTTATTTTTACAAGGCCGAGTTGCTAGCTCGATGCTCAACCCAGCACAGATGGAAAGCGTGCAAGGAGGCTGGCTAGATTTGAACTTGGGAGCCTTCTCTCCAAAGTCCGGTGCTAATGCCACTAAGCCACCAGCCGGCTAATACCATTTATGATATGTCTATTTTACTGAGGTTTTCTGCACTTTGAATATTGATATGGTGTCAGACTATGAACTATTTTCAGTCTTAAAGGTTTTTTTATATTCTGTTTTTTTCACCCATTCTTTCTCATTTTGTTTTGGATAGAGGATGATGATTTTGGGGTTGATGTTCTTGTGGTGTGTGTGGGGGTGGGGTGTCTGGCGTCAATGTTCTTGTTGCATTTTTTTGTTTGTGCAGGGAGAGGGGTATTTGGAAGCTGGTGTTCTTTTTGTGTTTCATGTCAGAGGAGGGGATTTGGAGGGGTCAGTGTACTTATTGTATTATTATTTTGTGTTTTGTGTGGGGGAGGGGTATTTGGGGGCAAATAATCTTACTGATTTTTGTGCAAGGGAAGGGGTTTTGGGGGTTGATGATCGTGTTGCTGTTCTTTTTTAAATTGTTTTTTGTGGCTATCTGGAGAAGAAGAATCTCAGAGTTATATACTTTGATAATAAATGAACCTTTGAATCCTTTGAATCATTCAAATTGAGATATTATAAGAGAATTGCATATTCTCTGTTTTTAAGTGGATGACCTGACTGGAGCTGGCAAAGAAGCACATACAGAATAATCCTATTGCTTTTGAAAGCTTAAACCTTCAGTCTCTGCATTAGTCAGAAATATGATCACAAATTAGATTCCCAGATAATTACTACCATATCCATATTCTATGACTTAATGTAATAAAATTGTCCTCTTTCTGTTCTGCACTTTCCATTGTCTCCTTTTCAGAGTCTAGGACCAGAATACAAAGCTTCAGAACGTCCCTTTAGAATGCAGGAAGAATTTATTTAGCCAGAATCTGTGGAATTCATTGCCATAGACTGCTGTGGAGTCCAAGCCACTGGATATATTTAAAGAGGAGGTTGATAGGTTCTTGATTAGTAAGGGTGTCAAAGGTAATGGGGAGAAAGCAGGAGAATGGGGTTGAGAGGGATAATAAATCCATATGATGGAATAGAAATGATAGGTCAAATGGCCTAATTCTGGTCTTACAGTCTTTCCTGCTTTGAGAACAAAAAGTAGCAACAAAGCAACAATTCTGAGCATCAAGTGAACAGTTTACTTATTTATACTCCTTTCTCAGCTCCCTACCCCTATCAACACTTGGTGCCACGCTGATCCAATAGAGTCCACTCTATCAGTGTAAAAACTTTCTGTCCCAATACCAGTGTAATGTCCCTTGAAAGGAACCCATTTGCACACAAGCCCTTTGGCCTCATTTTAACTGAATTGTCTCTTCCTCCCTAGCAGCCCTGAAAAATCCATTACCCTAACATTGGCAAAGCACTCTTCTGACCTTGTTCAAGGATGTGGAGGGTGTCATCTATCCTTCTAATTATAGACTTGCCAATCACTATCACTACTGAGCATTAATGTCTTTATTGCATTGTCTTCATTACAGCTTTTCCCCCTTGCTATCACAGATAGTAAGTACAATGCATTTGTTCTTTCAAAGCATTGTTAACAGGACCCTTTTTCTGTCTTCTCCTCAGTCATGCTTACCCCAACAGCCATGCTTGCCATTTATTGATTCTCAAATTTTGGAAGGTCTCTTACTACCATTGCAGTTTGATTACTCTCAGCTGGATGTACCTTGGATACAAAAAGATAGGAATCTTGAACTTCTTAATGTATGCATAACACTTAGAGTTCCCAGAGCAGTCTTTGTTATTTACTTATTAATAACCTGAATTCAAATTAAAACTTTGTTAAGATATTCTATGTTAAAGTGAAAAACATAACTGCTCTGATGCTGAGAAGTTTTACGTCGTTCAGTAGAATGACTTCGTGTTTCTTAGCTTTCTGGAAACTGCTTCAGAAAGAGCCACATTTTGCATATTATGTGTCCTGTATTCATTGAACTCAACTCCACATGTTTTCCAATAAATTATATTGATTTGTAACAGACTATCATTGCTCAAGAGCTATCTAAATTAAGTAAACTAATAAAACCTGAACAATTATTTCATGAGCTTGAGGCACATTTCAGTGTGAAAATTAAAAACAGCATTTAGAGTTTTCTAGTTTTTCGTTACAATCAAAGTTGTGGTGTTGACAAAAATGTAGATTCAATGTATGTACATAATGACAGACTCGATATTTTCAATATTCTTCATTTCAATTTTGAACAGCTGAAGGTCCTATGGCAGAAAATGCTTTGAAGGAGAGTAAAATTACACTCAATCATCATTAAAGAACTTTGAGTGTAAGAAAATCAAATTAAAATAGCTAATCAAATTATAAATCTATGAATGGTATTGAATCTCATCTCATGAAAGTCACTAAATTTCTTGTAAAGTGGTAATTAACGTTCAGATTTATAATGTGATCAATTGTTTTTTAATGCTGAGGACAGTGCCATGAAGAACTCCTTCATTAAATACGGTACTGTTTTTAAGTTACACGCTGAAATGCACCACAGATCAAGCTCAGGAAATAATATTTTGCACAGGGGGACTACAGATGTAATTTGCTATTTGGTACCCAAAGCTTTCAGGTTTTGCTTCATTGTCTGAGGAATTGTGAGTGGAACTGTCATATTTCAAGATGTTCAAATATTGTAATTTTTCCAGATATTTTGCATATCTGATGGTCATTGACCATGTGAAGATATATTTAAAATATTTAAAAGCCTTTCTACCAATAGATGAGAACCATCCATTATCTTATATGATGACAAAAATAATAGTGGCTTGATTTAAGTGTTTAAATACAATGTGTGTTGAGTAATAATAATTATAAAGAATGCTACTGCAAAATATAAACAGAAGGTGCTGGAAAGATCCAAATGGTCAGTTAGTATCAGATGGAGCGACTAGTCAGTGCCTTCTCACTTGCACCTTAATTTATTTTGTTCACAAATACTGGCTGAGCTCCTGAATATTTACGGCTTTTTCTGCTCTATTTCCTATTTCCATCATCTGACTTATTTTTCTTTTATAGTTGGACACACAGATGTGCCACTGTTGTCCTCTGAAGGTCTCACCAGTTACTGTGCTCTTTTTGGGCAAACCTTGAAAATGCCTTGATGGATTTATCTGCAACAGAGCAAACGGGTAGAAGTAATTGGTTGTGATTCATCCTGAAGCAAGTTAGGAGAGAGCCATACACATACTGTATTTCACTTTCACAAATGAGCTTGGCTAAGAAATACAATAGTATTGATTCTACTACTGAGAGCAATCCTGAAGGCATCTTGAGATTTGTAACAGGAGGCTGAAAGAGATGGAAACAAACATGATGACCTTAAGTAATAGACCTTAGTTAGAACATGCTCTAATTTATTGTACATTTAGGCAAAGTGCTGTTCAATTTTTTTTTATAACTAACCAACTATCATTCAGCCGTCTACTCAGTGCAATTTTTGGAATCCTGAAAGTACTCTACATATAAACCCATGTTGTATCATTTCTACAATATTTGTGAAACAAGTATATTCTGTGTCTTTTGGAATTCAGTGGATCATTTTATATTTCTGCATATCATTATTATATTATATTTTCAAAGCTTTAAATTAGCTACGATTCAAAATTAAACCTTTCACTTGCATGAATATTCTGCATAGCTCCCTTAGAAAGTTTAAAATGGGTGAGCTTCAACATTGTTTCCTAGCAACCAAATCAATCTGTAACCATAGCAATAGAACATTTCAGCAGAAAATACAGCCAAATCTACTTCTATACAGGTTTCTCAGTTTGTTTCCATTAGTTTTACATGTATACAACTCTAATGTGTTAATTGTGTTCAAACATTTGCCCTTGTTCTTAAAACATTTAGGCAAAGTAAGACTTGTGTATAACATTACAAATGCATTTTATTTAATTAATATATTGATCACAATGCAGTGATTTTCACAATGATATGCTCTGATTTTTTTCTGAGGACTAAAGACTATCAATATGGGTGAAATATCATTACAAATGGTCAAGGTTCATAAGACTGAAACCAAGTGGAGGAACAATTCCTAATCAAGATAAATATAGTTCCTGAAAAATTATTTTATAACAAATCGTAATAGATTTGTCTAACTAAAACACAGGGTGTTCTGACACGTTTCTACCAAACTTGCCTCTGGGCAAGTTGCCAAATTCCAACTTAATCTGTAGTGAATATCACAACCTTATTTGTTTTATGAAATCAATTTATATGATTTCAATATTTTTCTCACCATTTTGCATGTTGTTTTTGTTGTAATATCTGCTAGTGAAAGTGTTACAATTTTATATACCTTATTTCTAGGATTTCAAAATATTGTGTTATCAAAATATATTAACGGCATTAGTACTAATATAGGTTAGAAGTTTATTTTGTGGATCTTACAGATGCATATTACTTTACAGTTAATGTATTAGTTCTGAATTAACTCATAAGCCTACAATTTGACTATTTTCAATATCCTAGATGTGTGGTAAGGTTACTTCTCTCTTTGAATCATAATTAAAATTGGAATATGCTTGCTTTAAATAGTTCAAAGTAAATATATCACTATATACTATATATAATCCTGCAATTCATCATATTGATACTATATATCACTATACATCACTATATACAATCCTAAGATTCATTTTCTTGCAGGCATTCACAATAAATATAACAAAGCACAATAGAAATCAAATGACACGTGTCAATAGGGCTTTGCTTCCAGATGAGGTCAAAGCCTTCTATGCTTGCTTTGACTGTCAAAACATGGAGGAACCATCATGAACTCCCACAGCCCCCAATGATGCTGCAATTTTAGTCTCTGAGGCTAACATGAGAGCATCCTTCAAGAGGGTGAAGACATGGAAAGCATCCAGCCCAGATGGGGCACCTGGCCAAGTTCTAAAGATCTGTACTAATCAACTGTCTGCAGTATTCGGAGATCTGAGATACACACCTGCTCCAAGCAGGCTTCAAATATACAGGTGTTTAAGAAGAATGTGGTAACCTGCCTCAATTACTATGGTGATGAAGAGTTTTGAGAGGCTGGTGATGAAACATATCAATTCCTGCTTGAGAAGTGACTTGGATCTAGACCAATTTGCCTACCGGCACAAACAGTCACAGCAGATACCATTTAATTGTCTTTTCAGTCAACCCTGGAACATCTGTACTGCAAAGGTGCATATACCAGGATGCTTTTTATTGACTATTGCTTGGCTTCAATGCCTCAAAACAGTATCCTCTCAAAACTAATCAATAAGCTTCAAGATCTTGTCCTCAATACCTCCTTGTGCAATTGGATCCACTTGCAGACCCCAGTCAGTTTGGATTGGCAACAACATCTCCACAATCTCCATCAGCACAGGTGCAGCACAAGGCTGAGTGCTTAGCCCCTGCTCTACTCACTTTATACTTATGACTGTTAGCTAAGCTCATCTCCAATGTCATATTTAAGTTTGCTGATGACACTACTGCCATTGGTCAAATCAAAGGTGGTGATGAATCAGCACATAGGAAGGAGATTAAAAATCTGGCTGAGTGGTACCAAAGCAACAACTTCTTACTGAATGTCAGCAAGACCAGGGAGCTAATTATTGGCTTCAGGAGGAGAAAAGCAGACATCCATGTGCTAGCCCCTATCATGGGATCAGAGTTAGAGAGGGTCAGCAACTTTAAGTTCCTTGGTGTTATCATTTCACAACACCTGTCCTGGGCCAAGTACATAAGTGCAATTACAAAGAAAGCACAGCGCGCCTCTACTTTCTTAGATCTTTGTAGAGATTCGGCTAGACATCAAAAACTTGGACAAACTTCTACAGATGTGTGGTGAAGAGTTTATTGACTCACTGCATCATAGCCTGGTATGGAAACAACAATGCCCTTGAATGGTGCAGGCCCAGTCCATCATTGGTAAAGGCCTTCCCACCATTGAGCACATCTACATGGAGTGTTGTCACGGGAAAGCAGCATCCATCGTCAGGGACTCCCACCACCCAGGTCATGCTTTCCTCTCACTGCTGACCTCAGGAACAAAAGTCCAGGAACCTCAGGTCTCACACTTCCAGGTTTAGGAATGATTATTACCCATTAATCATCAGGCTCGTGCTCAATAGTGTGGAGGTCTTTATCCTCTACTTTTCATGGGTTTTTCCATTCAAGGGCATTTATGCCTCCATACCAGGCTATGATGCAGCTAGTCAGTATTCTCTCCACTACACATCTATAGGAGTTTTTCAAAGTTTTAGATGACTTGCTGAATCTCTGCAAACAGAGGCATACTATGCTTTCTTTGCAATGGCACTTACGTGCTGGTCCCAGGACAGATCCTCTGAAATGAAAACGGTGAGAAATTTATAGTTGACTCTCTCCTCCTTAGATTACCTGCTGAAGACTGCTCATAGACCTCCAGCTTCCTCCCCCTGTAATCAATCATCAGCTCCTTGGTCTTGCTGACGTTGAGAAGTTGTTGTCGAGGCACTAGTCAGCCAGATTTTCAATCTCCTTTCTACATGCTGATTCGGCCAATGGCGGTGATATCGCTGCAAACTTAATATGGCATTGGAGTTATGCTTAGCCTCACAATCATAAGTATAAAGCAAGTAGAACAGGGAGCTAAACATACAACCTTGTGGTGCACCTATGCTGATGGAGATTGTGGAAGAGATGTTGTTGCCATTCTAAACTGACAGGGATCTGCAAGTGAGGAAATTGAGGATTCAGTTGCACAAGGAGGTATTGAGGCCTAGATCTTGGAGCTTGGTGATTAGCTTGAAGGAGATGATAATATTGAATATTGAACTGTGTCAATGAAGAGCATCTTGATGTATGCACCTTCACTCTTCAGATGTTCCAGGGTTGAGTGAAGAGCCAATGAAATGGCATCTGCTGTGACCTGTTGTGATGGTAGTTAAATTAAAGCAGATCCAAGTTAACGTGTTTTGTCACCAGCCTCTCAAAGCACTTTATTGCAGTGGATGCACAGTAAGTGCTACTGGAAAACAATTGCCGAGGCAAGTTACCATGTTCTTCTTGGCCACCAATATAACTGAAGTCTGCTTGAAGTGGGTACCTCAGTCTCCAAAGTGAGGGCTGACCTCTGGGAAGATCAAATGGGGCTGTTAAGATTTCTCCTTTCATTCTTCAAGTATGAATACTAACAAAACTCATTCTGCATTGATACCAATGTTAGGAAACTAAGTAGGTATCTATGGAAAACAAACAACAGTCATATTTAACATAATAAACCCAGATCATCAAAGCCAACCTAGAACTAGAATCTTCTAGAAACACACAGATCGGGTTATAATATTTCATCATGGGAGTAAGTATGATAATCCTTTTTAAATCAAGCATATTCTAATGTAGACGTCTTCTATATTCAGTCACCAAATTACTGGAAGCAACCCGAACACATCAAGTGATAGTTCCTTTTAATTGAATTTTAATTGTATCTGGATTTTCTCAAGCATTTCCCTTTGATCTCCTCTTCAGTGTTTTCACTGGGTGCTCCAGTTTCCATCAAAAATTTTGTTAGGTCTTCTGCAGGCACTATATTGCTGCTTTGCAAACATTGTTGCAGCATCTTTTCTTTAATCTGGTGATTGAAGTCAGTTTGGGGAGTATAAATGAGAAGTGCAGTGGTAAATTGTGAGAAAACTAACAATTGCAAGTTCCTCTTCAAGTCCCATGATGTCAGGTCTTGGAAATGTATCACTGCTCCTTAATTATCAGTGGAAGAAATTTCTCAAGCTCATTACTGAACATTACTATGCAAATAAAATAATTGTCTTAGGTAGTTCTAATTTAATTACTCCTCATCTTTTCTTTTACCAAAGTTAGAACTATGCTACTTTTAGAACCTTTATAATGGATCACAGTTTCACTCAAGAGATGTTGTACTTCACACCCCTTCTTTTATCTTCCTCTCTGTCTTTCTCTAAAACATTGAAACCCAGGGCATTAAGCACCCATTCCTGTCCCTCTCTCAACCAAGTATCTGCAATGTCCACAACATCATAGTTCCATGTTTTAAATTAATCACATTTACCCAGAATACTTCTAGCATTAAAATACACACTTCAAACTGTCCCTCTTATTTGTGTCTATTACTTTGCTCCTGTCTGCTTTTAAATGCACCGGTAGTTATCTTCCTCTGCATCCTTCCACTTTCTGACCCGGTTGTCTGGTTCCTCCTGCCAAACCAGTTTAAACCCTGCCTTAAATTGGTCATCCTTTATGTCTTTCTTACAATTGCAAGATACTTCTGGATATTAAAAAACTACTGCTTGTCTACCGCACTAGCGAATGGTGGTAGAGTGGTGGAGATAGACTTGTGTACTGTGTCATCGCCCACTACAGCCACCTGGGGAAGAAGGCATTAAAGGTGGTGCGTTGTCCAACAAACAGTGCAAATGACTGCTTTAGATGTTTTTTCCTGTGATCGCAAGACCTTGTTGGACAGTGGAAATGTAGAATCTTGCAAGTCTAGTTCATCGCCAAGACTATTCGCAGGGCAGCCAATGAATAGACTCGGTTGATGCACGAACCAGGCACTCATGCCACGGCATTGCTTGTTGCAGCTGCCCAGGGAAGATGCCAAAGGCAATGTAGGGAAAGCTGAGGCACAGTGGGCACATTGGAATCCATTAAGGGTTAGGGGTCACCTCTTATTGGTGCTGCTCTTCAGTGTTCTCTCCTGGATTACATTTATCTGTAGCTGCTGTAGTGTGTGCTGAGGAACTGCTACATGCTTGTTCTTGGCAGAAACATGGCTCCAAAACAACATCCAATGTACCATCATTCAGGCCACGCTGCTCAGGGACTAGGGCTATTTATTTTTTTAACTGTATATTTTTCTGCTATAGTAACTACTGTATGTGACTGTTGGTATTGTGCTTTGTACCTTGGCCCCAGAAGAATGCTGTTTGTTTGGCTGTATAGAAGTGGTTGAATTAAGCACTAGATCCTTTTTTAAACTTGAATTTGATTTGAACTAAAAGGCAGAATAGAAATCTATGTTACCAGCTTCAGAACATTTTGGAACTGTCCAATACCTCATCAAATTATTAGGTGAATCCAGGAGTGTTTCTTAAATCAAAATATAGATTGTCCAGCAAAGGGAGGAACTGTACTGGTTCTGGTGTTGGGTAATGAGCCTGGGCAAGTGACCAACCGGTGAGCAGTCAGGGAATGCTAACCACAACCTCAAGTTTTAAGATAGCTATAGATAAGGATAAGCATGGACCTTTTGGGAGAGTATTAAACTGGAGCCGGGCAAATTATGGGAGTATTAGTCAGTATCTAGGAAAAGTTACTTGTAAATAACTGTTTCGGGGCAAGTCCACACTGGAAGAGGAAGAAGAATAGCACTTAACTTGGCAGATGAGTTATCAGGGCACCATTATGACGGTGTTTCCGTAGCAAGCCATTCTTGTTTTTATGAGGCCAAGTTGCTAGCTCAACCTGACTTGGATTCGAACTCGGGAACCTTTACTCCGGAGTCCGGCGCTGATAGTATTGTGCCACCAAGCGGGACAAGTCCACATCAGACGTGCAGGTATTTAGAGACCAACTGTACAGAGTACAGGATGGGTATGTTCCAGTCAGAAAGAAGAACAAGGATGCCAAGGTAAGGGGACCTTGGATATCAAGGGAGGTGATGAATTCAGTTAAGAAGAAAAAGGTAAAGCTTAGGAAGCTAGAATCAAACAGAATTATAAGGAAGCCAGAAAAGAATTCACGAAAGGAATTCGGAAAACCAGTAGGGTCTATGAAAAGTCCTTGGCAATTGGGATTGAAGAAAAGCTCAGGGAATTCTGTACATATATCCAGAGCAAGAGGATAACTATGGAGAGGGTGGGACTGCTTAAGGATAATGATGCAATGGATGTGGGTGAGGTCTTTAATGAGTACTTTACATCAATATTTACCAAAGAGAAGAAGGTGGTGGATAGGGAGATTAGTGCTGAGAGTATTAATACTTTCTAGAAGTACTGCGGCATTTCAAAATAAAGGAGGGGATAGTGTTGGATCTCCTAAAGAGCATAAAGGTGGATTCATCCCCAGGGCCTGATGGAAGATACCCTATGTTATTGAGAGAGACAAGTGAAGAGATTTCTGGGGCCTTGACCAATATTTTTGTGTCCTCTCTAGCCACAGGCAAGTCTTAGAGGACTGGCCAATAGCTAATTTTGCTCCATTATTCAAGAAGGGAAGAAGAGATAATCCTAGAAATTATAGACCAGTGAGTCTCACTTCAGTGGTAGCGGAGTTACTGGAGAGAATTCTTAGGGATAGGATTTATAAGCTTTTCAAACCCTTCACAAATTAGAGAGAGCCAGCATGGCTTTGAGTGGGGCAATTCATGTCTTCAGAACTTATTTGAGTTTTTTGATGAGGTGATGAGAGTGATTGTTGAAAGTGGAGCTGTAGATGTTGTCTACACAGATTCTCATAAGGCATTTGACAAGATACCTCATGAGAGGTTCATCCAGAAGACTAAGATGCATGGCATCCATGGTGAATTGGCCATTTGGATTCAGAACTGGCTTGCCCATAGAAAACAGAGGGTGATGGTTGAAGAGATTTATTTTAGCTGGGGGTCTGTCATTGGTGGTGTTCCACAAGAATCTGGACTGGGACCTCTGCTGTTTGTGATAGATATAAATGATCTGGATGAAAATGTAGATGGGTGGGTTAGTAACTTTGCAAATGATATTAAGATCGGGGGTTTTGTGAAAAGTGTAAATGACTGGCAAAGAATACAGCAGATATAGATCAGTTGCAGATATGAGTTGGAAAATGGCAGATGGAGTTTAATCCAATCAAATGTGAAATGTTGCACCTTGGTAGGTCAAATGTATAGAGATAGTGCACTATTAAAGGCAAGACCCTTAATGCTGTTGATGACCAGAGGGATCTTGGGGTCCAAGTTCATAGCTCAATGAAAGTGGCTACACAGGTTGATAGGGTAATTATGAAAGGATATGGTACGATTGCTTTTATTGAGGCACTGAGTTCAAAAATCAGGAAGTCATATTCAAGCTTTTTAAAGCTCTAGTTAGACAGCATCTGGAATATTCTCCTGCTTCCACCACTGTCCTTGTACCAAAAAAGACCAAGGTAACATGCCTGAACGACTGGTGTCCTGTTGCACACTCCTTATAATAAGCAAATGCTTTGAGAGGCTGGTCAAGGATTACAACTGCAGCTTGCTACCACCCAAATTGGACCCCCTACAATTCGCCTACCGACACAACTGATCGACACATGACGCAATAGCCACTGCTCTACATACCATCCTTTCACATCTGGAGAAGGGTGCTTATGTGAGAATGCTGTTCTTGGACTACAGATCAACATTCAACACCGCAATTTCATCCAGGCTCGACAGGAAGCTCAGAGACCTCAGCCTTGACCCTGCCTTGTGCAACTGGATCCTGTCTTCTTGTCAGATCACCAGCAGGTGGTAAGAGTGGGTTCCCTCACCTCTGCCCCTCTGACCCTCAACACAGGAGCCCCTCAGGGCTGTGTTCTGTCCCCTCCTTTACTCCCTGTACACCCATAACTGTGTCACCACCCACAACTCTAATCTGCTAATTAAATTTGCCAATGACACAACATTGATTGGCCTTATCTCAAACAATAATGAGGTGGCCTACAGGAAGAAATCATCTCTGACACAGTGGTGTCAAGAAAACAAACAACCTTTCCTCACTGTCACAAAAACAAAGGAGCTGGTTGTGGATTACAGGAGGAATGGAGTCGGGCTAATCCCTATTGACATCAATGGATCTGGGGTTGAAAGGGTAAACAACTTCAAGTTCCTCAGCATCCACATCACTAAGGACCTCACGTGATCTGTACACACCAGCTGTGTGGTGAAAAAGGCACAACAATGCCTCTTTCACCTCAGACGGTTGAGGAAATTTGGTATGGACCCCCAAATCAGAAGAACTTTCTACAGGGGCATAATTGAGAATATCCTGACTGGCTGCATCACTGCCTGGTATGGGAACTGTACCCCCCTCAATCACAGGACTCTACAGAGAGTGGCGCGGACAATCGGTGGTTGTGAACTTCCCATGATTCAGGACATTTACAAGGACAGGTGTGTAAAAAGGGCATGTAGGATCACTGGGGACCCAAGCCATCGCAATCACAATCTATTCCAGGTGCTACCATCCAGGAAGCGGTACTGCAACATAAAAGCCAGGACCATCAGTCTCCAGGACAGCTTCTTCCATGAGGCCATCAGACTGATGAACTCATATTGATTTGAGTGTACTCTCTATTACATTGACTGTTCTATTTATTATAAATTACTATGATTGCACATGCACATTTAGATGGAAACGTAACATAAAGATTTTTACTCCTCATGTATGTGACGGATGAAAGAAATAGTTAATTCAATTCAATTTCTTTAGCCAGAAGTTGGTGAATCTCTGGAATTCATTGCCACAGACAAATTTAGAGGCCAAGATATTGTGCATATTCAAAGTGGAGGTTAATAGGTTCTTGATTATTAAGGGTGTCAAAGGTTATGGGAAGAAGGCAGGAAAATGGGAAAATAAATCAGCCATGATTGAATGGCAGAGCTGACTCAATGGGCCAACTAGCCTAAATCTTCAGAATCTGGTTTAATATCAATGGTAAAAGTCATGAAATTTTTTGTTATGCAGCAGCGATATATTGCAACATATATTAATAAAAACTGAATTACAGTAAGAAGTGTTTAGGCTCCTGTTCCTCCTCCCCGATAGCAGCACTGAGAAGAGGGCATGTCCTGTGCGATGGAGATCATTAATGATGGATGCTGCCTTTTTGAGGCATCACTCCTTGAAGACGTTGAGTGCAAGGTTGTTGCTGTAACACCACTCTATCTTGCTCCTGTATACCTTCTTGTCATCATCTTGAAATACTGCCAACAATAGTTGTGTCATCAGCAAATTTATATATAGCATCTGAGCTGTGCTCACACTGTCATGAGTGCAGAGACACTGAGTGAAGCACACATCCTAGAGGTATGCTGGTGTTGATTTTAGCAAGGCGGAGATGTTATTTTCGATCTGCACAGTCTGTGGTCTTTCGGAGAGGAAGTTGAGGATCCAGTTGCATATGGAGATAAAGAGGCCCAGGTTTTGCAACTTTTTAAATAGACCAGTAGGAATGATTGTATTAAGCACTGAACCATAGTAAATAAACAGCAGTCTGATGTAAGCATTAATATTGTCCAGATGACCTAAGGCCGCATAAAGAGCCAATTAAATCGCATCTGCTGTAGACCTATTCTGGTGATAGGTAAATTGCAGAGAGTCCAGGTCCTTGCTAATATGACTTATTCTAGCCATAACCAGCCTCTCAGAGCAATTTATCACTGTAGATGAGTGCTACTGGACAAATGTCATTAAGGTAGCTCATTCTGCTCTTCTTGGGCACTGGTATGATTGCTGTCCTTTTGAAACAGGTAGGTGCAGAGATGTCAGGGGTAAGTATTTTACACAGTGGTGAGTGTGTGGAATGGGCTCCCGGCAACTGTGGTGGAGGCAGATATGATAAGGCCTTTTAAGAGACACCCGGATAGGTACATGAAGCTTAGAAAAATAGAGGGCTATGGGTAACCCGAGGTAATTTCTAAAGTAAGGACATGTTCGGCACAGCTTTGTGGGCCGAAGGGCCTGTATTGTGCTGTAGGCTTTCTACGTTCTGTGATACACCTCAAGTAATCCTTTCATTAACTGACAATGTTATTATTTGAAAATGCAAACATATCTGATAATTATCGTTGCAGGTAGATTTCCCAGGTGCCTCCTGCTCTGATGGTCCAAGTTTGGAAAATGTTTTTAAGAAATCTTTGTTAGTTACCATGGTGCAATTTGTAGTGCCTTGGATGGTGAAAGGACAGAAGCTCCAGGGTGGTGGTTAAAATGCCAGTCAGCTGGGCTGCTTTACGCTTTATGCAATTTTTAATTAACTCGAGGTACGAAAAAAGTGGCACATGCAGGACCACGGGTGGAATACCTCTGAACTAATTGTATTACTGGAGAGTTTGGACATGTTTCCTTCGTTAAAATCTCTCATCAGGACGGCAGCCGATTACTTTCTTCTCAAGGGGCTATGATTTCCCTGCATAATCAATCGAACAACTTCAGGAACGGGTCCGGGGTGTTGGTGAAGTTGTACCCATCCAGAAACCGGAGAGTGACCCACTGCCCTCCGATGTGGACGGGGAGTCAGATCCCCAAACCGAAGTACCTCGCCTCTTCCGCCATGTTCTCGGTCGCTAGGAGACGCGGACAACAACCCGGGGCCGCTGCGCAAATCACGTGGGGGATTGTACCACGATTTGCCACCGGGGGGGGGGGGTAATTCGTCTTCCTGCGCTGGGGGATGGAGTTCCGAGAGGTTGCACCGTCACCCGCCACCCCCGGGTCTGGCGACTCCGAGAGGCGCCGATCTGCGCGGCCAAGGGTTCGCCGAGTTCCTCGTTTCCGATGAGGAAGTGGCTTTGCACTTGTCAGCCTTCTCACCCGAGTCCTCTTCTGCTCTGCAAGTGTCAGTACTCCCACTGAGGGCCAGGGTTTCCGGCACATAGCGTTCAGACCCCCATGGCCGGGTCAGCTTTACAAAGGCCTCCCGTAGGGACAACAGAAGGCTACTCAGCTCATTAAACTCGGTTCTGTACCCAGCGTTGCAACTTTGTTCAATTTGTCTCCTTCTTCAATTATTGAAAGGGTAAGTGCTACTGTTTTCTGTGCATCAGAATCAGGTTTATTGTCACCGGCAATGTCACGTGAAATTTGTTAACTTAGCAGCAGCACTTCAATACAATACATAATCCAGTAGCGAGAGAAAAATAATAAATAAAATAAAACATAATACTAATAATAAACAAGTAAATCAATTACGTATATTGAATAGATTTTTTTAAACGTGCAAAAACAAAAATGTATATTTTTAAAAAAACAACACACACAAAATGCTGGTGGAACACAGCAGGCCAGACAGCATCTATAAGGAGAAGCCCTGTCAACGTTTCGGGCCAAGACCCTTCGTCAACACTGTATTTAAAAAAAAGTGAGTTGGTGTTCAAAGCTTCAATGTCCGTTTGGGAATTGGACGGCAGAGCAGGAGAAACATAGAAAACCTACAGCAAAATACAGGCCCTTCAGCCCACAAAACTGCTGAACATGTCCTTACCAGAGAAATTACCTTGGGTTACCCATCGCCCTCTATTTTCCTAAGCTCCACATATCCATCCAGGAGTCTCTTAAAAGATCTTATCATTTCTGCCTCCACCACTGTCACTGGCAGCTCATTCCACGCACTCACCACTCTGCGTAAAAAAATCTTACCCCTGACTCCTCTGTACCTACTTCCAAGCACCTTAAAACTGTGCCCTCTTGTGCTAGCCATTTCAGCACTGGGACAAAGTCTCTGACTATCCAAACGATCAATGCCTCTCATTATCTTATACACCTCTATCAGGTCGGTTCTTATCGTCCGTCGCTCCAAGGAAAAAGGACTGAGTTCACTCAACCTATTACAGTATCATAAGGCATGCTCCCCAATCCAGGCAACATCCTTGTAAATCTCCTCTGCACCCTTTCTATGGTTTCCACATCCTTCCTGTAGTGAGGCGACCAGAACTGAGCACAGTAGTCAAAATGGGGTCTGACCAGGGTCTTATATAGCTGTTCCTGAATTGCTGAGTGTGTGCCTTCAGGTTCTGTACCTCCTATCTGACGGTAACAGTGAGAAAAGGGCATGCCGTAGGTTCTGGAGGTCCTTAATAATGGATGCTGCCTTCCTGAGACACCACTCTCTGAAGATGACCTGGGTACTTTGTAGGATAGTATACGGTACAACTATAAAAGTTTTTGAGTGTATTTGTTGACATACCAAATCTCTTCAAACTCCTAATGAAGTATAGCCGCTGTCTTGCCTTCTTTATGACTACTTTGATATGTTGAGACCAGGTTAGACCCTCAGAGATCTTGACACCCAGGAACTTGAAACTGCTTGCTCTCTCCACTTCTGATTCCTCTATGAGGATTGGTGTATGTTCCTTCGTCTTACCCTTCCTGAAGTCCACAATCAGTTCTTTCGTCTTACTGACATTGAGTGCAAGGTTTTTGCTGCTACACCACTCCACTAGCTGGCATATCTCGTTCCCATACACCCTCTCGTCACCACCTACCAACAATGATTGTATCGTCAGCAAATTGTAAATTGTGTTTGAGCTATGCCTAGCCACACAGTCGTGTATATAGAGAGTAGAGCAGTGGGCTAAGCCAGTGATCCCCAACCACCGGGCCACAAGGAAACGATATGATTTGTCGATATGAAATGATATGAGTCAGCTGCACCTTTCCTCATTCCCTGTCACACCCTCTGTTGAACTTGAACGTACGCAATGTCATTACACATGCAAAATTATTTCCCATGCAAGGTCATCAGTTGCCTAAACGCAGTGACACCCTCAGGAATCACTGGTTGGCCTCGGGTAACCGGCCAGCGAGTAGTGCCATTGCCACTGGCCGACAGGTTGGTGCTGTCTCTCAGCCTGTTTAGCACACCGAATGTTCGTGGGGAACCCGATGCTAAAATATTTGCAGACGACCTAATTCGGGCTCAGGGTTTCATGAGTAGCAGAGCAGCTACCTCGCTGCGATCTACTGAAAGTCATCCCTCAGCCAATAGATCCTACCTACCTAAAAGAGGGACAGGCGTGCGCCCTGTCGCAATCCTCGTTTGGTCGGTCGCTCTCTCTCTCTCTCTCCGAACTGTGACCACCGTGGCCCTTACCTTGTCCTCTCACTGGTGTGTTGCAATGATTTTATATGTTCATACGAGGAAAATATGTGCTGTGTATTTAATATCCAAACGTTATTTAAAATGTTATGATGCTATTGACTTATAACTGAGTTATAATTGACTTATCACTAAAGGAAAATATGCACTGAATGTTTAACATTAAATTTGTTAGATAAACCCTTTTAGAAACAAAATTGAGTGTATTAGCCACTTGTAAGTGACTTATGGTTGACTTATCACCTATATTCCAGTCGTGATCAACACCCCCTCCCCCCCCCATCAGCTGGTCTGCAAGAATATTGTTAATATTAAACCAGTCCGCAGTGCCAAAAAGGTTGATGACCCCTGGGCTAAGCACACACCCCTGAGGTGCACCGATGTTGATTGTCAGTGAGGAGTATATGTTATCACCAATCCGCACAGACTGTGGTCTTCTGGTTAGGAAGCTGAGGATCCAATTGCAGAGGGAGGTACAGAGGCCCAGGTTCTGCAACTTCTCAATCAGGAATGTGGAAATGGTGGTATTAAATGCTGAGCTATAGGCGACAAACAGCATCCTGACATCCTGTTTGTGCTGTCCAGGTGGTCAAAGCCGTGTGGAGAGCCATGCAGATTGCGTCTGCCATTGACCTATTGTGGCAATAGGCAAATTGCAATGGAGCCAGATCCTTGCTGAGGCAGGGTTTCAGTCCAGTCATGACCAACCTCTCAAAGCATTTTGTCACTGTCAATGTGAGTGCTACTGGGTGATAGTCATTAAGGCAGTCCACATTATTCTTCTTAGGCACTGATATAACTGTTGCCTTTTTGAAGCAAATGGGAACTTCTGCCCACTGGAGTGAGAGGTTGACAATGTCCTTGAATACTCCCACTAGTTGGTTGGCACAGGTTTTCAGATCCTTACCAGGTACTCCATCAAGACCTTCTGCCTTGCGAGGATTTTAAAGGCCTCTTTAAAGGCAGCATGGCTACCTTTGAAGGGATCTCTTGTTGTAGAACTGTTAAGGCACCAGACTGCGTTTCCTTGCATCAGATCTTGCAATTTCACGACAGCGGCTATATTTCATTAGGAGTTTCAGGAAGTTTGTTATGTCACTAAAGACACTGGCAAATTTCTACTGATGTACTCTGGAGAGCATTCTAGCTGTCTGCATCACAGTCTGTAATGGGGGGGCAGATACTGCATTCGATCAATATAAGCTGCAGAAAGTTGTAAACTCATTCAATTCCATCATTGGCATGAGGCTCCCCAGCATCCAAGACACCTGCAAGGAGTGATGCCTCAAAAAGGTGGCATCCATCACTCCAGACCCTTATCACCCAGGACGTGCCCCCTTCTCATTGCTACCATCAGGGAGGAGGTATAGAAGCTTGAAGGCACACAGTCAATGATTTAAGAACAGCTTCTTCCCCTCTGCCATCAGATTTCTGAATGAATATTGAACCCATGTACACTATCTCACTACTTTTCCAACAAATGCTGAAGAACGAACATGAGTTGGAAGAGTAAAAGGAGCAGATGGAAGAACAGCTTCAGAGAAGCAAAGAACAGCTTTGGAAAGAATAGTTATGGTGAAGGATGGAGCAGTTTAAGTTGCAGGAAGAAATTGCAGTGCAGATTGACAAAGCTAAAGGCCTCAAGTATGATGGGTGCTAAAAGTGCTCCAACAGGACAGTTCTGTGGTGTGACTTCCTATGTTATTAAGGCACAGAAAAAAACAACAGTTGTAATGTCAATGTGGATACACTTGTTCCTCAAGTATCTATGAAACAAGAGTTATGACCCCAAGAGGTAGCTCAGGGTGTTCACTCTCAGCCTGCACTAATGAGGCACTCTGAACCAATGTCATATCCAACAACTCAAGGTGTTTTTGGGGACATTAACTTGTGTTACGGACTCAGCAACGATAAATATATAAGTGAGGCAGTGGTTTTTGTAACAAATAAAACATTTATTAAACACTGAAAAACAAACTCCCAAAAGTAAACAAATCACTAACGTAACCGGAAATCAGCTGCTGTGTGGCAGCTTAAACAGTTCTTAAAGCAATAAAGCTTAAACAGTTCTTAAGGCGATGTTGCAAAAACAGTTCTTCAAAGTAGTACTGCAAAAGTTAAAAATGCTTACAGTCCATTAAAGGAGAGACTTTTTAGACGATTTAAATTCTCTTTCACGTTGTGTTGTTGCGGTTCCCAGTCGAACTATACTTTTCCCACGGAGAATTTACAAAGATGAAAATGAAACGGCTTAAAGGCACTGACCTTTCCTTTACAACACTGTACCCAACCCTTTCTGCTATATTTCACAGGGATTAACACAGGGACAGCCAACGAATTCCTTCCAAATGAGGATCAAACAAGGTCGAACCTGTTTCACCGTCGAAATTGACTTTCCTCAATCTTTTAGCTCCCAAACTCCGATCTTCACTTTCCACTGATTTTTAACTGGCAGTATTATAAAGCAACTGCCGGCAATGACCTTTTAAACTTTAGGCATTAAATAAAACTCCATCTTTCAACTAAACTGCGTCATAAAATTGGACCACGCAGTGGCATGGAGTCAAACTGGCAAATCGAGCCACGAACTGCCCCTCCTCACATGGAGGGGTCCTCCTTTTATACCCTGTAAAAAAAACCTGTCACATGACCTCTACTGGCGGGAAAATGACATCACTCCACCATCACAAGACCTTTACCTTAAGTCCAGTATAGCTTCAACACCACTGTCACGTGACAAGTACAAGATACCCACGGGTACGTAACACTTGCAATATGGAAACCCTCGTGTTTTCGATGATAGAGGTCTGAATAGTACTGAGGAGGCCATCAGGACACAAAATGAAATCACAACCTTATTGGTACAACAATAACACATTGCGTCTTTGCCTAAAAGAGAGATTCAAATCTTTGATGGTGGCCCATTGCAATATCAATGCATTCACGAGGGCTTTTAAGATCAGTGTTCAAGGCAAGACGGACAATTATAGCGACCGCCTCTATTTCCTTGAACAGTACACTGGAGGTTGCTTTTGGGAGCTTGATAGAAGTTGCCAGCATGTTAACCCAGAGGAAGGGTAACTAAAGGCCAAGGCCTTACTTCAAGATCATTTTGATAATGTACAGAAAATTGCATCAGCCTACATGTGAAAGGCTCTTTCATGGCCACCTATAAAATCTTCAAGATTAGGGTAATTTTTTTAAGAGGCCATTGTAATGCAATGAGAGAAATTCAGTACATGCAAGAGCTGGACGTGCCTGACAATATGTTGACTGTTGTGAAGAAGTTGCCTCATTTGCTTAAGAAGGGTAGCCTGTGAACTACCAGATGAGCTTAACTTTGAGGCTACTTTTGCCAATGTTGTTGAGTTTATAGAAAAACAAGTAAGGATTTCTACACACCCTGTGTATGGAAATCTACAGGATACTACATCACCTGCAATAATCAAAGGTGTGAATGAAACTAAGTCAAAAATTTGTTCTAAGGCTAAAGAAAACAGCTTTGCCACTACCATGGCCTCTGTGAGAAGTAAAAGCATTTCTGAGTGTTTATCGATCCATAGTACGAGAAATTCTCTACAAAAGAGGAAGCTCAAAACTGTGGCTTGTGTCTCTAAGAGTGGCCATCCTGCAAAGATCACAGCAAGAGCACAACGTGCAATACTGAAGGAAGTGGAAAAAGAACCCAAGGGAAACAGCAAAAGACCTGCAGAAACCTCCAGAACTTGCTAAGGTCTCTGTTCATGTGTATAAGAGAAACACTGAACAAGAATGGTGTTCATGGAAGGAAACCACTGCTCTCCAGAAAATCATTGCTGCACTCAAGTTTGCAAAAGACCACCTGGATGTTCTGCAATGCTCCGTGGACAGATGAAACAAAAGTTGAACTTTTTGGCAGAAGTGCACATTGCTCTGTTTGGAGGAAAAGTTAATTGCACACCAGCACCAAAACCTTATCCCAACTGTGAAGCATGGCGGAAGGAGCATCATAGAAAAAGAAGGAAATTTGTGATTTGGAATGGCCTAGTCACAGTCCTGACCTTAATCCTGTAGAAATGTTGTGGAAGGACCCGAAGCAAGCAGTTCATGCAAGGAAGCCCACCAACATCTCAGAATCGAAGCAATTTTATAAGGAGGAATGGCCCAAAGTTCCTCTGAGCCAATGTGCAGGACTGATCAACAGTTACCAGAAATGTTTGGTTGAAGTTATTGCCATACAAGGGGGTCATACCAGTTACTGACAGTACACATACTTTTTCCAACAAATACCTGTAATATTGGTTCATTTTTCCTCAATAAATAAATGAGCAAGCATTTTTTGTATTATTTATTTAATTAGGTTCTCTTTATCTAGTTTTAGGACTTAAACGTGAAGATCTGATCACATTTTAGGTCATAGTTATGCAGAAATCAAGAAAATACTGTAGGGTTCACAAACTTTCTAGCACCATTGTATGCTTTCCTAGAGTACAGCAATGATCTGCACAGTGAGCCTCATAAACAAGCTCAACCTAACAGAAAAAAGAACATGCCTTCTCTACGTACCATGGGTCAAGAGAAAGTTCTGAGTAGCCACATATTTCAGGATTTTAAGTGCCTTGCTTAGATAGTAACAACTAAGGTGAACTGCCTAGATCTATACATGGGAAAGTATGCCTCTCCACAAAGGGAATATTCCTGGTCTGACCTGAAATATGTCCATTTGCCAGAGGGTGATTCAGAAGTCGTGCTGCTCCTAGGGACAAATGAGTTAGCTGTTACAAGTGATTTGTAGTATCAATGATGGACCCTTTGCAGTCAGAAAAGTGTTGGGTTGGACTCTCAATGGACCATTAAAAGGAGACCATGATGATGGAAGAGACTGTGCCCAGCCATTGCTGACAGTTAACAGGATTTCAGTTTTCAACTTGGTTGACCTTTGGCGGCAGTAGTTCAAGGCAGACTTCCCTGAATGCAGTCAGGATGAACAATCTGGTTCCTCAAGAGAAGGTTACAAGTTCATGAAGCTGGTGACAGATTCTGCAAAACTGTTGGATGGTCACCACCAGATTAGTTCACCTTTGAGAAATGAGGATGTTAACCTGCCTAATAATAGGAAGATTGCTGAACAGCAAGCATGCTCTGAATCTAAGGAAGAGGTTTAAGAAGAATTTGTCATTTCACACTGACTTCACAGCTTTCCTGAAGGATGTCATCTCCAAAGGTTATGCCCAAAGAGTGCCAGATGAAGATCTGGAACAGCGTGATGGGGAAAGTCTAGTATATTTCACTTCATGTTGTTTATCACTCCAGAAAAGGGAAACTTTCAGGGACTATCACTTAATGCTCAACTTTTACAAGAGCCAGCAGTGGTTATGGTGGATATTGAAACAATATTTCATCAGGTTAAAGTACCAACAGAAGATGCAGATCTACTGAGGTTTCTCGGGTGGACGGATGATGGCTTCAGCCAAGAATGGTGGTACATCTCTTTGGAGCAACTTCATCACTGAATTGTGCTGATTTCGCTCTTAAGAAATGCATAGAAGACAATGAAGGACACTTCAGCCACCAGACAGTGGATAAGGTTTTATATTGCTTCTGTATTGTGTCAGTTCCTCTGAAGACGAGGCAGTGTCTCTCATGACTTTGTATCCATTTGTGCTCAAGGTGGTTTTCGACTCAAAGTGGATAAGCAACAGACATAGTGTTGTGCTTGTGATACCAGAAGAGCAAAGAGTGAAAGGCATGAAGGATTTGGATCAAGATATTCCTTTGGTGAAGAGAGTACTGGGTGTGCAATAGTGTATTCAGTCTGGTACTTACATATTTAAGACCACAATCCAGGGTAGACAACTTACCAGGAGGGGAATCCTCTCCACAGTTAGTTCCATCTATGTTCCTTTGGCAGTCTTGAGGCTGGTGGTGGTATCTGCAAAGGAGATTCTACAAGATCTGTGTAAGAAAGGACTTGGCTGGGATGGTGTTATACCAACATCACTTCCTTGTGAGTGGACAAACAGGCAGGAAGAACTCTGCCAATTGGAAGACTTCAAGATTGCTAGATGTTTAAGACCCTTGGCTTTCGGAAAAGTTGCCACTGTACTGTTACACCATTTTATAGACACAAGTAAAGATGGCTACAGAGCAGTGACCTACCTATTATCATTCGACATGTGTTCTCATGTGCACAGTGGTTTTGTCATGGGAAAATCCAGAGGAACTATGTTGAAGTCAGTTTCTGTTCCTCATATGGAGCTCCTCACTGCTGTGATGGCAAGCTATATGTTCACATTGTGGAGGAAGGAGTAGCATATGCTTCAGGGCTCAGTTTTTTGGACTGATTGTACTTCTATGCTGAAGTACATCAAGAGTAAAAACTTCCAGGTTCTCAACCTTCTCAAACTTGTTTTGGAAATAGTGGGTCAAAGCCTATTTATCACAGCTACAGGAATGTCAAAAATGGTCAGGTATAAAACACAATTTCCTCCCAAGAGTTATTGTGCTTATAGTTGATGAAAAAGCACCTGGAAACTTGTGGATTGTGAGAACAGTCATTCAGGTCTTTCCAGACAGAAGAGTATTTGTGCAGCAGGTGCACATCGAGACTAAGACTAGCTATCTGGATCAGCCTACAACCAAAATCTGTCTTCCAGAGGAGTCAGATGTTGAAGGAGCTACAGGTCTAGAAGCTTCATGATTTTGAAGTGACAGAGAGTGATGGTTGAGATCACTCTGTACTGGGCTAAGTGCTGGTAACCCCTGGTCTAGATGACTGTTACATGACTTGTCTGGAAGAAGAAAGATGAAAGAAGACATTTGCATGAATGTTAAGATTCCATGTCTCCTGTCTTTTGGTAGTGTGTAGTTATAATTATCACACAGTAGTATAATATTTCAGGGGCTGGGATATAGGAGTCATGCATCAGTTTTCTAAATGTATTGTACTCTGTGCTGTGCATTTATCATGGGTAATTAGTCATGTGGGTTGGGGTGTGGTAGAAGTGAAGAGTAGTTGCATATTCATGTTTTCATTTTGAGTCAGTCTAGTTTTGCAGAGCTAGAGAGTGGGCTGGGGAAGGGAGATCTTTTTATATAGACTGCTTAAATTTGCTGAAATAGGCTGGAATTTAAAAAAATATGCTGGAATAATCAAACATCTAAGAGTGCTTGTCTTAAGTATGTTTAATGCGCTGAGACTTTTTGTAGTTTTGGTTTTATCAGTTTTATCATTTTAAGATTGTTCGTTTTGCTGGTGTCTTAATAAAGGATCAAATGTATTCGACTTTGTTATTGGATGAATAGTATGTGATACAGCATCACCCCCCTCGCCCCTGTGATTAATCTCTTGAGTGGTTTTAGTTTGTTGTTTTGTTGTCAAGTAACTGCTGCATCAGTGATTCTTAAATGGCATTTTGTAACTTGGGCATTTTTTTGTTAGCAAGCTCATTTATCAGCAAAAGTTGATCATTGTGGAAATTTTTTTCAATGTTTTTTTTCTCTCTGTTTCATTTAGGCGGTGGAACATCTGCCTCCTCCAGGTTTCTACCAGTCTTTGAGTCAGGAGCGTGGGTCTCGATTCTGCAGTTAAACTGACTTTCATCTCTGGATAAATAAAGAATGCCTACTGATACTGTCCTTAAATTTGGAGGCATCTTACTTATTGTCATTCTGATTGGTATGTTAACTTGCCACAGTCATTTCCATTTGGAGTCTCTGAAAACCTCTGGATCAATCAATGTGGACAAACTTAAGCGAGACATATTGTGGCAATCTCCAAATTCTAAAAATGGCATCAAAACCTCATTCAGTGAAGGTGATCACAGTGCCTCACAATGTGATATTGATCCAAATAGTAGGTTGGATTGTGCCTTTAATGAACTGATGGACATGACAACATGTCAGGCCCGTGGCTGCTGCTGGATTCCAGTGGTCAATGTGACTGCCCCTTACTGTTTCTTGCCATTAAATTATCCTTCATACAATATGGACTTTCTTTCTCCAACTAAGACTGGCTATTCAGGTATTCTCAGCCGCACTGAGAGAACATTGTTCCCAAATGATATAAGGACACTTCAGTTGAATGTTATGTATGAGACATCAGGCAGACTTCATTTTACAGTAAGTAATCTCAATTAGTAAAGATTTTATTAACTTATTGAAGGTGGATATAACCTGTCAATATATTAACAGAAATGATGTACACAGTTGGACAACTTTCAGAAAATGTTGCAATTGTACAAAATAATGGTGAGACTGCATAATGGAGTATTGTGTATGCCTTTGGTTACCCTGTCATAGGAACGATGTCATTGGGCTGGAAAGAATTCAAAGAAGATTTATGAGAATGTTACCAGGACTCCAGGCCTTGAATTATAGGGAGAGGTAGGGAAGGCTAGGATTTCATGGCATGTGAGAGATTGAAGGATGATCTTTTAGATGTATATAAAATCAGGAAGGACATATATAATAGGCAGAGCTGCCAGATAAAGTGGTTAAGACAGGTACAATAAATTTAAAAGGCACTTGAATGGTTAAATAGATGGGAAAGGGTTCGAAGGATATGGGTTAAACCCAAACATGTGGGACCAAGGTTGAATGAGCATCTTCATCAGTATGAATGAGTTGGGCCAATAAGCCTGTTTCCATGCTCTATTGCTCTGTGCCTCAATGATGCATTGTGTATCTCCGTATATTGCCCATTGTTGGAGATAGTTTTGATGCACTAATTATTATAAACAAAATGAGTTCTGATTTGATTTGGATTTTAAAGCCAGTAATTTTTTAATTTCTATCAAATGTCTTCTCAAAATTGAGCACTTTGATTCCACGGTTTTTTGGAACTAGTGTTTCATCCATGTTTCCAGTATATTGCTTTCTTTTACTAGAAGTACTTAAACACAACCTCAGAGTGGAAAAATTCCTAATATTATGTACACAGTAGTACCCTAAGCTACTTCTGAAATGTCTTGCCCACTTATGTTCATAGATTTGTAAGACAAGTGATAGGCAGTTTGTTATTCATTAGGATAGATGAAAAATGGAGTAAGTAGATTTTTTTGTTTAAATTTTATCATTACAATACAGACAGTCCCAGGGTTATGATCGAGTTCCGTTCCTAAGTCTGTCTTTAAGTCAGGTTTGTACTTAAGTCAGAGCAGGTACATCCGGTATTATTTAGCGTCAGTTAGTGAAACGTTTGTCTTAGTATATAGTATATATTTTACCTTCCTATGCATATAAAACACTTAAGAAACGTATGTATTTCAATAATTAAACCACTGCGTTGCTTAATAATAATTGTATCTTTCATTGGAGCAGAGCCTTTCACATGCTCCATTATTCTCACTTTATCCTTTAAAATTGTTCCAATCGTTGACCGACTGTAGCCTAACGCTTTTCCAAAGACTGATGGCGTTTCACCTCTTTCCGATTGCTTTATTATTTCCACTTTATTTTCAATTGTGATCGTTTTCCATCAACAGAACAGAAACATGGTGGATTCAGAAGCAGCCGCGGGTAACAGGTTCTGAGCTCCCCCGGGTCCTAAAGACCACCCACGCTGAGACAGGTTAAATGGGACAAGTGGGGGTGGTGCTGACTGGAAAAGGGGGTCAAGGTGAATCTTGCTAAGAAAAATTTAAGCCAAATACAAAGTTACACACACAACACAGTGATCCGACTTAAAATGATGGACGGCGTGCTCCTTCCTCGAGCTGACGAATTTTTAATATAATAGGCTTTATGGCAGGCCATTTGTGGGTACGAGTTGTTCATAAGTTGGACGTTTGTAACTCGGGGACTGCCTATATTGTTATTTCTGTTACCACAATATTAAACCTGTATGTAATGAACTTTTGACTTCTTACTTTGTTCAATCTTCACAGTATGATGTTGTTAATTATATACCTCGGAAACATTGTGACAGAAGGATGCAGGGTCTGGACCTCTTGGTTTATCAGAAACTCCCACAAGCAATGTTGTGTTTAAGGTTTTACTTGAGATTTTTCTTTATATCTTTCCTCATTTTGTGCTTCTGTGTTATTTCAGTTATCTCAGTTACATTCCATTAAAACTCAAAACTGGTATTTCAGCACAATGGTAAAGAAATAAACTTGAATATGTTCTTCGACATATCTGAAATTAATTTTAATATTGTATTAACCCTTTGATTTGTATTTTTCATTCATTATGGTGCCATGTGCATGTCCCTTGATACTGAATTTTCTGCCTTTATCATAAAATTCTGTTATTGGATTCTAAAATGACATCAATAGGCGGCTGCAATGATGTCAGTGTTTTAATTTTGACGGTTGCTTTATATTTTGTTTTCTAGTGTGTACGATAGCTTCCACAAAAGAGGACTCAAACCATGTTTCAAATTGGTCCTTCTTGCTGCTGTGTGCAGCCATGCCAGGAAACTGGTACGAGTCCCTGCCCCCGCTGCTTATGTGCCAGGAACTACTGACATTAAAATTCTGACACAGGAACAACTATAGATCACTGCCCTCCACTGGTGCTTTCACAACAATGAATTGTCCTCTTCATAGAGGTTGGGGTCAGAAGTATGCTCCCTAGCTGCAAGATGTAGGGCTCTGTTTCATTGACTGGCAGCAGGAGCTCCACACGTTTATTGATTCTCCCTCATGGCTTTCCTTTGCACTTGATGGGAAATGATGCTACCTTTTTTGAAAAGTCTGAAACTAGTTCATAATCGGTAGTAGGAGTGGGCTAAATTTTCCCTGCCATTTCATTATTCCCAGTGTAATTCCTTCTTTCTCAATGAGCTGTCAGATAGCTTATATATTTGTGAATGTCTAACAATTAAATACATCTAAAGTAACTTTTTAAAATTTATCTGCCTCTATCACAGCTATTCCTCTGCATGGCAATGTAATGAATTATTGATCCCTGACACAGTCTAATTCGCTGCAGATTCAACTGAGTAAAGCTCAGAACAAAAGTGCAGGATGATTATGCTGGAGCTGTAATGGCTGATTTCTCATTTGGAAATTGCTATAATTTTATACCCTTCCTCTTGTTATGTTCCTTTCCGTTAAAACTGTATTAGTTTTGTTCACGTCTCGTATGTGATGCACATTGGGATACTTTTCAATACTAACGTTGATTGGGTTTATTTTAAGTTGAACCCATTCTGTAATTAACCTTGAGTGCGGTTACTTTAGTTAGACCATAATTAGGAATTATAGCATGTATACAGTGCTTATAAAATGTATTCACCCCCCCCCCCCCATGGAAGATTTTATGTGTAATTGTTTTACAACATTGAATCACATTGGATTTAATTTGGCCTTTTTTTGACATTGATCAACAGAAAAAGTCTCTGTTGTGTCAAAGTGAAAACAGATCTCTACAAAGTGATGTAAATTAATTACGAATATAAAACACAATATAAGTGATTGCATCCCCTTCAAGCCAGTATTTTACAATTTGGCAGCAATTATAGCCTTGAATTTGTGTGTATTGGACTCAATCAGTTTTGCACATCTGGGCACTGCAATTTTTCCCCATTTTACTTTCCAAAACTGCTCAGACTCTGTCAGATTGCATGGGGATTATGAGCAAACAGCCCTTTTCAAGTCCAGCCACAAATTCTCAATTGGATTGAGATCTGGACTTGGACTTGCCACTTTCTTCTTTAATCCTTTTCGCTCCTTATGGGGCATCGGGCCTCAACAAAAGTCCTCCACTTTCTGCAATCTCTACCAGTTGCTTTTGCAGTCTCCCAAGTTTGGCTGGCGGCTTTCAGTTCATCCAAAAGCCTACGCCTCCAGGTTTGCTTTGGGCGACCTCTTCTTCTCTTCTCTTGTGGATTCCACTCGAGTGATTGTCGAGTGACATTCGACTGGCTCTTCTTCAAGGTGTGGCTGACCTATCTCCACTTCCTCCTCCTTATCTGGAATACAATGGGTTCTTGGTTTGCTCCCTTCCATAGGTCTAGGTTTGACACTCTGTCGTACCACTTGAGGCAGAGGATCTGCCGGAGGCATTTGTTGAGAAAGGTCTGGATCTTGTTGCAGCTGGTGCTAGTGATTCTCCATGTTTCAGATCCATATAGCAGGATGGCTTTCACATTGGAGCTGAATATATGGAGCTTAGTTTTGACAGAGATGGCCGTAGAACTCCAAACAGGTCGCAGGGTTGTGAAGGCATGTTGGGCTTTTCCGATCCTTGTTCTGATGATCTCATCTGTACCTCCTGATTTACTGATTTTGCTTCCGAGGTAAGTGAATTTGTATACATCTTCAACTATTTGTCCTTCAATCCGTAATGGCTCCTCTTGTTATTAATGCGTAGAACCTTGGTCTTCTCCTGACTGATCTTAAGGCCTACTCACTGTGAAGTCTCTCCCAAGGAATCTGCTTTCTTCTGCATGTCTTGAAGCCGGTGTGAGAGAAGAGCAAGATCATCTGCAAATGCCAGGTCTTCCAATTTCCCTGTTAACGTCCACTGGATGCCTCTCTCTGATCCAGCATAGGCTGTTCTTATAGCCAAGTCAAGTACCACCAGAAAAAGTAGAGGCGACAGCAGGCATCCCTGTCTGACTCCAGTAGTGACCAGGACCTTTTCGGACAGTCTCCCATCGTGGATGACCCTGCATGAGAAGCCATCATAAAGCTGCTTGATGATATTCACCATCTCTTCCAGTACACCATAGTGTCGTAAGATGCTCCACATTGACTTTCTGTCCAGGCTGTCAAATGCCTTCTCAAAATCAATAAAACACACATATAGTGGAGTTTGCCATACTACTGTCTGCTCCACAATGACTCTATGTAGCTATCTGGTCAATGCATGATCACTCTTTCCTGAACCCTGCCTGCTCATCTCTAAGTCTGTGGTCAATGGCGTCTTTCATCCACTCCAAGATGACCCTGGTGAGAACTTTACTAGGAATGGACAACAAGGTGATCCCCCTCCACTTGCCACAGTGAAAGATCTCCAGATTTTGGCAGCTTCACAATGAGGCCCTTCTTCCAATCTGATGGGATCTCTCCTGTTCTCCATATCAAATTCAGCAGTATATGCAAATAGTCCACCATAACCTCTCCACCCTCTTTCAATGCTTCTGCAGGAATGTTGTCTTCTCCAGCAGTCTTGCCATTCTTCGGGCTTTTCAGGGCTTTTCGAATTTCTTGCTTGGTGATTTCACCTGTACTGATGTTGAGTGGGTCTCCAGGTTCCAGGTCAGGTGGATTCTGTGGTGGTGGTCTATTCAATACTTCCTTGAAGTGTTCCTTCCATCTCACCAGCTGATCTTCAACCGAAGTGAGCAGATGGCCTGTCTTGTCTCTAACAGGTCTGTTGAAATTGCTTTTCTTCCCTCTCAAAAGTTTAGTTGTTATGTAGAGTGCCTTGAGGTCCCCTTTACTGGCTGCTGTTTCTGCTTGAAGTATGACCTCTTGTCCTTTCTGAGCTGTTTCTTCAACTCCTTGACCATCACGCTGTACCTGTAGGCGGTGATTTGTTTCTGTTGCCAGGTTCTGGCCTGATTCAACTCCTGTTTGAGCTTTTTCCTCTCCTCCACCTTCTGCCATGTTTCATCCCTGATCCAAAGTTTACCGTTGACTGGTGGTCTTCCCAGTACTTCTTCGCAGGCCCCTACAGTGGCCTGCTTGAAGGTAATCTAGGTGTGTTCCACTGTTCTCTCATCTTGTTCCTGTATTTAAAGAGCCCCAAAGCAGTTTTGCAAGGCGATGTGGAAATCTTTCTTGTTCTCTTGCGTCTGTAGTCTTCTAACATCAAACTTTATTCACGTGTTCTATTGCTTCTTCTTGGCTGACAGCTTCATCTTCAGCTTTGCAACAACCAAATGGTGGTCAGATCCAATATCTGCTCCTCTTTTGGCTCTCACATCTTGCAATGAACTTCTCCAGCGCTGGCAGACTATGACGTGATCAATCTGGTTCTCCGTTTGATTGTCAGGCGAGACCCAGGTTATCTTGTGGCAGCATCGGTGGGGAAAGAGGGTACCTCCAATGGTCAGTTCGTTGAAGGCACAGAAGTCGGTAAGGAGTTCTCCATTTTCATTCATGTTCCCCAAACCATTCTGGCCCATCCCTCTCTCTCCCTGTCAGTGTTATCGCTGCCTACTTTGGCATTCAGATCTCCCATGATGATCAACATATCTTCCTTCAGTACCTTTCCAACTACTGCTTGAAGCTGGGTGTAGAAGAGATCTTTTTCTTCTTCCTCTGCGTTGTTAGTTGGGGCGTAGCACAGGATAATGGATACCTTCTGGAATCTGGACTCGAACCTGGCTGCGATGATATGGTCGGACACTGGTTCCCATTCTATCAAACTTCTGGCTGCTTCTTTGGACAACATCAGGGCCAAACCCGCCTCATGTGGGTCTTCCTCTTTCTCTTTGCCGGAATAAAGCAGAGTATCTCCTGTCTGCAGACTGGTCTCACCAAAAGTATTCCACCTTGCTTCGCACATGCCCAGGAGTGTGAGGAGGTATCGGCTCATTTCCTTCACTGCCTGTGTGCACCTACCTGTCTCCCAAAGCGATCTCACATTCCATGTTCCAATTAGGATATATTTCTTCTGTGAGAGCACCTTTGGAACCTCCATTATGGTTTTCCTTGGGTGAAGGAGGGTTGTCAGCCCTGCAGCTTCCTGACGGGTTTGGTTGCAGCGCGTCATCAGCCTCCTGAGTGGGGCCCTGCTTTTCCCGAGATCTGGGTTAGTGGTTGACAATCTGTTGACGGTTTCTGTAACAATTGCTTGTTTTACGTGAACAGGTTGTTAGCCCATTGCACAACCCCCAACCTGGAGGACCAGGGGTTTTCTGTCAGGGTCACCTTCCCCTAGGTGATGGCATTTCCATGCTAACGAGCTCCACCTGCCCAGGTTTGAAATCAGAGTTTACCCTCTCCTAGATAGGCTGCCATCCAAGGCTAACGAGTCCTATCTACCCGAGTTTGGAATCGGAGTTCCTTCTCCTAGGCTGTGTTGGTTCGCGGCACCTTCTTCCATATTATCCGGTGCACCCCTCACACAAGGGATCCCCCATCCAGCACCCAGAGGATGCGCCTCAACGCCGTATAGCCCCAGCGCGAGGGGACTTGCCACTCCAAGATATTAACTTTGTTGTTTTTAACCCATTCCTGTGTAGCTTTGGCTTTATGCTTAGGGCCATCGCCTTGTTGGAAAACAAATCTTCTCCCAAGTTGCAGTTCTCTTGCAGATTGCATCAGGTTTTCCTCCAGATTTCCCTGTATTTTGCTAGATTCATTTTACCCTCTACATTCACAAACCTTCTAGGGCCTGCTGCAGCGAAGCATCCCCACAGCATGATGCAACCACCACCATGCTAGGGATGGTGATGTTTTTGATATGAGGTGTTTGGCTTATGCCAAACATATTGTTTAGTCTGATTACCAAAAAGCTCAGTTTTGGTTTTATCAGACCATAGAACCTTCTTCCAGCGGACTTCAGTGTCTCCCACGTGCCTCTGGCAAACTCTAGCCGAAATTTCATGTGAGCTTTTTTTTGTTGGTCAGTTTCAAAAATATCCAAATTAAATCCACTGGGATTCAATATTGTGAAGCAATAAAACATGATAACTTACAAAGGGGGGTGAATACTTTTTATAGCCATTTTACATCTAAGATCAGAGAATAAAATTGTTTGAATAATTGGCAACTTTTTTGTCATAAGGGGTTAATGACATTTATGAAGACCATTTATGAACTTTAAATATCTCACTCCAAAATAATGTCACCATGCTGTATCATTTTTCTTCTTTGTAATAAAACATATTGATCCTGATGCTTTCTGCAGGCATTTTCCATCCTTTTATAAATGATTAGAAGAAAAGCAATGTTGGCTATTATTATCTTTTAAGTACTTGTGTTCTGATTTTATGACCATATTTTATGACCATATTTGTGATTAAAAGCATGGTGAGATTTGTTTTATGTCGGTCATTTTGACTAGTTTGATTTCTTTCAGAGCAATTACCCAGAGAATGTGTTCATCAGCAGGACATTAGTGTGCAAGTCTTAACCATCTTATCTCCAGCTCTGCGATGCCATTCACGGACAAATGCTTTAAAATAAGCAGCAGATTCCAAAGCTGAACATGAGAGAGTTAACACTAAGACGCAAATTATGCAAGCCAGTGGCTGATTGATGCAAGTTTCTCGGGTTGTCTGTCGTAATTGTGGATCACCACACAGTGATGTATATAAGGAAGTCCCATCTAGCCTCAGGTGTTGGTGATGAGTGGGCAAGTTTCTACAGCTTTGGGTGTATGAGAATGCCTGGGTGTGTTAATCTCCTCTTCCTTTAAATATCTGCACTGTTTCTTGGTCACCTGTCTTAGTTTAGAAAATAGTTCTTTAAATTCTGGTATTAACTAAAGCTCTATCATGCTGCTATTTGATATATGTTTATAAATGCTGATGGTTCAGTATCTGGTTCACCTACTTCCTCTAATGCACCATGCTCTGATTTCCGCCCTTCCTCCAAACCCACTGAGTTCACTGGAAAATTTATTTTACTTGTGTACTGTATAACAGCAACAGAAAAAAATGAATTAAGAGTTTTGGAATATTAATTTGGAAACATCCAGTAGCAGCACAAAAAATCCAGAGCATACCAGATTAACTGTAACAACAAAATTGAACTTCAGTGATCATATACATTGTTACTTCTAAATCCAAATTAATATTTATATATTAATTTATATACTTGAAGTTCAACAAATCAAGTCAAAGATATGGATATCAATAAAATTACCAACAAAATTGAATATTTAACTTCATTGTTTATAAGTTGAATGTAAAAGTGATTTCTTACTTTTTGATTTTTTTTTAGCTTAAGGACCTTGACAGAAAGAGGTATGAAGTTCCCATTGATGTGCCTGTTGTCACTGAAAAAGCAACAACTCAGCTCTATACTATTAAGTTCTCCTCCAGACCTTTTGGCATTATTGTACAGCGGAAATCAAATGGCCGTGTACTGTAAGTAATTAGACAGTATATCTTTCTACAATCTTCTTAACTTGCAGTTTATACTTCAGAAGTACTGTATGTTAGCACATGTGAGAACAAAGGTCTGCACTATAACCACTCTCCTGGGCAAGTGCTGTTACCCTATGTTAATGTTTGTAGATAAAAGCATTGGTAAACCGTTCACATTAATGACGTCCTGCATTGTAGCTTTGAGTCCTTCCATCACATTAAGTGAGCTAATGTGTGAGTGATTTTCCCTACTGTCAGCTCATAAATAGTTTGACTAGCACTGTAAGTAATTTTTGGCATTACCAGCAGGATGTAGTTGTGGAGTGTTGATGTGTGCTGTGTATCTAGCTGTTTCTTGATATCACTGGCAATAATTCTTGTCACAAGGCTGTTGCTCAGCATCTTCAGAAGGCAGGAGTAAGAGGTGAACTGTCTTTCTATATTTGTTTTTATGACAACTCCAAAGTTCCATGTCTTTTAACTTTTTAAAAACAAAATTATGAGGAGCTAAGTTGAAATTTCAAAAGTTGCTTTGGTGGGATGTGACAAGTGTTTGGTTTTATAGGCAAATCTTTCAAGGGCTCTACAAATGTTCTCAGTTTATTTAACTGTTGGTAATTTTTGTGTGTAACACTTACCCAAAAGGCTGGTATATGTCTAGGGGAAACGGAGTTCCAGCAACTCACCAACCCACCTCCCGTACACGCAGGTACTGTGAGAATCGAGTTTATGCCTCGCGCCCGCCAACAGAATCAAACCCGCAACAAATACCGGTATGAAATACACTTTAAAGAGTTTACTAAAATTAAAAGAGTATTAGGCAATACAATATATATGCAAGGTAAACAAACAAAAAGGCGCCAACTTATCAAAGTTCAGTCTGTTTAGTGCACTCGTTGGAGCTCAATCAACGAACCAATCGACCCATCGTCGCTTGCCTTCGACCTCCACGTCTTCGCACCTAGGACAACGCCCAGTGGTCTTCCGAGCAGTGCAGCGCACGTCCTCCTTCCTCGACGTCTTCCTCCCGCACTCTCCCAAAAAGCCCGCGAAAACCCCTCCCCCAAGTTCCCAGCATCACAAGACACAATAACATTTCCCATTGATTAACAAATGAATACAATTACCATATCAGCCATTCTAAAGCGAAACAACGGCGAGAGAAACACTTATCCGACAAAGAAGCATTTCTACTCTTAACAAACCAAAAAACCCATTTTGAGTAACATACACAGGACATTGTACATGTGTTTGCAGAGTCTTCCTTTGCACATTACTTACTTGTCAGTCTTTGTAAGTTTTCATTGACTCTGTTATATTTCTTTGTTCTATGATGAATGCCTGAAAGAAAATGAATCCCAGCATAATATATGGTGACATACATATACATACTTTGATAATAAACTAACTTGAAACTTTGAAATCTACAGTATCAAAGAAAGGAATCTCATAGATTCATACAGCTTGGAAACAGCTCTTCGACTCACCAAATCCATACTGACCATCAAGATCTATTTATACTAATCCTATGCTAATTCCATATTTATTCATAGCCACTCCCACCTTCCAGTTACTGGATTCTGCCACTCCCCTACATATCTGCTACACATACTAGAGTAAATTCACAGGGCTGATTAATTTACCAATCCACACATCTTTGGAATGTGGAGGAAACTGGAGTACTATACTGTCCCTACAAACTGTCTCTATAAGCAGTACCGCTTTGCTGCCTGACTCCTGATAGCAAAGTCACCGCGTGCAGCTGCATCTGAAGTGGAATATTAGCAAAAACAGTATGACAACAGAGTCATGTCACCAGCCGTGAGAATTAAGAGTGTGCTCATTCAAAATTAATGTAGATATGAGCATCCAGATATCTGTAGTATGTTATGGTTCTCTTATAATAATATATTTGGACCTCAAAAGTATAAAACTAAATTTAACGGTGAGTCTGGCACATTGGCTATGATTCATATTAATTGTAAGGAAGCTTGGTTTAGACTGTGCATTGCATTGCTTGTTAACTTCCCTGTTTTGCAATAATTAGACAACATTAACAATATTAAATGAAAATATTTCATTAAAAATGAGGATTTAAAATGAAATACTTTTTAAAGACAGGCTTTTTCAAAGGCAAATGCAACCTCCTATAACAAGACATCACACATCTACAGAGGATCTTGGTGATACTACTCCTGTAATAAAGTGTTTTATTTTTCTCCTCTCTGAAAGAAGGTTACATGTGCCTCAGAAAGCAACAAAGGTTCACAATTAACAATTTGATATGGAGGCGTTGGCCTCTGTTCTGTGTTGGTCCTTCTTGAAAGAATGGTACACTTGGCTCAGAGAGGTGACAAAAGATTCAGTAGACAAATTGAAACCAAAGGGTTGTCCTCTGGGCATTTCTGAGGGGTCAGAAAATGAGAAACAGTCTCATTGAAGGAAATAACTTTGCTAGGGAAAGTTAAATAAAGTAAAACAAAAACAGAAATTCTGGAAGTACTCAGCAGATCCGGTCACATCAGTGGAATGAGAAACATTATGGTTCAGGCTGGAAACTCAGAAAAAATCAGAACTGAAGTGGTGGTGGAAAAAGAGGCTTGTTAAGCTGCAAAGTGGGTGAATGAGGGGAATATGTGTGATAGAGTAACATCAGGGTGACTGGGACAATAAGTTGTACACAAGGTTATTTGGTAATTGAATGGGAGCAGAAAGAGAGGGAAACCCTTGACAAAAGAACGTGGAAGTTGTAAAATGTAGAGTTGGACTACAAGCTAGACAAACCAATTTATTTTTAATTATTTGCTTCAGTTTTAATGTTTTTGCCAGAGTCAAAACAAGATTAGTGTCAACTTTGTTGGGATTTCTGAGGATAGGGCCTCTGTACTATACTGTTCATTCCCACATAGACTGCCTAGGCAGCTTGGATTAACTGACAAAAAGCCCCAAACATGCCTGATCTTGTCTATCTGAACTTCTTTCTTCCTACTTGACTGTTCTTTCTCCATTAGTCCAGTCTCTTCCCATTTATATCTGTATCACCTCTGGTGTCATCCGTAATTCTGACTATTTCCAATTCCTTGGTCCCAACGGACTCATCTTTATCGTGAATACACTTCCATCCCACATCAAGATGGTCTGAGGGCTGTCCTCTTCTCCTTGAGCAGAGGCCTAACCTGTTCTTTTCCACCACACACCCATTCACCTGCCTAAGTTTGTTCTCACATTGAACAACTTCTCCTTCAGCTCCACTCAGGTTTTCCAGAGCAAAGCTGCAGCTATGGACTAAGGTCCAAGGCATGCCTGCCCTTTTTTTGTGGAACAGTCTTTGTTTCAGTCCCTCTCGGGGCCTACTTCTCACTCTTTGTTTTGTTATGCTGATGACTGCATTGATCTGTCTTGTGTACTCAACTGTTTGATAAGACCATAAGATATAGGAGCAGAATTAGGTCATTTGGCCCATTGAGCCTGCTCTGCCGTTTCGTCATGGCTGATCAATTTTCCTTTCAGCCCTAATCTCCCACCTTCTCCCTGTATCCCTTCATGCCCTGAACAATCAAGAATCTAACAACCTCTGCCTTAAATATACATAAAGACTTGGCCTCCATGACTGCCTGTGGCAAAGACTTCCACAGGTTCACTACACTTTGGCTAAAGAAATTCCTGTTCCTCCATTCTTAAAGGATGCCCTTCTATTCTGCGGCTGCGTCCTCGGGTCTTAGATTCTCCCACTATGGGAAACATCCTCTCAACATCCACTCTATCAAGCTATTCACCATTCGTTCTTCTGAATTCTAGTGAATACAGGCTCAGAGTCATCCAACGCTCTTCATATGACAAACCATTCAATCCTGGAGTCATTTTTGTGAACCTCCTTTGAACCCTCTCCAGTTTCAGCACATCCTTTCTAAGAGAAGGGGCCCAAACCTACTACCAATGCTCCAAGCGAGGCCTCACCACTGCTTTATAAAATTTCAACATTATATCCTTGCTTTTATATTCTAGTCCTCTTGAAATTAATGCTAACATTGCATTTGCTTTCCTCACCACAGACTCAACCTGCAAATTAACCTTTAGGGAATACTGCACAAGGACTCCTAAGTTGCTTTGTGTCTTAGCTTTTGGTATTTTCTCGCATTAGAAAATGGTCAACATTTTTATTTCTTCTACCAATGTGCATGACCATACACTTCCCGACACTGTAATTCATCTTCCATTTCTTTACCCATTCTAATATGTCTTAGTCTTTCTGTAGCCTCTCTACTTCCTCAAAACTACCTGCTCCTCCATCTGTCTTCATATCATCTGCAGACTTTGCAGCAAAGCCATCTATTCCATCATCCAAATCATTGACATATAATGTAAAAATAATCTGTCCAAATACAGGCACCTGTGGAACTCCACTAGTCAACAGCAACCAATCAGAAAAGGCTCCCTTTATTTCCACTCTATGCCTCTGCCAATCAGACCTTGCTTTATCCATGCTAGAAGCTATCCTGTAATACCATGGGGTCATAGCTTGTTAAGCAGCTTCATGTCTGGCACCTTGTCAAAGGCCTTCTGAAAATCCTATTACACAACATCAACAAATTTTCCTTTGAATATTCTGCTTCTAACTTCATAGAATTCCAACAGATTTGTCAGGCAAAATTTTCCCTTGAGGAAACCATGTTGACTATGGCCTATTTTATCATGTACCTCCAATTACCCTTAATAATTAATTCCAACATCTTCTTAATCACTCTCTTAACTGGCCTATAGTTTCTTCTGCCTCTCTCCCTTCTTGAAGAGTGGAGTGACATTTCCAATTTTCCAGAATGCCCAAAGAAATGAAAGCTGGAATACAGTGTCAGGAAGTGTACGGTCATGCATTTTGGTAGAACTGCAGCTGTTTTCGAAGGCAGCTCATTGCTAACTTTACATTTAGAATGGGCAATAAATGGTAGGTTTGTCAGTAATGCCTTCATCACATCAAATGAATTTTAAAAAGACTGGAAAGGAAGATAATTGTCTGCTCCTGATATAGAGCCTCATAATTGCATGGAACAATGAACAATAAGGCCTGAAGCAATAACAAATCTCTTAAACAACCACAGAAATGGACCCTTAAGCCCATCTACACCAATCTCATTTGCTTTCATTTGAACTATTTGTTCCTTCACTTAAATCACAGGATCTTGTACTTTTAATGGCTCTTCCAATAAATTTTAGTGGCATAATGTACTATATCCTATTATTTTTTTCTCTCTCTAGGCTGAATACGACAGTGGGGCCATTAATTTTTGCTGACCAGTTTCTGCAGATCTCCACCTCGCTGGCCTCACGACATATTTCAGGGCTGGGTGAGCACTTGACAAATCTAATCCTGAATGTCGATTGGAATCAATTAACTCTCTGGAATCGGGATCAAATACCTCGTGTAAGTACCTTTTGCTTCTGGCTAAGGAGAATGATAGCCAGAGATGGCCAGTTCTCACTGTGATGAAGCATCAGAAGGTAAGTTCCAGTTTTTCCAGTAAAGAAGTTGAAGAATAAATGCTGAAGATCCAGACGCTATTGGAATTGTGCATGCACATGTTTGGTGCAAGGCTCTTAATTATGTTCTTGCTATGTAAATCTATTAAGTTTTTTTTTCTGCTCCCTTAAGCTGAATTGCTGCGAAAACTGATCATGTTTGGCCTTGAGTTGAGTTTCAGTCCCCTATCGTAATAAAGGGTGTTCATTTCTCATTTGATAATGTTCACCTTTATTTTACCTTTTCCAGATATATACTTTATACCTCAATATATATATTTCCAGATATATACCTCAAACAGACTTTATAGCTGTTCAATAATAAAACTCCACCTGATTTATAAAATTATGAGGGGTGTAGGGTAGATAGTCAGAATTTTGAGGTGGCAGAGTTAAATACAATTACAGCTTTTAACGGGTGTTTGAACAGATATATGTGAAGGAAACGGATACAGGCCTAATGATGAGCATAGACTGGTATCACAGTTGTCATGGACAAGGGGGCCAAAAGAACCTGTTACTGTGCTGTAATGTTCGCTGATGGCATGAATCATTTTAATTGTCTTTTGCTATTTTCCTACTCAGTGTACATTTCAAGATTCATGCAATCTGTTTCCATATCACTTCCAACTCACTGTTCATCCTGTTCTTTCTGGCCTCCATTAGCTTCTATTTTTCCCAAATAATTGGTGCTTGGAAAGAGGCTTTTAAAAATGCCTAAATACAATATTTTATCTAAGATCCAGCCAAGGAATTATTGGCTTGGCCCGCATTGAGTGGGATTCTTGCTGATTTTATTCCTAAAGGAACTGATCAAAGTGAAGTCAAATTATGTTCTCACTTCGGATTGCCAATCATCCTACAGGAATGTACAGTACATGTGTGAATGTCAGGTGATGTCTTCTAGACTAACTTCCAAGCTTGCAAACAGATCCTGGTGCCCACGGAACAGCCTATTTTCATGCAGTTAGAAGGCATGAGGAGAAAAATTTGTAAACAGGACCTTTCAAAGATCATTTCATAATACATCTGCACATTTTCAGAAAATGTATTATGAATTCAGATGAGAACTTTTTTTGTGAGCTGTCACCAACACTGTCATGTTTTTGCAGCCTAATGCCAACTTATATGGCTCACACCCTTTTTATTTGGTAATGGAAGAGGATGGATCAGCTCATGGAGTTTTCCTTTTAAACAGTAATGCACAAGGTAAGAAACTTACTTGCTTGAGACTCAAAAGACTGCAAATGCTGGAATCTGGAGCAAATATCTGGACCTGATGTGAAATATCAACCATTCCTTTGTAGATGCTACTTGTCCTGCTGAGTTCCTTCAGCAGTTTGTTCTTTTTATAATCAGATAGCCTTATTTAATATGAAACCATTGTTATAGCTGAACAGCGATGCAATAACACTTTTGTCATGCTAGTATTTTGTTTTTTTATCTTTCACTCGTCCTTGTGGACAACTTATTTTGCAATAATGCTGTTTATGCAAACTAAGTAGGAATTTTGTAAAGTAGAAATGTGAACTGTTACAACATATTCAAAGCTGACTCTCTACCTGATTTTTTCCCCTCTTTTTTGTCATAGTTAAGTTATGCAATGCCTCTTTGGACAGCTGATACAAGCATTCTTAAAGGTTTATATTCAACAGTACAATATAAGACTATTTGGCCCATTATCAGTCTGCTAATGCTCTGAAAAAGCATCCTAATGATTGCCACCACAGCTGTTTGTTTATCTGTTATTTATTCTAATTTATTTGTCTAATTCCTTTTAGAAAGTTCCTACTGATTCTGTTTCTACTGTGTAACTTATTATCCCTCCTTTACCTGGAAACTTTGTTCCGTATTCTACCATATATTCGAGCACTTTGAATATCTGGTTCCAATCTCAGCTGATCTTTTCTCTCCAAGGAAACCAATCACAGTCTTGGTGGCTTTCTCAATATAGCTGAAAACTTTCATTTATGGGAGTACTTTCATTAGTCTCCTTGCTATCCTTCACAGATCCTTGAGAAGTTTATTTTTCCATGGATCGCTAATTACAAATAATTCTATAGAAATTTTCCCTTGTCGTCATAGTTATTAAGTGAATGCTATACCTGATTTTATTTTATTCAGATGTTTTACTTCAGCCATCTCCTGCTCTAACCTGGAGGGCCATTGGAGGAATTTTTGATTTTTATGTGTTCTTGGGTCCAAATCCAAAAACAGTGATCAGACAATATATGGATGTTATAGGTAAGAGTTATTAAGTTAATACCATAATGTATGCAAAACATTTAAAATTAATTCAGATGAGTAATCTTTAATCTTCTGGTTGTTATGCATTAATGTTAATATTATTTAAAATTAAAATAGAAAGATGGACAATGGCCTGTAATAGTGTATATTGCTCCCTTTATTTTATTCGATTCAATTCAATTCAAGAAAACAAAATAAAATCAGGATTTTTGAAGGAGAGAATTTACTGAGTTGCAAAAGAAATATTGATTCCAAATGGTTTACTTTGTAATTCACAAAGACCAGAATTTTTTTTTTCCCAACCAACATCTTCCTCTTCATTATCCAGGCCTCCAGCTGAACAATTCAAACTAATTCAGATTCAGATTCAGTTTATTGTCATTTAGAAACCACAAATACAATGCAGTTAAAAAATGAGACAATGTTCCTCCAGAATGATATCACAAAATCATATGACAAAACAGACTACACCAGAAAATCCACATAACGGTTGCCAATTCCCCAATCCAGAGTCCAGAGAGGCTGCTGCGTATTAATATCGCGCTACCATCTTAGCGCGTTTCCCGGAAAGGAGCTCCAAATCCACCAGACAAAACAAGACCATAAACTAAAGCTACAAGACCTGTACAAAACCACATCGTTACAACAGTGCAAACAATAGCATAATTGATTTAAAAAAACGGACCATGGGCACAGTAAAAATAGTCCAAAGATGTTAAAAGACTATAAGTTCAAACGAAACCATCACACAGTTTTCACAAGTCCTCAGGGTTCCCGATTGACTCGTCATCCCACGTCGGCAGCAGAAGGGAATACCCCTGCTATGGACTTCAACGGCGCCGCCCAACTCAGCCTCGCAGGCGCAGCACACAGTGAAAGCTCCGTCGAACCCAGCCTCGCAGACGCAGCACACAATGAAAGCTCCGTCGAACCCAGCCTCGCAGACGCAGCACACAATGAAAGCTCCGTCAAACCCAGCCTCGCAGACACAGCACACACTGAAAGCGACCTGACAGCAGCGGACTCTGAGTCTGTCGAACCTCCGACCATCCTTTCTGGCACAGCTGCTCCGAGCACCATCCTCTGCCGAGCGTATTAAGACACCCCCGCCAATGGCCATTGGCAGCGCGACCCTGAGGACTGGGGGCCTGTTCTTCCCAGCAGAGACCCAGACCTTACAGCAGCAGCAGCAACGAAGAAGGCCTTGCTGGAGATTTCCAGATGTCCCTCCGTGTTCCCACGTCCATTTTCAACCGATTATGATTGCGCATGGCACCCCACTTCACAAATAACTGATAATCAGCTCCAGAGTGGCCACTGCAAGCTGCGTCATGCCACCATTTTGCTCCTCCATCTTGTTGCAATCCATGTTGCAATTCTGCAGTGGATTTTTTCCCCATTTAGTACTATATATGAAATTTCTTCTCTGACTTCTCTGCAATATGTCTATATGGAGCTAGATTCAGACAGACAAGAACAACTCAATATAGGTCCTACCTGCACTTTCAATAAGGTATCTCAGTCTTAGTAGTGTGAACATAGAAATAGAAGCAGGAGTCGGCCATTTGGCTTCTCGTGTCTGCTCTGCCAATCAGAATATGATCTTTTACCTCAGCACCACTTTTCTAGACTAACTTGATATCCCTTGATTCTCACTGCATCTTAAAGAAAATCTATCACTCTGTTTTTAATGTACTCAGTGACTGAACCTCTGCAGCTCACTTGGGAACTGAATTTGAAAAATTAATCACCTGTTTGAGTGAAGAAACCTTCCCATCTTAGTCCTACGTGGCCAGTCCCTTCTTTAACAAATGTGACCTCCGGTTGACAGCTGGCCACAGGAAGTATTAACTCTCTTGAATCCTTTCAAAATTCTGTTCATTTCAGTGAGATCATTTGTCATTTTCCAAGTTCATGAGGACACAGGCTTAGCCTACTTAATGTCTTCACATACAATAATCTTGCTAACTGAGCTAACCTATAGAGGTGGGCATTCACTATATACACTGCATCACAAATATTTTCTTCCTGAGGTGGAAGAGCAAAACCTGTGCACTGTGTTGCAGATATCTAGTCTTGCTTAATCTTAAGGCCTCTGTACCTCCTGTGGGGAATCAGGCTGGTGTTTCACCCTGAACAGAACACATCTGGTTGCACCTCTTTAAACTCCCCTCACAATTCATTTTCCATTTTCTTAATATTAAGATAAGATTGGCTTTATTTGTCACGTTTACAATGAATCATCGAAGTACGCAGTGAAAGATGTTGCTTGCATTGACAAAGAATTTGCTGGGGGCAACCTGCACATGTTGCCACGTTTTCAATGCCAGCGTATCCTGCTCATAACTTACTAACCTTAACCCATATATCTTTGGAATGTGGGAGGAAACTGGAGTACTCAGTGGAGACCCACGCCATCAAGGGTAAAATGTATAAACTCCTTACAAAGAACAGCAGAAATTGAACTCCAATCTTACAGCTGGGGCTTTAATAGCGTTACTCTAACCACTACACTATGATGCCACCCCTATCAAGTGCACAAATAAAAAATCCTGGAATATTTAATTCTCAACCTTAGTTATTTTGCAGCAGCTTTTCTGTAATAGCCATTATTCAAAATCAGAGTCAGGGTTAATATTGGAGGAAGTCTCTGGCACTGAGTCTGGCGCTGTGGCTGAGAATGGAAAGGAGGGAGAAGAGGACTGCAGTAGTGATATGGGATTCCATAGTCAGAGGAATAGACACGAGATTCTGTGGATGTGATAGAGACACCTAGATGGAATGTTGCCTCACAGGTTTCAGGGTCAGGGATGTCTTGGATGTCTTAGGTCCACAGTTATCTAAAGGGGGGAGGGTGAGCAGCCTGAAGTCTTGGTACATATTGGCACCAAACATGGGAGGAAAAATGAGGAGGTCCTGAAGAGAGAAATTGGGAAGCAAGGTAGAAAATGGAAAAGCAGAAGCTCCAGGTGAGCAATCTCTGGATTGCTGCCCCGTGCTATGTGGCAGTAAGGGTAAAAATAGGATTATTTGGCAGGTAAATACGTGACTGGGAAACCGGTGGAAGGGCAGGGTTTCAGATTTCTGGATCATTGCAATCTCTTCTTGGGTAGATATGACCTGCACAAAAGGGACAGGTTGTACCTGAACCCAAGGGGCACCAATATCTTTGTGGGCAGAGCTTTTGGGGTGGGTTTAGCAGGGGGATGGAACCGAAGTGATAGGGCTGTTGATTTACAAGCAGAGCCAGGCAGGAGACTATCAGGAAGGACAGGCAGATGGTAGAGTAAAATTGCAGTTAGTGGGATGAGATGCAGTGTAAAAGGGACAAAATTGTAAAGAGTGACAGAAACAGGACCCAAGGTATTATATTTGAAGGCATATGGTATATGGAATCAAGTAGCTGATCTTGCAGCACAGTTAGAGATTGGTAGGTATGACATTGTTGGCATCACTGAGTCATGGCTGAAAGATTACAGTTGGGAGCTTAGCATCCAAGGATACCCACTGTATCAAAAAGACAAGCAGGGGGTAGTGTGGTTCTGTTGGTAAAAAAAAATTACATCAAATCCTTAGAAAGAGGTGATTTAGGATAGGAAGATGTAGAACCCTTGTGGGTACAGTTAAGAAAATGCAAGAGTAAAAAGCCCCATTATGGGACAGGCTTCCAAACTGTAGCCAGTATGTGAGCTACAAATTGCAATGGTTTATAGAAAGGGCATGTCAAAAGGATAATGTTATGATAGACATGGGGAATTTCAATATATCGGTAGATTGGCAAAATCAGTAACTAGTAACACCACCTTTCCTCCTTCAATCCCTCCCGCTCTGTCATGATAGAAACAACAGAACCCCGGAATACTGAGCTGTCAGTTCTACCCCTCCTGCAACCAAGTCTTACTGGTGTTGATCTACGTCCTGAGCTCATCCTCCTTTCCTATGATACTCCTTGCATTGAGGTACACGCAGCTCAGGACAATGGTCGCACCATGCTGAACCTTTTGGTTTCTGACTTAGTCTGACTTCTTAACAGCATCTGTCTCCACAACCTCTCCACCAATTGTTTTGCACTCTGGTTCCCTCCCATCCCCTTACAACTCCAGTTCAAACCCCATCATGCTGACATTGGAGAGGATTCAGAGGAGATTTACAAAATAATTCCAGAAATGAAAGGCTTATCGTATGAGGGGTGATTGATGGCTTTGGGACTGTACTTGCTGGAAATTAGATGAATAAGAGGGTGTCTCAATGACACCTATCAAATGTTGAAAGACATGTGGATGCGAAGATATTTCCTGTGGTGGAGGAGTCTAGGACCAGAGAGGACAGCCTCAGAACAGAGGGACATCCATTTAGAACAGGGGTGTGGAGGAATTTCTTTAACAAGAAGGTGGTGAGTCTGTGGAATTTGTTATGGAGACCAGGTCATTGGGTGTATTTAACTTGGAGGTCGATAGGTTCTTGATTGGTCAGGGTATGAAAGATTATTGGGAGGCAAGAGAATGAGGTTGAGAGGGAAAAGAATCACCCATGATGAAAGGGCAGAGCAGACTCGATGGACCAAATGACCTAATTCTGCTCCTATGTCTTATGGTCTATATGATTACTGGCATATGTTGGGAAATTTATTTTGCGACAGCAATCTATTGCAATACGTAATAATAATAGCTATAAATTACAATAAGAAGTATATATTTTTTAAAAATTAATTAAGTAGTGCAAAAAGAGAAGGAAATAATGTACTGAGGTAGTGTTTATGAGTTCATTTTCCATTCAGAAATCTGATGGCTAAGGGAAGAAGCTGTTCCTGAAACTCTCAGTGTGTGTTTTCAGGCTTTGGTACCTCCTCTTGCTGGTAGCCATAAGAAGAGGGCAGGTCGTGGGTGATGGGGGTCCTTAACGATGAATGCCCCCTTTTTGAGGTATTGCCTTTTGTAGGTATCTTGGATGCTGGGGAGGCTAGTGCCCATGATGAAGCTGGCAGAGTGTACAACTTTCTGAGCTTTTTCCAATCATGTGCTTTGGCCCTTCCACACCAGATGGGGATGCAACCAATTGGAATACTCTTCATTGTATATCTGTAGAAATAAGTGAGTGTATTTGGTGACATACCAATTTTCCTCAAACTCCAAATAAAGTATAGCCACTGCTGTACCTGCTTTGTAATTGTATCAGTATGTTGGACCCAGGATAGATCCTCAGAGGTATTGATGCCCAGAAACTTGAAACTGCTCACCCTTTTTACTTCTGGTCCCTTGATGAGGACTGGTGTGTGTTCCCTCGACATCCCTTTCCTGAAGTCCACAATCATTAAAGCATATCCATTCATTTATATTCATGTCATTAAATTCACTTTTGTTAGAGCTGATATATGCATTCTATTTTGTCTTTGCACCATTTCCCTGTCCTAATTCTTTTTCAATGATTCTCTTATTTTTATATAAATTATTCTCTCCTGACATACTCTGATAATCATTACCCATTTGCTTCCCTAAATGATGATTATACCTTCTCTCTTAAACTTTATAAGTTTTACTTTGCCATTACCCTCTTTTGCACTACTTAGTTTAAAGCCTCAATAATAATTCTAGTTACTCAGTTTGCAAGGATTCTGGTCTCAGCCCAGTTCAAGTGAAGCTCACCCCCAATAGAACAACTTCCTCTTTGCCCATTACACGTGACAGTGCACCATGAATTGTCATCTTGACATTTAACAAACTTTGCTGAACATCTGCGTTATTATAAGAGTTCTAGATAAAATAAATGTAAAAACTATTTTTCTTTATCTGATTGAATAGAATTAAGGGGATAATGAAAGTATAAAAAGGTGTTTTATCAGCCTGCAGATTTGTTTCAATCACTGAGGGTGGCTAAATTGGAAATTGTCATTAGCTTTGTTGTATACCTGGATGAGAACTTGTTGTACTTCAGACTATAAATCTGAATACTGAATAAAGCCCCAGTGAAGACAAATACCTAAGGGACCTACTTCCATGTTTATGATTCAATGAAACATCCTTTTGCCCATATCTTATATGGAACTTTTCCAACAGTACATCAGTGACTACACTTCAAGGACAACACTTGTTAGCTATGAAGATGTTATGGAAGGTGCTATACAAATTAAAGTCATTTTCTTTTTATCAAAATATCATCTTATATTTTCCTATAATTTTATATATGTAACTGCATAGGTTACCCAATAATGCCTCCGTACTGGAGTCTGGGATTCCATCTGTGTCGATTTGGTTATAAGAGCACGAATGTCACTCGACAGGTTGTGGAGAATATGACCAGAGCCAACATGCCTCAGGTGATTTTTGTGTAACTTTTCAAAGTAAATCATTCTCTTAAACCATATAACTGCTGCACAATCCAAACAAATCTGTTCATTATTTTATCATAAAAGACTTGAATAAATGAATATTTTCATCCTTGTATCACGATGTGAAGCCAAGAATGTGGAGGGAGTGAATATTCAGGGTGGTGGACAGGTTACCAATTAACTGAGATTTGTCCTGGATGTAAATGGAGCTACACTCGTTCAGGCAAATAGCTTGCATGTCTTCATTATCCTGACATGCCTTACAAATTTGGTGATTCACAGGACACTGAACATGGGAATCCGCAGCAGATCAAGAATAAAGTCAGTATTCCTTTCAAGCAACTGGAAGATTGTTTTAAAAGTTGGAACAATTTTTAAATGTAGCTTGCATTTCTGTTTGATGTATTGCAAAGATGAAGAACAGTAACTTGCACTTTTAAAAAGAATACATTTGATAAATTGTACCTAGTTTTCAAAATCCGAAAACACAGTCATGAAAATATAGTGTGCAGCCACCTGTTTGAATATGTAGAACTATTCCAACAGCTGAGCTTGCATCTAATCGGGACTATTTAAAATGTTTGAGCAGATAAGGCATTACTGACCATAAGTACCAACACTATTTATTGGGATACACTGCTTTAAGAATTTGGTGGTAATCCACTTTTGTAGAGTACTGTGATATTTATTATGTGAGCTATTTACAGCTCATTAAGTAAGGGTTTTCAATGATGAATGAGCAGTTATTTTCCTTGTAGGAGAATAGTTGGATGTCTTTGGGATTATGCATGCTTCAAGATAATACGCCTGACTATGGCTAATTGGATGTGCACTGGATTGAGGGACTTGAGTTATGGGGAGAGATGTGATAGCTGGACTTGTTCATCCTGGAGTCACAAAGGCTGAGGAAAAGCCTAATAATGAGATATAACATTATAAGAGCCATCGATAGGGTAGGTAGTCAGAATTTTATTTTTCCCATGGTATGGGAAACAGGTGTATGGGGTGTCTAGGGAGGGGTAACACCTCTGGTGGGGGGGCCTGCCGAGTCCTTTTCAGGACAGCTTGTCCTTCTTTGGTCCCCACCGGGTGCTGAGCTCTCACCGGTGGCTCCAAGTAGTTGTAGCACGCGCAGTGGCCACACCCCGGTAAACCGTCTCGGTAGACGGGCCAAACCAGCTGAGGGTAGCTGACTGGTCTTTGACCCTCGGTGAGGTAGGGGATTTGTCTGTCCCAGCGTGTGAAGTCTGGCCCTGGCAGATTGAGCAGAGGAGACTGATTAATGGTCCAACGGTCAAGAAGGCAGGCCAACAGGCGTTGGTGGAGTGCTAAGAGCACGACAAGACACGTAGACGTCCTGGTCATCCACCGCAAGAGGTGGTGATCTCTTTAAACTCACCTGGCAGAAGGCAAAGGCAAACCACTGCTGTAACCTGCCGAGTACGATTTCCCAATGTGTCAGAGCGGCGTGGAGGGAAATCCCCCACCAACTGGAAATTCCAGGCGCAACCTACGACAGACGGATGGGTAACAAAAACACAAAGGCGTAAAGTGAGAGGAAGGAATTTTAAAGAAGTTTTGTGTGGGAAGTTATTTTAGACCTAGACTTTGATACCTGGAACCAGAAGAATCTGGAGAATTAGGTACAATTAATGTGTTTGGCAGACACTTGAAATGGCTAGGGATAGAAGATTACAGACTTATGAAGGCAAGTAGGATCAGAATGGGTGAGAGAAATGGTCAGCATTAGAAACACTGGGTCAAAGAGATGCCACAGTGCTATACAATTTGATTCCCTCATACGTTCAGCCTGGTGGATGTGCAGTCACTTCAAATTTTCTCATCCTGCCCCAAATGTTTATTTTCTCAAGCTAAGGAAGTTCCTGGTTGGTCAAACCCGGGTTCCCTGTGCTTTCATTCTTGTCAACAGGGTTGCATCGGTGTAGAATTGGTTAATCAAAGAACGTATAAGAACAAATGCTCTTTTTATGTGAAATGTTTTCAGCCTGTTTGGACTTCTTAGTAATTCAAGTTGGTAACTTTTAAGCAGCACATACAAACTGCTGGAGGAACTCGCAGGTCAGACAGCATCTATGGAGGGGATGAACAGGCCTGGACTCTTCATCAGGACTGGAAAGGAAGGGGGCAGAAACCAGAATGCAGAAGTGGGGGAGGGGAGGAAGGCAAACTGACGGGTGATAAGTAAGACCAGGTGAGGGAGAGGGTAAGAAGATGGGAAGGGATAGATGGAAGAGACAAAGGGTTGAAGAAGAAGGAATCTAATAGGAAAGGGCAGTGGACTGTGCAAGAATGGGTTACAAGAAGTGAATCCAGAGGCAAATGATGGGCAGGTGAATAGATGAGAAAGGGTAACCAGAATGGAGAGTGGAAAAAGAGAGGAGGAGGGAGGGGGGAGATATTACCAGAAGTTAGAGAAATCAATGTTCATGCCATCAAGTTGGAAGCTACCCAGATGAGGCGTTGCTCCTCCAACTTGATTTTGACCATATCATGGTAGTGGAGGAGCAGATGTGCCGGAATGGGAATGGGAAGTCAGATTGAAATGTGTAGCCTCCGGGAGATTTTGCTTTTTGCAGCAAACAAAGGGAAGAAGCTTAAAGGTGCTTTTGAACTAATGGTGGGTTGGTATATGGTATTCATTAGATTTTTTTTGAGTAGAGGCAATAAAGTTAAATCTGCAGAATTAACAGTACATAATTGCTTTCATTTTTGCCATGCATATAACTTGTGGGCAACAGTTTGCAAAGATCGTTCTTTTAAGAGGTACACTTTTGAAATTGTATTCAATTATGTGTCTTTATTGTGGATTGCAAGAATGCATGGTGTAATCCTACAAGCAGGGAGGTGAGCTCAAAAGGTAAGAATATCTCTCACCTCTATTATTAATTATTAACAGGAAACAATACTATTCCTTCTTTATTTTTCATTCAGGATGTACAGTGGAATGATATAGACTACATGGATTGGAGGAAAGACTTCACTTATAACTTGGTGTACTATGGTGACTATCCGGAGATGGTGGATGAATTTCACAAAAAAGGCTTAAAATATGTCATGATTGTGGTAAGAAGAAAAATACAGTACACAAATTATCCACTAATTAAAAATGCCATTGGTTTGATTCTCAAATGTTTAAAAGTTAAAGCAGCCATTTGCAGTATCTCCCTGGACGATAGTACGTGTGTTTATTTATTGTCATCTCCTGCGCTAACAGGCCCTGTATTCTGGCTTTCTCCATTTTCCAAAATGGTGGATGCTGGGAGAAAGCAGATGTTGGGACGAGGTGTTGGTCGATGTTCAGTGAGATATTGATTCGGAGCAGTTTTTCCATTGTAGGTGGTTCTGAAATGAAACCTCCCAATACAAAATCGCAGCTTTCTTTTGAGTTTGGGGGTGGGGGAAAGGACAATTTGTCGCCCTTGGTGAATAAAATTAATGAGGAGAAAATGGATTTTTGTTAATACAGTATGTGATTCATTATTACATGTCCAAAACTTCATTAATGCTTTCAAGAGGATGTAGCTCATTCGCGCCATCAAGTGACTAGTAAGTACCACTGCAGCATTCAAGTCACCTAGCACAGTTAGCAACCTTCTGGAGGAAGTTGAGCAGCAACTTGACGAGGAAGGAGGTGTCGACATTTTGAGTCATCAGGATGTTGAGTTTCAATCCGAAATAGAGACAGTTACTTTCCCTCCCACATATGCTGAGTTCCTCCAGCAGAACGTTTGTTGCTCCAGATTCTAGCGCCTGCGGTTTCTATTGGTATCATCTAAAAAAAAATTAAACTGCATCATGGCTCTGGCCACTCCGCCACAATTGGTTGCAATGTAGACTGTTCAGAAAATTCCCTTAGCGTGACTCTAATGTTTTCACAATAGTGAGATGTTTTCCTGTTGATAAAACCATTCATAAATGTCACAATGAAATATGTGGTTGATACTTCATGCAATATAAAAGAGAAGAGGACAATTTTAAGCTTCTCATTTCTCGGGTAATTTTTGAGCTGTTTCAGGTAAATGTTAAAAATCAAACTCATGATTTTTAAAGAAGTGCCAGTTGCAGATCTCTTTAAAATTGCAGAAATGCTTGACTTTTCAGAACACAATACATTATGTGGTTGTGATGAAATACTTTTTTCCTCTTGGAAAGTCCATCTGAAGGTGATATCTCTTGATAGATTACTATATGGGAATACCAGATATTTCTCCATACATCACAGTGAACCAAGACAGTCCAGGATAGAACCATATTTAGCCAAATTACAGACTGTGTTGCCTTTGTCTAATAATCTCATTTGATTTCTTCATAAGCCAAAAATGTACCTTGTTTTTCACCTTACCGTGATTACTTATGTATTTGCAGTAATTCTCATATTCCTTTTTCCTGAGATGCTTTAAACAGTTGTTTTCTTTCTGCTTTAGGATCCAGCAATCAGTTCACAGGGAGCAGGGGAATACAAGCCATTTGATGATGGCGTAAAGAGAGGTGTCTTTATAAAAAATGAAACTGATGAACTATTAATAGGCAAGGTCAGTGCCGCATTAAGATGTTTGCTTGGTCTTTTTAATTACTTTTTCCCATTTGCATTTCACAAAATGTTCACTAGCATTGACAACATTACAGAACCAACTGTCTTTCTCACGAAGGAATGAAAAATCTTAGAAATATTGATCCAGAAAATATCACGAACTGGTCTCAAAATATCAGTTGTAGGCTCACAAATAAGGTGTTAAATGCTTCTCAGGATAGCATCTCGATCCGAAATTATGCCATCCCCTTTAAGTCTACTAATTGGTATCATTATGAATTCAGTCCCAGTGTCCAAATAATCTGTCATTCCATTGACTTTCATTTCTGTTATTTATTATTGTGCAATTCTACCTATTTCATGTAGGTGTCCCATTAATCACTAAGGTTTATGATGTTCAGTAAACAATTTTGCATAAAGCTTCTCTTAACTTGAATATGTACATATGAAAATGTTGTATTTTTGTATAATAGAGCTCAGTTGGGTTTCATGGAAACCACAGAGAGCCCTACTTAATAAAAGTTCTGTTCCCCTTTATTGGGGATTTGGGACACAACAGGAAGTCTGAGCCTAATTTCATTTATAATAAAATGACTACTGTTACGTACCCTTGTCACGTGACTGGGGTTGAAGCTATACTGGACTTGAGGTAATGGTCTTGTGAGGGTGGAGTGATGTCATTTTCCCGCCAGCAGAGATCATGTGACAGTTTTTTTTTACAGGTTATAAAAGGAAGACCCCACCCTGTGAGGAGGGGCAGTTCGTGGCTGGATTTGCCAAGTTGACTTCATGCCACTGCGTGATTTAATGTGATGACGCAGTTTAGTTGAAAGATAAAGTTTTATCTAATGCCTAAAGTTTAAAAGGTCATTACCAGCAGGTTCTTTACAATACTGCTAGTTTGAGAATCAGTGGAGAGTGAAGATCGGAGTTCGGGAGTTAAAGATCGAGGAGAATCGATTTACGACGGTGGAACGGGTTTGACCTTATTTAATCCTTATTTGAAAGGAATTCATTGACTGTTCTCGTGTTAATCTCTGCGGGATAGCAGAAGATTGAGGACAGTGTGATAAAGGAAAGGTCAGTGCCTTTAAGCCATTTCATTTCGTAAATTCTTCGTGGGAAAAGTTCGACATCGGGGATAGAAGCAAAACGACGTGAAAGAGAAATTAAATCGTCTTTAAAAGCCTCTCCCTTAAATGGACTATGAGCATTTCGAACTTTTGGCAATACTACTTTAAAGAACTGTTTTTGCAACATCGCTTTAAGAACTGTTTGAGCTGCATCGCTTTAAGAACTGTTTAAGCTGCCGCACAGCAGCTGATTTCCGGTTACGTTAGTGTTTGTTTACTTTTGGGGGGGGTTTGTTTTCAGTGTTTAATAAACGTGTTGTTTGTTATAAAAACCCTTGCCTAACTCATATATTTATTGTTGCCTGAATACGTAACTCTACAGAATAACTAATTTTTGGGGGCTTCAGATTATCATTGTGCATTTCTTATTATTTGAAGGTTTGATTAAGTTACTCTGTCATGGTTGCAATTCGAAGTGAGCCTTCATAATGTGGCATGATTTTCAAGAATAATTTTTCAAGTGATCCTTTTAACTCGAAATGTGCTGCATTGAAACTCATTTCTACATAAAACTGAACTTGATTCTGCCCCCACTCATTCTGTATTACAACCATATCACAGCTTCTCATCATATCAGTGTAGTATGGATTTAAATTTGACTCAGCATCCAACCTCTGTAAGTCTTTTAGAATTGTGTTTTGATTACTTTGCTTAGGTTTGGCCTGGTTTCACTACCTTCCCAGATTTTACAAATCCAGAGACTGGGGCCTGGTGGTATGACAACATAAAGGAGTTTCATGATCAGGTGGCTTTTGATGGATTATGGATTGTAAGTATGTAAACTACGTTTACGATTTTTTTGTTCTATGAGATAATTACTAAAGCCATTGTTACGTTATAACTTATTCAATATACTTATAATTTAAGTTTTATAATAAAGACATTGTGTATACATTCCTTTATTCAAACATTTTTAACATAAAATTAACATACAAAATAATGCAACACACACAAAATGTTGGTGGAACGCAGCAGGCCAGGCAGGGAGAAGTACAGTCGACATTTTGGGCCAAGACCTTTCGACAGGACATAATGTGGCATGATTTTCAAGAATCATTTTTCAAGTGATCCTTTCCACATAAAACTGAACTTGATTCTGTCCCCACTCATTCTGTATTACAACCATATCACAGCATGTCAGGATGAAGGGTCTCGGCCCAAAACATCGACTGTTCTTCTTCTATAGTTGCTGCCTGGCCTGCTGCGTTCCACCAGCATTTTGTGTGTGTTGTTTGAATTTCCAGCATCTGCAGATTTCCTCATGTTTGTGATACAAAATAATGTGCTTTTATTAAGTAAGGCTGTTTATAAACTGAGCAGTACATGGACATGAATAGAACTAATTGTGTTAATTTTCAGACAGTTTCTACCTCCATGTCTGTATGACTATCTACAATACTCGTACTTCAGTACTAAAAAATTGAATAAATTTTTATGTGAGGACATTGGTTAAGTTTGTGCATTTAAGATGGCATCATTTTCTGCTACTTACTTCATTTTATGCACAGTCTTTGCTGCACTGTTATTCAGGCATGCTCAGACATTATGAAAATTATTTTTAATGTGAGAAAGGGTAACTTCAAAGGAGACGTGATGAGCAAGTTTTTGCACAGAATGCTGAGTGCCAGGGAGGCTCTGCCTGGGGCAGTAGTAGAGGCAGACACACTAGAAACTTTTAAGAGACGTTCGGGCAGGTACATGAATGTGAGTAAAATGGAAGGATATGGACATTGTGTAGGCAGAAGAGATTAGTTAGCCATTTAATTGGTTTGGTGCCACATTATGGGCCGAAGGGCCTGCTCCTGTATTGTACTGTTCTGTATCTAGAGTTTGTTCTAGAGTAAGGGTCTGCTCCTATGCTGTACTGTTCTGCACCTAGAGTATGTTTGAGAGTAAGGGTCTGCTCCTGTATTGTACTGTTCTGAACCTAGAGTATGTTCTAGAGTAAGGGCCTGCTCCTGTATTACACTGCTTTGTATCTAGAGTAAGGGCCTGCTTCTGTGTTGTACTGTTCTATGTTCTTGAGTAAGACAGAGCATTATATACAATTATTTCATTCATTCAAGATGAAAAAAAATTCTGAATGAACATAAATGCAAATCAAAATTAATACCTCCCAGCACCATGATTTTGTGATGTGCATGCAATGCAATTAAGATTAGAAGTTGGAAAATAAGTGTTTTCCATTCAGAAGTTTGCCTTTATTCCTGAAATTGTATATACCCAGGAACACGAACTTGGTTTTCAGGATCCAGTAGATTTGAAGTTCAGATTATTGGTGGAGAATAAAGCATGAAAAGGATGCTAAAAAAGAATGTACTGCAGGTTGTTTAAAAGATCTTAAAGGAGATAACATCTTCTTTAAAGATGTGTAAAATGAGGGTAGAAGCAAAAAGTAGTAAGGTGAAAAGTAAACGTAGCAAGCAGGCAAATCCAGGGCAAAAAGCAAAAAGGGCCACTTTTCAACATAATTGTATAAGGGCTAAGAGTGTTGTAAAAACAAGCCTGAAGGCTTTGTGTGTCAATGCGAGGAGCATTCGTAACAAGGTGGATGAATTGAATGTGCAGATGGTTATTAATGAATATGATATAGTTGGGATCACAGAGACATGGCTCCAGGGTGACCAAGGATGGGAGCTCAACATCCAGGGATATTCAATATTCAGGAGGGACAGACAGGAAAGAAAAGGAGGTGGGGTAGCATTGCTGGTGAGAGAGGAGATTAATGCAATAGAAAGGAAGGACGTTAGCCTGGAGGATGTGGAATCGCTATGGGTAGAGCTGCATAACACTAAGGGGCAGAAAACGCTGGTGGGAGTTGTGTACAGGCCACCTAACAGTAGTAGTAAGGTTGGGGATGGCATTAAACAGGAAATTAGAAATGCGTGCAATAAAGGAACAGTAGTTATAATGGGTGACTTCAATCTACATATAGATTGGGTGAACCAAATTGGTAAGGGTGCTGAGGAAGAGGATTTCTTGGAATGTATGCGGGATGGTTTTCTGAACCAACATGTCGAGGAACCAACTAGAGAGCAGGCCGTTCTAGATTGGGTATTGAGCAATGAGGAAGGGTTAGTTAGCAATCTTGTGGTGCAAGGTCTCTTGGGTAAGAGTGACCATAATATGGTGGAATTATTCATTAAGATGGAAAGTGACATAGTTAATTCAGAAACAAAGGTTCTGAACTTAAAGAAGGGTAACTTTGAAGGTATGAGACGTGAATTAACTAAGATAGACCGGCAAATGATACTTAAAGGGTTGACGGTGGATATGCAATGGCAAGCATTTAAAGATCGTATGGATGAACTACAACAATTGTTCATCCCAATTTGGCAAAAGAATAAACCAGGGAAGGTAGTGCGCCTGTGGCTGACAAGGGAAATTAGGGATAGTATCAAGTCCAAAGAAGAAACATACAAATTAGCCAGAAAAAGCGGCACACCTGAGGACTGGGAGAAATTCAGAGTCCAGCAGAGGAGGACAAAGGGCTTAATTAGGAAAGGGAAAAAAGATTATGAGAGAAAGCTGGCAGGGAGCATAAAAACTGACTGTAAAAGCTTTTATAGATATGTTAAAAGAAAAAGATTGGTCAAGACATATGTAGGTCCCTTACAGTCAGAAACAGGTGAATTGATCATAGGGAACAAGGACATGGTAGACCAATTGAATAACTACTTTGGTTCTGTCTTCACGAAGGAGGACATAAATAATCTTCCAGAAATAGTAGAGGACCGAAGGTCTAGTGAGATGGAGGAACTGAGGGAAATACATGTTAGTAGGGAAGTGGTGTTAGGTAAATTGAAGGGATTAAAGGCAGATAAATCCCCAGGGCCAGATGGTCTGCATCCCAGAGTGCTTAAGGAAGTAGCCCAAGAAATAGTGAATGCACTAGTGATAATTTTTCAAAACTCCTTAGATTCTGGATTAGTTCCTGAGGATTGGAGGGTGGCTAATGTAACACCACTTTTTAAAAAAGGAGGGGGAGGTATATGGGCTCAGATCAGGAAATGCTATTGTTTCCAGGGGTTTTCCATTTCCAGCCCTATTGCTCATAATCACCTTTTTTTACCTACTACATACGATTCAGCATTCCAGGTTTGGTATAGGAAGGGCATTAGACATTTTGAAGATCTTTTCATTGATAATCACTTCGCTTCTTTTCAGCAGCTCTCTGTTAAGTTCAATCTGCCCAATGCTCATTTTTTCAGATATCTCCAAATCCGACACTTTATTGCTCCTTTAATTCCTAACTTCCCTGAAATGCCTGCGAAAAACGCTATGGACCTATTTCTTTCCATGAATCCACTAGGTAAAGGCCTAATATCAATCATCCGAGATAAACTAGTGGCCTTACGACAGGCCCCCATGGATAAAATCAAAATGGCCTGGGAGCAGGATTTAAATATCTCCTTATCTGAGGAGAGCTGAGATTCAGTTCTCAAATCGGTTAACTCAACCTCTCTTTGTGCTCGCCACTGCCTTTTACAGTTTAAGATTGTTCATAGAGTCCATATGTCTAAATCTAAACTATCTCGATTCTACCCTAGCGTTAGTCCGCTCTGTGATAAATGCAAGAGGGGCGTGGCCTCTCTCATCCATATGTACTGGTTCTGTCCTAGCTTGGAGAAATTCTGGAAAGACGTCTTCACTACGTTATCGTGTATTCTGAATCAGCACCTAGAACCAAACCCCTTAATTGCTCTGTTTGGTTTTTGGGGCGAGACAGATTTATGTCTGGGTCCGACCAAATGCCGAATATTATCCTTTGCCTCTCTTCTGGCTAGACGCTTGATCCTCCTCAGATGGAGAGATGCTGCCCCGCCCACTCATGCTCAATGGCTTAACGACATCATGGCCTGTTTGGACCTCGAAAAAATTCATTATTCAGTTCTCAATTCGGATCTAAAGTTCCATAAGGTCTGGGGACCTTTTATCGAGTACTTTCATAACCTTCCTCTTGACTAGGGTTTTTTTTTTCTTTTCGGTCCCGTGCTTTCAGCTCCTTTTTTTTTTCTGGTAGAAGGCATTATTACCCTCTACTGCTGAGTGTATTCACAGTCTGGGAGTTTGACTGTCCTGACTTATACTCTCTATATTGTGTTGTGGTTGGTTTGGAGTTGCTGTTGTTTTTTCTTGTGTTGTGGGGCTTGGGGAGGACACTAAGCTTACTTGTCTTTAATTTAGGTGGGGTTTTTTTTGCTAAATTCTCTTCCTTTGTAGCATATTGTTATTGTATGCTTAATTTTGCACTGTTTTAATGTTCCTCATTGGGATTTGGGGTTTTTAATTAGTAAAATGTTTTGAAAAACTAATAAAAAATATATATAAAAAAAAAGGAGGGAGAGAAAAACTGGGGAATTATAGACCGGTTCGTCTGACATTGGTGGTGGGGAAAATGCTAGAGTCGGTTATCAAAGATGTGATAACAGCACATTTGGAAAGAGGTGAAATCATCAGACAAAGTCAGCATGGATTTGTGAAAGGAAAATCATGTCTGACGAATCTTAGAGAATTTTTTGAAGATGTAACTAGTAGAGTGGATAGGGGAGAGCCAGTGGATGTGATATATTTAGATTTTCAAAAGGCTTTCGACAAGGTCCCACACAGGAGATTAGTGTTTAAACTTAAACCACACGGTATTGGGGGTATGTTACTGATCTGGATAGAGAATTGGTTGGCAGACAGGAAGCAAAGAGTAGGAGTAAACGGGTCCTTTTCAGAATGGTAGGCAGTGACTAGTGGGGTACTGCAAGGCTCAGTGCTGGGACCCCAGTTGTTTACAATATATATTAACGATTTAGACGAGGGAATTAAATGCAGCATCTCCAAGTTTGCAGATGACATGAAGCTGGGTGGCGATGTTAGCTGTGAGGAGGATGCTAACAGGATGCAGGGTGACTTGGATAGGTTAATCGAGTGGGCAAATTCATGGCAGATGCAATTTAATTTGGATAAATGTGAGGTTATCCACTTTGGTGGCAAGAACAGGAAAACAGATTATTATCTGAATGGTGGCCAATTAGGAAAAGGGGAGGTACAATGAGACCTGGGTATCATTGTACACCAGTCATTGAAGGTGGGCATGCAGGTACAGCAGGTGGTGAAAAAGGCAAATGGTATGTTGGTATTCATAGCAAAACAGGAGCAGGGAGGTTTCACTGCAGTTGTGCAAGGCCTTGGTGAGACTGCACCTAGAGTATTGAGTGCAGTTTTGGTCCCCTAATCTGAGGAAAGACATTCTTGCCATAGAGGGAGTACAGAGAAGGTTCACCAGATTGATTCCTGGGATGGCAGGACTTTCATATGAAGAAAGGCTGGATCGACTAGGCTTATACTCACTGGAATTTAGAAGATTGAGGGGGGATCTTATTGAAACGTATAAAATTCTAAAGGGATTGGACAGGCTAGATGCAGGAAGATTGTTTCTGATGTTGGGGAAGTCCAGAACGAGGGGTCGCAGTTTAAGGATAAAGGGGAAGCCTTTTAGGACCGAGATGAGGAAAAACTTCTTCACACAGAGGGTGGTGAATCTGTGGAATTCTCTGCCACAGGAAACAGTTGAGGCCGGTTCATTGGCTATATTTAAGAGGAAGTTAGATATGGCCCTTGTGGCTAAAGGGATCGGGGGTATGGAGAGAAAGCAGGTACAGGGTTCTGAGTTGGATGATCAGCCATGATCATACTGAATGGCGGTGCAGGCTCGAAGGGCCGAATGGCCTACTCCTGCACCTATTTTCTATGTTTCTATGTTTCTATCCAGGCTTGACTGTGTGCAGCATTTTTCTTTAGGGCGACATTTGCCGCAAAACTGAAATGAATTCTTTCTTTCACAGGATATGAATGAGCCATCCAACTTTGTTACTGGAGCAATAAATGGCTGTCCAGACAGCAATTTAGAAAACCCTCCTTATGTACCAGGTAGAAGTGATTTCATTAGAAAAAACAGGAAATGCCTTTCAACACTTTCCTGCCAGAAATGCCTGTACCATTGTTGAGAAATTTTCTGCATTTTTTTAATATGTTGATTTATCTGTTTGGTGTTTTGAACATTTTATACATGTAAGCATTTAATCAGATTGCTACAAAAATAACTGCTGTCTGTCTGTCTGCTGCAGGTGTAACTGGGGGATATCTGAGGTCCCGCACGGTGTGTATGACTGGAAAACAATATCTGTCATCCCATTATAACCTGCACAACTTGTATGGATTAACTGAGGCCATTGCTACTCATAAGTGAGTGACAATCATAATAATTATGCATTAATCCTAATGGGCATGGGTGCAGTAATGAGTGTAATGAGACAGAGGTTTATTATACTGAATGTTTTAAAGGTGTTGCAGCACAAATTTTGTTCTGTGTTGCTTTTTATTTGAGAGTATTGGTATTCTTCAAGTGCAATCTTTGACAAATGGGTAAATAGGCTGTTCAATCTAATGTGATGCAAAGGGCTCACTAAATGCACACAAGTAAGCACCTGCAACGTGATTTGCATCTATAACTCTTCTAAACACCATGTGTCATTGTCAAAAGTGGATTTTGTTAGAGCGAAAGAGAGATCAGACAACTCTGCAAGAACCAATTTTCAAATTCACTATGTTCTTAGTCTGAATGTGATGGTGATCAGGTACATTCTCTGAATTATTTGAGGATTCTTGGTCTTTAATCAACATGACATTAGGTTCTGGTTGTGTTCTTTCTTGTAAAAAAACACAATATATAATTTATGTTTCAGTTTTCATGTGAATGTTGGATATCCAATGTTTTCTGCCTATGATGTTGCTGCAAATGTTTTTCATTGTAAATGTGCTGAAGTATAGTTGTGTATATGACAATGCTTTCTACTTTGACTTAGACTTGATTCTGCTGTCAGCTGTGTAAGAGTCAGTGTTATTGCATTCCCCCAAACCCTGTTATGAATCACACTTGTATCACTGTTCTCATGATTACTCTCCAGTGAATGATCTGATCAGACTGAGGTGTGGACTGTGACTTGGGAGTATGCAATATTTTTGTCTGCTTCGGCTTTCTCCAAGTTTTAGCAACATCAGTACCAATGTTTAATAATGTGGTATTGGAGGGTGCTAAATGTGACTTAATCTGTGCATTGTAATTCTCTATAAATGAGGTTAGAATATGAGCAAGATGAGGCAGTTAATGGGATATGCAGTTGAAGTCAGAAATTTACATACAGTTAGGTTGAAGTCATTAAAACATTGTTTAACCACTCCACAGATTTCTTTCTTTTTCAATCTTTTTATTATTATTATTAATATCAACAAAATAAAATTGATGCATAGATAATGGGATTACAAACATACACATTTCAACTGAACATGAAAGAATACATAAGCAATGGTTACAATATAAATGAGTATTCCCAAATCATGGACGATACAAGTAACAAATAAACCTAAGTATATCATAATATATATTTAAAAAAAACAGAAAAAAGAAAAAGAAAAAAAAATATGCAAAAAAAACCTAATCTAATAACTAATAAGGAAAAAAACGAAAGGAAAAAAACGAAAAAAGAGAAAAAGAAAAAATGGGAAAAAAAGGGCTGTTTAAAATCTCACAAAAATACAAAATCATCAGTGTCAACTCCGATCCTCTCAACATATATAAAATCGAAACTGGAAAAACAAATAGGCTTGGAACAGGGTCATATTACATCATATGAAAATATTAAATAAATGGTCTCCATATCTTTTCAAATTTAATAGAAGTATCAAATACAACACCTAATTTTTTCTAAATTTAGACATAACATAGTTTGAGAAAACCAATGAAATTCGGTAGGAGGATTAATTTCTTTCCAATTCAACAATGTAGATCTTCTAGCCATTAATGTAAGAAATGCAATCATTCAACAAGCAGAAGAGGATAAATGGAGTGAGTCCATCATTGGTAAACCAAAAATTGCAGTAATAGGATGAGGTTGTAAATCAATGTTCAATATTGTAGAAATAATATCAAAAATGTCTTTCCAATATTTTTTCAAAAGCGGACACGACCAGAACATATGAGTTAAAGACGCTATCTCAGAATGACATCTGTCACAAATAGGATTTATATAGGAATAAAAATGAGCCAATTTATCCTTGGACATATGAGCCCTATGCACAACCTTAAACTGTATTAATGAATGTTTAGCACATATAGATGATGTATTAACTAATTGAAGAATTTTATCCCAATTCTCAATAGGGATAGTAAGGTTAAGTTCTCTTTCCCAATCATTTTTAATCTGGCTCTGAACATATCTTCATAATTATATTGTAAAGTTTTGATATTAGCCCTTTCTGAGAAGGATTTAGTTCAAACAAATTCTCCAAAATACCTGAAGACACAAAATTTGGAGAAGTAGGTACAGTATTTAAGAAATTCCTAATCTGTAAATATCTAAAAAAAAATGAAATCTAGGCAAATTATATTTATTAGATAATTGTTCAAAAGACATAAAACAATTATCTAAAAATAAATCGGAAAATCGTAGTAATCCTTTAGTATTCCAAGCTGAATAAGCTTGGTCTATAATAGAAGGATAAAAGATTTCATATTAGCAAACGAAAGTTTTGGCAAGATGTTGAGGATATCTACTTTGTGCATGACATGAGTAATTTTTGCAACAATTGTTTATAGACAATTTATTTCACTTTTAATTGACTATATCATAATTCCAGTGGGTCAGAAGTTTACAAACAAAATCAAAAGAAATCATACATATTAAAGTTATTATGAACTCCATGGAGCATGTGGGGATCTTCCGATATCCAAGCATCCTTTCTTTCTTTCTTTTTTTTCTATAGGGATATGTTAGGGGGGAGGGGGGAAGGGTTGATAATTTTTTTCTTTCTGTAACCTATTTGAAAATTCAATTAAAAAAAATTAAAAAGAAAAAAAAAAAAGAAATCAGCCAAGGCTTCAGGAAAAAAAATTGTGGACCTCCACAAGTCTGGTTCATCCTTGGACCAATTTCCAAATGCCTGAAGGTACCACGTTCATCTGTACAAACAATAGTATGCAAGTATAAACACCATGGGACCATGCAGCCGTCATACCGCTCAGGAAGGAGACGCATTCTGTCTTCTAGAGATGAACGTACTTTGGCGCGAAAAGTGCAAATCAATCCCAGAACAACAGCAAAGGACCTTGTGAAGATACTGGAGGAAACAGGTAGACGAGTAACTATATCCACAGTAAAATGAGTCCTATATTGACATAACCTGAAAGGCTGCTCAGCAAGGAAGAAGCCACTGCTCCAAAACCACCATAAAAAGCCAGACTACATTTTGCAAGTGCACATCGGGGCAAAGAGCTTACTTTTTGGAGAAATGTCCTCTGGTCTGATGAAATAAAAATTGAACTGTTTGGCCATAATGACCATCGTTATGTTTGGAGGAAAAAGGGTGAGGCTTGCAAGTCAAAGAACACCATCCCAACCGTGAAGCATGGGGGTGGTAGCATCATGTTGAGGGGGTGCTTTGCTGTAGGAGGGACTGGTGCATTTCACAAAATAGATGGCGTCATGAGGAAGGAAAATTATGTGGATATATTGAAGCAACATCTCAAGACATCAGCCAGGAAGTTAAAGCTCGGTCGCAAATGGGTCTTCCAAATGGACGATGTCCCCAAGCATACCTCCAAATTTGTGGCAAAATTGCTTGAGGACAACAAAGTCAAGGTATTGGAGTGGCCATCACAAAGCCCTGACCTCGATCTGATAGAAAATTTGTGGGCAGAACTGAAAAGTGTATACGAGCAAGGAGGCCTACAAACCTGACACAGTTATACCAGCTCTGTCTGGAGGAATGGAACAAAATTCCAGCAAATTACTGTGAGAAGCTTGTGGAAGGCTACCCAAACCGTTTGACCCAAGTTAAACAGTTTAAAGGCAATGCTACCAAATACTAACAAAGTGTATGCAAACTTCTGACCCACCGGGAAAGTGATGAAAGAAATAAAAGCTGAAATAAATCATTTTCTCTGCTATTATTCTGACATTTCACATTCTTAAAATAAAGTAGTGATCCTAACTGACCTAAGACAGGGAATGTTTTCTGGGATTAAATGTCAGGAATTGTGAAAAACTGAGTTTAAATGTATTTGGCTAAGGTGTATGTAAACTTCTGACTTCAACTGTATAAGGAAGAATGAGGTGTACAAGTGCAGATACCTATAGAACCCAGTGAATAAATTCTGATCTTTTAAATTAAATAAGTATGGTAGCATGACAGCAATAAATGGCCCTGGGAATTGGTATTGAACTCAGCATGTCAGGCAGCATCTATGGAGAGGAATAAATGTTTCAGGCCAAGACCCTTCATCAAGTCTTCAGTTTATGTTACACAATGTCTTCTTTCTTTCGTTTAGTGCATTGATCAAGGTGATTGGAAAGCGTCCTTTTGTGATTTCAAGGTCCACATTCCCCAGTCATGGTCACTATGCTGGACATTGGACTGGGGATATCAGAAGCAACTGGAGTGACATGTATTACACCATCCCAGGTGTTTTGGCTTAAAGTTTTGAAAATTACCTGATAAGTTAATTTCCTTTCTATAAGGACGTTGTCTGTCTGCTAAGCATTTAAGGAAGGGGCTCCCAACCTTTGTTTTAATGCATGGACCCCTATTATTAAGCAGGGAGTGCGTGGACCCCAGATTGGAAACCCCTCATTTAAGCACTTTTCAATTTTATTTATAGAGTTATGTCTCCTTTTCAAAAGCTATGAGCTGTAGAATATAGTTTTAGATTTACATTATTATGGTTTTAATCATCTAACTTTTAATATTTTCTATCAGAAATGAAAAACTGTGAAGTGTTTGGAAAGAAAGCATTTAAATTATAATTGGTTTATATTAGAAGTTGAGAAGTTGATTTTGTGTAGCATTTAATACTAGGATGTAATTATGACATTCTAGTGTTGGTTCCAGCTATTGATGGTAGAATGGTGTTGCAAACTACATAGATATAAATAATGGCGAGGTACAAGAATTGTTTATACAACGTATCTTGCTAGACATACACAAGGTGAAAGGTTGTTCATGAAGTATAGCATCTGTATATTTAATTTCTTAAACAATTTAGACTTTCTAACTTGTTGAATGTTGCATAGATGAATCAAGCAACTTCACTAGCAGACGATGGAGCAAACAACTGCTCTCAGCCTCTGCCTTTTCTATATGTCCTAGCCACTGACTGTAAGTGACAATTCTCCGTGTTTTAAATTTCTGCTGCCTTCGTGTTTCTGCATTCTGTCAAAACTGAAGATGCAGCATGTATTATTCCACCTAAGAATAAATCCCTTTTATTTCTAGGCTCTGATTTTTGTTTTATTTAAAATAGCATAGTCATACAGTGCTTTTTAAATAGTGTACACTTTAATTATCAAATGTGGAATGTGAGAGATGATTTTTTTGTGCTATCATTACAGCTGTACTGCTGTTTAATATGTATGGAATTCCTCTTGTGGGAGCGGATATCTGTGGTTTCGGTGGAGCCACCACTGAAGAACTCTGTGTGCGCTGGACACAACTTGGATCATTCTACCCATTCATGCGGAATCACAATGCCTGGAAAGAGCCGGTATGTATTATTTTAAAATACTGAATATTTAACACTGTAAGATGCAGGAAATTGGTTCATTGTTTATTACTATTTTTGTGCTAAAGGATATGATCCACACCTCTGTTAATGGAATAGGGCAGCCTGTAAAGTAGATGCTTACTGTCTATTTTAACTTGTAATGTATTTGCTTTGGCACTTATCATTTCCATGAAATGACATTGTAATAAACAAAGAATTAACTTATTTTATTTTTGATGTGTATGATTCAGCTGTGCAATTTGAATGTGAGAAGTTCATTCATAAATCCCATTATCGCTCTATATACAGTTTTCTCCACTGTGATCCCTTGTTTCTGGATTACAGACGTTTCCTCATTTGTCAACAACAGTTTCATGACTGGAGGCAATACTTTCAAAAAGCAAAGAGAAACAATCAAAATCAGGTTTAATATCACAGCCATCTGTCATGAAATTTGTTGTCTTTTGGGCTTTAGTACAATGCAATACATAATAATAGAGAAAAAACTACTCATTACAGTAAATGAGTGTATGTATAAATAGTTAAATAGTGCAAAAATAAAAATTTTAAAAATATATTGAGGTAGTGTTCATGGGTTCAACGACCATTCAGAAATCTGGTGGCGGGGGGAAGCAACTGTTCCTGAATCATTGAGCGTGTGTCTTCTGGCTCCTGTACCTCCTTCCTAATGGTAGCAAAGAGAACAGGGCATGTCTTTGGGTGCTGGGGGTTCTTAATGATGGATGCCACCTTTCTGAGGCATTACCTGGATCCTGTGGAGGCTAGTGCCCGTGATGGAGCTAACTGAGTTTACAACTTTCTGCAGCTTATATCGATCCTGTGAAGTGGACCTCTCTACCACATGGTGATGCAGCCAGTTAGAATGCTCTCGACAGAGCATTTGTAGGAATTTGCGAGCGTCTTTGGTGACGTACTAAATCTCCTCAAACTCCTACTGTCATGCCTGGTTTGTAGCTGTATCGATACGTCTGGCCCAGGATAGATTCTCAGAAACGTTGACACCCAGAAACTTGAAATTGCTCACTCTTTCCACTTCTGGTCCCTTTATGAGTACTGGTGTTTGAATATTTGAAATAAAGATGACAGTAGCAGTTGCTTAACCTGCACAGGGCTTAATGTTTCGAGTGAGCTTTTGGATATGTGTTCTGCTTATGAAGTTTTATCTATTTTCAACTAAAGGATTTAATTTTGTTAAAGGAGAATGACAAATGTGAGTGGAATCATTTCAAGATTTGGTGGTCTCCTTGTCATACTCTACTATTTGCAGAGAAATGTTGGGAGAAAAACATAGTACTTGTGCCTCCTGCCAAGCTACTATAGGGAGCTTATGTTCCTGGCATCTCAAAAGAATCCCTCGCAAGCTCTTCAGCATGTGGTGAAGAGGAATATGCTGGAGTCTGGTCAAAAGTTGCATTAAAGCCTTCATTCACAGAAGCACACATAGTGCAATTCATTCGTGCAATGCATAGCTGAATAAAACTGATCGTGATCACCAGTTTGCATCTTCATAAATGGATGTAGAAGAGCTCCCACTTAATACATAGCACTTAAATGCAATGAATCTTTTGATATGAATATCACAGATTGAATTAATTTTAATCAGCACTCTTAACCTCCCCCCAGTCACCCTCACTTCCTCCCTCTTTACCACCCCCTCTCCTTGTCTCCTTATTAGGAAATACCTTTAAAGGTCTGCCTGAGCATTTGAGGCCTCTTCTCTGGCAAGCTCCCTGTGAATAGCTATTGGGATTTATCAGCTGATCAATTTGATGATATTGAGGACTAAAGTGTGAGTTAATATTTGCCCTTTGATAGGAACAGCGATTTAAAAATAAAAATCCATTGCGTATTTTGTTTTTCAGTCTCAGGAACCATACGTCTTCAGTGAGTCAGCTCAGTCAGCAATGCGGAAAGCTCTCTTCACCAGATACATGCTGCTCCCTTTTCTTTACACACTTTTCCACAAGGCACACACTGCCGGAGAGATGGTTGTTCGGCCACTGTCATTTGAGTATGTTGCCTTTTTAATAAAGTCCTGCCGAAGGATTTCGGCTCGAAACGTCAACTGTGCTTTTTTTCCATAGATGCTGCCTGGCCTGCAGACTTCTAGCATTTTGTTTGTGTTGCTCGAATTTCCAGCATTTGTTAGTAAAGTTAGGAAAAGGCAATTTGGCCTACTGAGTTTCTTGTAGATTTCAAACCAAATCCCCCAATTATTGTCTTGATAGTCTCTGTCTCACCTGCTTGCTTACTCACACCACACTTATTCTCCTACCAGTCACCTTCTGGTAAGGTTAATTTATTTTAGCAAATTAACCTAACAGCCAACATGCCTTGAGAATACAGGAGAATACAGAATGCACTGGGGAGACCCACAGTTACAGGAAAAATGTGTAAACTTCACATACAACACAGGATGTCAAAATCAAAGCTGCATTCCTGGAGCTGTGAGGCATTTTCACTGCCTGCAGCACAATAGGCCATGTCACAGATATGTTTTGGATTATCCAATCATGTCTAAGTTTTAAATATAAGTTTCTCTATGAGTTGATTCAAAATTAAAATGTGTGTCACTAGAAACCCTGATGTATTTATATTTTACATAAAATATAGGAACTAGGAGCAGGAGTAGGCTATCTGGCCTGTCATGCCAGCACCCCCATTCAATAAGATCATGCCTTATCTGGTTATGGACTCAGCTCCACAAACCTGCCTTTTCCCCATATTTTTATTTGCATATAAAATACAGTCCCTCTTAAAAACAAAATAAAATAGAAAATACAGGAAGATATGTATTTGAAATATTCTGCTCCCAGCATTTTCTGATTTTTAGATTTGCAGCATCTGCAGATCTTTCGGACCTTCTTAAATATGACTTCCTTGTCCTCGACTGCTAATGTTGCCCAAATGGAAGAAGTAATTTTCTTCTTGTGTAGAGGGTTCCATTGGCCCTGGGGCTTTTGACCATTTGTAAATTTGTTAATGAAAAGAACCTTATTGGGAAAGGAAGCAGTTTTGAGCATGTTGACTTGCAAGCATGTATGGCAGTTAGAGGTTGTTTATTATGATATAGAGAAAAGTTTGGAAGATTAGACTGGAATACTTGTTGAATGCTGAGTAGTTTATGAAATGCAGAGAGATTTGAATGCCTCTAGGGTGTGTAAAGATTAGTTAGGCTGTTTGTTTCTCTTGAATGAAAGAAAGCTGAAGTAAGACTTAATCAGGGTAGAAACAAATAGATTGGGACAGAAATAATGCCTCACTGTGCCAGATACCGAGGCATAATCCTAACTTTTTGTGCTGTCTGTGTGGCATTTGCACATTCTCCCTGTTACCATGTGGGTTTTCTTCAGGTGATCCAGTTCCCTCCCACATTTCAAATCGTGCATGTTGGTAGGTTAATTGGCCACTGTACATAACACCGATTCCTGGAGAGGGATGGGCTCCACCAGGGTTCAGATGCCCAAGACCCTGGGGTTATGATGAGCAATCAGCAAAATTAGATCGGCAGAAAAAGCTTGTCATGACGGCGCCCCGACGACTCCACCAGGAGTTAGGGACGGGGACACACACACACACACACACACCCCCAGTATATGACTGAGTGGTAGAACCTGAAGAGGATTGATGAGGACTTGAAAGGGATTGAGGATTGATGGATTAGTTGAAATGGGTGATCCTCGGCATGCAGTTGGTGAGTTGAAAGGTCTATTTTCATGTTGTTTCTCTCTGGGAGTGTATTATTAGACAGTTACAAAGACAAAACCATTGAGATTGGTGAACAAGTATAAGGAAACCCCGTAGCAACTATTCAGGGTTTGGGTTAGAGGCAGCTAGAGTGCAGCTGTGAGTTTCTTTTACTAACGAAGATATAGTTGTGTTCAAGGTGATGCAGCTGGGAATGGTTAAGAGAAGATGGGATGAGGAGACTGTCCTGTGGTGAAAAATTGATAGGGTTGGACCTGTAATATCATAAATTTAAAAGCGTTGTAGATCAACTTTTTAAAACAAAAAAAAAATCTGAGAAGAGTTGACAAGGTAGATAGTAAAAGGTTCTTTCTCTATTGAGCTAGAATTAGTCAGGAATAAGGCGTGAAATAAAGATTTTTCATAGTTTTGTGAATCTTTGGAATTCACTGCAGAAGAAGCCTACTGATGTTCAATCATTAAATTGACTTAAACTGGAGATGAATAGATTTTTGGGAAGCAGAATATTTTGGGGACCAGATATTAAAGTGGATTTGCAGCAAGGGACCAGCTATTGTTCTGTTGAATAGTACATTATGTTCAAATTGTTTGAATAGTGGACCCCTACACCACTGCCTAGTTCAGCAGCATACCCGAGTTTAGAAGTGTAACTATGTGATCAAGAAATATTTGAAGCCTTACTCTTTCTGAAGTACGTGTATCTATACCATCAGTTATTTTTATGGAAAATATTAAGATTAAGATATCAATTTAGTGTACATTTTATGCCTTTATTTGAAAAGGAATATACTTCAATTGTGTTGGTCTTGTATAGATAATCAGCATTCTCTTTCTTGAACTTAGGTTCTCTCAAGATCCAAATACCTGGAGCATTGATCGTCAGTTTATATTGGGGGACGCCCTTCTCATCAGTCCAGTATTAGAGCCTGAAACAGTGGAAGTGTCTGCCTATTTTCCCTCTGCTACATGGTATAATCTGTACAATGTGAGTCATGTTTCTCATTCTTCAATACTTCTAAAAGCTCTTATAAATACCCATTTTTTTAATTTGGCCTATTTTTAGTACTATTAGATGCCTGTTGATGTTGATTGCATTTATATAATTTGGTATATTTGTTTATAGTTAATTCTATATAATGCTTATGAATTTTAATTTTTGTCTCATTTTAATGATATTGATTGATCTTTGCACTCTATGTAAAACACTTTGAGGCTGCATCTCAATGTATGTAAGGTGATTTATAAATAAGGCTGTTATTAATATATGATCATGGGTAGCAAACAACATCAGATGTCCCCTGTTTACTGTGTCTGTGTCTGTGGCACAGCTTGATCTGAGATGTCATTTGAATAAGTTTGTTGATTTGTGCAGTCATCCATTTCTTGCCTTCCCTCAAGTTTGTGTGCTCATCGATGCGACCTGCCAAGCTAATTATTATGCAGATTTTTTTTTGTTATAGTTAACGGGATAGGAGGAGTGGTGTTCAGTTTTTTTAAAATGTTTCATTCTAAGGAAGTGTAAAACATTTGCATTGCAGTATCCAGACGTGGGAGTGTTCAACTCCATTCAAAACCTATCTCTACAATCCAGAAGTTATATAGTGGATGATATTTGGTTAAATAGGTTTGCCCCAGCTTACCCCTAGTATTCTTATTTCTGTGTAAACAGCTAGAAATTTGTCTCATTGTAATATCTTTCTCCATCTCTCATCTTGTATATTTCAATGTGTAGGGTTCTGCTATTCATAGCAAAGGCCAGTACATTATACTAGAGGCACCCTTGGATACCATCAATGTCTATGTGCGAGAAGGCTGCATTTTGCCACTACAAGTAAGTGTATGCATGTAACTTTATCTGAAGCAAGGTTTAAGTGCAGCAGGAATGCAAAACAGGTGAAAATATGTCAGTGTCAATTTGGGCATCTCACCAGCTTAACTTTATTGCACCTCTGTCAAGGGTGAATTTTATCTTTAACATATCTGTACTTGAATTCTTTCAGATTATTTCTTGGGTTTTTAACACATTTTGATGTTTTATATCCTAATTTACAGAATTAGAAACCAATGATTCAGTTTGTATTATGGATTCCTGTGTTAGAGTCGTGGAATCATACAGAACAGAAAAGGTTTTTCAGTCTACCATGTCTGCATCCGCTATTATACTCATCTAGAATCAGGTTTAATATCACTAGCATATATCATGAAGTTAATTGTTTTGCAGCAGCAATACATAATAAAAGCTATAAATTACAATAAGTACACATAAAAAGAAAATTAAATTATATAAATAATGAAAAAAGAGAGGGAAAGATGGTCCTCATGGGTTCATTGTCCATTCAGAAATCTGATGGCGGGTGGTAAGAAGCTGTCCTGGAACTTTGAGTATATGTCTTGATGTATCACCTCGTTAGTGGAAATGAGAAGAGAGCATGTACTGTGTGATGGGGGCTCTTAATAACGGATGTTGCCTTTTTGAGGCATTGCCTTTTGAAGGTGTCCTGGATGCTAAGGCTAGTGCCCATGATGGAGCTGGCAGAACCCACAACTTTCCCAATAATTTGCATTTAATCCATAGCCTTCTATGCTTTGGCTATTCAAGTGCTTGTCCAGGTGCTTCTTAAACGTTGTAAAAGTACAAGCCTCCGGCACCTCCTCAAGCAGCATATACCAGATTCCAACCACTCACTGTGTGGAAAATTACCCTTTTTCAATCTTTTTTAAAACCCTCTTCATCTCAATTCATACGTCTTCAGTATGAGATGAAAATTAGTTTATTATTGTCACAGGTGAAAAACTTGACTTACATAGTGTTTATACATCAGAAATCATCACGCAGTGCATTGAGCCAGAATGAGGTAAAACAATAATAATGCAGAATAAAGTGTAAAAGCTACCAAAAAAGTGCAGAGCAGCTAAATGATAAAGTGCAAGATCATCATGAGGAAGATAGAGGCCAAAAGTCCATCTTATCATACAAGAGGTCTGTTCAAGAATATGATAACAGTGGGACAGAAGCTGTCCTTGTGCCTTATAATATGTGCCTTCAGGCTCTTGTTTCTTCTGCTCGACGGGAAAGAGAAGAAGAGAGAATATACGGAGTGGGTGGAGTCCTTGATTATGTTGACTGCTTTAATGAGGCAGCGAGAAGTATAGTCCATAGAGGATGCTCTTGCCATCTGCTCGGTCAACTTCATAATTTGTTGTACAGGACTGACTTTTCCCCTGAGAACAGCTGAATGAATAGCTCTTTCGTGTATCAATCATGCATTATAAATACTTTTAGAAGTGCTGATTTGACTCCAGAACGTATGAATAACAGTTGATATTATCGTGTATTTTGTTAAGGAGCCCAGTAGAACAACTGCTGTCTCTCGTACAAACCCATTTCATCTGATGGTGGCACTGTCTGATCAAGGAGTTACAAGAGGAGAACTCTTCTGGGATGATGGTGACAGTCTACTGACTTATGAAAAAGGAGACTATACTAAAATTATCTTCCTTGCTAAAAATGTATGTATAGCTTATTTCAGATACTCATTAATCATGCCATTAGAGTTGAATCATATCCATGTCCTCCTCTCGATAAACTACAATGACTGTTTAAGCGCCAACATTTCTCTGAACAAGTCACTTCTACTGTTTTACTTACACAAAGAACATGGAAATTGGGAGCACCAAGAATGGTGTACTAGTATGGTTTTTATGCGTTACATCCACATCTGTTATAGCTGTGGACCAGCCATTGCAAGCTTCAGTCTCACTGAAGACTCAACTCTAGGTACTAGTGCATATATATTGCAAATTTTTGCTTCTTTGGAGTGCATGAAAGAAATGCAGGGAGCTAGGCAGTGGGATCATCTTGGGGCCTGTGATGGAAGATGAAACTTGGCTGGTTTGAGGTTGGCATTTTGAGTGCACAGGGGACTAATCAGCAATCAAAATCTCCATCAGCAATCAAGTGGATCAGAGGGCTTGGGGAATGAGTAATCAAGGTTTTGAGAAAATGGAAGAGCTAGGGAATGGATATGGTGCTCTAGACATTTAGGCGTTGTGCCAACTGGAGTGCTAGTGAAAAGTTAGTAGAAGGAGAGATGGTTGTCGTAGTTACTCTTGTCAGAGAGAGGCCTTAGATAAGTAATGCAATTTAGCTCAGCAGGATTGCAGTCCTATGTAGCACAATTGTTCCTGGAGTGATCAATAACAATTAATTTCTCCAGCAATGCTTTACGAAAGGAGTCATTTAGTGTGTGTCAAAAGCAGAAATTGCACTAGAAGCACAAGCATGGCTCATGGCTCAAATTCTGGAGTGACAGGAAACAACCTAGCAGAAGTTGTTATAGCACAATATGGGGTCGCTGAGTGAAGACCGTTTTCATTCATATAGTGCTGAAAAGAATGGTGCCATGCAATCAGATTTCTATGCTGTTAAGCACACAAAGGAGTCTGATTAAATTGCCTGTGTAAGTCTCCCATAATGTGGCAACTATTATAAAAATGGTCCAAACTCAATCTGCACCTCATGATGTGTGACCAATTGAGCACCATCAGCTGCAGGTAGAAAAACCTACAGGACATTGCAAGGCTAGTGAACAAAGGACAAATGTTGATTACAGGAAATTGGAAAATTCATTGGAAATCATAAATAGCAATTTGAGCTCTAAACAACCCAAGTTATAGGCTTTGCAGATGTTAACCTGTAAATGAAAGGTGTATTTTCTTTATATGTACTTCAAAAGATTTTGTTTAATTTGCATTTCAGTACAGATTTGCAACTTTATATAATTTTTAATGCTGCATTTTGTTATTTGTTGACACATGATTTTTTTCCTTAGTCTTATTGAATTGAACTGCTTACCATTTTATAAGCCAACACCTTTGAGAAACTGACATGTTGCATGGACACTTGATTGGTACACTAACTTATTTTAAGCTCTTTTTTTATCTTCACCCCCAGAATATGCTGCTCAGTGAGATAGTCCATTTGAACAGCCAAGTGGATGACCTACGTTTACATGAAGTTACTATTTTTGGAGTTTCTAATCCCCCACAGTTAGTTACTGTTAATGGGGTCTCAATCTCAGACTTCTCCTACAGGTTGGACACAAAGGTGAGGACCTAAACTTGGTCTTACTTACTGCCTGTTATGTCACTGGCATCTAGGGCAGCTCTGGCAGTGTTCAAAGCTGCCTTCATCATGTCAGTAGCTTCTCGGTTTTCATTACTGTCAGCCATGCAAGTCCCGGATGGAGACTCAAGAATATTGTTGCACTCAGATGTAGAAGGATTCTTTATTGCTGTTTCCGTAAGTTTTGTTTTACCGGCAGGGATGTTAGTTCTGAACTGAACCCTCGAACCTGGAGGACCAGTGGGCCGCTCATAGGCTGGACTCTACCTTTGACCTGTTTGGCATGGGTAATCTTGACATGATTACCGAGAGCCAAAGCATAAAGCCCTGACTCCAGCCAGCATAGTTCTTCAAGTCATTGAGGCACACAAGCCTCCAAACTGTGACAAACTCGGTCTGGATAGCCTTTTATCAGATTTTAGAACAGAAAGGAAATGGAGTTAAATTTGGAAAGTATTGCTTTTTCACATTCTATCAATCTGCTTTCAGTTGATACTATTGACATCTTCCTACATGCAGTTCCAAAGAGTCTAGGTACTACTTGCATTACCTCACAAATTGACTGCTTTCAGCAGAATTTGCCAGGTTGTTTGTCTTTAGTAAGGGTGATACTAATGGATAGATACTGCTAAATTTGACCTTGACCTCACAGGCAACATTCCAGAGAGTATTTTCCCTGAACTTGGTAAACACAGCTGTTCAGTGCATACGAGTGTACTAGTGTGGGAGATAGGCAAATAGATCTGCATTGCCTCCAAGAATCACCTGGTTATGCTAATGAGCTCCTGCATGGAGTTTAATTACATTTTATAATACATGATCTCTACTTTTTGTTAAATAATTTTGCCTTTTACATTTTGAATAAAATCATTCCAGTGTTGGTGTTCATTATGTTCACGTCATGCACTTGGATTTTCTTTTTAGGTGCTGACTTTGCAGAATCTCTCTATCCTCATGGAAGAGGAGTTCACAATTTCTTGGCTATAAACAAAGTGGAGTTGCTTGTGAAAAGAAGGCGGCTACTGCAACAAAGTCAGAAAGGGCTAAAAAAATGATAATTAGAGAAAAAAATACTGTTGCTGGAAATCTGAAAGAAAAACAGAGAGTACAGTAAACGTGCGGAATGTCAGACGGGATCACCAGGAAAAGAATCTGAGTTAATGTTTCAGGTAGAAATGTCAGAGGAGGTGCCTCTGAATGAAATGTTTTATTAATTTCTCGTCCCAAAGATGCTGCCTGACCTGCAAAGCATCTCCTGCATTTTGTTTCTTGTTAAAAGAAGCGATATTTTCCACTGACTTGCAATCAATAGAGGGAGAGTAGCCCATGCCCTCCAAATGAAAACTAATGTTTTAAATTTTGCATGATTGATTTAATGGTCCATTTTTACAGTGTATATATTGCATAATGCAAAGGATTTTTGATTGAAACTGCCAAAGTTACTTAACTGCAAACTTGAATGAAAGCAAAATAAAAGCAACATGAATGTATATTATTTTTACAATTGATTTTAATTAGTTTTCCTGCACATGGCATCAACACCAGACAGTAAGTACATACGCAGCCTCCAACTTTCCTTACATTTGCAATCAGATCTGTTCGAAATGCCATTTCTTCATACATGTAGCTTTAAGGCAGTGTTGTGGGGCATAGCTTTATGCCATTGTCATAAGGAACAGAGAAAGCAGTATAGCCCAGAAACCAGCGATGTTATACTGTACCAGCCTGCATATGTATTCTGTAATACCATCTTGTCATAAGTAAGGTGCTTTCCGTTTCACTAAAACCAGCTATCATATTTATAACACACGGCTACTGAAACAAAAATGACTGCAGGAACCTGTCAGCTGCACCGTAGACCGAGATTGAAAGAAATATTGTTTACCCAGGCACTTAACATCGGAGTGTGGAAGCACAAGGCAACAATTTAAAATGGTAAAAAGTACAGTGGGATCCCAGTTCAATACCGGGTTAGATAGCAAATGTCATGTGCCAAAATGGTATAGGGAAAAGGTACACCATGGTTGAACTGGGTCACAGAAAGAACCCGGAGAGAGTGTTAGTAAATACTGACTTGTATCCAGAAAACTTTTAACACTCATATTTACTATTGACTGATTATTAGTTCAACAATTATAAGTCTGTGCCATTTAAAACAACTGATGAGAGTGATACATGTTATTTATGCTTGACCTTATCCAGTTAAACAATTTTCTCACTGAGGAAATGTCAAAGGAATTTTGTTATTGGTTCCCATTTCTTCAGTTCAAAGCCCTAAATCCTGGAATTGTCTCCCTAAGAGTTGCATTAAATTCATACAGTTATGCAATACAGAAACCAGCCTTTCCAACCCTTCTTCTCCACGCCAACTACGATGCCTGCCTGCACTGATCCAACATGCATGCATTAGGTCCATATCCTCAACCCCTCAGATCTCTTTTCAATTTCTTTTTTCTCAACTTAAACCTCTGCCATCTAGTTTTAGACTTACCTGCCCCACGAAGAAGACTTCATCCATTCTATTTATGCCCCTTGTAATTTTATAAACCTTTGTGAGTTCATTTCTTGGCCACCTGCATTCAAATGAGAATAAACCCAGTCTATCCAATGTCTCCTGATAACTATAGCCCTGCATTAAAGGTAGTTTTCTGGTGAGTCTCTTCTGTAGTCTTTCTTTTACCACCACACTACATATAATCCATACACTGGCCTATGAAAGCAACCATACCAAATGCCACCTTCAGCTGCCTGTCAACCAGTGTCACCACTTTCAACAAGCTATGAACTTCCCCTCTCAAGTCTATCTGTATATCAATGCCCCAAAGGTCACTACCAATTACTGTATATGCCCTACCAGAACATGACTTCCCAATGTTTACTAATTCACAATATTCTGGATTAAATACCATCAGCCCAGACATCTGATCTTCTAATTCTAATTGACCCCAAAGTCAAACCTGGAATCAGAGAAGCATGGGGGCAATATCCAGGCATTGGTGAAATCTGGAGGGTTAAAGTCCAGAGCTCAGTGAGTCCGGGGATAGAAGTCCCAAGCTCAAAGACTGAAGTCAGGGAGCTGACAGGTAGAGGTACGAAGGTTGAAGTCCTTAGGTTGGCTTGTCCGGAGGTTAGAGTCTAATATCTGTGTGTCTGGACCAGGGTCTTGAGATTGGGGTCCTGAGAATCCAGTGAGAGTTTAAAGAAGACTAAACTCAAATAGTGTATTTTATTTCAAATATTGTGTAAAATAAATGTGAAAACAATTTTAGTTTATTTGCATTTATACATAAGGACAACGGAGCTGTAAGTTGATAGCTATGTTGTTCCTCTAGAATGGAACAACATAGCTATCCCCCAGTTTTATGATGCAAAAGTCTCCATCAGGACCCCAGCTATCTTCTCTCTTATTTTCAGAGCAACCTGCTAATTTACCAGTCATTATGCATCCCTTGACATCTCATCGCCCCATTCTTTTTAATAGTGACTGGTTCCAGAGTGTCCACATGCTCCTCCCTGATCACTCAATCTTCCACATCCTTCTTGATGAATCCAGGTAAGAAGCATTCATTTAGGATCTTGCCCACGTTGCCTGGCTCCTTGCAGTATTACCCCTTTGGTCCAAATGGAACCCACTCTTTAGAATGCTTTGTGATTCATCTTAATCTTACTTGCCAAGGATTTTTCATGGCATCTTTATGTCCTGCTGATTTTTTTTTAAACTATGCTATAATTCCTCAGTACTTGCCATTTGCTGCCTCTTTTAGCCCTGAGCAGATTTTTAATATCCTTTAGTCATCCAAGGTTCTATAATCTTGTCATCTTGGCTTTTCACCCTTACTGGATCATGCTCGCCCTGAGCTCTTATTTACTCTAATTTAAAAGACTTCCACTTCTCAATTGTTGATAACTGCCTTGAAATTTACAGAATGATGATCAGTATCCCAAAGTGCTTCCCCCATCCACACTTTCACCAGTTGCCCAGCTTTGTTTACTATGATAAGGTCAATTATTGGCGTGTCTCTAGTAGGACTCTCTATATGTTGTCTCAAAAAAATTCTTCAATGTACAACAAATTCTGCCCCCTCTAAACTGCTATCATTCAGGCAATCCCTTCAGTGTTTGATTAGTTGCAATCCTTCATTTCTATAACGTTATTGCTTCTATACTATTTTCCCACTGACTGCTGGGAGACCTATAGTATAACCCCACCAAAGTGACCACCCCTCTCTTATTACCAAGTTCTATCCATATAGCTTCATCTGGCCCCCCCAGGATTTACTCTTTATGTCTTCCATCAGTAGTGAAACCTCCCCTCTTTTGCATTCTTCTTTGTTTTGTCTGAAACATACATCCCAGAACTTTAAGCTGCTAGTCCTGCCCTTCCCTCAATCATGTTTCCATGGTGGCAGTAATATAACTCCAGCACAGTTGAGCCCGCCAGCCTTACCATGCTCCCTCTTCTGCTTCTACGTCACCCACTGGACTTGCTCAATTTATCCTCTACATTTTTCTCCCCCACCCTCCACTACTAACATGCTTCTCGTTTTTAAAAAAAAATTAGTAAGTAACTTCCCCTTTGCTTCCATATTCCTTAGCCTCCAATCCCCAATGAAAAAAATGGGATCTTATGTCCTGTGCCAACTCAGACATAACAGAGTCTAGGTGTTGTTTTCCCCATGTAATCCAAAATTCAACCTGAATCTGCCAGGAGGCTCCAGATTTCCTTATCTGACTATACATGTGCAGATTCTGCTGCGAGCATTTCCAACAATATCAACTCAATATTTGCAGTTTTGGTCTACTCCAATATTTACTTGTTCTCCCCAAGAATGACCAACTTGTGTATAGCTGGTACATTAGACACGGTTTTTGGGAGACTGGTGGGATAGATTTGCCAGCCAGTGCAAGGCTGCAGGAAGCTTCTACCGTGGGGGGGTTTGGAAGCTGCACTTCCAGAGAGCAAACTGCTAACAGGATTGGAAGAAAACCCGCTGATACCTGGGGATGACCTGTAAAATCAACTGAATATTTTGATGCGTGTACCACACTTCATTTGGGTGTGGAAAGAATAAAAAGTTCACAACTAATATGCAGTAGTATTATGTGTCCAGTTAATTAATGTTACAAACTGTCAACTGACATCTTTTATAAACCTACTAATTCCCACTGTTATTGTGATTGAAACTTTTCTGACTCTGTCTCCTGTAAAAAAAATGCTATTCTGCATTCTCAGGATGCGGGATGCTTTTCCAGGACATCAGAGATGTCCTCTTACTTCAAAGAACGGGGTTTCCCTTCCTCCATCATTGATGCTGCCCTCACCCACATCTCCTGCATTTCCTGAACATCCACGGTGCCCCCCCATCTTCCCAAGTATAGAGTTTCTCTTGTCCTTAACCCTAACCCTTAACTACCACCTATGAACCTCCACATGTAACACATCATTCTCCACAACTTCCACCATTTCCAAAGGGATCCTACCACCAAACATATCTTCACCTCCCCACCCGGCTTTCCACAGGGATTGCTCCATCACTAATCTCCCTTCTGGCACTTATCTCTGCATGCAGCCAAAGTGCTACACCTGCCCATTCACCTCCTCCTTTGAGAAGCCCAAACATTCCTTCCAGATGAGGCAACCCTTCACACGTGAATCTGCTGGGCTTGTTTATTGTGTCCAGTGCTCCCAGTGTGACCTCCTCTATGCTGGTGAAACCAGACATAAATTGGGGGACTTGCTTCATCAAGCACAAACACTCCATCTGCCAAAAATGGTGGACATTTTAATTCCCATTCCCATTCCCATTCCAACATGTTGGCCCATGGCCTCTTGTGTCACAATGAGGCCACCCTCCAGGTGGAGGAGCAACACTTTATATTCCATCTGGCAGCCTCCAACCTGATGGCATGAATATCAATTTCTTTTTCCAGTAAAAAACACATTCCCTCCCCTCCCCTCTTCTGTTTCCACTCTAGCATCTTACCCCTTCACACCTGCCTGTCATCTCCCCCTGGGTCCCCTCGACCTTCCCTTTCTCCTTTGGTCCTCTCTCCTCTTGCCAGGTAAAGCACCAAATTTCTTAGTGTTCACCTGGCGGAGAATCTTACCTGGTCCCACAACACCAGATCCATAGCCAAGAAAGCCCAACAGTGTCTCTACTTTCTGCAAAGGCTGAGGGAATTCCATCTCCCCCCCCATCCTCATCACATTCTACAGGGGTTGTATTGAGAACATCCTGATTGCAAGACACTGCAGCAAATAGTGAGGTCTGCTGTGAAGATCATCAGGATCTGTCTTCCTGCTATTACAGACATTTACACCACACGCTGCACCTGCAAAGCTAACAGTATTGTGAAGGACCCCATGCATCCCTCACACAAACTCTTCTCCCTCCTGCCGTCTGGCAAAAGGTACCAAATCATTCGTGCTTTCACGACCAGACTATGCAACAGTTTCTTCCCCCAAGTCATCAGACTCCTCAATACCCAGAGTCTAGACTGACATCTACATCATTTATCATTATATTGTAATTTGTCCTCTACTGTGCCTATTGTCTTGTTTATTAATTATTGTACTGCCCTGCACTGTTTGGTGCACTTTATGTAGTCCTGTGCAGGTTTGTAGCCTAGTGCAATTTTTATGCTGTTTTACGTAGCCTGGTGTAGCCTTGTGCTGTCTCACATAGTCTAGTGTAGTTTTGTGTTGTTTCATGTAGCACCAGGGTCCTGGAGGAATGTTGTTTCATTTTTACTGTGTATTGTACCAGCAGTTTATGATTGAAATGACAATAAACTTGACTCTCCTATCAGATTCTTTGCACTCCAGCCCTTTACCTTTTCTATCCACCTGGCTTTACCTTTCACCTCCTAGCTTGTCCTCCTTCCCCTCCCCCAACTTTTTATATTGGCATCTTCCCCCTTCCTTTCCAGTCCTGAAGAAGGGCCTCGGCTCAAAATATCGACTGTTTATTCATTTGCACAGACACTGCCTGACCTGTTGCGTTCCTTTTGCAATTGTATGTGTGGCTTTGGATTTCCAGCATCGCAGGATTTCTTGTGTTTATAATTAATGTTAATATTTGTCCTTGTGAAAGCAGAATGCAGTTACTTATTAATGCAGTACAGAACATTACTCTGACATTTTTGGGATTGTTAGGTTTCTGAATACTTGGAAGCTGCTCGTCTTTTAGGGGTGTTGGAGAGTTAAGCTTGTTTCAGTGTTTTGGTAAAGTCAAGATGATATGTGCATCTCATTACCATTAGCTGCTTTAATGAAGGCCCTTGAGGAACAGAAAAAACATCTCCCCTTATATTACTGGAAAAGGAGACAGCAGTATAGCAGTTCTATTAAATTTTCATCAACTAGTAGGAGTAAAAAAGATAGTTATCTTAATTTACCCTGCAGAGGTCCTCCTGGGTTCATATTCATAGAAAGCGATTCCATTGTGAGTCCAAACTGGAAGAAAAGACAGTTGGGACGGCAAAAAAGTGATTAATTAAACAATAAAAAGCTTTCCATAAATAATGTGATCTTTGGGAGATTGCCTTGGTGAAACCTGACTATGATGGTATGAAAAATATGTAATTTAGTATTGTGTGACTGCGTAAACTGGTTTGAACAAAAACCTTTGTAATTTTAAAATTTATAAAAACATGATACCAGCTCTGTTCTTACATTGAACAATGCTTGATAGTCAATTAATGTCTAATAATTCCTGTGTGACTGGATTGTCAAATCTTAAATTTACCTGACCTTCTTTCTTAATAACCTATTGTTGATTATTAGAACATTACAGCACAGTGCAGGTCCTTCAGCCCACAATGTTGTGCCAACCTTTTTTCCTTCTGTAAAATTAATCTAACCCTTCCCTCCTACATAGCCCTCCATGTTTCTATCATCCAAGTGCCTATCTAAGAGTTCCTAATATATCTGTCTCTACCATCCCCCCGGCAGGCGATGCTTGCACCCACCATTCTTTGTGTAAAAAAAACATATTCTGCTATCCTCTCCTCCAATGTCCTTAAAATTATGCTTCCTCTATTAGCTACTTCCACCCTGGGAAGAAAGTCTCTGGCTATCCTCTCTATCTATGCCACTTAACCATCTTGCAAACCTCCATCAAGTCACCTCTTGCTCCTTCGATCCAAAAAGAAAAGCCCTACCTCACTCAACCTACTGTCATAAGACATGTTCTCTAGTCCAGGCAGCATCCTGGTAAATCTCGTATGAACCCTCTTCTGATATTGTGGGAAGATTGTTTAATTCTCTTGTTTGCAATTTTTCGTCATTAGAATTTCTGATACAGGGAGGTTCCGGTGACCACATCGTTGAGAATGGCAGCTTAAGTCACTAGCTCCTCTGGAAAAACGCATATTAAGCCCCGTTATCCCATCAAATATAATATTTTTCAAAAAATTTTTGAACTGAAAAGAGGGGCAAGAATGGGGAAAAAGAAAAGAAATTTAAAAAAGTGACTCAGTGGAGCCTGTGTCCAAGAGGAGAGCAGCGAGCGGTTCTCCGACCTGACCGCATGCGAACGAGGCGGCTGCTGGGCCTCGTTCAGGTGAAGTGGCGAATATCTTCGAAATCCTGAAAGAAATAATGGAGGTCCAGAAAGAAATAAAGCAGCAGCTCCGTGATATTAAGTCAGAGCTCGCCAGCATCAATCAAAAAATAGCAGTGGCAGAGACTTCAATTGAGAAGGTGGAAGATCGCGTTCAAAACGTGGAACAGATACTAAGTAAGACAATAAAAATAATACAGCACCAAGAAGGTAAACTGCTTGACCTGGAGGGAAGATCACGGCGGAAAAATATCAGAATCTACAACGTTCCCGAAGGAGGGAAGGGCTCGTCTATGACGGAGTTTGTCGGAAAGTTACTGCGGGACGCGCTGGATATTCCCTTGGCTATGAAGCTGGAAGCCGAAATAGCCCACCGCGCGTTAGTCCCAAAACCTACCCAGGATAGAAAGCCACGCTCAATAATAATTAAATTCCTTCGGTACAGCACCAACGCAGAGATTCTATGAAGGGCCTGGGGTAAGAAGAGAGTGTTTTTCAATGATAAATTAATATACTTCGACCAAGATTACACCCCCCCCCCCCGCGGTCCTGCAGATACGCAAAGAATACTCTGAAGTAAAGTGAGTAATAAAGCAAAAAAAGATTAAATTTCAAACTCCGTACCCTGCTAAACTTCGAGTGTTCGAGTGTTTTATGACAACGGGACGCGGTTGTACCAGACAGTGGAAGAGGCGACTACAGACATGAAGGCCAGAGGTTGCCCGTCAGCATGACCAAAACGAGGAAAGCCTGACTGAGGAATTATCCCGCTCCGCTTGGGAAATAGTGCGAGAATCGAGAAGGGAGGAGACGGGAGGAGGCCGAGAGAAATATATCAGGAAGAGACCGGGAGTTTCCTAAAGACAGTCGTCACCCCCTTCAGAAGAGCCATAAGGTTTGACTAACTTTAAAAATGTTGAGAAGCTAAACGGAAGCAAAAGTACATGTGATATACCTATCTCAAGAAATACTTATTATAGTGTGGATTTTATATTACTTAGTTGTTATTCTTTTCCCCACCAAAATGAGAATATGTATATATATATATGTAATGTGTGTGTGTGTGTGTGTGTGTGTGTGTGTGTGTGTGTGTGTGTGTGTGTGTGTGTGTGTATATATATATATATATATATATATATATATGCGTATATGTATATATGTAGATATAGGAGAAGTACACAGGGAAATCTTTTCTGTGTAATGGATTCGTTCACTGACTTTTATGAATACTGCAATGGGGGCCCTCAACTCACAAGGAGGAGGGGTTATCCCCCACAGCTAGACATTTCCTCTAGCTCAACGCAGGGTCATCTACTAGAGACCTCAGCCTTGGAATCACACCTTTGTTGTCATTTTTGTTATTATGTGCGTTTCTTGGTTCTTATTTGTTCGGGGAGTAGATCGATTAAGTTTTATTCTAATTTCAATGATACATTGACAGATAAATACAGATGGCTAAGGACAAGGTAAAATTCATTTCTTTTAATGTCAATGGGCTGTTAAATCCAATCAAACGTAAGAGAATTTTATCCAATTTGGAACAATTTGATTCATACTGGGAAAAATGGTTTAACTACATAATGCCTCATAGTAAAAAAAAGATCACTCCCTACTTGTACATAGTTCTTTCCTTTTGCTTGTTTTTTCTTTCCACTCTTTTCCATAAGTGTGTACCTCAGATAAATACATTGTGGAGATTTGTGATTATATGACATATAGGTACAATGTCTGAAATACATCTTATGGAGATGTTTGTTTGATGATGAACTTCAATAAAAAAAATTACAAAATAAAAGAATTTCTGATACAGAATTTGGTATATTCAAGCTGATGAACGGCATTTTTAATATGTTGCCTAGATTTTATTCTTAAGCCATTGGTCATCATTATACTTGAGACTTACAACATCCAACAATTGTGTGTGTAATTCTGAAGTTGGTGTTGATGATACTGTGCATCCCCTCAAGGTCTACTGTCTTGTTGCCATCTCCAGCAAGGTCTCCGGATATCCATGAGTTGATGAAAACGCCAAGTATTTGCAGACTATTCTTTGTGTAAATTATCTGAAATTCTCACACTTTGCAGCAAAAGATGGAAATTATTTTGTTTTAGTCGCATTATGGGACAAATCTAAAGCAACAGATATATTGGCTGATTGGTGAGAAGTAAGGAACAAGCAGTTATTTTAAATATCGTTATTATTTCCACTTCTACAAGGGCTTTAATAGGATTTCCTAAGTCCTCAATTATCAAACAGTGTAAATGTTACTGAATAAGTAATTTTTTTGTCAGATCAGTGAGGCATTGATCATTAAATCAATTTAGATTTAGTGCAAAATATAAAAGGAGATAAAGATACATTTATTTAATTGCAATTGCTTCTCATTAAGAACTTGAATCAAGGGGAAATCTTTCCAATAGTTAGATTAGCACTTTGCACAGAAGAAGATGGTTGGATGTCAATCATCTATCAGTATGTTGCTGCAGGAATTTCTCAGGTCAGTATCCTAGTTTTAGAACATAGAACATTACAGCACAGTATAGATATTTCAGTCCATTATGTTGTGGTGATCTTTTAACCTACTCTAAGACTAATCTAACCCTTTCCTCCTACATAACCACCTATTTTCCTATCTAAGAGTTTTAGGTGCCCCAATGTATCTCTCTCTACCACTACCCCAAGCAGGTGTTCTATGCATCCAACACTCTGTGTAAAGAACATCCCCCCAATACTTTCCTCCAATTACCTTAAAACTATACTCCCTTGTATTGGCCATTTTCGCCCTGGGGGAGAAACACTCTATGACTATCCACTTAATCTATGTCTCTCAGCATCCTGTATACCTCTATCAAGTCACATCTCAACCTTCAAAGAGAAAAGCCCTAGTTTGCTCAACTTATCTTCATAAGCCATGCCCTCTAATCCAGACAGCATCCTAGTAAATCTCCTCTGCTCCTTCCACATCTTTCCTATAATGAAGTGACCAGAACTGAACACAATATTTCAAATGTGGTCTAACCAAGGTTTTATAGAGCTGCAACGTTGCCTCGTGGCTCTTGAACTCAATTCCCTAACTAATAAAGGCCAACACACCATACGCCTTCTTAAAAGCCCTATCAACTTGTGCAGCAACTTTGAGTGATTTATGGGTGCGAACACCAAAATCTCTCTGTTCTTACACACTGCAAAGGGTCCTGCCATTAACCCTGTAAACTGTCTTCAAATTTGACCTTCCAGAATGAATCACTTCACATTATCCTGGTGCCACTTCTCAGCCCAGCTCTGGATTCTGTCAGTGACCCATTGGAACCTACATCAATCCTCCACACCCTCCAACAACTCCAACAATCTTTATGTCATCTGCAAACTTACTTACCCACCCTTATACTTTCTCATCCAAGTCACTTATAAAATTTGCAAAGTATGGAGATCCCAGAACACCAATGGTTCTTGACCTCTAGGCAGAAAATGTTCCATCTGGGCAAGCCAATTCTGTATCTACACAACCAAGTTTGTTTGAATCCCATCTGACTTTCTGAGTGAGTGTATGAATGGGACCTTTCTCAAACACCTTACTAAAATCCATATATACCACATCCACTGCTCTACCTTAATCAATATTCAGATTTCCGAACAAACCATGAAGCCAAGAACACTACCCCTTTTGCTCGATTTATTTATTTTTGTAATTTTTATGTCTTGCATTGTATTGTTGCTCATAACAAATTTCATGGCATATGTCAGTAATAACAACCTGCTTCTGATTCTATATATGATTCTCATGATCTCCAAAATGGATATTGTGGAGAGAATTGGGAATTGAATTGTGACAAACAGAATGCTTCCCCATGAAGTTTAGAGTTAGGCAAAGTTGCCCACTCCTATCTTGTTTGTATGTATTGCCCATATCACTTATTGGGAGCCTTGGATCAAGGCTTCCCTGTATATGGATGATGTCATTGCTTGATCCATAGTTGGCCCTCAGATTATTTATCATCAGCAACCATTATGCATTGCCATTGGGGTCCACAGACTACCACTGGAAGAATATGGACACACTCTTTGACCCAACCACCCTCCTTATCCTTCACCAAGTTTTACTACCTGATGATCTGATTTGGAGAAGGCAGGCATCCAACAAGTGCAGGCTGGAGTAAGATAGGCGTGGTCCAGCTAAAATTGAAACAGTGGGAGCAGTCAAGAAGCTGGTAATCTCGGGGTTGCTGCATATGGCAAAGTCTGGCGCTTACCCTTCTGACCATGGCAATTACTCGAGTCATCTTCCAGGTCATCTAGATGGAACGCATCTGACTGGATGCACAAATCTTCAGAGAATTGGAAGAAGCATATTCAATACTCATCCTTGTGCACGACTGTATGACGCTATGCATCAAACTAATTTACACAAGCACCAAGTGTTACTTTGTTCTGAAATTTTACCTGCCCCTGGCCTTTGTGCCAGTAATGTTCCATTCATTTGAAGCTTGCTGAACTACCTTGTCCTTTGTAGCATGGTTTCTGCAAAAGAAAGGTCATTTGACCATTGGGTACAGGGTGTCCTATAGGCCCTGCTGAAGGACACACTGAGTCAGGCATCATTTGTGGAGGGAAATGGACAGTGAATGTTTCAGGCTGAGGCTGTTCATCTTGACAGAAATAAAGAGGGGAGAGAACCAGTATGTAAAGAAGGAGTGGAGCAAGGACAGGCGGGGACACAGAATCATAGGCAAATAAGGAGTGGGGATGATGTCACAATCTAAGAGGTGATAGGTGGAAGTGACAAAGGGCTGAAGATTGAATTTGATAGGAAAAGAAGGTGATGGAATAAGGGGATGAAAGTAGGGAGGGGAGCCAGTGGGAGGAGTGTGAGGGATAGGCCAGATGGAAAGGATGAGGGAGAGGAAAGAGAGGGAGATGGAGCCTGGCAGGTTGGTTAGGAGGAAAGGCAAGCAGCCACTTGTCGCTGTTGTGTCCTTGATATGTACCGTGGTTTACTAAGAACAAATCATATTCTGGAAGAACTTAACTAGAACTTTTATTTAACAACAAACAGCAACCATACGAGCTTCTCGAACATTCTGTCAGTTTTGCACACGCTCCAAATTCTGTCACGTGGTACATGATATCACCACAGTCACTTCTTTCTGTTATTACCATTCCTTCACTCTCATTGGGTTCTAAATGTAGGAAAACCCTGTCCAACACAGATGGGGAAGTCCAGAAGGACAACGGTGGTAAAAAAGACAGTTCACTAGCACATTTGCAAGAGCAAAATGAAATGGCTGTACAGTAAACACATAACAGAGTATGGAAACTATATATTATCAATTACATTTCCTATGGAAAAATAACACTTTCCTGTATATTCATAAGCCTGGGTGTTCCTTCGCATTTGCAACCAAAGCAGCAATAAATTAACATTGATAGAATGAATTCTGTTGCAATTAGTACCCACACTTTGTAAGAATTTGAGCTGAGCTGGGCTCCAAGGTACTCTGGTATAGAATAGTATTGAGACTTTCTGCAGTGGGTAATTTGCATCAGTCATTTGCTTGAATATATTCATCGTGCATAATTTTTGTGAATATATTTTAAAAGATTTGATGCATTGTTTCACTGAGACATAAAATACCTTTTTTGGTGCTTTTGTAAGATCTTTAGAAGCCTGACAAAGGGCATCCAGTAGTTTGCCATTGTAACCTACAGAAGGCAACTCCTCCATTTCTGAGGGTTTTACAGATACTTTGAGTATTTTATGACTGACTTTGTGATAGGTGAAAATAATTGTGTATGTTTTATGCTTAAGCACAGAGATTAAAAAGAACATTAGAGGTGGATATATTTTTCTACGTAATTAACTTAAACCTTAACTGTTGCAGCCCAAATATTCTTAATCTGTAATTGAATTCAACTCTGTTCCTTTTAATTCTGCATAATTTCTATATTTCCCCAAATCATATTATGTAATATTTTGACACCTGTATAGTAATTATTGTTGAAAATTAAATCTTTCATTTGTCTGAATATCCTGCAGTCCTGCCTTGGGATGTTTAAAATGGAAGAGTATCAACCATGTTTCCTAGCAACCTAATCAACCTGTAACCATAGCAATAGAACATTTCAGCAGGGTATACAGCCATCTTTTTCTATGCCATTCTCTGCTGAAAGTAAGGTTTCTCCAGACTTGATTAGTTTTATTCAAACACTTCCTCTTTAAATCCTTAAATACAAAGTTTTGTTTTATCTTGAGTTTAAAAATACATCAACCCATTCCATTTATTTTAGTTATTGATTACAGTGCAGTCATTTTTAGAATGATACTTTTTGAACACTCTCAAAATGTGCAAGAATACCTCATTACAAATGGCATGTTCTTGAGAAGCCTTCACAACTGCAGTGTTCATAAGTCTGTCAAAAGGAGTGAATTATGTTTACTTATTTGAAGGAAGTTCTTGACTCATGCAGCCCGAACTCCTTATTCACCAAATGTATAAATCAGATTAAGCATTATTTATTTATTTTTATTACTTAGAGATACAGGATGGTAAATGACCCTTCTGGCTCAATGAGCCTGCACAGTACAATTATACCCATGTGACCAACCCGTATACCAACCCGTATATCTTTGGAATGTGAAAGGAATTTGGAGAAGCCAGAGGAAACCCACACGGTCACGGGAGAACGTGCAAACTCCTCACAGACAGTGGCAGGAATTGAACATGGGTCACTGACATTGTAATGTGATACACTAACCACTACACTACCATTCCACCCTTGAGCATCTTAAAAACTACTGACTTTTTTAATTCAAATCACTATTAAAGGGTCTAATTAGCAATAAAATAGACTTTGCAATTGGCGATAAAAAGCTCGTACTCACCACAGAGGACCAAAGTGAAACTAATAATGTCTGGATTTGTGTATTTTGAATACTAATGTGCAGACACCAGTTGATTTGAATTTGCCAGCATGTTAAAAGAGATTGTGGTCACTTTCTTGATAATTTTCTTGTCTTTGTGATGCTAGTTTACAACAAAATCTTCAGAAATATCTAAGTTAGCTTGCTCATGGAATAAAACCAGCAAAATCTGAAAATGGTTATCAATTCAGGCAGCATGTGAGGAGTGAAGGGGCAGATCGCATCTGTTTGAATGCGTATGACAAGTAAGGCTGCTGAACCAAGGGTGGTAATTAACTTAAAATGAGATGCTACTATTGCTATCACAGAGCAGGGCTGACAACTCAATGTTCCAGTCGATAGAATCTTCAAGAAATATTCGCATACATTAAAGGCCAGCAGATATGCAGTGCCTTTTTCATAGTGGAAATGGAACAGATAATTAGTCTGCTTCCCTCATTTGTATTTTCTCCAAGTCAAGATTTTAGTAATCCCCTTGGCACCCACTTTGACTTTTATTCACATCCATTTTGTCTTTTCACTAAGTGGCCATTTTATCTAATAAAATGGCCACTGAGTGTACACTGGTGGTCTTCTGTTACTGTAGCCCATCCACTTCAAGATTCAACGTGTTGTGCATTCAGAGATGTTCTTTTGTACATGTAACACGTGGTTATTTGTGTTGCTGTCACCTTCATTTCAGCTTGAACCAGTTTTGCCATTCTCCTCGGACCTCTCTCATTACAAGGCATTATAGTTCACAGCTTGCTGGATTTTTTTCTGTATTTTGGGCCATTCTTTGGAAACTCGAGAGACTGTTATGTGTGAAAATCCCAGGAGACCAGCAGTTTACTCAAACCACCCCATCTGGCACCAACAATCTTCCCACAGTCAAAATTGCTTAGCTCGCATTTCTTCCCCATTCTGATGTTTAGTCTGAGCAATAACTGAACCAAATCATGACTGCATGATTTTATGCTTTGACTTGCTGCCAAATGATTAGCAGATTAGATATTTGCATTAATGAGCAGATGTACCTAATAAAGTGACCATTCTTCTGCCTTCCCCTTGAGTCCCCTCCCCACTTCTCTCCAACTTTTCTGCTTTTTAGCCTGTTTATCTGTCATTCCTTATGTATATTTCTGGTGCATGGTCATCAACCTTACAAGTCTTTTCCCACAAATGGTTCTTGACCCTGCTAAGCTTTTTCACATTTTCTTTTCTTCTTACAGCCTCTTGTAGGTTTTTTTTGGCTTTCAGCTTCACAGAGGTACAAGGAATGTGCCTCGCTTTTGTAAAATATCTCTAGCGGTTGTAATGTTCAGAAATAAGTGACTGAATGCAAATGCAGAATTTGAAGTGACAACATCTGGGAAAATGATGATACACGAGTATTCATAAAGTTACACCCTCAAAGTCAATGAAAGACCATGTGACTTGATCCACCTTAAGCTCATACTATTAATACTTGTGAATTCTTCAATTAGCTTGCAATATTTTGGCCCAAGTATTTTTAAGAATAAGACTACCAGTGGTATCAGTGGCAAAAGTGGTGGCATCGGCACCAGACTTTTAGGCAAGTGGTCCTAGGTTTGAATCCGGATGGTTCCTTGCACGCATTCCATCCATGTTGGGTTGAGTATCGAGCTAGCAACTCAGCCACGTAAAAAGAAACAGGCAAAAATGCTAAAGAAACAGCAAGGTTGCCACCCAATGTACCACAAGGTGTGGAAAAGAACAACAACAAATTTTAAGAATGTTTAATTATTGTTACCATATGGATAGTAAGTCTGTGATTATCTACCGTCTGCACTTAACATTATTTTAGGAAAAACTTCAATGTAATTCCATTATTTTTGTACATAATTCCAGTTCCTAAGTAGATATATAAATATGATTTTTAATAAATTTGAGGTGTTGCAGCTTAATAAATTGGGCTCAACCACTTTGACAAGATTCAAATCTCTTTTTCATTAATATATGTAAAGAAAAACTAGCAGATGTAGCAGTAAAGCTTCTGTGTAAAATGATTGAATGTTATCAATATTACTGCTAGGATATTTCAATTTATATTATCTATCTCATTGAGAGAAGCCACAAGGGCCCAGGTGCAAGAAATGGCAAATTTGGACTGGCAGTGGAAGGTTTTTCGAATCTGAGTATTAAAGACGCCAATGACAACAATACTGCAAAGCATTTCAGTGAAAGCAATTTGGAGACGAATAATCTTTATATCAATAAAGGCAAATATTATCATGAACAGAAAAAAACAAAAGCAATGAGATTGTTGACTACTGAACAAAATTGCCATATGTTATAAATGAAATGTGCCAGAATAGTGATTTTGTACATTACTTTTCAGGTTCTGATTTAGCCAATATTTATTTGATATGATTATTTTGCCTGGAATTGTTTTAATTACATTTTTTCTGTTCTTTCTTTATTGTACACTGTGTCTTCCTTTACCAATGAGTGTCTTCCAATGAAGTATATTTCAATGTGTGAAAGAATCTCACTAATACTGACCCAAATACAACTTTCACTTGCTTTACACAATTCCTGTCTTCATGTTGCCCTAAAGCATTGGAAATGAAGTACTAATTATTGACAATGTAGACGTGACTATCATTAACTGTACTGCTCTGGTTGCAATAACAGATTGATTAGCCTGACCTACTGAGTTCCTCTGGCATTGTGTGTGTTTTGATTAGATAATATTTCCAGAGAGAGTGAGAGGGAGATGCTGAGAAAAGGGAGATGAGTCTAAGTGAGTGTGGCCATTTTAATCACTGAAGATGTTGGTGAGCTTAGAAAAAACTTTTCCAAGGGTTAGGTTTGATAATAACATTGTCAGCTACACTGTGAATTTTTTTCAGTTATTTAACAACTTCAGCAAAAAATGCATTTTGGGACTGGTGAAAGAATACGCAGTTCCTTTACTGCATTTGTGTAAAATTTCTCCTATCAACTTTAAGGCATAGAGTTCAAGCTGATACCAAAACACATTTCAGAATCGGAGTCACTGCCTTACAATATATGGCATGAAAGTTGTTTTGTAGAAACAGTACAGTGTAAAGACTTAAAAGTACTATGAACTATAAAATAATTATAGAGCACAAACAAAAGGAATAATGAAATAGTGTTCATGGATCATTCAGAAATCTAATAGTGAAGGAGAAGAAGCTGTTTTTGAATTGTTAATTGAGTCTTAAGGCTCCTGTGTGTTCCTGACGGCAGGAATGAGAAGAGAGCATGTCCCAGGTGGGGAGGGTCCTTAACACCCTCTTCTTGGGACTCTGCCTCTTGAAGATGTCCGCAATGGTGGGGAGGGTTGTGCCCTTGATAGAACTAGTTCAGTCTACAACCCTCTGCAAGTCAAGTCATTTTTATTGTCATTTCGACCATAACTGCTATGTACAGTGCATAGTAAAAACGAGACAATGTTTTTCAGGACCATGGTGTTACATGAAACAGTACAAAAACTAGACTGAACTACATACAAAACAACACAGAGAGAGAAAAAAAAACAACTACACTAGACTACAGACCTACCCAGGACTGCATGAAGTGTACAAAACAGTGCAGGCATTACAATAAATAATAAATGGGACAATAGGGCCTCTTATGATCCTCTGCACTGGAGAAGCCTCCATACCAGGCTGTGATGCAAGTCAGAATGCTTTCCACAATACATCTGTAGAAATTTGCAGGAGTTGTTGTTGATATACCAAATCTTCTCAAATTCCTAAGGAAGTAGAGCTGCCTTCTTCGTGATGCATCAAAGTGTTGGGCCCAGGATAGAACCTCCAAGACACCCAGGAACTTATAGTTCCACCATTGACCCCTTAATGAGGATTAGTGTGTGTTCTCCCAACTCCAGCCACCCCACCCCCATCCTGAAGCCAAATTTCCCCACCGTCTCAAAATGAAAACAGTACAGTATTCTTAAAGGACATGATGTACTATGGAGCTGTGACCTGAATGAAACAAAAAATATAACAATAATATTATTACATGTTGTCCTGCCTTTAATTATTTTCAAATAAATATGAATTAGTATCTTATTATTAGTATCTTCAAATGTGTTAATTTCAAATTCTTTACGTTTATTCGATTTTAAGCATTCTTTTTTGATTCTGTACAAGATAAGATAAGGAATTTGTATTTCTTTCCTAAGTCATTGTAGTGTACTGCCCTGAAACTGGCCCTTCAGCTCAACTCACTGATGCCGACCAAGGTGCCTTCATTAATTAGTCCCATTACCTGTATTTGGCCTATATCCCTCTAGATCTTTTCTATTTTTGAGCCTATTTAAATGTCTTTTAAACAATATGACTGTACCTGCCTTAATCACTTTCTCTAGCAGCTCATTACATATTTTCCTCACCTGTGGGGGAAGAACTTGTCCTTCAGATTCCCCTTAAATCTTTTCCTTCTCACCTTAAATCTAAACCCTCCTTATCCTGGGAAAAAAGACTGTGACCCTTCACCTTATCAGTTCCCCTCATGATTACACAGGCTTCTGTAGGGAGAGCCTTCAGCCTCCTTCACTCCAGAGAATACAGTACCAGCCCATCCAGTCTTTCCTTATAACTCAAGCTGTTCAAACCGAGTGACAACGTTATGAATCTTCTCTGCTTTCCTGTGAGCTTAGTCACATCCTTCAAATAGTTTGGCAATATACAGAGCATGACACAATATTCCAGATGCAGTCTCTCCAGCATCTTAAGACCATAAAGCTTAGAAGCAGAAGTAGGCCATTCAGCCCATCAAGTCTGCTCTGCCATTCCATTGTGGCTGATCCCAGATCCCATTCAACCCCATACACCTGCCTCTCACCATATCCTTTGATGCCCTGACCATTCAGGAAACTATAAATTTCCGCTTTAAATATACCCATGGACTTGGCCTCCATCACAGTCCGTGGCAGAGCAATCCAGAGATTCACCACTCTCTGGCTAAAAAAAAACTCCTCCTTACCTCTGATCTAAAAGGTCACCCCTCAATTTTGAGGCTGTGCCTTCTAGTTCTGGATATCCCCACTAGACAAAACATCCTCTCCACACCCACCTTATCTTGTCCTTTCAACATTCAGTTTCACTGAGATCCCCCCACTTTCTTCTAAATTCCAGTGAGTACAGGCCCAAAGCTGCCAAACACTCCTCATATGTTAACCCCTTCACTCCCGGAAACATTCTCATGACCCTCATCTGGACTCTCTTTTCTGAGATATGGGGCCCAAAACTGTTGATGATACTCCAAGTACAGCCTGACTAGTGTCTTATAAAGCTTCAGCATTATCTCCTTGCTTTTATATTCCATTCCCCTTGAAATAAATGCCAACATTGCATTTGCCTTCTTTACCACAGACTCAACCATAAGTTACACTTCTGGGAGTTTTGTCCCAAGTCCCTTTGCACCTCTGATGTTTGAATTTTCTCCCCATTTAGATAATAGCCTACACTACTGTTCCTTTTACCTTAAAGCTTTTCCCAACACAGTAATCCATCTACCACTTTTTTTCCTATTCTTCCAATTTGTCTAAGTCCTGCTGCAATTGAATTGCTTCCTCAGCACTACCTGCTCCTCTACCTATCTTCGTATCATCCACAAACTTTGCCACAAAGCCATCAACTCCACTATCTAAGTCGTTGACAAATAATGTGAAAAGTAGCGGTCCCAATACTGACCCCACTCATAACTGACGGCCAGAAGGGGCCCCCTTGATTCCCACTCTTGTAACATGGCATCCCAACTCTTGTACTCAGTGCGCTGCTCATTGAAGGCAAGCATGCCATGCACCTCGTCTACCTGTGTCACCACTTCCAGGGAACAATGTACTTGTACCACAAGGTCTCTCTGATCCACAGCACTCCCAAGGGCCACAGTGCATGCTTCACCCTGTCTAACTTCCCAATACACGTCACTTTGCAATTGTCTGTTAAACACCATCTGCTACGTTTCCCACTTTCCCAGGTGATCTATATCCTGTTGAATTGTCCACCGTACCATTAATTCTGAGGTTGATTGCAACCTTACTAGTCACACCTATTTTCTTATCCGAATCATTAATATTTATCAGTAACAACAGGGGATCCCTGTGGCACAACACTGGTCACAGGTTTCCAGTCTGAGGAAACCCTCCACTACCATCTTCTGATTCTTTCCACGAAGTTAATTTTATTTGTAATTGGCCAGCTCAGCCAAAACCCCTTGGAATTTCACCTTTTGACCTGCATAGACTATGGGAAGTTGTCAAAGGCTTTGTTCAAGTCCACATAGACAACATTTACAGCCTTTGTCAATGTTCACCTGTTTATAAAGTTGTGGTGAACTACATATACCTGTCTGGACACGCCCCCTGCTGACTGCTCTTGTGGCTCCTCCCACAGACCCCGGTATAAAGGCGATCAAGGCCTGAGCCCAGCCTCTCAGTCTCCAGGATGTAGTATGGTGGTCAACCACTGCTTGTTCCTTCTTCCAGTCAATAAAAGCCGATATCTCGCCTTACGTCTCAGACTGAGTTATTGATGGTGCATCAAAAGTACACATCTGAGAGACCCGTTTTTCCATGCTAATGACAACTTTCCCCAAATATGATATTCCAAATTAATGACAGATGGAAGTTTTGTAGAAAGACACTGAGAAGTTATTACCAGAATAACCTAAGGTGGATGTCTCTTTTTATTCAAGAGCAGCTGTCCACAAGGGGTTGGGCACATCAATTTTATTCATTTAATGCATTTTGTGTCACCAAGATATTCCGAATTCCTTAAACCAATTGATTAACTTTGAATCTAGATGATTACTCTTTCAAATCCCTTGTGTCCTGAGTGAAAAGAATGAAATATATCTTTCACCAGTTATCCAAAAAAAAGTCACTCTTGCTTTCCTCAGTGTCCTTTCTTGTGTCTCCTTTCTGGAGCTTCAGTTTTTCCTCTGTAGCTTGTTTGTTATTGATTTTCTTGCATGAAAAGTCACTCCTTGTTACACTGCAAAGTACATCTTAATAACAATCGCCTCTTTAAGAAACCGGTTCAAGATAAAACTGTTCAAAGCTCAATTTGAAATGCAACAAAAAGATGAACATCATTGTAATTAGGATGAAATTGATTAGAAAATTGTTTTTTTTCTTGTCTACTAGACATAAATTCTTTCATTCCCAGTTGCTTTGTGCTAAAAGGAAACTTAATGAGAGGGGGGAGACTGCTAAACCGTTTATCTAAGAATCAGTCTTACTTTTTCTCACTGACGTGCTTTCGGGCCCATCAATTTTGCTGTGTAGCCTCTTTGCAAAGTCATTGATTTTCTAGCTGAAAAAGGATATTATTTTTCTTAGAGCTTTGGGTTTATTGTTTACCTCAGCATGCCTGTGATGTTAGCCATTGATCCTTTCTGTGCACAGTCCTCCAGGCAGTTTTCTGCCTTAGTATCTGTGGAATAATTGTTATCTGCAGATTGTAGTAACTAAAGTGAATTGCATGATCTAAATCGCTTCTGACTTAATTGAAAGCAACCCAGGGAATATATTTACCTTTGAATTCTTGACAAGCCATTCTTTCCAAAAATATCATAATTTATTACCCCTCCCCCCCGATATCTGGTTGCATTTTTCAGTAAGAAAATACTGATCAACATAACTAAATCAGAAATGGGTCAAAAAATCAACAATGCTGGTACATACCACCTGATACTTCAAATGCATTAATTGTGTTGAATCATTGTGAACACAACTACAATGAGAAACAATCTCGAAGTAACCTTTCTTTCTTCTTCAATCTTTTTATTAATATCAACATATTGAAGATAACAGATATTGGTACAGAATTATTGGGATTACATAGTTAAAAGTTAACATACATGAATAACTATTTTTATAACTATGTCCTTTACAAATGGAGGTTCAAATTATTCAAGTAAAATATTAAAAGTTATTCAACAAAAGGAAGAGACTGAATATCTAATGGAAAATTGCCCAGATATTTAGTTTCATTTAGCTTAATCTATCGTCACGCACACCAAGGTGCAATGGAATCCTTTGCTTGCCTAAAGCTCACAGAGTAAACAGCATGCAAAACGATAGAATGATGCAAAGATTGTACTGGCAGTCTGAAGCAGAGCAAAATGAAATCTTGAAGTGACAATAATGTAATAGCAAGGTATTCTGTTCATAAAAATCAAGATAAATCCAGTCTGGCTACAAGGAGCAGATTTCCACAAGAAAACAGAGTAAACTCTTTGAAATCATGGCAGCATTAAAACGAATCAAGCTGAAGTCAAGGAACTCCAATGAGAAAACATCTCACTCCACTCTCCATCTCACTTCTCCATTCTTTTTATCAAAAAAATGTAGCAGTTTCTTAGTGTAGCACATTCATTTTTACCTTGCTGGTCTCTCTGAAACTTGAAAATCTCACAATCTTCATTTTCATTGTTCCTACATATTTTCAATTGCCCAGACAATTAGGTTTTGAATTCTTTCATCAGATTTTTGCACTTCTCTCTCTCTCAAACTGTCTGTGCTTTTGATCGCATGTCCTTACATCCTCTAAGCAGAGATAAAACCAATAATAACATACGGGGGTGATGAGGAGAGAATGAAAAGGCAGATTGAAAGGCAGGAGTGATTAAGTGTCAAAAAGAATGAGTCTAAAGGCTAAAGGAAGATTGTGAAAGAGTGAGTAAAGGGGAAAAATCAAATAGGGAAATGAATCTCAATCATTGTTAATTAAAGGCGTTTGTAGTCTGCCTGAGAGAAAGATGAGGGACAACAGATTTCATTGGAACACCATAAGGATTGAGAGTGAGAAAAAGAATTTGAGTGACAGACAACTGAAGCTCTGGATCATCAAGATCATAATAAATAAGAGAAGAATTAGGCATTCAGCCCATTGAATCTGCTCCACCATTCCATCATGGTTGTTTTATTTTCCCTCTCAATCCCATTCTCCTGCCTTCTCCCCATAACAATTGATGCCCTTACTAATCAAGAACATATCAACTTCCGCCTTAGATTTACCCAATAATCTGGCCTTCACAGCCCTCTGTAGCTATGAATTCCGCAGATTCACCACCCTCTGGCTGAAAAATGAATGCCTCCTCGTCTCTAATTCTAACAGGACACTCTTCTATTCTAAGGCTGTGACCACTAGACCTTGATTCTCATGTGTACACTGAGCAAAGACATTTTGCAAAGCCATGACCCAATGTTCAACTATTTGAGAAAATACTCTTCACAAATTTGAAATATTTCAAAGAATTCTACAATCACTCAGGAACCTTATAGTCACTATTATAATATAAAAATATGCAGTCAATGGCACAATTGCACAAATAGTAACCAAATTAATAAACAGATGATGCGTATAGATTCTGAGTCGGTGATCTGAAGTGTTTTTCCTGGTTCTCTCCCTGACCTGTTAAATATTTCCAACCTTTACTAATTTTATTTTAGATTTTCAGAACCCATTGTTATCTGTATTAGGTATTAGTTGAGGAAAATATGATGGGTAGAACACAAAGAATTTCCCTCTCATCTCCAATCAGATTTGCAGCACACAATTCTGGAGGAATAACACACGCAAAATGCAAGAGGAACTTAGCAGGTCAGGCAGCATCTATGGAGAGGAATAAAGAGCCAACATTTTTAAGCCAAAACCCTTCATCTCAACAGAATTTAGGGTGTGTTACTCTGGATTTCCAGCATTTGCACAATCTCTTGTGGCATTTTTGGCTTTGCTCCAAAAGTCTTTGAATGTGTTCTTTGCAAAAGTGGGTACTTCTGGTTATTGGTATTCAACTTGAAATGCAGCAACTTTAGATACCTAAAGAGCATATATAAATCAAAATCAATAATAATACCAATCACAGATTGGGTCAAGCTCTACTTGAGTTATTTCTTGGACAAAATTTTAACTTCCTTTCTTAAAATTGCAAACAACTTTAATTGACCTAACAACTATTAACATAAATAATTAATCTATGTATATACTTAATCTAATTCAGTTTTTTAAAGTTATATTTATCATGTATTACCACAAAGTTAACAAAGTTCATGACATATACAGGTGATATTAAACTGATTTATCCTTTTTCCACCCCTCCCCCTTGATCACCATTACTATTTTTCCACCCGTAGTCTTAGTCTTTCAGCTTCTTACCCTGCTATCATGCCACTTATCAGTACATCTCTCTGACAGATGGTATTTTCAAAGCAATGTGTGACATTTTCAAAGTAATATTAATGAAAATATAAATCTGGCTTGGTTAACGTTGTATCTGTGGTAATGCAATGAACAACTATTTCTGGGAGATTATTTGAGATTATTTCATTTCAGTTTTATAAGCTTAAAAAAAATCACCTGTTCAACAATGGAAGTTGTACTTTTTCTATTTTGCAATCTATGCATGTTATTGTGCATATTTAGGAATCTTAAAACAATCCTGACAAGCCAGTTTTTCTACTTTCCATCTTTCTATATGCCATCACTAAGAGCAGTGTGCTCTTTGGAGTCAAAGTCATTTGTTGTTGAAGTATGTTACAGGTTAATCAAATTTGATTTAATTAAATCCAGTATCACTCAATTATACTAAGGTAAGCTACTCTTTCACATTTCTTGTTATGATTGTTGCATAGAATCATCTTGGCAGGAAATTTAGAGTACTCATTCTGCAGCTTATTTGTATTCCATCATTCGTATCACAAAGCTACACCAAAATGCTTGCACTTTTAAAGTTATTTTTCTTTAACATGCCTACAGCATTTCATAGTTGACTCCTTAAATTTTTTTCAAAATTAATTTATGATGAATTAAGTTTAAACTAATTGCCTAAAAATCATTGTGCTTTATTGATTTGCACTTTAATTTTATAGACAATATGATTAAGTTATTTCTAAGAATACCATTAAAATTTAATTTACCATGCTTATGAATGATTTTGTATATTCAGTTTTGCCCTTCTCTGTTCTACCTCATGCCAAACTCAGGATTTTTTTTGTTTTGTTTTATCTCTATGAGTTTATTGAAGAATAAGTGGACAAAACTTGGAATTGCATTAGAAATATTTGAAAAGGGGAAAAATGGTTTAACTACATAATGCCTCATAGGCCTGATGTGATTCTCACAAATCAATGATTCTGTTGTAAAAAAAAGATCACTTGTACATAGTTCTTTCCTTTTGCTTGTTTTTTCTTTCCACTCTTTTCTATAAGTGTATACCTCAGATAAATACTTTGTGGAGATTTGTGATATATATGATTATATGATATATATGTACAATGTCTGAAATACATCTTATGGAAATGATTGTTTGATGATGAACTTCAATAAAAAAATAACAAAAAAAAAGAAATATTTGAAAAGATTGAAGAAATGTTGAATGTCCCAAATAGCTGAAAAATGTTACTGGAAATGGAGAGAAATATCAAAGTAGTTCCATGATTAAACTAGAAGAAAAGCCAAAAGCAGAATAGATCAATATTAGTTAAAGTGTGTGTAACTCACTCGGATGATCTGTACATAATGTATACATAGCACATAAAGAAATCAGCTGTCCACAGCCTTTTAGTAAAGAACGCAGGCAAGCTCCATGACTAGCAAGAGGAATGGAACGATCATATCTCCCTGTTAATAAGGGTTATGTGGCGCAATACTTACTTGGTTTATTTTTTCCTCAGTTAAGATAGAAAGCCTCCCAGAATTATCATAGTATTACAGGAAGATTGGTAATATGTTCTAGTGTGGCATAAATATTGGAATATTATCAGATCCTAAACCTGTTAGCTTACGTTACACTAACAGCAAGCCCTAAAGTGTACTCTGCAGGGTGACCTAAATGAGCATTGAACCCATCAGTGCTGTCAGACAGACATTATTTGAAAAATAATGGGTCATGAACTTGGATCTCTTTGAGTGAATACTGAACTGGAGAATAAGAGAAATTTGTTGCATTTTCAAAAAGAAGTTTATCAAAGGTGTTTAGGTAAGGGAAATGAGAACCTCAAAATATTGTCTTAGTGATTTATTTATCTTTATGGACTTTTCTTCATGATCAGGGATGAGATCCTGCAAAGCCTGGAAATATATTTTATCCTGAACTAATTTGCTCCTCCAGTTCCAGATTTTTATGCATCCTACGTCTGCTTCTCAAACATTAGGTTGCCCCACCATCATTGGCCATGTCTTCAAGTATGTTGATCTTATACCGTAGGGAGTATTCTGTAAATCCTGCCTCTTCAGCTCGTTTAAGATCTTTGAGCAAGATTTTAGTCATCCTCCATCAACTTTGACTCTAAACTACACCCATTTTCGATTTTGACTTTGTAAAGCATATTGGCGTGTTTCCATGTTAAAAAGTTCTATTTTGAGAATTTTATATTTAATTTGCAAAATTATAATTAAAATAAATTGATTCCATGCCAAGAGGCTAAATTCAGCAGTGATAAATGATAGCAGAATCTCAGAAAGGAAGACAAAAGTTTCAGCAGTAGGCCAGAAGCACAGCTATCAATCATGATAGAGCCACTTAATTCAGTATTCCAGCTATCTGGAGAGCAACTGTTGGTCTGACGTTGGTGTAGTTTCTGCTATAATTTGAAAGAGTTACCTGGTTGGAAGTACATGTTGTGATGATACAATATCTTACATTTATAAAGTCCTTCCATTTAAAAATGTCATAGACCATCTCAAATGAAAAGAAAATCGCACCTTTCATTGAGATTCCCTGCCCCACAGAACCTCTCACACTGAAAGAAGTTGTGTCAGGCAAGTTTAGTTGAATGAGTTGGATTGTGTGATCAATTTCAAATAGGTTCTCAGTTTTCACAGATTAGCTTGAAGGGTCCGGGAACAAACGATCAGTTTCCCACAGATTGATCTAAGGAGCCCAGGAGAAAAACTGTGGGACTCAAAAAAAAAATCTGGTTCCTTAGATATTTTCATCAATAAAAATAAAAAAGAAATTAGATAAATGCTGTTTGATAGACCGTGATGACATTGCTAACATCTGTACCATACTGAACCAGTAAACGTTAATAAATGACACAGTTTATGTCTATGTTTTTGTGTGGCTATGGCCGTAGCCAAAACACAGAAGTAATTGATAATCCAATATGTGAATTACCAGCTCCAGTTAGTTAATGTACATAACTGACATTCCTCAGACTGCTAAAGGCTTTCTTTGAACTTTTTGTACTGGGGATCCTGATTAACAGATTCTTTGTACATTGGTATATTGAAAGCTAAGGGCTAAGCTACCAAAGTGACACAATTGAAACATACTTTGAAACTGATTCACTGTTGTAGTAACATTTAACAAAACATTCAAAATCAATGCAGAGAGCAAATAATGTTGTGTCGGGCAAGTTTAGGCATAATCAAGGGCAAAGGGCTATTAAAAATAAATAGCATTTATCAGAAACATTTATTAATGCTTAATGCATTTGATTTCCTTGTGGCTCTTTCTGATAACTCACTTGTTAAAATGTACGTTTCAACCTTCAATAAATCAATATCGACTTCATCTAACTGGGCGCATGCTTGCTTTAAGACCATACAATAGTTTATGTTCAAACCACACCATAGGATATGGCATTCCAGTCCAGATTGTAGCTGAAAACTATTTGCATGACCAGAAATTAAGCCAAATTCTCAAATTACCATAACAGAGGATCAGGAAGTTCTGTCTGAATTAACACCCAATCTCCCACACCCAACTCTGGGCACTATTCCAATCTTCTAGAAACAGATTGTCTCATTGATATTTGTGGGAATATGATATTAATAAACCATTTGTTGTCAAAAGTGATCAATGTGCAGACAACTTTCCATGTAATGAAATTTCACTATGTGTCTCAAATTATTCTACAAATTCTACTCTTTCAAAATCTAAAACTAGGAAATATTTGTTTCATGTCTTAAATATTATTACAATGATGCTTGCCCATTCGATTTTAGCTTGTAAATCTGATATTGAAATCAGGTGATTTGGAAAATATTTCATTTATTATTGAAACTACCATGGCCTATTTCATTAAGAAAAGAGGAGGAATTTTGTTTTTGCTTCTTGGAGGATAATGGGTTGCTTATGAGGCACTGATGGGTAGGATAAGATTAATGATAAATGTGGGTGAAACCTCTTAAAGAACGAGACAGACTTTAATGGATTAGCTCATTTCTTTTTGTCCTTTTTGGTAAGTGTTTTTTGTGAAGGACTACAGTTCCAGTCACACAGTGTTCCTCTTTTTCTGTATTTAATCAAAGATGTAAAAGATTGTTCACCTATTACTACAGAAGGCAAGACTGGAATTCAGAGCTATGAGCCAATGTCCTAAAAGAGTCAGAGGTTAAAATTCCTTGTGAGATACTTCGTTGCAGTAATTAAAAGCTAATTCAACAACAAATATACTGGTCCACCAAGGTAGCACAGCGCATTACAGAATTCAGGGTTCAATTCCTGCACCTTGTACATTCTCCCCATCAGCATCTGAGTTTCCTCGGGGTGCTCTGGTTTCCTTCCATAGTCCAAAGACGTACCGATCAGCAGCTTATTTGGTCACTGTAAACTGTGATTAGGCAAGGGTTAAATAGGCGGGTTGCTGGGCAGCGCGACTCATTGGGTTGGAAAGGTCAGTTCCACACTGTACCTCTGAATGAATAAAATAACATGTTCCTAATTGCTGCTTAGAAAATAAAGTATTGAAGATTTTCAGACATTACATGAGGTTCTTTCACAACTGTAAATGCAGTAAAGATGTTTGATCCCAGAGAAAAAGAGCAATTTTCTTTCTAGGTCAATTATGGTTTTCAAAACTTCCAAATGCCCGGGCACTGAAGAAATATAAACACCAACTTGCTTCTACTTTTGGCACTGTGCAGGTTATTGGAAGCTCTGGATCAAAATATTTTCTGTAATTAGCCCCAAAAAAAACTAAGTAATTAGAGATGATCAGACTTCTGTTCACAACTTGGTAGAAATCTGAAATCCTAAATCCTTCATCTCATTTTTGAATGTAATAAAACAGCTTGTGACATTTACATGAGACCTGAGGGAATTGGGTTTGGCTCCTAGATTACTGGCAATTACTTGCAGCTTCCATCCCTTGTGCTGCAGGCAAATGAGGTTCTATTTTGATAGTACAATACACTGTTGGAAATGAAGGCACAGTTCAACTGCGCAGTTAGTGTTGCTTTTAATCATGAAATAGTTTCTGTCCATGAGTTCACTGCTGCAGTCAGTAATAATGCCAATTACAAACTGTAAATTTTGAAAATGAGTATCTCAAGTTCACAATGATTACCCGTCATAGGTAATTCCAGAAACGTCTCGTGAGCATACTTGCAATGAAGCATGTATGTTCATATGGGTTGCTCAGCGACCTAATGAAATCTTTGTTCCTGGCATTTTCATGCTTTAAGTATTCATCCCATCCTCTTATGGCATTGTTCCCAATAAGTAAACACTTCATCTTTCTGTAATTTTTACAGTGACATTTTTTTCTCTTGCCTATTGCAAAGACGTCTTAAGTTGGAATTAAATTAAAGCCGACCTCTTCTCCTCTTGTGAGGATGCATCAGTGCAACTGCCAATAAAATGAAACCTACTCAAACCTACATCAACCTACTTTGATGGTGACATTGATGGTACAGGAAATGAAGTTTTTGTTAAATATTTTTGTTTGGAATATCTTATTTGCTTCTTTGAGGATTTTTTTCATTCATTTTTCAGGATCTAGGTATCCCTGGCATAACGTGAACCCGGATTGGAGGGAAGCATGTCTGGAGTAGCATTAAGAACATAAAAAATTGGAGCACATCACTTCTTTGTGTTCTCCCCACATCCTTTGACTCACTTGTATTTCAAGTCTCCACTTTGAACATACTCGGAGGCACCACCTCTAATCTGCTCCGGGGCAGAGAATTACAATGATCCCGTGAAAGAAGAAATTCTTCTTCTTTTCCATCCAAAATGGGTAGCCACATATTTTGTAACCTCTATTAGGAAAAACATTCTCTCAGAATTCAATCTGTCAGCTCCTCTCAGAATTTGGTTGCTTCAGTTTACTGAAGGTTACTGGAAGGGGTTCTGAGAAGGTGAATCCACTTGCATGGGCAGAGGCAGATAGACTAGGGATAGTCAGCTTGGCTTTCTATGTTGGAAATTCTACCTCCAAATGATGTTGTCTACGTTGATGTCAACAAGGCTGTTGACAAGCTCCCGTATGGTAGTCTAGTCCAGAAGGTGAGATCACATGAGATCAAAGGTGAGCGAGCTGATTGGATATAGAATTGGCATCATGGCAAGAGAGAATGGATGTTGGTGGAAGGTTGCTTTTCAGATTGGAGGCCTGTGGCCAGTGCTGTGCACCCTGTTGTTTGCATATCCAGTAGTGATTTGGAAAAGAATACAGGTGGCACAATTAGTAAGTTTGTAGAGGACACCAGATTTGGTGATGTGATAGACTGTAAATTTATCACAGGATCACTGGGAAAGTGGGCAAAGAAGTAGCAGATGGAATGTAACACAGACAACTGCAAAGTGATGCATTTTGAGGAATTAAATCAGGGCAGGAGATACACAGGTCTTTCGGGAGTGTTACAGAACAGAGGTACTAGAACATTGTTCTCTGGAAGTGGTGAAGAAGGTATATGGCATGTTTTGTACTCTGACCTTCATTGTCTCCCGAATCCCTTAGTGTGATATATTAAAGGATCCAGTTGTCCTCTTCGTTTCATCCTTAGGTTGTATGGTTATTTCCATATTCATCTCCAGCCTTTCCTCAGACCACCTTTGTTCTCCTTACCTTGACAGCTTATGCATTACTCCTATTTTTTTCCTCAGCAATATAGAGCTTCTGGTTGCCTTAATTATATCCTCTGGAATTCTCTGTCCAATCTTCTCTGATTTTCTCCTGGAATAAACTTCTTTAAAGTCAATGTTTTATTCAGACCATTATTACCCAGAACCCCCCCTCCCCAATTTGGTTCCTTGAACTATTGACATGTTTTCTTACATGTATTATGTACATTCTAGTACATTGTTGTAATATTAAAGGTGCATCCATCATTAGTCGCCAAGATATTTCTTGTTTTTGCATTGCTCTCTGTAAACACTAGGGAATTATGTGTGAAAATCCCAGGAGATCCACATTTTCTGATATATTAAAACCACTTCATCTGGCACCAATAATCATTCCACAGTCACTCGGATCACATTTCATCTCCATTCTGATGTTTGGCCTGAACAACAACTGAATCTCTTGATCATGTTTTTATGCTTTGAGTTTCTGCCACATGATTGGCTGATTAGTTATTTATATTAACGAGCAGATGTACCTAATAAAGTGGCTACTACAGTAAATACTGCCTGACCTGCAGAGTTCTTCTAGAATCTTGTTTTTTTCCCACTCCCTATTCTGGCATCAGCTTCCCTTGGGTCTCCCTTAGGTTAAAGACCTGACTTACAAGGACAGATTACAAAGAGGAAATTGTCAGCATTGATTAGAGATAGAGAGATGATCTCAATCAATATTTGTTGAACAGTGAACTCCATAAGAATAAATAATCCCAATAACTATTATTAAATTAAATTCACAATAGGACAATATGTCATGAATTGAAATGGGAAACTTATGACTAATAAGAGATCGTTCATATTAAGTCTCCGTATTGTTTGACCTCTTAAATTATTCTCCAGCTAAGCATTTTATGTGCAAGGAGGGTAACGATCAATCTCAAAAAATAAAAGAAGGAAGACTTCTTGCTCGATATTTTTGGAGCTTTCTTATCAAGTGCCTTGTGTAATAGTACTGACATGAAAGAAAATTTGGGAAGCTGAGTTGATGCAAGTGATGTTTTACATGAATAATAATTGTATGTTAATCATAAAATTCTTTCACGAAGTAACCGCCTTGATTGAAGCGATGTATTATACTGTCAAAGGAAATGTTCTGAAGGGATTTTGATTCTGAAGCACTGGAACAGTTGAAATATTCCAGAAAGCTTGTGTGACTGTAGAAAAGATTTGCTCTGTTATTTTCATTCTGTTATTTGAATGAATTATTAGCATATTATGTTTTGATTTCATTCTGCTTCATTTGTTTACAGCAAAATAAATCAACTTATTGGTCCCCTCCAGATGATGCTGTAAAGAGGAAGAAGTGACTTAATGTGGCCGTGAAATGTCATTTTATGACATGGGAGGAAACATTTCAGCCCACCAACTCTGCTGACAAATGAGAGCTGCCCATTCTAATGCTGTCTTCTGATGATAATTGTAGCCCTGTCGGTCACAGCTCACCAAGTCCATATGTAAGTATTTGTTGAAAATAAGTGTTTCTTGTCCGTATCATCTTTTGGGCAGTTCCATCCCCATACTAACATTTGCTCGCAAAAGCATAGGGGCATTTAAATCCCATATCCGATGAACATCATCAACATGTGATTTTAGCTTTATGCCCGCTCCTCAGATGCTACCCAATGCTCCCTATAGAGTGGTGCCCAGAATCAGAATCAGGTTTATTATCACTGGCATGAGATGTGAAATTTGTTGACCAGAAACTATATGTAATACTCTGAGAATCTAGACAAAGGGAGGAGGGACTGTAATTTGACAAAAGAAAAATCGCTTCAGAATGAGAAACATGTGGAGTTAGGTTTTGGCCCGAAACGTCGTCACTGCCTCCTCCCATAGATGCTGTCTGGCCTGCTGAGTTCTGCCAGCATTTTGTGCTTTTATTTTGAGTTAAAGGTACATTGATTGCTTTAAAAAGTAATTTAAAACAGTACAATAAAGTTATTTTATCTGTTGTTGCTGCTGTTCTCAGAAACCACTTGCGAAAGGCCATAGGTTTTCCCCCTGTTAAATTCTGAGTGTTCTTTGAACTCACTGTATAAAACAAGTGAATTTGGCTCTTTTCTCACTGCAATGTTACTAAATATAACCAAGAGGAAAAAGATAAACTGAATCTTCCTGTTTGAAGTTGAAGAGTACTGAAGCTAAAACATAAGTAAATGCTGAGCTAATCAAGAATGAGTATAGTTGCCCATAAATTCCACATAACTTGGTTCTGTTACTTGTAGATCTATCTAATTACCATAATTCTTTTTAACATTTAACCCATTCTGATCAAACATTAGAATGTGGAAGAAATATCCTCGAAGTTACTTTGCCAATAAAGTGATTGTTGGTGGTTTAAGTATCTCAGAAACTGCTGCTCTCCGGGAATTTTCACACACAACCGTCTTAAGTACTTACAGAATGTGTGGAAAATGACAGAACATCCAGTGAGTGGCAGTTCGGTGGGCAAAAACACCTTGCTAATGAGAGAGATAAAAGGAAGATGGCCAGACTGGATCATGCTGACAGGGAGGTGACGGTCACTCAAATAGCTACACATACAACTGTGGTGTGCAGGAGAGTATCTCTGAATGTATAACAAGCCGAACCTTGAAGTAGATGGGCATCAAAAGGTCACGGAAATACGGTCAGTGGCAACTTGATTAGGTGTAGAAGCTTGCTAATAAAGCTGCCGCTGAGTCTATATATCTGGTTTCCTTGTGGACATGTGGTAATCCTCATTGAGGGGTTAGCGGTGGAAAGGACGAGCAGCTTCAGCATCTCAGAAGTTGTGTACTGGGCCCATCATACTGATGTACTCATGACAGAGGCATACCAGTGGCTGCACTCCATTGAGAGCTTGAGGACACTTGGTACATCACTTGATTTCTACAGATTTACTGTGGAGAGCATTCTGATGGTTGCGTCGCTGACTGGTTTGGAAGCTCCAGTGCACAGGACGGTTGTAGATTCGCCCAGCTCCATCACGAGCACATTGAGGACATGATGTCCTCACCCTGCCATTGAGGACATCTTCAGAAGCTATTTGGGACATGCCCTCTTCTCATTAGATGCAGGAGCCTGAAGACCCACGCTCAAAAGGTTCAGGAGCTTGCCCTCTGCCGTTAGATTTATGAATGGTCCGTGAATATCACCTCACTTTTCCTCTTTTTCAGTATTGAATTGACCTTATGCTTCCACCCTTCACATACGTGAGAAGTAAAACTCTTCATGTTACATCTCCATCTAAATGCACCATGTGCAATTTATAATAAACAGTATGTACAACAGGACAGTCAATATAACAGAAGTACAATTGTATCAGTGTGAGTTAATCAGTCCGATGGCTTGGTGGAAGAAGTTGGCCCAGAGCCTGTTGGTTCTGGCTTTTATGCTGTGATACCATTTCCCGGGTGATAGCAGCTGCAACAGTTTGTGGTTGGGGTGACTAGGGTCCCCAATGATCCTTCGGGCCCTTTTCTCACGCCTGTCTTTGTAAATGTCCTGGATAATGGGAAGTTCACACCAAAGATGTGCTGGGCTCTCTGTACCACTCTCTGCGATTGAGGGAAGTACAGTTCCCATACCAGGCAGTGATGCAGCCAGTCAGGATGCTCTCAATTGTGCCCCTGTAGAAAGTTCTTAGAATTTGGGGACCCACACCAAACTTACTCAACCGTCTGAGGTGAAAGAGGCGCTGTTGTGCTTTTTTCACTACACAGCTGGTGTGTACAGACCACGTGAGATCCTCGGTGATGTTTATGCCGAGGAACTTAAAGCTGTTCACCCTCTCAACCCCAAATCCATTGATATCAATAGGGGTTAGCCTGTCTCCATTCCTCCTGCAGTCCACAACCAACTCCTTTGTTTTTGCGACATTAAGGGACAGGTTGTTTTCTTGACACCACTGTGTCAGGGTGATGACTTCTTTTCTGTAGACTGCCTCATTATTATTTGAGGTAAGGCCAGTCAATGTAGTATTTATCTATTTATGTTTTATTGTAACTTATAGTAATTTGTTATGCCTGCACTGTACTGCTGCCACAAAACAACAAATTTCACAGATAATGTCAGTGACAATAAACTTGATTCTTATTCTTAAGCATCTTGGTGTCCCTTGGTGCAATCATTAATGACAATGTCCTTATCCCATCTTGGGATTGATGCTTAATGATATGAGGCATTGTACTCTCCAAATCCTGTTTTATACCCTGCATCAGCACACGCAGGAACTGGACCTCTCTCTGCTATAGCACTGATTTGAGGCACTATATCGTTAATTAACTTTGACCAGAAGAAATAAGGTGCCTGTAAGTAAATATGAGCAGGAAAATGAAGTTCAAAAATGGATGACCCTCCAGACCTCCTGAATCCATTTGCAAACCTCTTGGGACTCACGGATCTCAATTTGAGATCCGTTGCTGTGCAGGGGCAAGGTCAAATTGCGGTAAACAAGACATGAAATTATAGGCTTGTAAAACCGAGCTGTTACTAGGTGCAGCAAATCATATCACTCTTGCAATTATTGACAACTCACATCTGAAGTTGTGTGGCTTCCACGCAAAAACCTTTACATAATGTCAAAGGCATCATGTTTGCCTGTCATGTGAGAGTTAATGGAGTCCATCAAAGAAAGTAGATGTTTCATTTTGCAGAACTATCAAATTTCACACTCAAAAAAAACTTACAAGTGCAGTTAACTGCATTGTTTCAGAAAGCAAGGAAATCACCACAAGTTTTTCCTAATCCATTATTTTTACACTGGATAGGAACAATCTGTACATTAAAATGCCACTTGATCAAGCTTGAGACCAAGGCAAGACCATTTATACAATGCAGTCATCTTTAAGAAATCTGCCTATTCTACTTTAGCTTAATCTGGATCAGGGGTTCCCAACCTGGGCTCCATAGACCATAGTATCCAATACATCTTCAAGGAACGGTGCCTTAGGAAGTTTGGCATCCATCATTCAGGATCCCACCATCCAGGACATGCCCCCTTCTGTCAGGAAGGAGGTACAGAAGCCTGAAGGCACACACTCAGCAATTCAGGAATAGCTCTTCCTATCTGCCTTCCAATTCCTAAATGGATACTGAATCCTGAAAGCTACCTCACTATTTTTTTATTTGTTATTTAGCACTGCTTATTTTAACCTAACTACTTAATAGACGTATGTATATATACTTAATGTAACTTATTTTTTCTCTACATTTTATTTATCATGTATTTCACTCTAATGCTTCCGTAAAGTTAACAAATTTCATGACATATGCTAGTGATATTAAATCTGATTCTGATTCTAATTAATGGTAGGGGTTTGTGGCATAAAAAGAGGTTGGGAACCCCTGATCTAAATAGACAATTAAAATAATAAAGTAGAAAGTCTGTTCATTGTAATTGAAAGGAATATAAAATATATTTTATTTATTTGTAATGCATGTTCGGATCTTCCATGTTTTCTTTAAGTTCTTTCAATTATAAATATAATTTTTTAAAGAAGCTTTGATATCATACTTTGGGACCATTTGAGACCTTGCAGCTGGGAATACATACACACAACTCTTTAAAAAACTATTAGAATGGTGCTATTGAAAATCAAGTTAACCCCTGGATTTCTATCAAGTTTCTGCAAATTTCTTTGAGTCTTAGGAAATTTGACTTTCAGAGAGCTTTTTACTTTCTCTAATGTATAACTTTCCCAAATAATGTTAATGTTGATCATCCTGCAAATTTGTAGCAAAAAGTGACAATTCTTATCAATAGGCTCATTTTACTTACTGTAGCTCCAAATTAATTTGATACAAGGAGGCACAGCTTATTGTTCCAGAAAACAATTTTTATTTGTATCCTTCAGTTCAAATATTGATAATCAATTGAATAGGTGCCAGTAGGTAAACAATCATAGGAAAATATAACTCCAGAAAATGGATGGTCTTACAGACTCCATGGAATCCGTTAGCCTCCGGGGGTGGGGGGGTACAGATCTCAATATGAGCACATTTGCTGCACAAGAACAAGTTCAAACCCCAGTAAACAAACTTGAAGTTGCTTGTGTGCACAGTTGAACCATCCTTGTCTACAGCAAATCATATTTGTCTTATTATCGTTAACAGTAAGTCCTCAAAATAACAAAACCATAACAGCAAATGCAGCTTCTGTGTGATTAGTTTTAGGATATAGGAAATATAACTAGCAATCATATAGCCCACTGAGTCTTGTCCACCACTCAGTATGATAATAGCTAAATATATGTCTCAAGTCCAATCCCTATTCTTTCTTCATATACTCTAAATTAAATATGAGCTTTTCCTTCATATTTCCAGTATGCAATTAGCATTTTGATGCAATCTTTCCTTAATTCTTTGACAACTGACAGAAATATGGTCAAGGTGTAGAAGTATAGCCTCTTCCCCATCTACCACCTTACATCCTTCTGAAAAAAAAAATCATTCAAAACATTTTGAACAGAGTTAGGTTATGGGTGTAAATGCATACACATTTGTATCATACGCAAAAAAAAATGTACATATGCTCCTCTTAAAGCAAATGAAGTTAAATTACTGCACCTCTTCCTGACATTGAAGTTCAAAGTTCAAAACTTGGAAGTTAATTTTATTATCATAGTACGTATACATCACCATATACAGCCCTGAGATTCACTTCCTTGTGGGCTTACTCAACAAATCTATAGAATTGTACCTAAAATAGAAGTTGAGTGAAGTTATCCCCTTTGTTCTAGAGCCTGATGTTTGGGGGTAGTAACTGTTCCTGAACCTGGTGGTGCAAGTCCTGAGGCTCTGTACCTTCTACCCGATGGCAGCTGTGAGAAGAGAGCATGTCCTGGGTGGTGAGGAATGTTATGAGTGAATTAAAAATACTCCACACATTATAGGACCTGCCTCAAGGGCCCTATTAATTAAGATACCACCTTTTAAGCTGTTTCTCAGGTGGGAGATGACCTGCTTCCACAAGAGTCCTGTAGGATGTTAGTTGGCTGATAAGGCCAATGTAGACTGCTACAGATGGGGCTGAAGATGCCTGACAGAATGGGGCTAGTAAAGTAACATGGGGGCCGGTAGTCACTTCCTATTGGTGTTGCTGGACTGCTGAATGTTCCTGATAAAGATACTCAGAGTTCTTAGGTGGTCCTCTATTTTCGGCAGTGTTTAGACAGGGATTCCCTCAACTTGGTAAGGATGTCACCTTTTAAAAGAGCTTTAATATCATTCTTATAGTATTTCCTCTGTCTTTCTCATAATCTTTTATGGTGGTATCCACGTGTGAACAATGCACTTTATCTATGTGAACAATGCACTTTAAACTGAATGAACAGAATTAAAAACTCAATGCAGAGCATTCAGGGAAAAAATATTGGCACTGTTGTCCTTCCAGTAGATTTGGATTGTCTAGATGCAGCTTTGGCATGGCTGCTGCACTTAACCTTACAAAATCTCATCACCGGTAGACCATGAATTTATTTTTCTAGGAAATGGTCAAGAACCTAGCTCTTCCGCCAAAGATATTTTGTGTGTATACTCCTTGTCCCAACCACCATTGATAACTCAGCTGGGTCCCAAGCTCTTGGCTTAATCTCTAAGTATCTCCACTGCCCAAGCCTATCTTGAGACCTAAAACTTCCAAATTTGATTAAGACCTTCATTATCTCCCTTTTTGTCTCAATGATTATCTGTGGTTTCCCCTTTTATGAAGTTACTTTGATTGTGATTATTTTGAATTGGTCAGCACAGTGTGCAACGGGTAGAGTGTCTTGCCTCACAGATAGAGTGACCACTTTGCTCCCATTTCATAAAGAAGCACAAGTTAGTAAACCATTTCAAATTTCCCTGGTGTGTAGTGAGTGGTGGGGAGTTGATATAAATGTGGGGAGAATGGGCTCCATGAAAAGTTAGTGGGGAAATGGCATCATTCTGTGATTTAGCATAGATTTGTTGGGCCATAATGGCCTTCTTTGCTGTAAGCAAATATACTCTAGAGTATTCTATATAATAAGTATGTGATATAAATGCAAATTATTCTTGTTTTTTCACTTATTAAGTGTTCCTGCTATATGAGAGAGGTGGCTTTATGAGTAAAATTCATATTTCAATATGTCATCGCTTCCAGGATAAGAGAACATCATGAGTGTCTCAAAAGTTGCCAGGTCTCAGGCAAACACCAGTAAAGATCCAATCATGAAATTATTGACAGATTTTGGAAATCTGAACAAAAAAACAGGCAGCATCCTTGGAGAGAAGAATAATCAACCATTCAGGTTGTCTACTTAACATCAGGACTGGAAATGTGAGAGAACTATTCGTTTAAATCTACAGGAAAGGATGGGTGGAGGTAGCAGAGGATTTAGTCTGGAGCAGGGCTTCACAACCTATGGTCCACAGACATAAGAACAAAAGAAATAGGAGCAGGAGTAGGCCATCTGGCCCATCGAGCCTGCTCCACCATTCAATAAGATCATGGTTGATCTGACCATGGACTCATCTCCACCTACCTGCCTTTTCTCCATAATCCTTAATTCACCCAACTATGCAAAAATCTAATCAACCTTATCTTAAACATACTTAACTGAGGAAGTCTCCACTGCTACACTAGGCAGAGAATCCATAGATTTACCACTGACTCTGAGAAAAGCAGTTCCTCCTCATCTCCATACTAAATCTACTCCCCCGAATCTTGAAGTTATGCCCCCTAGTTCTAGTCTCACCTACCAGTAGAAACAACTTTCCTGCCTCTATCTTATCTATCCCTTTCATAATCTTATATGTTTCTATAAGATCTCCCCTCATTCTCATGAAGAGAGCAAGATCGCTTTGCTTAATGATATTGGTCCATGGCATAAAAAAGGATGGGAGCCTCTGGTCTAGAGGGGAAAAAAGTTTGAGTGAGCTTTCCTCATCTCCTGCTCTAACTTTGGGTCTGACTGCATGACCTATTTAGTATTACCTTTGTGTTAAGGTGGGAAAACAGGAAAAGCTTCAAAAAGAAAGGGGAAAAATATAAGAATTTAAAATAGGAAGGATTATTGACACAGCAGACTGGATACTGATTGGGTTAAATTGTAGCAAGGAAAATCATAGGGAATTCATATTCATGCAAAGATAAAAATGCACATAGTTTCCTGTTGATTCAGACAGAAAGGTAAACAAAATCTCAGACAAAATAGGCAGTCTTGAGCAATGTCTGGCCTATAATACATTTACATGAGCTGCACAGAGGTGTAACAGATAGACTGCCAGCACTGTGCGGGGACTGCAGTTTCCCAGCAGGGTTTCCAACAGCCTTTGATTTCTGGCAACAGTCTACATCATTAGGTATGGTAAGAAGGATTATTAGTTAAACCATAAAAAAGGATGTATTTTATTTTGTAAATCCACGTGGGTGATTTATAAATGGTTTAAATGAAAATGTTTAGAAATGCCTGATTTTTGTAAAAGGTCTTGGAGTGGATTGTTCTATCTACAATTTATTGTTGATGAACATATGGTGTTACTGTAAGATAACTTAACAAGGATTGGCCTTGGTAGGAAGGTAATTTGTACCCGCTCTTATCTTGTTCTAGGAGGCTTCTTCTCAAAAATTATCACTATAGTAATGAATTTGAATGGTTTGTACGCGTTATTTCCAGCATGTCTGTTCAACGGAATCAAGGTGTGACCATGTACAATTGCACCTGTTATCAGATTTTTTAAAAAATCTTCTGTATGAATACTTGCTGTTTAGGTTCAGCTTGTTATCTTATGTAAATGACATGTAGAAGGCATGCTTGCCTTTCTTTGTTGAGGAACTGAGGCCCAGAGTCAGGAAATTAGATTGCTCGCATTTGTGTTGCATTCATTTCTGGTTGCCCCATGATAAGAAGGCTATTGAGGCTTTGGAGAGGGAGCAAAAAGAGGTTTATCAGGGTGCTGCCTGGACTAAAGGGCACATGCTATGAGGAGAGACTGGATAAATTGAGTGTTTTCTCTGGAGTAGCAGAGGCTGAGGAGGGAAATGTTAACAACTTTATACAATTATGAGGGGCGTAGAGTAGACGACCAGTACCTTTTTTTCAGGGTGGAAATGTGTAATACAGAGGGCTTGCATTTAAGATGAGAGCTGATAATTTGAAAGGAGATGTCCAGGGAAAGTTTTTTTTTTCACTTTTAGAGTGGCAGGTGCCTGGAATGCACTGCCTGGGCAGTGTGGAGGCAAACACAATAGAGACAGGTACATGAAGGATATGGACATTGTGTAAGGAGAAGGGATTAGTTTAGTGGGGCATTTCATTACCAATTCAATTAGTTCAGCACAACATTGTGGGCTAAATGTCCCTTTCCTCTCTGTATTCTGGGTTCCAAAACTGTAATATTGATTAAAGTAAATCACAAGTGTAGTTTCAGATGTGTCATTGAAGAGATCTGCTTCATTGAGGAGAGGCGAAAGAATATTAAGGATTTTTCCGTTTTTCATTGAATATTTTATTTTTTCTCCCCATTGATTAAGAACCCATGTAAGAGTTGAGACATTATATTGCAACCTTGGAAAACACCAAGCAGACTGCTTTTGAAGTAATGTGTATAATTCCGGTGACCACACCAGAGGAAGGATGTGGTTCTTCAGGAGGGAGTGCAGAGGAGATTCAACACGATGTTGCCTAGATTGGAGGACCATAGTCATGAGGAGAGATTGGATGGGCTGGGTTCTTCTTCTCTGGACTGATGACCCCACAGAAGTGCATAAAATGAAGAGAGGCACTGATAGGATGGATGGTCAGAATCTTTTTCCCAGGCAGGGTATTAAAATTAAAAGAAGGAATTTTAAAGGGGTTCCAAGGGGAAATTTTTTACACAAAGAGTGGGAAATTTCTGGAATGTGTTGACAGAGGAGCTGCTGGAATCAGAGGTAGTTGTTGTGTTTGAGAAGAATTAGGAAGCCTATGAATAGATGTTGAGAGCCATAGAGCTCACTTTGGTGCTGGAGGATACTACGATATCTGGCAGTGGAAGCTTGGGGTGAGGAATCATTTCTGGCAAATATAATATCTCTACAATTCAGTAAATCAGACCATTTTAAATTTAAATCATAAGCAATGAAGGGTGAAGGGAGGGTAGATAGGAAGAGTAAGTGGCAAGGGAGGGAGAAGGGTTGTGGGTGGAGTGGAAAACAAGGGCAAGGAGAAAGAAAGAAAGAGTACAATGTTAATCTTGGGAGGTAAGCAGATGGAAGAGGTGAAGAAAAAGGAGTGAGAGAGGGAGGAAGGCAGTTGGGAATGGAGAGTGCTTTCTCCTGCCATTCCTTCTTCACCACTTTCCTCTCCTATTTCCACTTCCTCTACCATCCTGCTCACTTTCCAAATCCTTACCTCTTCCCTCAGCATCATCCACTACCACTGCCCCTCTCCTTCCACCTGCCCCTGCTTCTTTCCACACTTACCCCTCCAGAGCTCCCATTCCAATCCTCCTCTCTCTCTCTCCATTATTCACTCCTTCATCCTGTCACACCTCCTCATATTTTACTCCACCACTATTTAGCCCCACTCCACCTCTCCTACCCCCTTCCTCTTCCCAACATTCTCTCATTTCCTGTTCCCTCTCTTTCACGACTTCACTCTCTGAACCTTTACCCTTCCCTATGTCCAGCAGTCCCTCGCCAGCTCTTCCTTCCCCTAATCTAGCTCATTTCTGCATCCTTTGCTCATCTGATCTACTCCCTTTGCCCTCCATCACAACTCACTTCCTTACCTGTCGTGTCTTCCACCCTCTCCCCTGTCCTCTCCCTACCACTCATCCCCCCTCACCTCTCCCTCCTACTTTCCCCTCTCCTCCCCTTTGCCTCCCGTGTCTCCTCCCCACGTTTATCCTTTGCCCGTACCCTCCACTCTCTCCTCTCCTCTACCCTCCCTCCTTGCTCTTTGCTTTCATGATCTCCTCCCATCTTGCTGCTCTCTGATCCCTTCTTCTTCTCTCCCCTCTGCTGCCTTTTACCCCTCTCCTTTTGCCCCCTCTCTCCTCACTACTTGGTCCTCATAACAACACCCCCATCCACTCTTCCTCTCCCCGCTTCCTTTCACTTCCCCTATTCACATAAGAGACATTGAAAGCCAAAAGGTATTTTCTGAGAACAGACTTCCAAGGGTTAATCCAAGGCAGTAGTATTTTCTTTTATTTCCTGAAGACATTTACTTCCTTGTTTTCTTTTCTCTCTGCTCACAGCTCCATTAACTCCATTCTGTGTTATCTGCTTTGCGTAGGAAAAAATTGTACAGCAGTGGAGCGCCTTATCTGGTTTATTCAAACGGAGTTATACTCACACAGTAAGTGAAGACATTGTAAGGTTTTAAATATTATCAAGGTTGATATGTAAGTGATATGATTCTGCAAGAAATGAACATTTTACAAAGCAGGTTTGCTATGTATATACTGAGTGACAATCAGAATTAATACCTGTTACTATAATACAGCTTTTAATGCCTGTTTGTTTATCAGTGTTTCAGTTGATGCCTGCTCCTATCAGAGAACTGTTTTTTAGGATCAGAAACGTCTTTACTTGTCACTGTATTGATATATTCGCAAGGAAAGGCTGAACGTGGGTTTATACCTGCGAGTCATTCCAGGGTCAGTTTCCCAACTTCATTTCAGTTCTGTACCAGGATCTGGCACAGAATTAAAGGTTTCCACATTAGAAAGGGAATGTTCTATTCTCCGTGATGAATGTTAAGAACAAGGTTGGGTGTGTGCTACACTTAGAAAATGCAATATAGAATGGAAATCTGCATATGTCAAATTACAGAAATGCACAGAATTTTAATCAAATGTTAATGATTGGTGCTGTTGAATTAAATGCAATATTAGTTTGGGCATATAGGCTTGATAAAAGTATATAAAACTATGAGAGGCATATAAAGGCTGGACACACAGAATCTTCCAATATCCATGTGACAAGTAACATGGTAGAAACGTCAAGTACTAAAAGCCATGTGTTTAAGGGTAAAGTTTAAAAGAGATATGTTTCACTGTTTTATGTTCTATAAAATATGCAGGACAAAACTTTTACACAAGGAGTGATAAGTACTAGAATGGGCTGCCAGGGGACGTGGTGGAAGCAGATATGATAACAGTGTTTAAAAGATGTTCTTTTGGTACATGAATCTGCAGGGTTTGAAGTGATAGGGATGATGTGCAGGCAGAAGCTGTCTGCAAGGTTACATTTTCTGACAGAGATTTGCTATTCCATTCCTAAATTCCATGTTGTTTATTTATAAATTTGTACACAGTACTGTTCACGATAACACATTGAGTCTCATGAAAACAAAGTATTTCTGGACTGGCTTCACAGTAGGATCGATAGGAAAGGAGATGCCCTTTTCTCACTGTTACCATCAGGTCGGAGATACAGAAGACTTAAGGCACACACTCAGCAATTCAGGAACAGCTTCTTCCCCTCTGCCATCCAATTCCTAAATGGACTTTGAAGCTTTGAACACTACCTCACTTTTTTAATATACAGTATTTCTATTTTTACATATTTTAATAATCTATTCAAGATACATAATTGATTTACTTGTTTATTTATTTTGTTTTATTTTATTTATTATTTCTCTCTCTCTCTCACTCTCTCTCTCTCTTTCCCCCCCCCCCCCCAGATTATGCCTTGCATTGAACTGCTGCTGCTAAGTTAACAAAATTTCATGTCACATACCGGTGATAATAAACCTGATTCTGATATGGTGCAATATTCATCACTTGACATTGTGCTGTTTAGTTTCTGCAATGTTGTTCTGAATTGTTGTGCTAAACTTCCATGAAGCCTTTTAGAACAGCACCCGGAGGGTTATATTGAGAAGGGCTTTGGAACTGTTGTTTAACTTCTAAAATGACCGTCTAGACCTTGCAATCAGTGCTAAAATGGCAAGATCCACAGCCAGCCTCGAAGAAGCATGGCCTGGATTTCCCCTTTCTATGCATCAGTGGTAACCAGGCCACTGAGGGATTGAAGGTTTCAAACTACAGTGATATTATCAAGCTGGTTGAGCAGTTATTCAGATTATAGAATTCCAACAGATGCAGTAAATAAAGCAAGAAACAAATGGCTTGAGTCATAACTAAGTTTTAAAATAGAACTGGGAATGAAGAAAAAACTTTGTCACATATAGATTGAGATAAATGTTGAATACTTAGTAAAAGACCTTGAAAACTGTAAATTTTAAAAACCATGGAACTTTTTAGCAGCTAAACTGAGGGAATGCTAATCAAAACAGGTAAAAACAAGTTTCTAAGCTCCAAAGAGGTTGCTCATTTGTAACTTCATGGATTTTTACACATTTTTAAAATTCAGTAGCAAGCCACATCAGCAATTTCAGTTTTACAGAGAAACTAGTTCATAGAAAGTTGAAGCTTCCGTTGGTTGCAACTCATTGATTCCTTCCGATAGGATCATAGCTGTTAATTCTGTGGAGTTTGATGCACCATCAATAACTCTGAGACGTGGGTTCAGGTAGGTTTTTATTGGCTGGAAGAAAGCACAAGCAGCAAGTGACCATCATACAACATCCTGGAGACTGAGGAAGGGTCTGTAACTCTAATCGCCTTTATACCGGGGTCTGTGGGAAGAGCCACAGGAGCAGTCAGTGGGGGGGGAGGGGGGGCGTGTCCAGACAAGTATATGTAGGTCACCACAGAGTTTATAACAGGAATTTCTGGATGTAAAATCTGCGTATTTTATGTATGTTGATGACGTTAGACTACTTTCTAATTCCCCTGAGCAAAAGGCTACAAACCTACAAGTATAAATATACTAATCAGGCACTGGCATCATCCAACCATTCCTTCATGTTAGATGGGGAATATTGCAGGAGCTTCCACTGCTCTTTGTCTCCTAGTCATTAAAAGTGGGTTTATTCGATTTTTTCTACAAGTTTTGGTGAACAACAACTTCCCATTTAGTCACATTTTTAACTTACATTCATTTATTCAAATGATAGATAATTTATATAATTCATACTTTTGTACAAAAGAAATTGGGGTTTTTTTAGGAGAGAACAGAGCTGATTCCTTCCTCCGTTGCGACACTTAAAATTATTAATCATCATCCAATGACTAATAACTTTAAATGCTAAACAATCTATATTAAGTGTATGTACACATCTGCTTTACAGAAATTAAAATAAACTATTACTAAGCTTTTTACATCGTAAAATGTTTATGGTTGTTATTAAAGTGCACCAAGTGTGACGTAGGTCAGTGTCATTAATGAATATCAAACAAGCTTCTAGATTGGGGTACTAATGAGAAAAGACAGCTAATGTTGGCAGATGTTTCTGTTTACCAGCTGCAGCGTTAATTGGGGATTATCTCCAAGAATGACCTCTAGCTCCCGAGGAGACTATTATTTCTAACTGTCATATACTGTTCACTCGCTTTAACCCTGTCAGGTCTTTCAATCGCGTCTCTTCTACATTGAACAGTACAGCACAGGAACAGGCCTTTCAGCCCACAATGTCTGTGCCAAACATGATGGCAAATTAAACTAATTCTTTCTGCACTCTTATGGTTCATATCCTTCCATTCCTTGTGTATTCATGTGCCTCTCTCAAAGCATTTTGAAAACCACAATTACCTTTCCACTGTAGTGGATTCTGGTTAATTGGGGCAGGGGCATTAGAGATAACTCTTAAAGAACAAAAAAAATTGAGAAAATTACTGGGATTCCCTCTGTTTATTTGGGACACTATGCCCCTTAATTGGGACAGGAGACTATTGTCAAACAGTTTCTAACTAGCATTAGTCGCATGCACCTGCGTAGGCATTAGACACAACACCATGCTTCGAGCGAAGTGTCTTTAAATAGCACCAGTTCTGTGTGTTTGTGTTCAAAAAGCAGTTATTTTTGTTACTGATAGTTGACAAGAAATAAGTAAGACAATTTAGAATTGCCTTACCACAATTAAGACCATTTTGTCACTGTCATTTCAAGTATTCAGGGTTTGAGATGCCAGAAACAGCCAGGAGTGAAAATGAAATGATTGTGCACTTCAGCAAGTTAGAGACTGCAAAGAATTTGAAGCTTTTGGATTGTTGGTAGATTCTGTTTGAAGCTAACATCTTGAATGTTACAATCAAAGTGAGAATTGGCAGGATACAATCATCAAAAGCATTGTATAAAGACAGATCATTGTCTGCACTAAATGTCTGCACTGATTTTGTTCATTTACAGTCAAAGGAATGCGAAGCAGATGAATTCCTCTGTTGATAAGTATTAGGAACTACGTAATTCACAGTTTTACAGTAAGGTAGTAGCATTGGTAGTGTTCTAATTTGTTCTGTATTTCATTGAAATACATAATTTTTTACACAGTTAGTCTTTTTTTATACCTTATTAACTATTTCCATGAAATTTCAGCTAATTGGGGAAACTGCCTAATTAAGCCAAAATGTACTGGTCCTGAAATGTCCAAGTGAACCGGAATCCATTGTATCACACTTGGCAGCACGTTCCAGCCACTTTCTTTAAAACAAAAAAAAGCTTGCCCCATACATCCCCTTTAAACTTTCCCCTTTCACCTTAATGCTACAACCTCTTATGTTTGATATTTCTATCCCAGGGAAAAGATTCTAGCTCTCCATGCTATCTGTGCTTCTCATAATGTTATAAACATCTATCATGTTTCCCCTCAGCCTCCAATGCTTCAGAGAAAACAATCCAAAGCTGAGCCACCTTAATCCTATACCACAATAAATTGCATTTACCTTTCACTTCCATGCTTGAGTCCTCACAGAAGAATGAGGTGTGGCCTTGTAAAAGTGTGTAAAATCAAATCAATAAGATGAATATGTTGCCCTTCCAGTTCTCATTGAATCCTCACGGTGAGAGGGGAAAGACTTATAGGTTTATTGTCAAAGTATGCATATACAATACAACTCTGATATTTGTCTTATCCAGATGGCCATGAAATACAGAAAGACCATACATCAACACCCACCCCCCCCCCCCCACACACACACACACACACACACACAAAAGAAACAAAACTCACAAACCAGGTCAGTGGGACTAGGCAGAAAAATGGTTCAGCACAGCCAAGAAGGGCCAAAAGGCCTGTTTCTGTGCTGTAATGTTCTATGGTTCTATGCTTGTGTACATTGAGCCCTGAACAAATGTATAGCTCATATTCTATGCCACGGCAGTGTTGCAATTAGTGCGATCCAATACAGATCTGGCTGTCGGAGTTTGGAAGGACGTGTCCCCCTGTATCTCTAACTACTGTAAATAAGAGCAAAGAAATTCTACCTGTCTTTAGTATGCCATATTAGAATATCCACACGCTATGCCTGAACAACATTTAATAATAGCTTAGCAATAGTATATTCTCCAAAAAGAGTAATTTCTCCATTTGACAAGCCTCTTAGGGATCAGTTTGTTTGTTCAGTTGCCAGGATATTGCATGTGCTTAGTGTACTCTCAAATAAGAATCCGGTAATCCCCTGTGATGTTCATTGCAACAAATTCTAGTCTACTCATGTTGCATGGTTTCCAGATTAACAACAGTGGACATGCAAATTTTGATTCATATGCTGAACTTCAAAGAACAGTGAAGAGATGAGTTTTTCCAGTTTTAAGACCATAAGACATAGGAGCTGAATTAGGCCATTTTGGCCCATTGAGTTTTCTCTGCAAATTGATCATCAATGATTGATTTTGCCTCTCAACTGCAGTCCTCTGTCTTCTCTCTGGAACCCTTGATGCCCTTTACTAATCAAGAACCTATCAAACTCCACTTTAAATATACCCAAAGACTTTACTTCCACTGCCGTCTGTGGCAATGAATTCCACAGATTCACCACCCTCAGGCGAAAGAAATTCCTCCTCATCTCTATTCTAAAGAAATGCCCTAATGTCCTTCTATGTTGAGGCTGTGCCCATTGGTCCTAGAATCTCCTACCATTAAACTTACAATTTTTGGTCAGTTTCAATGAAATTCCCTTCATTCATCTAAACTTCAACAAATACAGGCTCAGAGTGATCAAGCACCCCTCGAGTGTTAACCCTTTCATTCCTAGGATCATTCTCGTACACCTCCTCCGGACCCCCTGTAATGCCATTGGATATATCTCTCACTGCATATGTTTAAAGTGGAGGTTGATAGGTTCTTGATTAGTAAGGGCATCAAAGGTTATGGGAAAAATGGGGTTGCGAGGGATAATAAATCAGCCTTAATAGAATGATGGAGCAATCTCAATAATCCAAATAGCCTATTTCTGCTCCCATGTCTTACATAGAGTCCAAAACTGCTTACAATGCTCCAAGTGTCACCTGACTAATACCATGTAAAGCCTCAGCGTTACACCCTTGCTTTTATATTCTAGTCCTTCTTTGTAATGAATGCCAATAATTGGATTTGGATTCCTAGCTACTGACTCCACCTGCAAGTTAACCTTTAGGACTCCTGCATGAGGTCTCCCAAATCACTTTACCTCTTCAATTTCTGAATCTGCTTCCTCTTTAGAAAATAGTCAATGCCTTTATTCCTTCTACCAAGATGCATGAACATACACCTCTTTACACTGTAATTCCATCTGCCACTTCTTTTCTCATTCTCTTAATCTGTGCAAGTCCTTCGACTCTCTGACTCCTCAACACTACTTGCTCCTCCACCGCTCTTTGTATTGTCGACAAACTTGGCCACAAAGCCATCAATTCTGTCATCCAGATCATTACCATATAACAGGTAAAGTAGCGAACCCAACACCAACTTTTGTGAAACAACACTACTCAATGGCAGCCAACCAGAAAAGGCCTTCTTTATTTCCACTGTTTGTCAATCTTCTATCTATATTAATATCTTCCCTGTAATACCATGGGTCTAATCTTGTTTAGCAGCCACATGCATGGCACCTTGTCGAAGGCTTCTGAAAATCCATGTAAACAGAATCCATTGATACTTCCCATGGATGCTGTCTGGCCTGCTGAGTTCTGCCAGCATTTTGTGTTTCCATTGATTCTCCACTGTCTATTCTGCCTGTTATTTCCTCAAAGTGGCTACACAAGATTTCCCCTTAAGGAAACTATGTTGACTTCCATCTATTTTATCATGTGCCTCCAAATACCCCAAAGCCTCATCCTTAATAATAGACTTCAACATCTTGCCAAACAATTAAGTGATTTTAACTGACATATAATTAGTTTTGCCTCCCTCCCTGCTTAAAGTGTGGAATGACATTTGTGATTTTGCAAACCTCTGTAATCATTCCAGAATCTAGTCTTTCTTGAAAGATTGTTACTAATGTCTCTACAATCTCTTCAGAACCCTAAGGTGTAGTGTTTCTGGTCCAGGTGATTTATCTACCTTCAGACTTTTCAGCTTCCAAGGCATCTTCTCCTTAGTAATAACGGCTATACTCACTTCTGCCCCCTGACACTTGCAAATTTCTGGCATCCTCCTGGTGTCTCCCACAATGAAGACTGATACAAAATACTTATTCAGTTTGTCCACTATTTCTCTGTTCCGCATTACCACTTTCCAGTGTCATTTTTCTGCAATCCAATGTCCACTTTTGCCTCTCTTTTACCCTTTATATATCTGAAAAAAATTTGGTATCCTGTTTTATAGAAACATAGAAACATAGAAAATAGGTGCAGGAGTAGGCCATTTGGCCCTTCGAGCCTGCACCGCCATTCAGTATGATCATGGCTGATCATCCAACTCAGAACCCTGTACCTGCTTTCTCTCCATACCCCCTGATCCCTTTAGCCACAAGGGCCATATCTAACTTCCTCTTAAATATAGCCAATGAACTGGCCTCAACTGTTTCCTGTGGCAGGGAATTCCACAGATTCACCACTCTCTGTGTGAAGAAGTTTTTCTTCATCTCGGTCCTAAAAGGCTTCCCCTTTATCCTTAAACTGTGACCCCTCGTTCTGGACTTCCCCAACATCGGAAACAATCTTCCTGCATCTAGCCTGTCCAATCCCTTTAGAATTTTATACGTTTCAATAAGATCCCCTCTCAGTCTTCTAAATTCCAGTGAGTATAAGACTAGTCGATCCAGTCTTTCTTCAAATGAAAGTCCTGCCATCCCAGGAATCAATCTGGTGAACCTTCTCTGTACTCCCTCTATGGCAAGAATGTCCTTCCTCAGATTAGGGGACCAAAACTGCACACAATACTCTAGGTGCGGTCTCACCAAGGGCTTGTACAACTGCATTAGAACCTCCCGGCTCCTGTATTCAAATCCTTTTGCTATTACATTATTGGCTCGCTCACCTGCATATTTAATCTTTTCTTTCCTTATTTCTTTTTAGTTGCCTCCTGTTGATTTTTAAAAGCTTACCAACTCCCTATCTTCCCTCTAATTTTTGCTGTATTGTATGCCCTCTCCTTTTTCTTTTATGCTGTCTTTGACTTCCCTTGTCAGTTGTGGTTGTCTCATTCTCCCTTTAGAATGCATCTTCTTCTTTGGGCTGAGCTGATCCTGTGTCTTTCAAGTTACTCCCAGAAACTCCAGCCATTGCTGTACTACCATCATCCCTGTTAGTGTCTCCTTCGAGTCAATGATGGCCAGCTGCTCTTTCAATCCTCAGTAGTTAATTTTACTAAACTATAATATTGATACATCCATTTTTACCTTCATCCTCTCAAACTTCCAGATGAATTCTGTCATATTATAAACACTGACTCTGGAGGGTTCCTTTGCCTTAAGCTCCCTAATCAAACCTGGTTCATTATAAGACAGCCAATGCAGAATTGTCTTTTCCCTAGTGGGCTTGACCACAAACTGCTCAAAAAAGCCATCTTGTAGGCATCAGTTTTTTCTCCTGGTAGAAATTGAAGTTTCTAATAAGTAAGTTAAATGATCAAAGTTTGAAGTAAATTTTATTATCAATGTACATATATGTCACCATATACACTAGGATTCATTTTCTTTTGGGCATACTTAATAAGTCTAGGGAATAAGACCACCCAACTAGGCTGTTTAACCACAGTGCTAATACAAAAGAAAAGATACTAATAATAAATGAATAATCAATAAAAATGGGGAACATGAAATGAAGAAACCTTGAAAGTGAATCCATTGGTCATGGGGACATTTCAGTGATCAAGCAAGTAATGTTTTTGAAGTTATCCCCTTTGGTTCAAGAGCCTGATGGTAGAGGGGTAATTAATAACTCTTCCTGGAGTTGGTGGTGTGAGTTTTGAGGCTCCTGTACCTTCTTCCTGATGGCAGCAGCGAGAAGAGAGCATGTCCTGATTGGTGAGGGTTCCTGATGATGGATACTGCTTTCCTGTAACATCGTTTCAGGCAGATATGCTCAGTGGTTGGGAGGGCTTTACCCATGATGAACTGAGGTTTATCCTCAACTTTTTGTAGGATTTTCCATTCAAGACCATTGGTGTTTCCATACCAGACTGTGACACAGCCAGTAAATATACTCTCCAGTACACATCTATTGAAGCTTGTCAAAGTTTTAGATGAATGTTGAATCTCTACAAGCCCCTAAGGAAGGAGAGGCACTGCCGCGCTTTCTTCTTAATTGCACTTATGTGCTGGGTGCAGGACAGGTCCTCTGAAATACTAACACCCAGGAATTTAAAGTTACTATTCCTCTCCACCTCTGATCCTCTGGCTCTTGGACCTCTGGTTTCCTTCTCCTGAAGTCTATAATCAGCTCCTTGGTTTTGCTGAAATTGAGTAAGAGGGGTTGTGATGGCACCTCTTAGCCAGATTTTCAATCTCCCTTCTGTTCAGTGTCACCTTTGTTATGGCCTACGACTGTGGTGTCATCACTGGCAGAGCTGAGGATATGTATCCAGTTTCAGCACTTCTGAATACAAAACTGAATCCTGACACAGGAAGACAATGCTCTTACTATCACCCACACCAATGTGATGATCAGAAACAATGTTCAGTATAAAACCGGTTGGAGACTCCTACACAAATCGGTATGTAAGCCTCTCACACACTTGGCATTGTCCTTTTATATTTTTGTGCATCCGTATGAAGAACGAACTGATGTCAGGTGTGAGATGTTCCCTTCTTAAACTGCAAGATATTTTTCCTGGTAGAGTTCCCAGGGAATCTGAGCTACTTGAACTTGGAATGGCCTTGGCATCATCCAGAAGTGTAAGAGAAGCCTGAGATCTGGTTAAATCAGATATGGATCTCAAGATATTACTTAACTTACATCTTGGAGAGGGTCAAGAAACACTGCAGTGAGTGGTACTTGGAACATTTTATGCAGGTTCCAGGATTTGGCGATTTCAGCATCTATCTATTTTCTTTTTGTAGCATTCCCTGTCTTGCTAACTCTGATTTATTGTTTGTTAAAATTTTGAATCAATGATTATGATTTTATGACAAAAAATTCTCTATTAAACTCTTAATTCCATCAGAAAATACCCTGTCTCTTGGATCAAACCCTTCCAGCCATTTCCTCCCCAACTAAAAGCTGAATCACCGCAGGCACCTGTGACGAGAGACCCTGACGAGAATGGTGAGGACTCAAGCGTTGGAGTATCCAAGGCTAGGATCGAGACACAGTAGGAGACTGAAACGAGAACTGAGCACTAAACAAGACGCTGGACAATAACCCACGTTGATCTTACAATTGAGCACTGAGCCTCCATTCAGCTGTTCCTTGTAAAACAAAATCCTTGTGCCAAAACATAGCAGCCAATTAGTGGGACAGTCCTGAATCCTTAAGGAGGCTATCCATACTCCAGAGAGTTAGAGCTTTGGAATTCCGCAACCTGGTGCGGCTGGATGTATATCATAACAGCACCATGGAGATGGGAGAGAACAATGGGAATGGTAGGATTTTCAATTGGTGAAGTCCCCCTGGAAGTGATTTAGTATGTGCAGACTGAGGATTTTGTATTCAATCCAGCAATTCGACAGATGTCCTTTCTCAATTACCATTTATCTCTACTCTTTCCTGGCCTCACATGTCCACCCAGTAACACTGTTGTACTTCCAGCTGTTTTCCTTTCTCCAATTTCCTCATTTAATTGTGAACATTTAATTGGTCTGACCTTTGATAGTGTTTCCCGACAGTTATTGATCACTGCTGCACACTGCCTCAATATGAGGCCCAATATTGGGCTCCTAAGTTTTCATTATTCAGTCCGAGGAGTCACTGCGTTCATAAGGATAGATGAGGCTAAGTGTTTGCAGGTAGATAAAGTCTTATGCTAAAATATTTAATAAAGGCATTAGAGAATGGACAGGAAAATTGTTGTCACTGTAAAATGATTGTTCTTGTCTTTGTGCATTCTTTAGACTTTTTATTAATTTTAGTTATTATGATAAAAACATTATAGTTGCAGTAGAACTCAAAAAGAATTTTGAGAACAGAATGGGAACTTGGTGATTGTCCTGTCATTGTGGTGTGCCACATTGAATGACATATCTACATGGACCGTTACATTCAAAGCCAACCCCACACCAGATTACTATAATCAATTTTTAATGAAGCTCACAGTCCACAAATGCAAAAAACCCATAATCTGCTACTTCGAAGAGAAGGGCAGTAGGCACATGGGAACATTACCGCTTGCAAATCCCCTCCATGTCATACACTCTCCTAACTTTGGAAATGTACAGCCATTCCTTTATAACACACACAAAGTGCTGGAGGAACTCAGCAATTCAAGCAGCGTCCATGGAAATGAATAAACGGTTGACCTTCATTTATAAGCTGAGAACTCCCTATTATGTTCACTGCTAGAATTAAAGCGGTTCAAGTGGATGGCCCGCCACCACTTACTCACTGGAAAAGTTTTCTTTGCCAGTAACTCCTACATATTGCAGCTAAGTAAAGTAGTGTTTGTTAATGTCCCTTTTCAGCCGTTATTGATCATGGATGAAACTCCCTCAAGTGACAAGGAAATAAAAGATCTGGATGAAGAATCAATATGGGACCTAATTGAAAGCCAACGCCACATAATCACCAATAATGTTCGACCCTGCCACGTCACACCCTTTCTTCGCCAGTGTCATGTCATTGGGGAGACAGATGAGGAAGAAATTCTATTTGCCCCTCACCTTAAACACCGGTGCATGAGAACTGGTAAGGATTTGTGTTGTTGTTTGTTTCATTTCAAAAGTACTTTAATTTTGTTGCCTTGAAATGGGACACTGACCGCTTTGCCGTGAGTTTTTCCGTGACAGTTAGCTATTTTAGGGAGATATCTTTCATGTTGGCCATCCTTCAACATGTGAGTGAAGCAGGCAATTAGAGCCAAAGCTGATCCAAGCAGATTTCTGCAGCTAAAAGACCCTCTGGACCAGATTTCAGTTAATGTCATAGACTTATCTGGTAGGTTGTAGAGGGAAAATATTACTGGCAGCACAATTCTGTTACATCAAAGCATTCTTTATGAGCTGAACTGCGTGTCTTCACAGCAAATTCAACTGAATCAGTAGATTTTTTTTAAATGCAGGTTTGTCTCACTTTCTGTTCTTAGGACCCTCAATGTTCCAGCAGGTTTCACTGGTGCAATCAAGGATGCATAACCCTTTTTGTCAGCACTAAATCACATAAAATGCACACTAACAATTAGCCAATTACAATTACAAGTTCATTAAACGATTTCAAAATAGCCAAACCAGTTGAAATTATTTTAACAATTTGATGTTGACATTTATCATTTTTTTCCCATTATTTTTCCCTATCCAGCTCATTGGTGTTATTTTTTTATTTCTAGGATATATGCTTGATCTTTTGAGAACGCGTGGAAAGAAAGGAGCTGTTGCCTTTTTGGAGTCTTTAGGTTTCTATAATCCTGAAATATACACGTTAATAACTGGGAAAGAACCCACTAAGGATTGTAGCAGTATATTTGGTAAGATTGATTTTTATTTGCTTCTTTTCATACGTTTTACTCCCATTGTTCATATCCTGCATTCTTCATGTCAAGTCAGGAATTACCTGTGAGAAGGAGTACTTTGCTTCCGAAGTTCACCTCAAACCTCTCTCAACCAATTTCTCTAAGATGCATAGGAATATTTGTCCACCTCTGAATCTTCCTAATATCTATTTTTCTATCCCTAGCATCCTCTTTCTTCCTTCACTAAAATGCTGTGCACAATAGCTTGCACTGAGATTGGGAATTTTACACACAATATTTGAACCCAAGTACTAAGCAGTATTATCCAACATCTATAAGACAAAGGAGAAGAATTAGGCCATTCGGCCCATTGAGTCATTCCATCTTGGTTGATTTGTTATCCCTCTCAATCCCATTCTCCTGTCTTCTCCCCATAACCTTTGATGCCCTTCCTAATCAAGACCTGCTAACCTACGCCTTGAATATATCCAGTGACTTGGCCTCCACAGCTGTCTGTGACAAGAATTCCACAGATTCACCACCCTCTAGCTAAAGGAATTCCTCCTCATCTCTGCTCTAAAGGGACATTCTATTCTGAGGCTGTGCCCTCTGGGGCTATATCCTGCATGCTTCTGTTGATGAGGTTTGAGGACAGTATCAGGTTGACTGTACCCCCAGCTGCATGAACTCCAACAGCTGGCTGATAAACCTCTGATGTTTTCAAGCTCCGAGTGATAATGTTGCCGTGGTACTGGCCAACCTGCTTACACAAGCTCATACTGCCATCTGCAGATGCATAGCAATCCTCCAGCATTTAAGAAAACATGCTGCTCTTAGAAAAGCTTCACTTAATTTGGATATATTCTCATTTTTAAAAAGCTGCTGTGTAACAAAAACCTTTCCTGCCTCAAGATGAAGATGCACTGCAAATAAGCCAGCTATTTATAGAGCTGTGTGTACTTCCCTTTTGCATCTTCTGCATTTTACTACTTCATAATAATTATCCCTCTCTAGACATTGCACAACTTAGCTTGTTTTTGAGTTGCTTATATTTGTTTTGTCTTGCTAAGTTATGAATCTAAGTGATTGCTCATCATTTGCCTACCGAGGCAGGGAGACTGCCCGGTTATTCGAGTGCGTTGGGCTTTATCACTAAGCTGATTTTACAATGACCCAATAATCACACAGATTCACTTGGTTGCAGAAATCACCAAGAGTAATGAAGCAGTACCTTTCATCTGATTTTCTCTCCAATAAACTAATTATATCTTCCTTGCTGCTGGCCTGTTTGCTCTCTCAGCACATTTGCCGTCGAGTACAAACTGGGGAAAGGGAAATAATTCTAAAATACAAATTTTAATTGCTTAGGTTCCAAGGAAAAAGAGGGGAGAAATTTTACTGTTAGTCCCTGTGGGATCCTTCAGCACTTATTCCAAAGATTATATTTTACAAAGCTATCAAAATTTCATTTATCTCTGGGTAACCTTTATTAACTGTGTTTACAAGTTTAAAAAGCACAATTATTCTCATTGTACCCTTTCTTTACAATGTCTCTCTTCTCTCCTTCCTGCTTGATTCTTGACACTAACCATCTTGACACATAAACTAATTAATAATCATCTTCAGTATACATATTTAAACCCCACCTTGGTAAGTCTTACCTAAATAACCTAATGCCTGTCAGTAGCTCCAAGGTATGATTAAATTTACATTACTTTTCTTGTAAATAATAATGATTTTCTATTAATAGAGTCATTTCTCTAGGGAAGGCAAAGACTGGGAATTGTTCTAAATGGTGAAAGGTTTCTAACTTTTAGAGTTAATCCTCATATTTGTAGGACGAGCAACAGTTATCAATGGAACAAAATTAACTTTAAAGGTAAAATGTCAGTTCAATAAAAAAAAGCCTAGAATTTAGATGTAGATTCCAACAACATTTAAGAAACTTGAAAATGTTTTGCTACTTTAAATTGAGGTCCACAAGAATCTTATTTAATTGTTTTTAGTAGCATTGAGGTATCAGTTTCTTCTATCCATTCAAATATCTGATAGGTCTTAGAGTTTTCAAATATGGATGTACATAAACCAATAAACATTTAACAATAAGTATTAAAGAAAGGACAATGAAAATTGTTCCATTTTCTTCCTTTGGTTGTAGTTGAAAAAGGAAATTTGAATTTGATTCAGTTTCTAATGAATGAGGTAATGAAGGCTCAGAAATGGTTAGGAGAAGAAAAATGTATCAAGCATCGGTTGAATGAGAAAGTTCAAAGCTTGGAAGAACAAAATCAGCAACTGAAGACTGAGCTCAAGAGTTTGAGGGCAGCTGAGCTTAACTTAAGCAGAATGAAAATGGACTGGAATCGTCACCATGATGAAATGATTCGTCTGAAGGAAGAAAATTATCAGATATTAATGCGGTATACAAACAGCCTCCAGGAGAAGGAAATGTCTGTGACACGAAGCAGAGAGTTGCAACAGCAGGTATTGCTTTTTCTCATTCAATCAGACATTCCTGATATAACCCAAGTTCAGTTCGGAATGGTGTTCAGAATGTACTTCCAGACCTTCGACAGCATTTGTTCTGAGTAGGGAGGGTGGATGTGAATGGGAGGATGGGAATGTTATGGAGTTGTGAGTTGTGTGGTAAAGGATGGGTAGGAGGTGCGAAGAAATGCCAGTTTATTTTTTCGATACATTTAACTGTATAATATTGGAAGTCAGAGATTAAGTGAAGCTTGCAAGAGATTTTGAGACAGCTTCCTGATCTAGCTCATCTCAATAGTGAACTATCTTGTGTTTAGGTAGAGTAACTCCAACAGCTCTCTATACTGTGCAGAAAAGTACACTTTGGGGAGATACCCCAAGAATCACTGAGTCAAAGATTCATGTGCACAGAGAGTCCCTCTGGTCCACCATGTGCAAGTCAACAAACCGGTACCCACCCATACTAATACTGTGTACCTGTGCCTACCTTCTATGTGTTGTGATTCATCTGATTGACTGGAAGCTCCTTAAGTCTTGTGAGACCCTCCATCACCCCTTCACACAGATTCTGAATGAAAAAAATCATTCCTCATGTACCCTCTACAATTTTTAACTAAGCCTTTATCTTCTAATTTTAGATAGCTCAGAGGTGGTAAAAAAATTTTTTACCATCAACTCTTCATAATTTTATGCACTTCTGTCAGGTTATTCCTTGGCCTCTTCTGCTCATCTATCCCTCTTCATAAATGAAACACTCCATCCCAAACAAATCATGGTAATATATGCACCCTCTCCCCTGTAATCACACCCATCCTTCTGTGTGGTCGTCAAAACCGAACAAATACTTCTGATGTGGATTACCCTGTGTTTTACACAGCTGTACCATAACCTTCCCTGATTTTATATTGTTTGCCCTGACAAATGAAGACAGGCACCCTGGGGAATCATTGGACTTGTACCTCAGTTCCCTTCTATTCCTTAATACTGTGTGTCCCACTCGTGTAACTTCAACCAAAGTGCATCACCTTGCAATTATCAGGATTAAAATCCTCCTGTTGTCATACAGCTCCCAGGAAAACTTCCACTGAATCAGAAACCAACAGTTTTTCTGCCCTATAACACCTTCATACCATTCACTAATCCGATCTCTACCTCTGTTCCTATGCTCACAAGTTTGCGGCACCAGATGTAATCCAGAGGTCCTGCATATTATTCTGCTATCTAACTCTCTACATTCATGCTTCAGGACTTCATTCATATTTTCATCTACGTCAATGGTACCAATGTGAACCCCTGGCAGTTTACCTTCACACTTTAGAATGCCCTGAAATCATTCGGTGACGTCCTTGTCATTGGACCTAGGGAGGCTCCTTGCCATCCTGGAGTTATATTTACAACAACAGAAGCACCTATCTATTCCCCTCTTTTTCCAGTCTCCTATTACTATCATCCCTGGACTCTTGTTCCTCCCCACTGGTGCAGCTAAGCCACCCTCAATGTCATAATCATAGACTCTAGACACAACCTGGGTTCATGATTACAGCAGTAAAAGTAACTGCCTACTGGGTATCACTACTATTCTGAGCTCCTTCCATCCCCCTGTTCAACTGAGTTATCCACAGTAGCATGCTCTTTATTCAAGAAAGTCAATCTCATCAATTTTTAAATGCAGAAGATCTGAAAAGCAATGAGAGAGCGTTAAGTCAGAGAATAGAGAATTGCAATTTGCTGGTATTCCAACAGAAAGGAAAGGTTCAAAACTTTGTAAATGACTCTTTTTCTTCTTTTTTATGTAAGTGAATTGATGGTCTTTTCTTATAACAACAACGAGAAGTCTCAGTAACAGGGATCTTTTATGCCCACATGCAGCCAAAAAATAATTTAACATGCTATATCCATTTGTTAGTTTTGGGCATCATTTGGAGTGTGCTTCGGTGATAGCAAAGTTTGACTTTGATCTATTTTTTTAATATACCTCAGAGGTATAGCTTCATCTTTCTCTAATTTCAAGTGGAAATAAATAGATATTGTAGTTTGCAAATACTTAAAACGAATAACCAATGACTGTTAAAAGCATGAACAGAGAGATGGTCTTTGTTAGAACAGATGCACTTAAATACAGCAATCTTTCTCTCTGATTTCTTGAAATTGTATTAGGTTTGCTTTTAAACTGCCGTCTGCATTGTTTGTATTGTAGCACTGAATGAATTTATTTAATTATGCCATTGTAAAAATAAACTAATAAATCAAGGAGACATGCAGCATACGACTTCTCTCCTTCCCATGTTGCTCTGCCCTCTGCCTAGATTTAATAAACTTTACTGAAGGCCATAGCTCATGAAATAGCCTCATCCCTCAACATCACGCTGCAGGTACCAACTGACTGCATTGTTAATACAAGGGTGAAAATTGTGGATAATTAGGCAATAGAAATTCTTTAATTTATGCCTGTATATTGGATAAGAGATTTATGAGAATGAATACTTATGGCTTGAAAATTGTATAGCCTTTTAAATAATTTATTCAATTTATGTTTTGTTGTATACAAATTACAAACTTTCAGAGTCCATTGGTTAAAATTTTGTCATTGTCACCTGCTCTTATTAATTTTTCCATGTATTTAATTGAGAAGGGTTATGGTTTAATTACAACAATTATATCTGATAGCTTTTTCTGCAACCCATATAAAAGTGATTTCAACACATGTAGGTATTCGGCCACATTCATTACATCCCCAACTCCAAATCTGTTTTATTAGGATGTAGAGCCTAATTTGGAATGAAAATAATTCTAATATACATCATTCAAAACCAGTCTGTTATACCATCACAGTAAATAAAGAGTGGGCCAGCAAATTAATTGCAACCTGAAGAGAGTTTCTACTAAATTACTAATTATAAGTTAATTCCAGTGGAGCTTCTCAGCAGTAACCTAAATGATATCATTCTTATCAACTAACTATCTCTAAGCCAACCCTTTCACCTTATTGTTATTTTTAGGATACAATTATAAAGATCACTTCCAGTTAATAACCATTCTTAGAAGCAAAGAATATAGAATGCTAGACTGGTGATTGTTTATAGATGGTTTTGGATTTCAAAGCACTTTAAGAAAAGAAAATCCCCTTTTTTATATGTTGGCTGAGTGCCAAATCCTGTTTGACTTCCTTTAAAGGTGGACAATCTTACAATGGACAATAAGAAACTAAGAGTGGAATTTGATGTTGAACGAAGAATGTCGTCAAAGCTACGAGAGGAATTCAAACCCAAACAAAAAGAACTTCTACATTTAAAAGAAGAAATTGATAAACTGAGACTCAGGATCCAAGAGTTACAAATGAACCCAGTAAGAATGTTGTATTTTGATTATTTTCATGTATTTATATATAAATTTCTTCATTCATTCAATAGCTAATTATTTAGTAACATTGGCAAGTTGTACTCTGCATTTGAAATGTATTTCCATTTTGAATTTTGTTCTGATGTATTAGATGGCAACCAGATTTTACAAGGGCAATACTAAACTTATTTCATCAAGATCTTCAACCTGATATGCTAACACTGAAATGGTGCCTGACCTGCTGAGCAGTTTCAACATTTTCCATTTTCATTTCAAAAGCCCAAAACCTTATGATATTTAGTTTCCTTACACTATAAAATACATTTACCACTATCACATAAGGATGGTTTCCTGTATGTTTCACTCAAATTCTTTTATCATCATTTGAACTTTTCTTTCAAGTTAATGTCAATACCAGAATATAAACATTTGTTTTTATGATAAATGATTAGATCTTATGGAGGATGTGAAAACACTTAAGAAAAAAAAATTATGCTTAATACAGTTTGTGACTTTGAAATGTTGTCATTGTTGTAATATTCACCATTACTTCTGTTGCCTCTATTACTATAGAGATCTATTTGCCTTTCAGAACATGAACAATTTACTTGAGCAACAATTTATGCATAAGTTTCTAAAAAACATGTTTTTTAAAAAAATTAGGTGACAATAGATATCTTGGAACAGGATCGTGTAGAAGCGCAGGAAGAAAGGCAGGATCTACTGAAAGAAATGAGTTCACTGCGCTTGGAACTGGACCAGGCTGAGCAGCTAAGGAATGAGGTGAATATGTTTGGGTCAGACTTTGTAAATGGTCATTGAAGGCGTAATTAGAGAACGAGAAAGCAAAAGAGAAATGAACAGCTTCAAAGCTTTATCCACTGAGAAGTATCACATGAACAAACTTTACATTTCAGATTGGAAAGAAGTTAAACAGGAAATTGGCAAAAGGAAAAAAAATCACTCATTCAAAAGGGAACTTTTCAGTAAATTTCCCACCGATATTCCCATTTATATAAAGTGGAAAGATTAACAAAGTTTCTGCATGTCTAATTACTTTCCATTGCTTGACCATTTTCTACAGCCACCATTTAGAATGAATCCAGCTTTGATTTACCAAACCCATGCTCCTAAATGTTATTTGAACTTGAAGCCACAAGGTTCAACCTTTGTCCATCTGAAACATATATCAGTATCAAAATATGACATCTGTTTTACTTCCTTCTACCTACCAGTATTTAGATGAGAAAGAAAATATGTTAATGGAATGTGCCACTTTGAAGATCGACTGTGATATGTACAAGGATAAAATCAGCTCACTCCAGTCACAAGTCTTAGAACTACAAAAGGAACGTGATGAGGTAAGAAAAGTTAAATATGGCATTTTCTTTTAGTTATAGAAACAAGTAGCTCCCAGCCAAAAGTCAGGTGTTATTTAAGAATTATTCAAGCTGCAGTTGACAGATTTCTATTAAATGTATTCAAGGTTATGAATAAAACGGGAAGATGAATCACAGAGTAGACAAAATTACGCTGAATGATGGAACAATCTTGATGGAGTAAATAGTCAAACCCTGTTGTTATGTTCCTACATTCAGTTGTAACACATTGTGAGGTTTCACTGCTAAGACTAATGTAATGGCTTCTATGTAGTGCTCCACTGTTGAGGTAATGGTTTCTCTGTCACAGCAATGTTTAGGTTATGACCAGAGATAACTGGACTTTGGAATTCAGTGGCTGTCCAATGGGAGAAATGTTGTTCTTTCTTGTGCGTCTGGGAGCCGGGTTTTTCACAGTCTTTTGTCGAGGAGAGAGGAAGAGGGAAGACGCGTATGGAGAGAGCTGGTAGACCACTGCAGGACCGATGGCTGATTCCCTAGACGAACGTGAGCTGGCCGAGCCTGAGGGTCACACAGTCTTTGGGCAATCGTGTCCAAACATAATCCTGATTTCACTCGTGCACATATACCAAGAATTATTTGGAGTAAGACAGCAGGCTTTTGTTTTTTTTTCATTCCATTCCCTGGAATAGTTAAACTATTTTTCAAATGTTTCCACAGCAGAGGTTATCCAGTGCAACATAGACCTTGATAAAAATGTTACGTAACAATACAATTGTTGCTTGGCTTTCTTATTTTCCACAGGCTTATACGGCTAGGGATGAAGCCCAACTGCATATTAGCAAAATGATCATAGACAAGGATCTATGCCGTCGTGAAGTAATTGAACTTCAGGACACATGTCGTCAGCTGAATAAGGAAATTCTACAGATAAAGACAAACAAAGACAAGCAGGAGGTATAACAATTTTCCATCTGTTCGGAAACAATATGCTGGGGTTTCATTGATCTTTAAAGTAAGCTAGACTCTGTCTGGTGTCTAAAACAGCGCTGTGGCCTACTTCAAACCCTTGCTAAAGCAAGAGACGCCAGAGATCCCAGAGCAGGTCAGCATCTTCAATCTAGGCCTTTCTTACGGTTTTCAAAATGTATCTTGATCAGCAGCTATTAAGGTCCACTTTCCTTTCCTTTTTTCTGACTTCTAATAGTACATTAGATAGATTTTGCTGGCCAGAAGCGAATGAAGAACGACAAAACGAATGTCCCGATCTTTCGTTGTTAATTGTTGGTTCAGAGATAAATGACAGCCAGTGGACTGAGCAAACAGCTTTGCTCTTCTGGGAATGGTACAATGGCATTGGTTACCTCCACCTGGGTGTGCAATGAGGGTGTCAGTTCAACACCTCATCCAAAATCAGCACCTCCATTGCTGAGTATGCCAAAGTCACGGGGTGGAATTTGAACTTGTGACTCTCTGACTGAAGTTAAGGGTGAAAGCAAGAGGTGAAACAGCTGCAAAACATTTTCTTGCAGGTGGATGCTTGCTCCTTACATTATTTCTTTGACATTTCCTATCTGTTCAGGCCTCACTTTTCAAAGGCCTTAAAAAGTGAGGCCTCTTTGCCGGAAGAATCTATGCAGTTTGTGATAAACAGCAAATCCAATAAGACAATATTATGGACAGCTCCCAGATTAGCTGAAACATTCTTCATTATATTATTAGTATGTTAGTTTATTATTGTAGTGTATAATGAAGGATTTTGTGTTAGTTAGTTTGACTCAGTACTCAGTACTGGCCAATTACAAAATACCACTGCATTATGAACAACAGACACCCATCATGAAGCTTACGATTCCAATCAAGTACATTTTCTCCTTTATTGTAAGCTCACATTGAAAGATGTTGGTATAGAAAGAAAGAACTTTTGGTTTAAATGTGCTTCAATTTCCCTTTCTTTATTCCCTGTCAGAAAACGACCATGGGTTATGAAACCCTACCACGTGAGAAACCCAAACTGAAGCGTCTCCAAGCGGTGAAACCCAGGACGGTCAGCTATGAGAGTGATGCCAGCAGCAGCAGCCAGAATGATGTAAGGCAGGAAAGCTTCCACAAATTGTTCTCTAGGCAAATCTGCCCACTGAGAGAAACAATAATGTTCTATATCAGGAACATGAAATGGGACCATTCAGCTGAACACTCGCAACGGCATTTAGAAATCACATGAATCTACTCCCATATAAGTTGCATTTTTTTTGTCATAGTACTATTACTACTCTAGGTACAGTGAGGTACAAGTATAATGAAGGACTTGCTTTACCAGTGGCTGAGACAAAAAGGTACAGGAACAGAAAAAACAGACTATAAAAACTAGACCTTAGTACAAAAAGATGCTCTAGAAAAATAACATTATTTAATCCTTTCAGTATATATTTCTATTCTTTTCTCCTTTACATATTTATTTAATGCACAGTTTTCCACCGATCAACAGTCCTCCCTAACGATACGTGGGAACTCTGAGTTATTTGGGTCAGTTGTCTATTATAAATTGACAATGAATATATCCATTTAATTTTTTTTAGTCATGTTACTGATTTTTTTTGTTGCATTGTCCTGGTGACGAAGGATTCTGCATTAGTTGTTCTCATTGAAGACAGTCCTGAAAATACAACAGGCCCTAATATTGTTGAATCAGGCTGGAGAAATGTCAGTTTAAGATGCTGCTCGTGTTTAGTGTGAGTCGACTTGCAGCTGGAAAATGCAAATGTTTGAGCAGTGTGGGTTTCTGGCAGAAGGCTCATCACAACAATAAAGAAAAGGGATAATGAATCAGCTTGTTATTCCTATAATTACTGTATTTTACTCATGCTTTATTTGTATCTGCAAACATATCTTATTTCCTACTTTGTAATAATCTTAAGTTGAGCCAGAATGAAATTTGGCACTTGGATCTTATTCATTTTCTTTCTTCCTTATATAGTTGAAAATATTTTGTTTGACTGAAGCTTATATCTTTATAAAATTCTGTGAAGTAAGTTGTGAGAACAAGATGTAAATCTCCCATAGTAAAGAGGAATATAAGCAGACTTGTTTTATCAATAATTCAATTTCTGGTTGATTTCTACCTCATCACCAATAATCCAACAGTGATATCCTATTTTTTATTTATTCTTTTTTTGTGGGGGGGTGGTCAGGGCATAGATGGGTAAAGACTTGTTATGCTGTCCCTAACTTCCTTTGGAATTTCCTACTGAACTACTCCACATTGTAGAGTCTAGGGTCATAAAACTGTCAGATGACGTGAGGAAGATAGATTTCTTCCTCTGAAGGACATTGATAAACTATGTTCAGTGTTCAAAGTAAATTTATTATCCAAGTATGTAAATGTCACCATACTACCCTGAGATTGATTTTCTTGTAGGTACTTATAATAGAACAGATAAGAAATGTGGGTTCTCGCAACCAGCAAATATTTTGGTTGTCATTATTTTCCTTTTTATAATTTCAAATTATTAACTGAATTTAAGTTCCACACCTGCCTTATAAGATTTGAATTTGGGATTGTTAGGCCAGGCCTTTGAATTACTATTTGATTTTATCAAAAATTCTATTCAGTCAGCATCCATAGAGTTTTCTTTCAGCCAGATGTTCCTCTTTTCCACTACCCTTTCTAAAGAAAGTACTTCCCGATTTCCTTGCTAAATGGCTGATTTTTAATTGTATTTTCTCTCAGTTTATATTCCTAGTAGTTTTATTATATGTAATCAACAGCTGCAGAGTTTATTACATCTTATCATTTTACAGTTCTACACAAATCTAAAGAAAAGTGAAAGCTGTGAGTCACTGAGCAGTGTCAGTTCTTACTGTGTTGAGCCACCAAGCAAGGAATCTATCTACAGGCGGCGAACTGAGGATGACATGGAAAAATCATTTAGGTAAGATGCACGTGCACGCGCACGTACACACACACACACACGCACACACACACACACACACACGCACACACACACGCACACACACACGCACGCACACACACACACGCACAAACACACACACGTACACACACACACACACACACATACACACACACACACACACACACACACACACAGAGTCTAAGTTCAAAGAAGAACACTTAAAATAGACAATTAGAGGAAGAATCCTTTTACAATTGGGTAACATTGCTGTTTTATTTCTCTTTTTACAGCAACAGAAATTCTATTGATGATGATGTTTTCACATCAGTAGATGATAGCACTGGTACAGACAGTTGCACTAAGAATGTTCCTGATGTCAGTGAGTTTTCAATTTCTCATTTATGTTCTGGGTATAGCATCAAAGTATGACTGAAATCTCAGCAACCTGATAAGAAATAACTTAATGAGCCAATCTCGACCATATTAATGACTGGCAACTTCAAGGGTAACGTAGCGATTACTGAGGGACTCGACACTATATGAAGCAACTCTAAATAACTGAGTTCCAAGTCAAGGAAAGTACGTTTAATCATTTATTATCAAACCAGCAAAGATGAGCAATCAAAATTAGTGATAGCAGAATAAGCAAAATAAGTGAAGTTAGCGAAACAAGCAAGCTAACAAAATAAGCGGTCGACAAAATATAACCAAACCCTACTCAGTGTGTTTCTAACTAAACTAATGGCACAAAGGGGGAATACATGACTATGCTAATTCGCTTCTACCATTCCCCAGCCCAAAACAAACACAAAACCCAGCACAACACAAATACCATTCAGATAGACAGTAAATCAATACGTGGTTCCTACATCCAAGCCCCTATAATAATTACAACTACATACAGTACTACAACAATAGGAGACATGAAATCTTCAAGGATAAACATTTGTACAGATGTCCTCTTTCTACTTTTTCTTCAAATCGTCATGTAATAGTCACCTAGGCCAGAGATTACCAGCACTTAGCCCAGTTCAGAGTGATCTTTACCATCAATCTCTGTCAAATTAGTAAGTCAAATCAAAGTCATGAAACTTCTAGAGCTGTAGCTCCTCCAACCTCTGCCTTCTGTCGAAGACAGATCCTGGTTATATGCCTGTCCAGACAGCTGAACTTGGAATTGATATGCACTTGCAGCACAAATCATCTTCTATCTCAAAAACTCTTCCCGTGATCCTTGAGTTGTGAGGTGCTGTGACATCAACTATGAGCAGAATGTCTCCTGGCAGGAAATTGTGCTTTATACCTGACCACTTCTGATGTTCCTGTAACTGCGGTAAGTACTCCTTGGCCCACTGTTTCCAAAACAAGTTTGACATATATTAGACCTACTTCCACCTACAATGAGCATAAATGTCTTCCTTTTGAAATTCTCCTGGTAGTAAGGATGGTGCAGTCTTCAGAAGCAATGGACAGTTGTATGTTAGTGCTTCCAAATCATTGGGATTGGAGGATGCCTTAGTAATTGGGGACAACCATTGATAGTAGCCTTTACTTCACAAAGGACTGTGTGGACACCCTCTTCGTCAAGATTCTGTACCTTCATGGTAGGATTGAAGACCTTTCACACTGACCTGATTAATCTCTCCCATGTTCCTTCATGATGTGAACTAGCTGGGAAGGTGGGGTTAAAAATTCATTTCATTCTGTTTTGAAGGAAGATGTCACTGATCTGTGAATGGTTCTACTTTTCAAGCTTCTCCTAACTCGTAGCTCAAGCAAAGTTCATCAAGCAAAGACCTCAAGCAAAGCTCAAGTAATTTAGCTCAAGCAAAGTTCATCACCATATAACAATCACAGCACGGAAACAGGCCATCTTGGCCCTCCTAGTCCGTGCCAAACCCTTAATCTCACCTAGTCCCACCTACCCGCACTCAGCCCATAACCCTCCACTCCTTTCCTGTCCATATACCTATCCAATTTTACCTTAAATGACACAACTGAACTGGCCTCTACTACTTCTACTGGAAGCTCATTCCACACAGCTATCACTCTTTGAGTAAAGAAATACCCCCTCGTGTTTCCCTTAAACTTCTGCCCCCTAACTCTCAAATCATGTCCTCTAGTTTGAATCTCCCCTACTCTCAGTGGAAACAGCCTGTTCATGTCAACTCTATCTATCCCTCTCAAAATTTTAAATACCTCGATCAAATCCCCCCTCAACCTTCTACGCTCCAATGAATAGAGACCTAACTTGTTCAACCTTTCTCTGTAACTTAATTGCTGAAACCCAGGTAACATTCATGTAACATAACCCAGGTAACATAGCATTATCAGAGCTCAGTTCACAAACCTGTCCACGCCTTGCTATAAAGCGTCAAAGTGCATTAACAAAGGAGTCTGTGGCCCAAAGATGATGCCACTTCAATATAAAAGCTCAAATAGCTAGACTGGAAAATATGATCCCATATCTCTTCACTGTACTGTACTTCTTTTGCTCCTCACCTCAAAAGGTCTAAAGTAGTCCACTTCTACACATGTAAACAAAGGATCATCTGAAGAGGCTTTGTCCAGAGGTAGATCTGCCATGTGCTGGCATCCTGGGGCTGCCTGCAACCACCAACAAGCAACACACTGAGGCAGGATTCTTCTTATAGCTGTACTAGCACAGGGATCCAGTATTTTTGGCACAACCTGGACTACATATGGTTATGGCCACCATGTCCCACCTCTTGATGGACCTGCCTCAGAATGATGTCTGAGATGTGGAGATCCTTTGCCAGTCTGACAGAATGTTTAGATTCTTCAGGCATGGATGGCCTACTAAGCTGTCCACCAATGTACAAGGCACCATTTTCAAATACTGGATTGATCTTGAAAATATGGCTCATCCTCTTCACACTTCTTCCCCTTTGCAAATGTGAGAATTCATCTGGAATTCTCTTTCTTTGGCAAAACTCCATGATCTCCCTTTCAGCCTTTCTGAGCTCCTCCCCTAAGAGACAACCTTGGCCAATCTGACCTTTGACCCTCTCAGTCTTTCACTCCAAAGAATCCCCTTGTTGTTCTTCATCTAAGAATCCAGGCCACTGTCTTCCACAAATGGGTTCAAGACGAGGAGCGATGGATTATACATGTTACCGAATCCACCTCCTCTTCAATCTGCTTTGCATTCATTGTAACGCTCTACTAGTCTTCGAGATCATCTAGCAGGAGTTCTTCAGAACAACTGAGATGCACAGGCCCATTCCCTTTCAGGCTGAAGAAGATACTGAGGCCCTGACACCAATGTCTCATTCTTCAGAAATGCTTTCACCTTCAACCCTCAAAAGGTCATATCTGTCAGGTTGCTTGAAGTGTTTACACACCTCCATTGAGATGCCTGTGAGACCTTAAGAATTTCTGAAACTCGTTTTGCAAAGAAACCTGGAAGTTTCGTTCTTGATGTACTTCAGTACCAAAGTACATTTGTACTATGGGTCCAAAAACCTGAGTCATGAAACTGCAAGTGGAGCTCCTTCCTCCACAATGTGTCCATACAACTTGCTATCATAGCAGCAGTGAGCTCCATATAAGGGATGGTAACTGACCACAATGAAGCTACCCTAGATTTTCTCACGATAAAAGCACTGTGCACCTGAGAGCACTTGTGCAACACTGGGTAGGCCACTGCTCTATAGCTATCTTTGCTTGCATCTGCAAAGTGGTGTGACTGTGCAGCAGTAACCTCTTCAAAATCAATGAGCTCCAAGCATCCAACAACCTTGTGTTTCTTCCAACTAAAAGAGTTCTTCTAGCTAGCTTGTCCACACATGAGCAACTGATGTAGATATAGTGGGATCCTAGCCAAGCTCTTTCTTACATTGATCTTGTAGGATAGTCTTGGCAGATAGCACCATTAGACTCAAGATTTCTAACAATCATAGATGGAGCAAACTGTGGAGAGGATCCACCTTCTGGTAAGTAGTCTCTCCTGAATTGTAACCTTAAACTTGAAAGTATCACATTGAATGCACCATTGCACACCCAGTACTCTCTCCACTGAAGGTATATCTTGATCCAGATTCTTCAGGTCTTTCGCTCTTTCCTCCTCTGATATCACCACTACCACATATTGTTGCTTATGCACTTTGTGAGTCAAAACCTGCCTTTAGCACAAATGGATATAAGACCATAATAAGGAGAAACCGCTTCTTCCTCAAAGGGCACTGGTAGAAGGCAGTCATCAACACAGAAGTAATGCAAAGCCTTATCCACCATCTCACACCTGAAATGTTCGTCATTGTCTTCTGCACAATTCCTAAGAGCAAAGTTGGCACATCTTGGTGATGAATTGCTCCAAAGTGATATACCACCATTCTAAAGTCCACCGTTTCTTGGCTGAGAAACCTCAGCAGATCAGCATCTTCTACTGGTACTCTAACCTGATGAATCATTGGTTCAATATCTGGCATGATCATCACTGGTTCTTTTCTGAATCTGGTTACGTCTCCAATCTGTGAGCTGGTAAGACCTAATGCTGTAAGAGCTGAGCATTACGTGGTGTTCCCTGAAAAGTCACTCCACAGTCAAACATGGCATGAAGTTTCCCTTTTCTGGGGTGGTAAACACCATGACGTGGGCTACCAAACTTCCCCATCACAGTGTTCCAGATCCTCTACTGAAACTCTCTCAGCATAAGCTTTGGAGATGACATCTTTCATGTAAGCTGCGTAATCAGTGTGAAATGACAAATCCTTCTTAAAGACCTCTTCCTTAGATTTAGAGCATGCCATTCTGCAGTCTTCCTGTTTCGGCATGTTAACATACCTCAAAGGAAAACTAATCTGCTAGTGGCCGTCGACCAGCTTTGCAGAATTTGTCACCGGTACCATGAACTTGTGATCTTCTCTTGACAAACCAGGTTGTTCATCCTGACTGCATTTGGGAAAGTCTGCCCCACAATGCTGCTGCCAAAGTTCATCCAAGTTCGAAACTGAGACCCTCTTAACTGTCAGCTCTGTCTGTGAACAGTCTCTCCCATCACCATTGCCTCTTTTCATAGTCCAACCCAACATTATTCTAATTCATAAGGTTCATTATTAACACTGCGAATCATTTGCAATGGCTTAAGTGCTTTAGGGACATTTTTCCCTATCAGCAGCTCAATTTCCGAATCAATCTCTGTCAAATGGATATTTTTCAGGTGAGACCATCCCTGGAGATTCCTCTGTCGTGGAATGTTCCCTCCATTGATGGGCATACTTTTCTGTGTATCGATGTTAGGTAGTTCACAATAATTTTCACCATCTAAACTAGCCTCTTCCAATCCTGAGACAACGTAGCTACTCATGACTTTCACCTGGCCCATGGTGCGTATGAGAATGCATGTCCTTTTTCCTGTGAGGTTGAGCTTGTTCATTAGGTCCACTGCGCAGAACCCTTGATCGAGGAAAGCATAAGTTACCTTTCTTAGACTACACTTGTACAGGAGTTATGGGAAGTTTGTAATAATGGTGGCCAGTCCCTGTAAGGACATGGGTTGCAGGGCCCTACTCACTGCTGTGTCTGATTCTTTCATGCTTTATTTTGATTCTGTGCCCTTTTTGTCAGAGTGAATATGAAACATAGAAAACCTACAGCACAATACAGACCCTTCAGCCCACAAAGCTGTGTTGAACATGTCCCTACCTTAGCACTACCTAGGCTTTACCCATAGCCCTCTGTTTTCCTAAGTTCCATGTAAGTATGCTGGGATGCTTAAAACTGCACGCCTTGCATGGAAGAGGCTTCCTTCAGTCTCTGCTCATGTGTCCTGTTCACAAAAGCGCCAAAGTAGGCACTGTTTTCCTTTGAGAAGGCAATCTACTCACTATGAGCCCTTTTCAACTGCTGAGTGTTCACCCTCAGAGAACAGACAAGCCCCTTTGGCTGACGAGACCATTTCTCTTCCATTCCTTCCCAGTTCGGTTTTAGCTTCTCACCGTGGCCACGGTAGTCGCAAAGCTGCTTCCTTTGGCCCCAGAACGAAGTTGTGACTGAGTTTTGTTCACACCTTTGCTTATTGCCAGTGATGTAGCCTCCTGTATATTCCCAAACACTAGGCGTGCAATCTCTATTTGCCTTTCAATAAAATCAACAAAGCCGGTGAAAGTAGTTTTACGGTTGTGCCTTTCTTGCACTTAACAAACCACCATTCTCCATTTACCCCAAAGCACATGGGGCAATTTCTGTACGAGAATCAACATATTGGCAGGCATGTCCAGCTCATTCGTGTACTGCATTTCTTCCATGGCACTGCAACAACCTCTAAGAAAAAGACTGTAGTCTTGAAGAGCTTTCACGGCTTTAGATTTGATAGGTGCCCAACAAAGAGCTTTTTGCATGTATGCAGATGCAGTTTTCTGTTCATTACCAAAGTATTCCTTTGGCAGCCTTGACATATCCTTTCTTACGTTCGACATGATGGCTACTTCAGACAGGTTCTCTAGGGCGACCCCTACTGTACTGTTCAAGGAACTAGAGGTAATCACTATGGCTTGTCAGTCCTGCCTTCAATACTGTTTACAAAAGCCTTCATGAATGCATGAAACTGCAATGGGTCGCCATCAAGGGTTTAATTCACTTCTTTAGGCAAACATGAAATGAGTATTTGTTGTGCCAATAAGGTTGTTATTTCATTTTGTTTCCTAAAAATATCCACAACACTGTTTTGACCTGTATCCTCTGAAACAAGGATATTTCCATGCTGTAAGTGAATATCCCCATGAGCCCTTTGAGCTTTTGGATATGACATGGGTTCAGAGTCCCTGTTAGTGCAGACTGAGAGTAAATACCCTCAATTACCTCTTGGGGGTCTTGTTCATGTTTCACAGACACAAATGAATCCACTTTGATATTAAGTGGTTATGTTTTCTTTATGCCTTTTCGATATAGGAATTCATGCCATTGAACTGTGCTGCTGGATCACTTTGAGCACTTACCACACTAAAAGCTCATTAACCTTGACCATATGTCTGCGGCAATATCTTCCTCCAACTTAAGTTGCTCCTTCCTTTTCCGTAACTGCTCCTCCCATCTCCATAGCTCCAGAGCTAAACATTCCTCTTGCTCTTCCAGCCATGCTTGTCCTTCAATAATCATCGCTGTGCCGTTAATGCAGCTAAATCAGCTTCTGTTTCAATGCATGCAGAGCAGGTAGTTAGTACAGAAGATTTTCTTCCTGCAGCAGAGCTTTGAGTACTGACATTTGACACACCTTTGAAAGGTTTCACATAATCTAGTGATGGTCATCTGCCATATGCATAGTCAAAACCTGTCTTGGAATTTGAGAAACATCGTCTATTGGGAGGTGAGACACATTTTCACTTATTGCAGCAACATGACCTTCACTGGAATTTATTTGGATCAACCATTGTTTCACATCCTCTTTGAATGCATTACCATAGCTATCAAGGCTCGAAAAACATTTATTTTGTTTTCCTGTTCATCCTTGGGAAGCAAACAGATCAGTATTTGATATTGCTTAGCAAGGGCTTCACAGAGATTAGTCAAACTCTCAAAATGAGATTGCCCTTAAAAGACATTTTCCTAATTTTTCAGAATATCCTTAATTGATGGTATTAAGCCTTTAATTTTGTCCACATTTGATTTATATTACTTTTGAAGACTTTCGATTTTACTCACCAAAGCTGTGGCAGTAAGCTTAATTTCTCTTTTGCCAGCACTGACTTCCGGATTGCTGACATCAGTTCCATGCATTGATTAACTCATGTTACTTTCTCCTTGTTGTGCAACTGGCAATGAACCCTTTGTTTGCCCATAGCACATATGCAAAATGCACCAGCGATATTCCATTCACAAACGTAGGCAAGCAAACTGTCAGGTATTCATGGTGCTGAACAGAAACCAAATAAACAACATTCAATTCAAATGTTGAAAACTGGGATAACCTTTCAGTACCTCAATAAAACAAAGCAATGAACCCTTAGGCAAACACCACATGATTGAGCAACATTCGCCAATGGACAGATAGGGCTGACCATTCAAAACTGTGTTCAAACCACAAATATACACCACGAATCAACAAAAGGTTGCAGATAATCCTACCTCAAGTTGTGGTTCCAATTTCAGCAAAAGAGGCAATCCTTTGCTGGTGTTTGTTTGGTATAACTATCTTTGTTGACCAAAAATGTAGAGGTTACTTAAAAGCAAACAAAAGCTGCAGAGAGACTGGGTGAGAGGCTCGACATTGTCTGACGCACTTCCAAATAACTGAGCTCCAAGTTGATAGAAGTACATTCGATCATTTTATTACAAAACCAGCAATGATGAGTGATCAAAATTAGTAATGTCAGAATTAGCACAAGAAGCAAAAGAAGTGGAGTTAGCAAAAGAAGCGAAATAACAAAATAAATGATCAACAAAAAATATTCAAGCACTGCTCAGCCTATCTCTAATTAAGCTGAACTAAAGTAACAGCACCAAAGGTGAATACATAACTATTTGATTCTACCACACCCCAATCCACGTTGACGAATTACTGTAACCCAAAATAAAATGAGCAACACAAAATATAACACAGGCAGACAGAAAACAGGTAACACACTATGCAGGATTACTCATTATGTCCACAAGGTAGAATTTAGCACCTTAGTTAAAAATCAGACCCGAGGTCTACGTGTAATATTAGCACCTTGTCACAGAGTTGTTAAAGTCTTTTAGAGCAGGTTTTAAGGAAGGGATGCAACCAAATTGACTTGCTTACTTTTCATAATCTGGAAGGTTTTGTATTGCCTGGCTTGATCATTGATAACCTGACAATTATCACCAAAACATTCCTGGCCAAACAGCAGCCTTGAATGTGTAATTTCAAGAGGTGCCTGTGCTCAGTGACTTACATTGCCAAACAGCGGAACATCTTTCTACAATATAGGCAGAATGTTGATTGGAAAATGAGAGCAACAATATTCATTTGTGGACACAGTTCGGTTCTTCTCCCATATTCTTATTTCATTTGTTCGCTAAGAATTTTTAACATCTTGTCAAGCTTATTGTAGGCGCGATACCAGTGGGAATTGGACATAACTTTAAAAATATTTCTTCTTATCTTTTTCTTTCCTGGATGCCTGCATTGCGTAGCTTATTCCAGCTGAAATCGATCAACCAACATTCTCCTAAATCCTGACTTATATTAACATATAATGAGCTAATTTCCTGGAAAGCTCCATCCTCTGGCTTAATTTCTACACTTGCTCAGATCTTGAGCCTTTTTGGCTTTTAAAGATTCATGGAAGATATAGTTGTGGGATAAAGAAGGAAATATCAGTGGGTGAAAGTAGCAGTTTTGTGCATCTGCAACTGAGTTTATTGTAACTCAGAGGAAAGCATGATATACAATAATGGTTCCAAATTCTCATCAGCCAAGAATGAGAGAATTTTAGCAGTTGGAATTTCTCAGCAACAACTATTCTTTGGTGAAGGAACAATTGTACATAACCTCTCATTTGAGGCCTGTCTGTCTAGGTATCATATCGGATGTGAACATTGGTGACAATGGTTTTCCATACAGATCTATCCCTCTTTCTTTGGATGACTTCCATTTCCTCGATGTGCAGCCACCTGGCTTGGCTTTTGATGTACATAAGCCGAGGTCTTCCTCTAGGTTTGCTCCCCTCAGTCTTTCCAGAGAGTATGAGATTTTCTGGTTCATATTTCCGCATGATGTGTCCTAGGAATCTGAGTTTGAGTTTATTGCTGCCTTTGAGATTACTATTCCTTCTGGTTGTCAAGAACAGTTCATGGAAGCTATCCCAAGTAAATGGAGTTCTAATAACAGGTCATCCACCTGAAGTGTTACTTCTCCATCACTGCTTCCTGACAAGCAGGGTATTTTGAACATGCTCTGTGTGTTTTTGAGATAATTTGAGCAACTTTTCCACTTGTGAGTCCAGGACAATCTGAGGCTCTAGATACTTGGAGGAAATGGTGAAGAAAGTTGAGAAGGTTGTAATTCAGAAATTTGATCCTGACTTACTCTGATTTTATAGCATTTTTCTAAGATTATTCATAAATGAACGCTGAAGATCTTTCATGTTTTTATTCAGTCATATTTTTGATCCGAGGCCTCTTTTCTAATTATGGAAACAAGCTTAACTGTTGCTTGGTTTTGCACTCCTTTCAGAGCATCCTGTAATGCTACTAACTATTTGACAACCAGTGTGGTTACGATCAAACCATTCGGGGTCATAGCCAGCCGGTTGTGCTTAAGTCAATCAATCTCTGCACAGGATCTCGGCAAACAGTTAGGAGCCAGCTCCCTGCCAAATGCCTGCACCCAGGACCACAATGGAAGCAATGTGATGCGTGAAGAGGTAACTGGTAAACTTGGATTACTCATCTAAAAATCTGGCACTTTAAATCCAGTGTGCACCACGATCAGTGTGATCACTAGCACAGCCTTGTCTCTCCTCTCCATCTCCAACCTCCTTCTTCCTAATATGGCCAGAACTAACACCCCCCCCCCCACCACCACAAGGAAAAGGTGTTCAGCTTCCTCCCATTTCCTTTTGTCACATCTTCTCCTCTTCCAAGAAAGAAGAACAAATTCCTGAGCTGTTTTGAGAAAGAGCCCTTAAAGTTTAAATAGACATAGTACAGTGTTATAAGAGATCCTCATCATTATCATCAGTCCATTTGAAGGTTCTTGGCATGAAGTATTGATTGTTCATTTTCCTCAATAGATGTTCCCTTACCTGTGAGCTGCCCCAGCATTTTGTGTGATTACCAATACACAGTACAATGTTGTTTATATTAATGATGCTAGTAGGAAGAAAAGTAGAGGAGGCATGACAGTTCACTCTTCGACATCTGATTCTGTTTTACATTCGGTAGCTTTATGCATTTGCTTAGTTTTGTATTTGAGATGTTTCATTCTGTTGTGCTTTTTGTCTGCCTTGCACACACTCTCTATGTGATCTTGTCCGTGACACTTTCTGTAGTCTTTTTTTCTTTGAACCAACAGTCACTTGTGCCACAGGAGGATTTGCCACATTGATAACATTTTTGGCTTTTTGCACCATTCAGGGACATTTTGTGCATTTCACATTCTAACTTTCTGTTCTATGATTCTGCTGCATCCTTTGCTGCAGTGTCTAACGATATTGCAATGGTCAATGCCTGTTCTAAGGATAGGTCTCTTTCAGACAGTAGCCTCTTTTGAGTTCTTTGACTATGTATGCCACATACAAGCATGTCCCTTAATGCATCAGAAAGTGACTGTACTGGAAAAGTTTGTGGAGTGTTGCAACGTCTTCAGAAATGCTTTCATCCTTTGACATGTTCCTTTCGTAAAGTCTGTCTCTCAGCTATTACCAGCAGTTTAGGGCTCAAGTGATTCTGTAAATTGTAACAATTTCATCAAACATCTTGCTTGCTGGCTTTTCAGTGGTTACTAAATTGCATAAGAGATGGTATTTTCTTGAGCCCATTAAGCTAAGAAGCTTAGGGTCTTTCTTTTGCGCCTCTACGTTGCATCGCAATACAGTTCCACCATCTCAATATACCCTCCCAGCCTTCAATAGCGCTATTGGCTTTCCCAAGTAAAACCATCGCCACATTATTTTGACTTCAATGTTTCGATGCAGTGAACTCACACCTTTGTTGGCACCCATGATGGCCTTCTCTGTACTGTTTAACTCTTCCTGTTTCATCCGGTAATCACGCTGTAGTTGTTGGTGCAGTTCGTGACACTCAGGTTCATACTTGTAGCCGATTTGTTGTGTCTGTGCACAAATACACATCAGTTGAATATGGCTTTAACTGGTGTATTCACATTGCAGCGAGAGAGAGAGAGAGAGAGAGAGAGAGAGAGAGAGAGAGAGAGGGAGAGAGAGAGAGAGCAATGTGCCTGCGTAGACAACAGCACAATATGTAGTGCTAAAGTGGGGGTGGGGTCATTGCTCTAAAGTAAATCGATCCATATATTACATCCTTGGCGTCCCTGGTAATCTGTAGCAAACTGCACTGCTGATCAGTACTCGGTGCAGCTTGCCAATGAGCTGCTCCACTCAGTACACCTCACTATCTTGCTAATTAATTCTGGCAAACTCCTGACCCACATTCAGCTTTACCATAGAACCCTGCTGAATACACCTTGTTTAGCAATTTTTCAAGTAAAAGATTAAGTGAGGAACCCTGAGCACAAAGCCACATCCTTTCTCGTTACAACGCATCTCTGCAGTGCCCAAGTGTTGATATATATTTCACAGTTCCAGATAACTTGTGTAATCATGGGTGTGACATTAAGCTGCAGTGCTTGATATTTTCTGCTTTACAGCCAAATAGTGATAGCATCACTTAGAGCTGGAGAATGCACCTTCAAAGTTAAAACTAGAAGCAATTCGGTCATCTGATCAAAAGCCACAAAGAAAGCGTTCACAGTTTGAACGTACACACTGAATTTAGTTAGAATTTAACTAGAGCTAAGGAAACTATGAATGGTTAAGTTTGTGAGAATAAATACACTTATTAAGTTTGCAAACACGAGGAAATCTGCAGATGCTGGAAATTCAAGCAACACACACAAAACGCTGGTGGAATGCAGCAGGCCAGGCAGCATCTATAGGGAGAAGCACTGTCGACATTTCAGGCCGAGATCCTTCATCAGGACTAACTGAAAGGAAAGATAGTAAGAGATTTGAAAGAAGGAGGGGGAGGGGGAAATGTGAAATGATAGGAGAAGACCAGAGTTAAGTTTGCAATTTGTTTTTACATTAGAGAAACTGGACTGAAGCTGTAAGTACAATGTAGCATTTAAACATTCACATAAATCATATCTAAATTCTGTCAAATTCATTTCAGTACCAATCAAACTGTCTGACTCACCCACTCAAAGATTACCAACTGGAGCCAATCCATCATCTGGGCAAGACCGGTAACAATTCATTTTCATTCATTTAAATATATTTCTTCTTGTATTTTTCAAATTTCTTCTTGTGTATCAATGAGGGGAACAAATGTTTATTTTATGCAGAACAATAACAGCGCTTAATAAGGAAAGATTTCATAATACCAGCTTCCCCACCCATCTGTTCTGCCCACTTCCATTTTCCTTCCCTAATTCCCATATACTGTACTTGGATAAAATATTTTAACATCCATTGTCAGAGAAACATTTTTTTCATTCTTACAATGAAGAAATCACTAAAGGTTGTATCACTGAAGGTTTTGTACCATAGATATTTCTGGGGATTATCTTAAGTTACATATTCCATGTCTACCACAATGATATTGTTCTCTATGTATGGCCATGTAAGTGGACAATATAGTAAAATCTACAATAACTAACATTGTGCGGATTTACTGTGGAATAGCATGGTTACTGGCGTCACCTTGGATAAATGAATACTATGGTCATCTTTAGCTAAATAGATTCTCCATATCTGCCTAGCAAGATACATAAAGAAAAACAGAACTTTCTAGCAATAGACTTCTCTTTAATTTCCTATTTATTTAAAAAATTGCTGTCTTGAATAGCTCAACTTCGGAAATTTATTGAACGCACCTTCAGTAAGTGATGTTTCCAGCCTCTCAAAAGATTTAACCTTGTACAATCACTTTCCTATCAGAAGCAAAGGAGATCAATTGAAGTATATCCATCAAAAGGGAAGGCAGAATCATTATTGTCCCTTGCATTATCCAGTTTTCAAAAATAATCCCAAGTATTGCCAAGTAATAGAGTAAGATAGTCTCAGCTGCCTCTCTGGGTCCAACAAATGGTGCATATATTTGTCTTACACATTTTTCTTAATGATCTCAAGACCCTATTGGACTCATTCTTAACCATATGTGCTGTATTTTGCACCTTGGCCCCACTTTCGCGCCTTGTTTTGTTTTGTTGTATGCATGTCTAAGGTTGAACAACAGTAAACTTGAACTTGAAGTTTATGTGGTATTACAACATTTCACATGAAATTTGTATTTTTTTTCTTAAAAGAGGCTTTACCCTCACTGTGAGAAACTGAAAATAACTGACAACAGCTCTGTTCGATGTATATTAAGGTGTTATTTATTCCTGCAAAATAAGTGGAAATTAAAGTAACAGGTGTGGAAATTTTCCATGAGCACCAAATTCAACCCTTGGGATTTTTGTGATTTCATTTATACTACAGGCCTTTTCTTCCTGGACCTTCACAAGCAAAGTCAATGAGAGGGACTTCTTTATTTGAATTCAATGGAGATGACATTCTGGATCAGATTGAAATAATTGGCGGGAATGCAACAGGAATATTCATTCACAAAATTAAACCTGAATCTCCAGCGCATAACAGTGGCCTTGAACTAGGATTTCAGATCATAATGGTAAGGTATCAGACATGGTGCGACTTTTTTGACCTGCCTACAAGTTTAGAGGACATATTGTGAGAAGCGTGTTTGGTTTATCATTAGCTTACATGGATGATTAAATGCATCTTTTAGACAGCTGTTTTAAGACCATTCAAAACCAGTGTGCCACAGGCATTATCTAAGAAAGGATGTGCTGTCATTGGAGGGTGCCTGGAGGAGGTTCACAAGAATAATTTTGGGAATGAAAGGGTTAACATGCGGGCAGTGTTAGAGGGCTCTGGGCCAATGTTCACTGAAGTTGAGAAGAATGAGGGAATCTCATTGAAACCTCTCAAATATTGAAAAGCCTAGATAAAGTGGATGTGAAAAGGATGTTTCCTATCATAGGGGAGGACTGAGCCTCAGAATAGAAGGACATCCCTTTAGAACAGAGATGAGGAGGAAAGTCTTTAGTCAGAGGGTTGTGAATCTGTGGAATTCATTGCCATGGACAGTTGTGGAGGCCAAGTCATTGGGTATATTTAAAACGGAGGTTGATAGCTTTTTAATTAGTAAAGGTATAGAAGTTTAATGGGAAAAAGTGGCAGAATGGGGTTGAGAGGAATAATGAAACATCCTTGATGGACTTGCAAAGCAAACTTAATGGGCCAAATGACCTAATTCTGCCCCTAAGAGTTTGTGGTCTTACAACATTCTCTAACATTGGAGCAGGAAAATGGCCTCTCAAGCCTGTGTTGCCATTCAGCGTGGTCGTGGCTAATCTGTGTCTTAACTCCATACAAGTTTCCCATGTGTCGGTGAGGATGTACAGCACGGAAGTAGACGACATAATTATTGAGTTTCCTTATTCCATCTTGGAGTCACATAGATAAAAATGCATTGAATTAGCTGAATTGGTGTAGTGAACTACATATACCTGTCTGGACATGCCCCCTGCTGACTGCTCCTGTGGCTCCTGCCACAGACCCCGGTATAAAGGCGATTGAGGCCTGAGCCCGGCCCTCAGTCTCCAGGCTGTAGTATGGTGGTCAACTACTGCTTGTTCTTTCTTCCAGTCAATAAAAGCCGATATCTCGCCTTCACGTTTCAGAGAGAGTTATTGATGGTGCTGTAGTGGTGTGCTACATGCAGTGCTAAAATAACGACACGGAGTCAGTAAACTGCAATTAAAGATGATTTTTTTCGAACTTCGCAGCCTTGCTTTAAAGCCTCCCTCATCCCGCTCTCCCCAGGCGCGGATGCTCCAAGGGACACGTACTCACAAACCCCCGCAGGCTTTTTCCCTTTGTTGCAGACCTGGCCTGTGTGCCTGCACGCTGGCTATTTGTGAGCCGGTTCGAGAGCGCTAGGAAGTGGGTTGCCTCATAACCACCCCCCCCAGAACCGGCGATACACCCCCCAATGTCCACAGTCTGGGCCGGACCCTGTTTGGGAGGTCGGCCTCTGCGCCACGGTGCCGGAAACTCGACCAGTTGCGCCAGGTCCACATGGGCCGGTTTGAGTCGGTCCACCGTGAAAACCTCCTCTCTCCCCCCAATGTCCAGCACGAACGTGGACCCGTTGTTCCGGAGCACGGTAAATGGCCCCTCGTAGGGCCATTGCAGCGGTGACCGATGCCCGCCCCTTTGTACAAACACAAACTTAGAGTTCTGCAGGTCTTTGGGTACGCAGGTCGGGTTCCGCCCATGCTGCGAAGTGGGTATGGGGGCCAGGTCACCGAGCCTCTCACGTAGTCTGCCCAGGACTGCTGCAGGTTCTTCCTCTTGCCCCCTTGGGGCTGGTATGAACTCACCTGGGACGACCAGGGGTGCGCTGTACACCAACTCGGCCGACGAGGCGTGCAGATCGTCTTTGGGCGCCGTGCGGATGCCGAGTAGGACCCAGGGAAGCTCGCCCACCCAGTTGGCTCCTCGCAGGCGGGCCATGAGGGCCGACTTCAGGTGACGGTGGAAACGCTCCACTAGTCCGTTCAACTGTGGGTGGTAGGCAGTAGTGTGGTGCAGCTGAGTCCCCAAAAGACTGGCCATAGCTGAACACAGGCTGGAGGTGAACTGGGCGCCTCTGTCGGAGGTAATATGGGCCGGTACACCAAAGCGGGATACCCAGGTGGCGATCAGTGCCCGGGCGCAAGATTTGGAGGTGGTGTCGGTGAGCGGGATCGCCTCTGGCCATCTTGTGAACCAGTCCACAATAGTCAGGAGGTGCCGTGCTCCACGCGACACTGGCAGGGGGCCCACGATATCCACATGAATATGGTCGAAACGCCGGTGGGTGGGGTGGAACTGCTGCAGCAGAGCTTTCGTGTGCCGCTGCACCTTGGCCATCTGGCAGTGCATGCACGTTCTGGCCCATTCACTGACCTGCTTGCGGAGTCCATGCCAAACAAACCTGCTGGAGACCATCCGGACGGTTGTCCGGATGGAGGGGTGCGCCAAGTTATGAATAGAGTCGAAAACATGTCGCCGCCAAGGTGCCAGGATGATGGGACGGGGCTGGCCGGTGGTGATGTCACAGAGTAGGGTCCTCTCACCTGGGCCTACGGGGAGGTCCTGGAGCTGCAAACTGGAGACTGCGGTTCTGTAACTCGGGATCTCCTCGTCTGCCTGCTGCGCCTCTGCCAGCGCCTCAAAGTCTACCCCTTGGGAAAGGGCATGAATGTTAGGGCGAGACAGCGCATCCGCCATGACATTGTCCTTACCCGAGACGTGCCGGACATCCGTCGCGTATTCAGAGATGCAGGACAGATGGCGCTGCTGGCGGGACAACCAGGGATCGGACATCTTTGTGAACTTAAAGGTAAGTGGCTTGTGGTCCGTGAATGTGGTGAAGGGCCTACTTTCTAAGAAGTACCCGAAATGCCAGATTGCCAGGTATAGCACCAACAGTTCCCGATTGAAAGCACTGTATTTGAGCTCGGGTGGCCGCAGGTGTTTGCTGAAAAACGCTAGGGGTTGCCAGCGACCCGCAATGAGCTGCTCCAGTACCCCACCGACTGCCGTGTTAGATGCGTCCACTGTGAGGGCAGTAGGGACGTCCATTCTGGGGTGCACTAGCATCACGGCGTTCGCCAAGGCTTCCTTAGTTTGAATGAAAGCGGCGGCGGACTCCTCGTCCCAGGTAATGTCCTTGACCGGACCCGACAGCAGGGCAAACAGGGGACGCATGATTCAGGCAGCTGTAGGGAGGAAGCGGTGGTAGAAATTGACCATACCTACGAATCCCTGAAGGCCTTTGATCGTGGCAGGTCGGGGGAAATGATGGACCGCATCTACCTTAGCGGGCAGAGGGGTTGCCCCATCTTTAGTAATCCTGTGGCCCAAGAAGTCAATGGTGTCGAGCCCGAACTGGCATTTGGCCGGGTTGATTGTAAGACCGTACTCACTCAGTCCGGTGTAGAGTTGACGGAGGTGGGACAGATGCTCCTGACAACTGCTGCTGGCTATGAGGATGTCGTCCAAATAAATGAATGCTAAGTCCAGGTCGTGTCCCACCGCGTCCATTAACCGCTGAAACGTCTGTGCGGCATTCTTCAGGCCGAACGGCATGCGGAGGAACTCGAAAAGGCCGAACGGGGTGATGAGAGCCGTTTTGGGGACGTTGTCCGGATGCATTGGGATTTGATGGTATCCCCGGACAAGGTCTACCTTGGAGAAGATCCGTGCGCCGTGCAGGTTTGCTGCAAAGTCCTGAATGTGCGGCACAGGGTAGCGGTCTGGTGTGGTAGCCTCGTTCAGCCTGCGGTAGTTGCCGCACAGTCTCCAGCCCCCTGTCGCTTTGGGCACCATGTGCAGGGGGGAGGCCCATGGGCTGTCGGACCGCCGGATGATCCCCAATTCCTCCATCCTCTGGAACTCCTCCTTCGCCAGTCGGAGCTTGTCTGGGGGAAGCCGCCGAGCACGGGCGTGGAGGGGTGGTCCCTGGGTCAGGATGTGGCGCTGTACACCGTGTTGGGGCATGGCTGCCGTGAACTGCGGTGCCAGAACCGATGGGAAATCCGCCAGGACCCTGTTGAAGTCGTTGTCGGACAGCGTGATGGAGTCAAGGTGAGGGGCTGGCAACTGGGCTGCACCCAGGGAGAACGGCTGAAAGGTCTCGGCGTGGACCAGTCTCTTCCTGGGCAGGTCGACCAGTAGGCTGTGAGACCGCAAAAAATCTGCACCCAGAAGCGGTTGGGCTACGGCGGCCAGTGTGAAGTCCCACGTGAACTGGCTGGAGCCGAACTGCAGCTGCACCTGACGGGTGCCATAGGTCCTTACTGTGCTGCCGTTCACGGCCCTCAGGGGGGGACCCGGTGCCCTGTTCCGGGTGTCGTAACTCGTCGGAGGTAAGACGCTGATCTCGGCACCGGTGTCGAACAAAAAACGGCGTCCCAACCGCTGGTCCCACACATACAGGAGGCTATCCCGATGGCCAGCCGCCGTAGCCATCAGCGGCGGCTGGCCCTGGTGTTTCCCAGGAACTTGCAGGGCGGGCGACAACGGCGGGCTTCTGTGCCCCTCCGCTGGTGGTAGAAGCACCAGTGTTCATTGGGCTCCCCGCCTCTGTGGCCTCTGTGGCCGGGCCGGGTCTGGTTTGCTGCTGGGAGCGTGGCCTGGTGATCTGTGCGATGGATGCCCCACTCACCTTCTTGGCGTTCCACAGCAAGTCCACCCGGGCTGCCACCTTCCGGGGGTCACTGAAATCCGCGTCGGACAGCAGTAGGCGTATGTCCTCGGGCAGCTGTTCCAGGAATACCTGCTCAAACATGAGGCAGGGTGTGTGTCCGTCGGCCAGAGACAACATCTCATTCATTAAAGCCAATGGAGGTCTGTCTCCCAAGCCATCCAGGTGCAGTAAACGGGCAGCCCGCTCGCGCCGTGAGAGTCGGAAAGTCGTTAGGAGCAGGGCTTTGAATTCCGTGTACTTGCCTTCCGCTGGGGGAGACTGTACGAACTCCGCAACCTGGGCCGCTGTGTCCTGGTCGAGGGAGCTCACCACGTAACAGTAACATGTGTCCTCTGAGGTTATCTGCTGAACGTGGAATTGGGCTTCTGCTTGCTGGAACCATAGGTGAGGTCGCAGCGCCCAGAAGCTTGGCAGTTTCAACGAAACCGCATGAACAGATGCGGCGTCGGTCGTCTCCGGTCCAAAAATTGTTTGGACCATTGGGGTCACCAATTGTAGCGGTGTGCTACACGCAGCGCTGAAATAACGACACGGAGTCGGTAAACTGCAATTAAAGATGATTTTATTCGAACTTCACAGCCTTGCTTTAAAGCCTCCCTCATCCTGCCCTCCCCGGGCGCAGATGCTCCAAGGGACACATACTCACAAACCCCCGCAGGCTTTTTCCCTTTGTTGCAGACCTGGCCTGTGTGCCTGCACGCTGGCTATTTGTGAGCCGGTTCGAGTGCGCTAGGAAGTGGGTCGCCACAGTGCATCAATTGGTTATAATTTATATCAGTTAATCAGAGTGGTTTACAGCTGCAGGAACAGATCTGTGACATAAAATACTAATGTAACAGAATGCATGTTTAGCAGGGTCCTCAATTACAACTATCTAGTCGAGTGATTTGTCAAAAGTCATTACTCAAGGTGACTTGTGGGTGAGGTAACAAAATTCAACTATTTCCCTCAGAGCTTGGAGCCTCCTTGCAGAGGAGGAGGACAAAAAGAAATTCAACTATTGCTGCATTTCTCACGGTACAAAGGTGGAAATTGATTCCCTGCTGTTACCTCCTATTTTAATGTCTGAATGCTCATGCACTTTATCTTTAAATGCTGGAATAACCACATCTTAATGTAAGTTAACAAACTGAAATCCATAAGATACTGTGCACACTTCTGTAATTGTGTCACTATCTCAAACTTATAACAAAATGCTTATTTAGTAAATACCCAGTGTTGTCAGAAGCATACCCCTCAAATTCTGACAACCACAACCTTGGTGCTAATAGCGCAAGCTAGGCTCCACAGTGTTAAGTTTTGTAACTTCAAAACATTTAACTAACTCAAAGGAAAACAAGGGAGCCAATGATGTGAGTCTTAAGTTTGTTCTTTAAGTGAAGCACGCACATATCACATGGTAACATTATGATGTAGACATTTCACATATATTTACGTATAACCCGTTATGAATTATTTAAACAAACAAGAATGCTTAATCAGCCAATGTATATACCAGTTTACTCAAATATTACTGAAATATTTACTCAACATAAAGACTTAATTATAACACAACTATTTTACTATGACATCTTGACAAAGGTAGTCTATTCTTCTACTGTTTACAGCTCCTGTCCTTGTTTTCAATTTACAGAAGATCAATTGTACAAATTATGTTAATAAGCTGAAAAGACTTGAATTTTTCTAGATTAATAATATCATAGATTCTACGACTCCATTAATAATATCATTATTGATGGAGCAGCGGTGGCATACATTTTACAGTGCCAGATGTTTGGCTCAATTCTTCACTGTTAAACTGTTCTCCCTGTGATCACATGGATTTCCTCCAGGTAATCTTGTTTTCCTCCCACATTCCAACAACGTACATATTAGGGTCAGTCAGTTATGGGCGTGCTGTGTTGGCACCAGACACACGGAGACATTTGTGGGCTGCCCCCAGCACATCCTCGAACTGCATTGTTCAGTGACACAAATGACACGTTTCACTGTGTTTTCCGACATACTTGTGACAAATGAAGCTGATCTTTTTACATCTTAATCTGCAGGTGGAATGCAGTGGCAGAGACCAAACCAGGACCATACTGGAGGATGCCAGTTTAGAGGAGGCTGTTTGGAGTTTGAAGCAGATTAAGGGAATATGCTGCATGGCCATAAAACACAACAGTCAGGGTATGTTATAGAGCAACCAAAACAAGTATTTAATCATTCATCCAAAATGCCTGCATGTACAAACATTTGCATTTAGTCCATCAATGGTCTCCGAAAAGATTAAACTGATAATCTTTTTAAATTACTTAGATCAAAACAAAAGAGAGGGTCATAGTATGTAGATTACTTGTAGATGTTTATTTGGTGTCTCATTGTGATTTTGTTTAAATATCAGAGTTATCAGAGTTTCAAGCTGATTGAGTTATTTAGACTAGCTGCGTAAGAAAGCAGCAGTTTTCTCAGTTAATCTACTGACTCTGAGAATGTTTTCAAATGAAATTTCCTTTTAGTGCTGTCAACACTCACAGATTAAATGAGCATGCTTGAGTAATGTTGCAATAAATTTTTTAAATTAATGATTTACCAAAGTTTTCCATTATATTGATGTTCTCAGCATTACTTACTTATTTCATTATTTATTGGTATTTGCAGTTTGTCCTCTTTTGCTCATTGCTTGCTTGTCAGTCTTTGTGTGTAGTTTCTCATTGATTCTGCTGTACTTCTTTGTCCTATTGTGAACACCTACAAGAAAACGAGCCTCAGGGTAGTAAATGATGACATATACGTACTCTGATAATAAATTTATTTTGAACTTTGAACTTTGTGCAGGAATCCACATATTCAGATGCTTAAAAATGAATAACAATTACAGGAGTCCCCCGCTTTACAAATGTTCGCTTTACGCCACTTCGCTTCTACAAAAGACCTACATTAGTCATCTATTTTTGCATTACAAAGAGGATTTTTGCCTTTTGGAAAATTTTTCCCGTATAAGTTAGTGGTTCTTCGCTTTACACCATTTTGGCTTAAGAAAGGTTTCATAGGAACGGTCTAACTTTGTAAAGAGGGGGACACCTGTGCTTACTTGTCTCCAGTTGATCATCACGTTTCTGCGAATACATTTTTTCAAAATTGCACACAAATTTAATTGCTATTTTAACAAAAATATTTTGCTGTATTATTCTAATGTTAAATGTGATATTTAACTATGGAAATGGAATTAAGAACTTCGGCCACTGCCCAGATTTCCACTTTGGCCTACTGTTCAGACAGAGCTGGGTGGTGAGGAGGAATGAGGCCTTCCTGCTAAAATATTCTGATATCCACCAAGACCCTCACACTTGGTTATAAAGAGTATTTAAGATTCAAAACTACAAAAAATCTTTTAAAAACTTGTTTAAAATCATTAAAATAATGTGTAACTAACTAAACTGGTTACTCCTTCTTAGCCAGACGGTTAGGGTTTTCGATCCTATGATAGCTTTGGCAGAGTGAAGATGCTACATATAACTGAGACCTATTTATTGTGAGTGCTTGAAGCCCAGTGGTTCCTCAAAACCCCTGACAATAGCCAGCATAATTCAGCCCAAGATTTTCTCTTTATTGTTCCTACTGTTGGAGATATCGTTTAGAGCTGAGAGTAGTTTGTCAATTAAAAAGTAGTCAAGGAAAAGGGAGTGACTTGGGGAAAAAATTGAGAAGGAAAAATAGAATCTGTGTTTACTTATTCTTAAATAGAAGTGACTTGGCAAAATTATATAGATTGAAACTGTACAATAGAAGACAAACTAAATGACTTTGTAGTGGTTATTGGAAAGAAACCAAAACTGATGAGCAACTAAGCCAGGGTAATCAACACTGTATGACAAACTTCCAAATAATGAATTTGGAAATCAAAAAAGTCATGTTCAGTACTTCATCACGAAGCCAGCAAAAAGGAATGAGTTTGTATCAATAAAAAACTAACAAACTAAATTAGCAATATAAGGATTTTAGCATTCAAATCAGCATAATTAAGCATTCTAATTAGCAATATACCCAAGCAAAACTAAGCCTAATTAGCAGTCGAACTAAATTAGTGTTCTTTTAACCAATGCTAGTGTACTTAAGCAGTCAACAAAAAGATATCATTCCCCATGTCTCACACCTTCTGGCTAACCACTAATTAACCCCAAGTGTGAATATGTAACTACCGGAATTCTCATTTGCTTCTACCACGCCCCAACCCACATGATTGATTATCATAATAAACATGCCACAAAGTACAACGTGGACAAAAAATAGACACATAGCTCATATACAACGAAAAATGGGTACATGGCTCCTGCATCCCAGCACCTAATTATTTCACTATAATAGTAACAACCTACTACTAAAATAGGAGACATGAATTTTTCAAGGACAAACATCATAACATTTATACAAATGTCTTCTTCCTTTTTTCTTCCAGTCAAGTCATGTCGGTCATCTAGGCCAGAGGTTACCAGCACTTAGCCAGTACAGAGTGATCTTTACCACCACTCTGTGTCCAGTCAGTAGGTCAGGTCAAAGTTATGAAGTTAAACAACCAAAGTAAGTGCAGCTTCCAGAGTTGTAGCTCCTCAAAGTCTTGTAAAGGACACATCTTGGTTAAAGGTCTGTTCAGACAATTGGTCTTGGTCCTGCTGCACAAATCCTCCACTGTCTGGAAAGACTTGAATGACTCTTCGCATGATCCATGAGTATCAAGGTCCACTGTGTCATCATCTGCTGGAAGCAAATTGCTTTTTAGACCTGACTATTTCTGATGCTCCTGTAGCTGTAGTAAATAGTCCTCGACACATTGTTTCCAAAATAAGTTTGACGTGTATTGGACCTGCATTGATCTTTACTGAGCATAAATGTCCTCCTTTTGGAACTCTCTTGGTGGTAAGGATGGTGAGGGCTACAGAAGCAACAGATGATTGGGTGTTAGTGCTTCCAAATCACTGGGATCAGGGGATATTTTATTAATTGGACGACCATTGATAGTAGCCTCTACTTCGCAAAGGACAGTGTGGAAACCCACTTCGTCAAGATTCTGTACCTTCATGGTGGAACTGCAAACCTTTCACACAGACCTGATCAATCTCTCCCATGTACTTCCACGATGTGAACTAACGGGGAGGAGGGGTTTAAAAATTCACTTAATTCGTTTTGAAGAAAGACATCACTGATCTGTGAATGGTTCCACTTCTCAATGACTCCTCTTAACTCACGCTCACCTCCAGCAAAGTTTGTCACATTATCAGAGCACAGTTCACAAATCTGTCCATGTCTTCCTATAAAGTATCAAACATTAACAAAGGAATCTGTGGTCTAAAGAAGATGCCACTTCAATGTGTACAGTTCAAATAGCTAGACAGGAAAATATAACCCCGTACCTCTTCATTGTACTCCTGCTCTTCACCTCAAAAGGTCCAAAGTAATCCACTTCTACACCTGTAAACGAGGTTCATCTGGAGAGGCTCTGCGCAGAAGTAGATCTGCCATGTTCTCTCATCCTGAAGCTGCCTGCAACCATTGACAAACAACACACTGAGACAGGATTCTTCTTATAGCTGTACTAGCACCAGGAATCCAGTACTTTTGGCACAACCTGGACAGCATGTGATCACGGCCACCATGTCCCACCTCTTGATGTACCTGCCTCAGAATGATGTCTGAGATATGAAGTTCCTTTGACAGTATAACAGGATGTTTAGATTCTTCAGGCATGGCTGCCCTACTAAACCGTCCACCAATTCACAAGATACCATCTTCAAGTACTAAATTGAGCTTGAAAAATGGCTGTTCCTTTTCACACCTTCTCCCTTTTGCAAACTTGAGAATTCATCTGGAAACCTCTTACTCTGGCAAAACTCCATGATCTTTCTGAGCTCTTCCACTGAGAGACGATCTCTGCCAATCTGACCTTAGGCCTTCTGAAGCTTTCTCTCCAAAGAATACCTTTGCTGTCGTTCATCCAAGTCAGACAGAGTAAGAGCAATGTTCAATAGTTCTCTCTTCCAACCAAGAAATAAGAGCAAGTTCTTAAATCTAAGAATCTAGGCCACTGTCTTCCTCAAACAGGTCCAAGAGAAGAAGTGATAAATTATACATGTAACCACATCCACCTTCTGTTCAATCTGTATTGCATTCATTGTAAGACTCCTCTTAACTTTCAGATCAACTAGCAGAAGTTCTCAAGAACAATATAGAATCATAGGCGATTCTGTTTTAGGCTGAAGAAGATGCTGATGCCCCATCACCAAAGTCTCATTCTTCAGTAATGCTTTCACCTTTAAACCTCAAAAGGTCATATCTGTCAGGTTGCTTGAAGTGTTTACACACCTCCATTGAGATGCCTGTGAGACCTTAAGAATTTCTGACACTCTGTTTGCAACAAAAGTTTGGAACCTGGAAGTTTCAGTCTTGATATACTTCAAGCACCTAAGTACAATCAGTCCTGAAGCTGCTTGTGCAACTCCTTCCACCACAGTGTGTCCGGACAGCTTGCCATTGGACAGTGATGAGCTACACATGAGGAGTGGAAACTGGCTTCAAAGGAGCATCCCTAGATTTTGCCATGATGGAAGAACTGCACCTGAGAATGCGTGTTCTTCAACGCTAGGCAGCTCACTGCTCCATAGCCATCTTTGTTTGTGTCTGTAAATTGGTGTAACTGTGCAGCCGTAACTTCTCCAAAATCCAGGGGTTTCAAATGTCTAACAACCTTAAAGTCTTCAAACTGGCAGAATTCTTCTAGCCAGCTTGTCCACTCTTAAGCAACTGATGTCATCCCAGGCAAGTCCTTTTATACATAGATCTTGCAAGATCTTCTTAGCAGATAGCACCACTGGACTCAAGATTCCTAAAGGATCGTAGAAGGAACTAACTATGGAGAGGATCCCCCTTCAGTTGGGTGGTCTATTCTGGATTGTGATCTTAAACTTGAAAGTATCAGACTGCATGAACCATTGCACACCCACTTAAGTATTCTTTCCACCAAAGGTATAGAGGAAAAGAGAGAAATTGATGGCTTGCATAGGCCACCAACTTTTTGTAGCAGGCAATTTCTTTTTTTATGAGGTCAAGTTGCTAGCTTGACGGTCAAATGGAAAGTGTGCACAGGAGCCAGCTGGATTCAAACTTGGGAGCCTTCGCCCCGAAGTCTGGCACTGATGGCACTACGCCACCGGCCAGCATCTGAAGGTAGATCTTGATCTATATCCAAATCCTTCATGTCCTTTGCATTTTGCTCTTCTGCTATCGCAGCCAGCACACTATGTCTGACGAAGGGTCTTGGCCCAAAACATTGACTGCTCGTTTCAACGGATGCTGCCCAACCTGCTGAGTTCCTCCGGCTTGTTTGTACACTATGTCTGTTGGTTGTTGCAAGTTGAAAGATGCCTTTAGCACAAATGGATGCAAGACCACGATAGAAAGACACCCCTTCTCCCTCAGAGGACACTGACACAAGGCAGTCATCAACATAAAGGCAAAGCTAAACCTTATCCACTGTCTCGCAGCTGAACTGTTCTTCATTGCCTTCTGGGCATTTCCTAAAGGTGAAGTTGCTCCAAAGAGATATACCACATTTCTAAAGTCTACCAAATCTTGTCTGAAGTCATTATCAGGCCACCAGGGAAACCTCAGCAGATCTGCATCTTCTGCTGGTACTTTAACCTAATGAAACATTGATTCAGAATCTGCTGTGATCATCACTGGTTCTTTTCCAAATCTAGTTATGACTCCAGTCAATCATCTAGTAAGATCTGGTCCCTGAAAAAGCTGAGCATTTAGTGATAGTCCCTGAAAAGTCGCTGCACAGACTTGAAGTTTCCATTCTCTGGGGTGATAAATACCATGATGTGGAATATAGCAGACTTCCCCATCACTGCATTCTAAATTCTCTGCTGGCACTCTTGAACACTTGGAGATGACATTCTTCATGAAAGCTGTGTAACGTCGTGGAATATTCCATTTGTGGACAGGGATACTTTTCTGTCTATAGATGATAGGTAGCTCACATTAATTTTCACCCCATCTAAGCCAGCCACATCCAATCCTGAAGCAATGTAGCTACTCGCGACTTTCTCTTGACCTGTAAGAGAAGGCATGTTCTTTTTCCTGTGAGGTTGGGCTCACTGTGTAATTCCTTGACCTGGGAAAGCATAGATAACCTCTGTCTTGTTACCTTTCTTAGACTTTACTTGTACTGGAACTATGGGAAGTTTACAATCATGATCACTAACCCATGTAAGGCCTTTAAAAGCCAGGGCACTACTCACTGCTGTGTCTAAGATTTTCACAACGTGTGGTGATACTGCACCATTTTCATTAGACTGAAAATGAAGTTTGCTGGGATGCTTGCCACTGCATACCTTGCATGAAAGACACTTCCTGTAATCCTTGTTGATGTGTCCTGTACACAAACAGCCAAAGCAGGCACTTTTTTTGAGGAAGGTAATCTTCTCACTAAGAGCCCTTATTTTTCCAGCAGAGGGCACAAATCCAATGTATGTTTACTCTCACAAAACAGACAAACCCCTTTGACTGACGAGACCATTTCCCGTCCATTAGCTCCAGTTTCAGATTTAGCTTTACTTCTCACAGTGACCACAGTTGTGGCTAATCTGCTTCCTTCTGCCTTAGAACAAAGTTTTGACTTAGTTTTGTTCACATCTTTGCTTATTACAGGTGATGTAGTTTCCTTTATCTTTCCAAATACTGGGTGTGTAGCAAAATTTACTTGCATCTCAATAAAATAAACAATGTAGCGTTATGGTTGTGCCTTTTTTACAGTTAACAGACCACCAGTCTCCACTTTGGGCAATTTTCTAACGACAATTAACATATAAGTAGGCTTGTCCAGTTGATGCTTGTACCATTCTTCTTCCAAGGCATTGCAACAGGCTCTTAGAAAAAGACAATAGTCTTGAAGGGCTTACATGTCTTCAGATTTGATGGGTACCTACTGGATACCCAAGAAAGAGCCTTTTGCAGGTTGGCAGATGCAATTTTCTGTTCATTACCAAAATGTTCCTGCAGTAAAGCCTTAGCTTTTAGATATCCTTTCTTAGGGTCAACATGGTGGCAACATCGGACAAGTTCTGCAGGGCGACCTCTAGTGTACGATTCGAGGAAATTGAAGCAGTCCCTATAACCATCAGTCTTGCCTTCAACACTATTTTCAAAAACTCTTATGTATGCATGGTGCTGTAATGGATTGCCATTGAAGATTTGACTCTCACTTTCTGGCAAAGATGAAATGTGCCTCTGTTGTACAAATAAGGTTGTTATTTCATTTTGCTTCCTCAAAATATTGATTGTACTATTTTTGACCTCTGTCATTGAAAGCAAGAGTGTTTCCATTTGTAAGTTAATGTCCCCATGAGTACTTTGAGCTGTTGGATATGACATTGGTTCAAACTTGCAGGCTGAGAGTGAACACCCTGAACTACCTCTTGGAGATCTTAAAAAGCAAACATGAGGAAATCTGCAGGTACAAGGAAATCTGGCCTGCTGTGTTCCACCAGCATGTTGTGTGTGAAATCTGCAGATGCTGGAAATTCAAGCAACACACACAACATGCTGGTGGAACGCAGCAGGCCAGGCAGCATCTACAGGGAGATGCACTGTTGACATTTCCGGCCGAGACCCTTTGTCAGGACTAACTGAAAGGAATGATAGATCTTTCCTTTCAGTTAGTCTTGGAGATCTTATTCATGTTTCACAAACCCTTGAGGAAGAAATAAATTAGCATTGACATTGAGTGTTTTTATTTTTCTTTATGCCTCTTCAGTGTAAGAACTCACACCGTAGGACTGTCCTGCTGGATCACTTTGAGCGCTCGCCATGTTTGGGGCCTTTAGCACATTAACTTTGACCATATCTACAGCAATTTCTTCCTCCAACTTAAAATGTTCCTTCCTTTTCCATGGCTGTTCCAAGAGGAGCACACCTTGGTGAGCCACATATGCACTTGTTACAGCAACATGACCTTCAATATAACATGTTTGGATCAGCAATTGTTTCATATCCTCTATCCTTTGCTGTCGGCTGCTGTTCGTTTGGTATCATTTTTTTTTGTCGACAAAATGCAGTGCCTTCTTGAAAACAAACCAAAACCACTGAGAAACTAGGCCAGGGTACTTGGCACTGTATGGCACACTTCCAAATAATGAATTTCCAGATCAAAAATTCAATTCTTTATTATGAAACCAGCAAAGACAAATGATCTTGTAGCGATAAAAATCTAGCACAACTAAGTTAGTGGTCTAGCAATCTTAGCATTCAAATCAGCATAACTAAGCATTCTAATTAGTGATATAACTAAGCGTAATCAGTGGTCAAATTAAATTTAGCAAAGATAGCATATTTAAGCTGTCAACAAAAAAACTCATTCCCCATGGCTCACTCCCTCTGGCTAACAACTAACTAACCACTAGTGAATACAGATCTATACTCATTTGTTTCTATCACACCCCAACCCATCTGACAGATTACCATTGTAAATGTGCCACAAAATACAATACAGACCTAAAAATAGATTCATGGCTCCTAAAGATTTGTTAAGGCAAAAGCAACACGAGTGAATCTGCAGATGCTGGAAATAAATAAAAACACAAATTGCTGGCAGAACTCAGCAGGCCAGACAGCATCTATGGGAGGAGGTAGTGAATACGTTTCAGGCCGAAACCCTTCATCAGGAGTGAAGTAGTGTGGGATGGTTGAAGGGGGATGAGAAGTGGGGGGAGGGATTGTGGTGAACTACATATACCTGTCTGGACACGCCCCCTGCTGACTGTTTCTGTGGCTCCTCTCACAGACCCCGGAATAAAGGCGATTGAGGCCTGAGCCCGGCCTCTCAGTCTCCAGGATGTAGTATGGTGGTCAACCACTGCTTGTTCCTTCTTCCAGTCAATAAAAGCTGATATCTCGCCTTTACATCTCAGAGTGAGTTATTGATGGCGCATCAGGGATGTAGAGAGCTGGGAAGTGATAGGCTGAAGGGAAATGGGCTAGGGGGAAGGCGGAGAATTATGGGAAATAAAAGAGAAAGAAAGGTAGGGCTGAGGGGAGATTATAGTGAGGGGGGCAAGAGAGAAAGAGAATCAGACTAAACTTATAGATAGGGATGGGGTAAGGGGGGGCAGGGGTATGAACGGAGGTCTGTGAGTTGAATGTTAAGGCAAAGATTTCTTTCCACTTACAACCAACATCTTCAGGGCTATCATAAACTTTTATAAGGTAAATTCCCGCACTTCGGCAGCAAATATAAGGTAAACACTAATGTTTGTGGACTTGGCAGTACATTAGATTATTTGTTGTAATTACTTAAAGTGTTCAAAAGTTGTTTTATGTTCTTTAATAGGTAAGAAATATTTTTCTTCTAATAAAATCTTGCTTGAAACTTTGCAATTACTTTTTTAAACCTCATGATCTTATTGAATTTAAAATCCCAGAAGGTAACAACTCAGAACTTATATTGTGTTATGCTTTGTTTAATTAGCTTATCAAACACTGGTGACAAATATCGAAAAAAAGATCAATACCTCAGGGGATTCCTTCTTCATCCGAGTCAACATAGCACTTGATAAAGACAGTGGAGCCCTGGGTGGATTTCTTGTCCAATGCAACGAAATCTTACATGTCACTGACACTATGTACAGGGGCTCTAGTGAGTGGAAGACCTTCAGAGTACATCCCCATAAAATGATTGACATGGATGGTGGTTCTGTTCCAAATTACTACCGGTAAGAATGTAATGTCAGCTGTGCCTTCAGTAAATGTGAATCATATTTACTTAGATCTTTGCAGTAATTATGGCAACATGCAAAAATGATGAAAATATATTTTAATCACATATATATGCTTGTCCATTTTAATACCTTCTTAGTTGATCACTGGGAGTTGAACAGCTATAGCCCACAACAGTTAAATGTTGGGCTTTTGCATTCATTGGTGAAGGGACATTGAATGGTTTCTTACTGTTCCCCCACCTCTGTTCACGCAGCTGCGAAATAGAATAAGACCTCAACCTGTCTATTCTCTCAATATTATTTATTGTTTTTATTTTCTGTTTTTTATGATTACACAGTTTCTCTTATGTGCTTTATTCATTGATTCTATAGTTCTTTGTATTTACTGTGAATGCCCACAAGAAAATTAATCTCAAGGTGGTATATGGCGACATACACACACTTTGATAATAAATTTGCTTTAAGCATTGACACACCACTCTAAAAATTGCCTGCATGCTGCAAGAAACATTTGAACTTGTTCTCTGTGAATAGAACGTGGGAGTCTTTCAGTATAGAGAAGGCCAAAGAAAAACTTCACACTTCTCACCAACACTACTTTATCATTTCCTGTCAGTCACCTTATCTACAGACACTCCTGTGCCTGGATTCTATATGCATCTATATGCATATTTAATCTATATGCATATTTATTGTGATTTTATTGTTTTTTTTGTTCTGCATTGGATGGAGTGACAATTATTTCATTTTCCTTTACACTTGTGTATAGGAAAAGACAGTAAACAGTCTTGCATCCTGAATCTTGAATCTTGGTTCTATTTCTTTCTTGGTAATTATTTTCCTTTTGCCTTATATTTTCAACTTTGAGAGAATGGATTGGCTAATTTTGTAATCAGCCTGGAGAGTGCATAACTAAGACTGACTGATATTTATTCACTCAGTTCTCTGGATAAAATTGAAAACTAAATCTCTGAGAAATGGTGCTACAAAGCCATGCATCATTATTTTTAAATACAAGTTTACCTGTCTCCTTTGATCCTAAATTTAATTACAAGACCCCAGCTAAATTTCAGTTTTGCAGAAATCACAGATTCTGGGGCATCAGGCCTCTCTCTCAAAAGGCTAGATTTGTGACCTCTGACCTATCCCCGAGCCAATCACAGAGCTTGCCATCTTCCCACTCAACCCAGCATCATGTCTTTTGCTGCAGCTGAAACTTGTGCCCAAACCAATCATGTCCCTTGATTGGAGCACTGAACTACAATAAAATTAAGGACTGATATTAATTTAAACATAACAGTAAACTACTCTGTAGGTATACTCTAATGGCATGATATAAACATTTCAGAAATCTATAATATGCAAATCTATTTTAAATGGCTTTTATCCCAGAAGCCAATGACTTTTGCAAATTGCAGCAATGAATAAAATGTTGCTCTTTGCACAATTCTGTCAGCCTTTTCTGCAACTTTGCTTCAATCTATTAAAGGTCATCCTACTTAATTATCAATATATATTTCACAATGTGGAGTCATTCAAAGGTTGAACACGACCTGACCTACAAGCCACATAATCTATTTTTGTTCTCTTGAATCCGACAACACAGGTTGCAAACCAAAATTATAAATGCATTGAGTAAAATCTGTCACACAGTTCAACTAATCAAGTGAGCAAGTAACCAAACTATACAGATTAGAAAGTTTGCTCAGTACTGAGGGTAACTCCTTTCTTCTACCTGGTACTTACAGTATTAGAGCAGTTCTTTGTAATTTTGTTCTTCTTAGTTTATATTGAAGTCAATATGATGTAATTGAACTACATAAGCTTGAAATTATAAAACAACTTATGTATGCTCTGACACGAGGAAATCTGCAGATGCTGGAAATTCAAACAACACACACAAAATGCTGGTGGAACACAGCAGGCCAGGCAGCATCTATAGGGAGAAGTACTGTCGATGTTTCGGGCCGAGACCCTTCGTGACAAAGGGTCTTGAAACATCGACAGTGCTTCTCCCTATAGATGCTGCCTGGCCTGCTGTGTTCCACCAGCATTTTGTGTGTGTTGTATGTATGCTCTCTTTATTGTATTGGTTAACATAATGCCACTGGGAACACAATGAAATTTCTTTCCCTGGTCTGTGCTGAGTTACTATATATAGGTCAGGAATTCTACAATTGACTTTGACTACGCATGGAGATATCAGGATTCCTGCAAGTGAAGAAACAATATTCTTTTAGGTAAAAATATTGATCATGCCTTGTTTCTGTTTAGGGCTCAACAGCTGTTGATAGGAACGATTCAGAACATGACTTGGCAGATTCCTTTCCTTAAAAAGGTGAAATAATACTTACTATTAAAACATATTTTTAAAGCCTCTCACAAGTAGTGGGAGTTAGTATTTTATCAGTTAAGCAAAGTGAAGAGAAATGGAAAACAATTAATAACTTGCACAACAAAAAAGTTGAAATATGCAAATTAAAATACATCAGAACTATAGTTTTCAACTTTTTTGCTTTATCCATTTCATATCCTGGATGTTAATTATGGAATATTACTAATACTGAGATTCATCTCCATAATTAACATCCAGGATATGAAATGGATAAAGCAATCTGAGTTAGAGTGATGGATTTCAGCAGTGTTGCTTCACAGAATGAACAATTTATTATATTAAGTTTTCATACAAGTAAAACCAATTGATACAAATATGGAGTAAACATGGCATAGACTGGTTGTGATTAAATCAACTTACTGCAGAACTGGGGCTTTAAGAGTACCTACTAAGCTCATGTAATCATATTTAATCCAACTTCCATATACCTGCATTACAAACTAAATAATGGGTTTGCTTTATGAACCTAGGAAGGAACAAACGTAAATGTAGCACTGAAGCTAACAGACTAGTTGTTGAAGGAAGTTGTCCCAATGCTTGAGAAGCCGTGCATGTCTCATAACTGGAGAGTGCATACATGTTTTGTATGTGATATTCATATATAAAATCATATTGTGTGAGCTACACCTCTCTCAGCAACTACCTTATAAAACACAAAATATAGAACTGTACAAAACAGAAGCCCCTTTGGTCCACACTGTTGTGCTAACCTTCTCACCTACTCCAAGATCAATCTAACCCTTCCTCCCGCATTGCCCTCCATCTTTTCTTTCATTCATGTACCTACCTAAGAGTCTCTCAAATGTCCCTAATGTATCTGCCACTATCACCACCCCCAGCAGCATGTTCTCTCCACTTACCACTCTCTATAAAAAAATTTACCTCTGACGTGCCCCCCGATACTTTCCTCAAATCACCTTAAATTTATGCCCTCTTGTATTAGCCATTGATGCCCTGGGGAAAAGGCTCTGGCTGTCCACTCTGTCAATGCCTTTTAATGTCATATATTCCTCAATCAAGTCACCTCTCATCCCTTTACTCCAAAGGGGAAAGCTCTAGCTTGCTCAACCTTTCTTCATGAGATATGATCTCTAATCCAGGCAGTATTTTGATAAAGATCCTCTGCACTCTCTCTACAACTTTCCCATCCTTCTTATAAAGACGCGATCTGATCTGAACACAGTACTCCGAGTGTGGCCTAACCAGAATTTACAGAATTCAGGGACCATCCACACACTGAACCAGGGAGAGAGAGAGAGTCCAACCATCCACACACTGTATCAGGGAGAGAGTTGAATTTAAGTGCTTACATTAATTTCACCCATATTGTCTGACCCTTCATCACAAAACCGTTTACTTCTTTGAATTGTTTCAAACCAGACTCATGCCTGGCTTTTCCTCATCTTTTGTACTGTGCTTGTTTTTTCAGCAAAAGCGGAAAAGTTCTTCCTCGAGTCAAAATAAACTTGTGCGAATTGTCAGTACTGACAAAAGTCAAAGAAATCCACTGTGGTTATCATTTGACTATGGCATCATTGACCCCGAGAAAAAGCAAGGTCAGATTCAGGCATTACATACTAAACTATATCTATTATGATAAACATTGTTACTCATTATTATGCCTTTAGCTAGTTGTCATTCAAGTGGTAAGTTAATTATGCAAAAATAAATCTTCAAATGAAAGATAGGCTCAGGTCAAATATAAGCACAATACAGTATTTCACTTCCATCTAAATCTCTATCCTTTTGTAACAAGGTGCTGTCAAATACGAGCATTTTTCTCTTTTGTTTGTAATTTATTTGATGAGGAATTATATCTTAATTGATACAATTTCATATTGTTATTAACACTGACAGATTCCTGAGGAAAGGTCTCAGCCTGAAGTGTCAACTGTTTATTTCCTTCCATAGATGCTGCTTGACCTGTTGAATTCCTTAGGCATTTTTGTATGTGTTGCTCATTTTGTCCTTACTGGCTTGGTGCCAGAGGTACTATTTTATATCACACTGAACAACAAAGATTTTGCTTCCTGAATATTTTTGGGTATATCTCATGGATCTTGGGCAGCTGATCATGAAAATTGCCAATGAAATTTCCCTATCACGCACCATTCTTTAGAAATTGCCTGTATCTGTTAATTTAATTCATAATTCAAGTCAGAATAACTGATGCCAAGATTAAGGAAGGCATTTTTGTTGGTCCACAAATCAAACAGGTCATCAATGATAGACAATTTGAAGAACTTCTAGTGGGACCAGAGAAAATCGCATGGAAGACATTCAAGGGTATTGTTGAAAATTTTCTCGGCAACTACAGAGCACTAAACGAGGTGCAGCTGGTTGACAACATGCTTTAAGCATACAAAACCATGAAGTGCAATGTGTCACTAAAGATTCATTTTCTGCATTCCCATGTAGATTTCTTCCTTGCAAATCTTGGTGCTGTCAGTAATGAGCATGGTGAAAGGTTTCACCAGAACACTGGTAATGGAGAAACGGTGCAGGACACCTTGAATTCATCAGTGCTGGCTGATAATTGTTGAACACAAGTGAGAAGTCTCAGACACTGAGTACAAATGAAAATCATCAACAAAACATTTTTAGCTTAGTTGAACTTTTGCAAAGCATCAGCACCATTATGCATTAAACCTATTATATCCAATAAAAGTTAATGTCTTGTTTCTCCAAATTCCTATGTTATATAAGTCATCTGAAATTATATTTGAGTTCAGTTTCAAGCGGCCTATCATAACAAAAAGAAAACTGTGAAGAAGCAGAAAATTGATGTCCAATGTCGTAAATTAACTTTGTTATTTAAATTCTGGATTTACATGCAAAATGATCACATAATTATTGTGTTCCATATTTTATATTTTTACATTATTTTGTTTTAGACAACCAGCCTGTTGGCAATTGCTTTACATTAATGCCTTATTCACTGGTCAGGCCTTGCCACCCACCATCTCTAAGACCAGTGATTATAGCACCCACCCGAATTGGAAAAGTTGTGCTTGAGAAACTGAAAGATCTACCGGGCTATGAAAAATGTAAATCTGGTAAGATGTTTTTAAGTGGCACACAACATTTTGATGAAAATATGCAAAGGAAAAATTAACTTATTTAAATGTTCACATTGAACTTTTTTGAGGTAGAGAAATTTATACGTTCAGTCTTAGTTTTTAATTCACATCACTGCTGGAAATTAATGGAAGAACTTTGACTCAGGACATAGAAACATAGAAAACCTACAGCACAATACAGGCCCTTCAGTCCACAAAGTTGTGCCGAACATGTCCCTATCTTAAAAATTACCTATAACCCTCTATTTTTCTAAGTTCCATGTACCTATCCAAAAGTCTCTTAAAAGACCTTATCGTATCTGCTTCCACCACCATTGCCAGCAGCCCATTCCACGCACTCACCACTCTCTGAGTCAAAAACTTACCCCTGATATCTCCTCTGTACCTACTCCCCAGCACCTTAAACTTGTGTCCTCTTGTGGCAACCATTTCAGCCCTGGGAAAAAGCCTCCGACTATCCACACGATCAATGCCTCTCATCATCTTATACACAATGTAGAATGTGGACATGGATGATAACTAATCTAAAATAGTCTGGCAAGACAGAACATTGAACTAAGGGCCTACATCTTGTTAAACTTAAGTTCATAGAAAGCTAAAGTGTATATACCTAGAGTACTTAACCTACAAGAAATTGCATATCACACACACAGGTCCTAAAAAATGTTCCAATGCTTCAAAATAAAATATGCATTATTGTAATTCATAGATTTTATTTATTTGTTCAGAAAATCTTTGTTTTTTTCTTTAGAGTGTTTGAACAACACTGAGTATACTGAGAAGAACAAAAAAGGAGAAATTTTGGGTGTGCAAGAAGCACAGAATTTCCTTCGATCCTGTTACACAAGGAAGGGAGTAGAGACAGTAGTTGCCAAGGTAATAGTGTAAATTTCATGCCAATTATTGTGACTAATTTGGATATTTGCATTCTTTCAATGTTCTTTTGTTTGCTTTATTATTCTTCCCTTAACGATTCTTGTTTAACTCTCCTACTTCTTGAGTAATATTGAAGATTACTTCTGCAAAATAGGTTTAACATTGTTTCTTTTTCACTTTTCCCATTGTTCCCTTTTCGTTGCTTAATGCAGGGGTTCCCAACCTTTTTTAGCCATTTGCCAATACCATTAAGCAAGGGGTTCATGGACCCCGGCTTGGGAACCCCTGGTCGTATGTATTGATAAAGCAGTCACAAAAACTTACTAAGTTATGGAGGATGAATTTGAATGCCACTCAGTACCTGAGAGCATTTGTGTAGTCTATTGTACAAACGACTTGGGTTTACTTAATGCATACATTCTACATTAGCACATACACTTTATAAATGCATGCTTTTTTAGGTACAAGAAACTGAAAGATAATGCCCATTTATCCCATCGATGTGGGCAGCATGGTAGCATAGCAGCTGGTGCAATCCCTTTACAAAACCAACAGTCACTGAATGGGGTTTGATTTCAGCCTCTGTAAGGAATTTGTACTTTCTCCCCATGACCATGTGGGTTTCGTTTGGGCGCTGCAGTTTTGCTACACATTCTAAAGATGTACGGTTGGGGTTAGAAAGCAGTGGGCGTGCAATGTTGGCACCAGAAACGTGGTGACAATTGTAGGCTATCCTGCTAATTTGATTCGACACAAAACAATGAACTTCATGGTATCAATGTACATGTGACAAATAAAGTTAACCTCTTTAAACATGCCACCTCCATAATCAATATAAATGGAAGCCAATTCCATTTAATCATTTACTCTGCTGAAGAGAAACAGCTCAGGATAATATCATTTAATTTAAATACAGTGTCCAATATATGAAAATGCAAAGCAAGTTTTACAAATAATTAATAGTAACAGAAAACATATCAGACATTCTCCTTCCAGACTTAACGACATTTATTGCAACTGAAGCACAGCTGAGGTTAATTGATTCTGGTATAACTTGGGATAAAACGGAGACATTCCTGACTCAAATTAATAAAAAGTGTTATGCTTAACCAATAAATTAACAGAGAAAATTATTGCTGCATGTTTGATTTCATTTTCATTCAAGTTGTTTGTTTTTTTTCTCTCCTGAAACTTATTTTCATGTAAACTGTATTTCTTTTCTCCTGAGGCAGTTTCATTTGTGCTGTCTGAAAGCTCATCAAAACATATGATGTTCAATCATGAGATGAGGTGCCACTCACTACCTTAATCAACTTAATATTTGGTTTTCTCCCTTTAATCGTTACAGTGGATTTCAGTCGATTGGACCATTGGTTAATTGAGGAAGTGACTTATTTGGGCCAAAACACAAGTAATAATCTTGAAAATATCCAGGATTCCCTTCGTTTATTTGGGATAAGATGTCATTTAACTTGGGCAGGAGGCTGTTGCCGAACAGTTTCTAACCAGCATCAGTCACGTGCAGTTGTGTGCTTTTAGACACTCCAGTGTAACTAGAGTGGACAGCTTTTAAATACCGTCAGTTGCATGTGTTTTGTGTTCAAAAACCAGTGATTTTTGTCACTGAGAGTTGGTGAGACATAAGCAGTAAGATAATCCAGAACTGTTTTGATCCCTACATTTTTAAGCATTCGGGTTTGGAGATACCAGAAACAGCCGGGAGTAAAAATGAAACAATTTCACAACTTCAAGTTGGAAATTATGAAGGTCTTGAAGGAATTGGCAATCATCTTGAATGATGCTGTGAAAATAAAGATTTGGAGGGTCCAGTCATTGAAAGAATTAACAAAGGCAGCCCATTATCTGCTCTAGGTGTCTGCACTGATTTTCATAGAATCATAGAAACCTACAGCACATTACAGGCCCTTCGGCCCACAATATGGTGCTGACCATGTAATCTACTCTGGAAACTGCCTAGAATTATCCTACTGCATAGCCCTTTATTTTCCTAAGCTCCACGTGCCCATCTAAGAGTCTTTTAAAAGACCCTATTGTATCTGCCTCCACCACCTTTGCTGGCAGTGCATTCCACACACCCACCACTCCCTGTATGAAAAACTTACCTCTCACATCCCCCTTGTACCAACTTCCAAGCACCTTAAAGCTATGCCCCCCTCGTGCTAGCCATTTCAGTCCTGGGAAAAAGCCTCTGGCTAGCCACATGATCAATGCCTCTCACCATCTTATACATCTCTAACAGATCACCTCTCATCCTCCGTCGCTCCAAGGAGAAAAGGTCAAGTTACTCAACCTATTCTTATAAGGCATGCTCTCCAATCCAGGCAACATCCTTGTTAATCTCCTCTGCACTCTCTCTATAGCAGTGAGGTGACCAGAAATGAACACAGTACTCCAAGTGGGGTCTGACCAAAGTCTTATACAGCTGCAACATTACCTCACGGCTCTTGAACTCAATCCCATGGTTGATGAGGCCATCACACCATATGCCTTCTTAACCACACTGTCAACCTGTACAGCAGCTTTGAGTGTCCTATGGACATGGACCCCAAGATCTCGCTGATCCTCCACACTGGCAAGAGTCTTACCATTAATATTATATTCTGTCTTCAAATTTGACCTACCGAAATAAACCACTTCACACTTATCTGGGTTGAACTTCATCTGCCACTTCTCTGCCCAGCTTTGCATTCTATCGATGTTCCGCTGTAACCTCTGACAACCATCCAGACTATCCACAACACCCCCAACTTTCATGTCATCAGAAAAACTTACTAACCCACTCTTCTACTTCCTCATCCAGGTTATTTATAAAAATCACAAAGAGGAGGGGTCCCAAAACAGATCCCTGCAGAACACCACTGGTCACTGACCTCCATGCAGGATACGAGCCATCTACAACCACCCTTTGTCTTCTGTGGGCAATCCAATTCTGCATCCACAAAGCAAGGACTCCTTGGATCCCATGCCTCCTTACTTTCTGAATGAGCCTCGTACGGGAAACCTTATCAAGTGCCGACTGAAATCTGTTAACACTACATCCACTGCTCTATCTTCATCAATGTGTTTTGTTACCTCCCAAAAAATTCAATTAGGCTCATAAAGCACAACCTGCCCTTGACAAAGTCATGCTGACTATCCTTAATCAGGTTATATCTCTCCAAATGCTCATAAATCCTGCCTCTCAAGATCTTCTCTGACAACTTAGCCACCACTGAAGTAAGAGTTTGTTCACTTACAATCAATCAAGAGAACATGGCAGTGTACACTGGATGTATTTCCCTGTCAATTATCATTGGGAACTAATACATCGTGTTATAGCAGTGTACTAGTATTAATGGTGTTCTAATTTGTTCTGTTTTTTTTCATTTAAGTACATAATTTGTTATTCAGTTAAATGGTATTTTGTTTTCTTTTATACTTTTTTAACTATTTCCACGAATCTTCAGCTAATTGGACAAAAATGTACCCAACGTGTCCTACTACACTGGAATCCACTGTATTGTATTTGCAATTGTACCAACTGTGACTTGAATTAATTTGATTTTGTTCAAAAGCAGCCACATTAATATCATTAAGCATAAATTAAGCATTTTCTACATATCACTTCATATTACTGATGAGTTAACAGAATGAAAAAAATACATTCTATGGTATTTAATTGCAGAATGTTCACTGCCTTTTGGAACTTGGTCTGGACTGTGTGAAACAGTTACATAATGTTGAGATCTATCCCATTATCATTGTCATTCACCTCTGTGAAAAGAATATTAAGAAAATTAAGTGAGTATTACTTAACCCCCAAAAATTAAGATTATTGTTGAATTATGTATAAATGTTATTTAATCTCTTGCATTGATTGTAATTTGAAAATGTATTTGTCTTTTAAATATTATCTCATTCATTGCAAGATTTGTATTGCTGTTAGTGAAGGAGTTGCATCATCAGTTATTTATAGAAATTTTTCTTTTAATGATTTCTTAAGAGGTGCTAACAAACAAAGCATGTGATAGATGACTGCAACCCAGACTTATGAACACATCATACTTCAGCCTTACAGGTAGAAGTTGCTCAGTACATTAACAAAATAAAAATGGAGAGACAGAGACAGCAGATACCAGAAACCAGAGGAATAGATAAGCTATTGGAAGAACTCAGCGGGTGAAGCCCCATTGTGGAGGCAAAGAGATGGTCGACATTTTGAATTGAGTCCCTGCATCCTGAAGATTGTCTGTCAGGCGGTTCCGTAGGATTTCAACCTGAAATGTTGCCCATCCATTTGTCTCCTCAGATGCTGTGTGACTTGCTGAGTTCCAGCAGTCTTGGAAAAAGTAACAGCTCCTGTAATCAGAATATCCGGCTTTGCAGCAACAATACACTGGTATGCACGAATGTTTGATCACACGTTATTAAAGTGTACCAGGCTGACTCAGGAACTGCCCCAGCATAAACTTCCACATAAGATATTTTTTATTTGATCAAGCAAACTTTATATGGTTTCAATGTATGCAAATTTATGTTGTTGGAAATTTTTCACTGTATCCTATTCATTTATGCAAAGTAAGTCTTTTGTCTGTGACATTTGAAAAAAAACAGAAGCTGTAAGGCACTTTCAGTTCAAATTGCAAATCAGCATCTTCTGTGACCTGTTTTTCAACATTCAATCTATCAGAATGATTGATCTGCTGGTTTTTGAAGTCAACTTTAGAAGTGTAAATTGCGTCTCTGCAATTTGAACTGGGTGAAATCTATGTAAGGTACAATATTCACATTTGTTGAATATTTTCAGCTATTATATCTTTTCTAGCATATTATTATGTGGTTTATCTATTATCATTTTTCAAGATACTAATAATTTGTATGCTGTCTATCATCAAAAGGAAGCCTTGGTTTCTCATTTAGAATGATTCATGGCTCTGGGCCTGTACTTGCTGGAGTTCAGGAGGGAATCTCATTGAAACCTAATGAACACAGAGTCAATGTGGAGAGGATGTTTCCAAAAATGGGGGCGTCTGGAAGCAGAGCGCACAGCCTCAGCATAGAGGGATGTCCTTTTAGAAAGGAGGAATTTCTTCAGTCAGAGGATGAGGATTAATTGCCAGAGACGGATGTGGAGGCCGAGTTGTTGGGTATATTTAAAGTGGAGGTTGGTTAGTCAAGGTATCAAAAGTTATGGGGAATAAGCAGGAGAATGGGGTTCAGAGGGATAATAAATCAGTCATTGTGGAGTGAACGATGGGCTGAATGGTCTAATTATGCTCCTATGTCTTGTGATCTCCATTAATTTAAATACTAAGAACTTTCATATTAGTGCTTAGATTGCAAAAACAAATGAAATATTAAATGAGAAAGCTGCCTTATGTAATTTTAATCAGAATATTTTTATGAACTGCTTCCCTTTAGTAGTTGATAGGAGAATCAGAATTTTTTATTATGCAGGACTTCTGCTACTTCACAGTTTTAGAAAACACTGAAGTACTCTTGTGTATGTATGGAACTTTTTATTGCATGTTCTGCACAATAGATACAGCAAACCAGCATGAGCAGGTTTTAAGTCTCTTGTGTCTCCTGAGTTTAAATCTGTTTGAAGTGGTACTAACAACAGATGAGTGGATGCAATTGACTTTCAATGTCTTCTCCATCATGCCTCTTGCTAAATTCCTAAAGATTTATATTTATCATTGACTTTAAAAAACATAGCAGGGATTCTGCAAACCAGAAGATCAATATTTATGTCTGCAAGCCAATTTGCATGTGTGCAATTTGTTTGTAAGTCTTTTATTTTTGGCAATTTGGCATTGCATAAAAAAACTGCTTCTGCAGCATTTTGCAGCTCAGAATTGCCTCCAGCTTAGGCAGCAGCCTCCGTCATAATTATATCAACTTGTAACTGAGCTCAGACAATTTCTTCAAGTTGACCTGCAGGTAATTTCATCTGACTGATTCTTGTATGGCTGCAAAGATGATCATTGTATTTAATTTCTAACCCACTATAAGACTTCTGGTCACAATGACACTGAGATGAGATATCTGTTGAGGTCGTGGTTTAGATTCGTAGTGATCTGAAGGTCTTCATTATGGCACAAAAAGTTGGAATGCAGGTACAGCAAGGTTAATGAAATGTTCACCTTTATTACAAGTGTTTGGGAAAAGGAGGGAGCTTTTTTAGTGCAGGACACTAGTGTGACTGCATTGGAATATCTACATACATTTTTTGGTATTTGTCTCTATATTTAACATTATGCGCCAACATCAGAAATGATGCAGAAAAGGTTCACAAGGATAAAGGGTCGTGCAAAAAGATGGATTGATTGATTGAGTGGTTTATAGTGACAACCTTTCACTCAACATAAGACCAAAGAATTGACTGTGGACTTCAGGAAGGGGAACATATACCAGACCTTATTGAAGAGTCTGCAGTTTCAAGTTCCTGGGTGTCAACATCTCTGAAGATCTATGCTGTGCCCAACCTACTGATGCAATTACAAAGAAGGCACACCAAATGGCTGTGCTTCATTTGGAGTTTGAGAAGATTTGGCATGTCAGCAAAATCTCAAGCAAATTTCTACAGATGCACAATGGAAAGCATTCTGAATGGCCAATACATAGGATCAGGAAAAGCTGCAGAAGATTGGCCAGCCACATCATGGGCACTACCCTCCCCTGCATTGAGGACGTCTTCAAAAAGGTGGCATCCATCACTAATGACCCCCATCATCCAGGTCATGCTTTCCTTTCATTACTATCATCAGGCAGGTACAGGAACCTGAAGACACACACCCAACGTTTTAGTACAGCTTTTTCCCCTCTTCTATCAGATTTCTGAATTGACTATGAACCCCTGAACACTACCACTCTGTTTTTGCCCCTTTTCCCTATTTATTTTGTATTTTTAATCTTATACTGCTTTGTAGTATATTTTGTGTATTGCACTGTTCTACTACCTCAAAACAAGTTTTACAACATATATTAGTGATAATATACCTGATTCTGACTGAAAGGGTTAGACTAATCAACTTCAGCACCCTGAGCCTGTACTCAGTATGAGAAATTTTATCAAAATATAAGATGTGAAGGGGATCAACATGGTGGATGCTAGGAGCATATTTCCCCAGCTGGGTGTCTAGAATAAGAGAGTACAGTATACATTCAGAATCAACCAGTTATGATAGGAGGAATTTCTTTCCTGAGTTTCATTAATCTTTTAAGTTCTCTATGCCAGACAGCTGTGAATGTGAAGTTGATGAATGTATGCAAAGTGGATTTTGTCAGACCTATGCAGAAGTTAAAGAATATGAGGAGGGAATGGGAAAGTAATGTTAAGGTCAGGAATGGTTTAGGCTTGATCTCACTGAGAGGCAGAGCAGGCTCAAGAGTCTGATTGCCTACTCTTTGTGTCGCACCAACTTGCTCATAATTCATTCGGCCGTATCCTGTCATTTTTCTATCTGTTCCTTTTAATCCCCAACTCCATCCTCCAAAAAAATCAACTTGACCTTGAATCTATTTAATAATTCAGACAACTATTTCTTATCTTCACCTGTGTTGATTGACTATTTGGTCTTTTGGCCCAAGATCATATGTCACTCCTTTCCTGAGCTCATCCTTCATTAACAGAGCTGCCCAATCATCTTTTCCTTTCCGTTGATCAGTCCAAAATGTCAGGTACCCTGGCATATTTAGTTCCCAGCCTTGATGATCTTACAGCTATGTCTTGGTCATTGGTTTCAGATCATACCAATTTAATTCCATCAGTTTATCTATCTGGTTGCAAATATTATGTGCCTCAGATTTGGAGTTTACAATTATTTTACTGTTTTCCCAATTCAGGCCATATACAGTTCTGTCGCACACTTATTATTACACCTGTTACTGTCTTACATTACCACCTTGCCCATTCTCTTTTATAAACCTTCCTTCGCCTGAACTTCTTCCTTTACTACTTGGTTAAAGACCTAGCTACAGATTTATGGGTCTGGAGAGGAATCAAGCTGCCTCAATTGAAGTTGTTAGTTTTTTCACATTTTGTTTGTTTTTTAGATATTTGTAGCAGCAAATTGTTTTTTTTCTAATTAATCTAATCTTGTTTTTTAGAAAAATCTTGCAGAAATATGGAGTTACAGAGGATTTGCTGGTGGAGTGCTCTCGAAGGGAGGAGATTTTACTGGACAAACTTCCATGCCTATATAAGTGTATTCCTGATAGCTGGAGTGATCTTGATTCACTTGTAACTACTGTAAGAGCAGCAATAGAGGATGAGCAAAAGAAAATTGTCTGGATTGAACAAGCACCGCTCTAATATACATACTAAGGACTCTTACTGAGTAAATCTGAAAATTCTGTAATCTGTGGCTAATTTTTCCCTTGTTCTCAATTCTATATATGCAAGATGGATCATAAAGGAAATTCCAACTCGTGCTTCAGAAAAAGCACACTTTTTAAATTTTCACAATTGTTCTAGTCTTTATGATACATTGATAAATGTCTATTGTATAGTTTCAAAGGCATTCAACTCCTCTCTCCCTCCCTTTAATTCATTCCTGGCTAGTTTTCATCATTACACTTTGAGGGGAAAAAGGATACACATTAACTCTTATTGGGTTGAAAACAAAAGTGCAATCTTCTATTTCTATAGTGATATAAACTGTTTTCCATTCAGTCTTAATTTCTTTGAGGCTTTTGACCACAAATCTTAAAATAATTTATTCTTTATACAAATAAAGCAAATCATAATGGAATGGATACTTTCAGTGTTGCCACATGCCCATGATTAAAGATATTACATGATCTTATTGCAAGGCTGCTGCTTAGGTTCCTTTCCTTTCTTCTCTATTAAGTAAAGCATCTTATGATACCTCTGTAAGAAAGATATCTATTGTCATTAAAAATGTCACACTTATAATAAAACACAAGTTGGCTCCTTTAAATGCAATGGAACACTATTGAACTCATGTATCTGGCTTTGTTTGATAGCAAAATGTGACTTGTCTTCATAACTTATTGGCCAGCACCTATAATACTTCGTTGTGTAATTATTACATATTGTCCTCTACAAACAATATTAGCTAGTTTTGGAACTGTCGTGAATTAAATTACTATACAAAACCAGTTTCTTTTTTGTATGAAACTACAAGGTTGTAAATATGTGACATTTTAACTTGACAGCTTTGCATGAACTTCTAGAACTTTATGAAAGCAATTTTTGCAATCATGAAATGTTCATTAAGCAACGATTGTTAGCCATTGTCTAGTTACCGTCAGAAATGTATTGTAAATGTTTCAGTTCTATAAATTAAATAATGCACATCTAAAACTCTGCTAAATAATTTAGTGCCTTTGATACATTGTCCAATTTGATTCAAATATATCATATTAATGCGACCCATAGGGTAGCAAAAACTTTTGCTTTATTTCACAATAACTGAAAGCTAAATGATTGACTTCCATGCATGGGGACAGTGGTGATAATCAACTAAGATTCCATTTGCAACTCTCTATATGGGGAAGTATATGTATTCAAGAAATTGAAATTGAAATACCTTTATTGTCATTGCATAGTACAATTTGTCCTGCACCAATACGGCGAAAATGAGTTTGCAACTCTCGTACTCAATGCTATAAAACAGCAAATAAATAAACAATAAATAAAATGTCTAGCTGTACAAAAGCACAATTCAGATGCATGACAGCCATAAAACCATTCTTAAAAGTAGCAGTATAACAAATTTATGGATGATGCTTGATCAATTGGTTCAGAGTAGTTATAGCTCTGGGGAAAAAAAAGCTATTTTTCAGTCTGGAAGTGCGGGCATGGAAAATCTTGTAACGTCTGCCAAATGGAAGAAGTTCAAACATATGATTGCATGAGTGTGTATTGTCCTCACAGATGCTTGTAGCTTTTCTTAGGCAGCATAAGCTGTAGGTGTCCTCCAGGGTTGGGAGCTGTGTCCCAATGATCTTCTGTGCCCTAGAGATGAACTGCTGAAGTGCTTACCCATCAGCTGCTGTACAACTGAGATACCAGACAGAGATGCAGTATGTTAAGATGCTCTCTATGGTGCAGCAGTGAAAGGTCACCAGCATTTATTCAGGTAGGCCAGCTTTCTTCAGTGTCCTGAGGAAAAACAAGCGTTGCTGTGCTTTCTTAACTATTGTTGAGGTGTTTGTGGGCCATGTAAGGTCTTCTGAGATGTGCATTCCCAGAAACCTAAAACTGGACACCTGTGGACTTCGTAAAAGCATTTTTTTTTTTATTTTTTTACAAACAGAATACAAGCTCCATGTGGCAACTGAATGAGTAGTTCAGGAGGGTAGAATTATGCATCAGGAAGAGGAAGTCAGTGGCCGTTGACTTTAGCAGGGGGTTCCAGAGCAGAGCTATATTTAAGTTGTTATTTTTAGAGGAAATTGTCAAGCCACAAAAAGCACTGTCAGAGAAAGAAGCCTTATCCCATTTTGAAAAGGGAAGAAAATTTTGAAATGACTGGGTTTCAGAATGCAGCAGTGAGGGATGATGGTCTGAATAACCACCCGAATTCTGTACAGCTTTTAAAAAGTGTACTGTATCTAAGTACATGTTTGACACAGCACTGTGGGCTGAAGAGCCTGTATTGTGCTGTAGGTTTTCTGTTTCAATGTTTCTATTCCTTGTAACCAGAATCACACTGGCTAACCGTGGAATGTATATTTTTAAACATTGCTCCCTCAGCATATTATTTTGGCAAAGGTGCAGCTAACAGTTTCCCTGCTTTCTTACAGGAATTGATATTTTCAAAATTATATCTATAACTTTGAGAAGTAAGAAGCAAAGAACAACATATATAAAACAAAATACTTTATCAATTGCTCATGAATTGTTATAGTTAGTAATCAACACATCACATTGGTTTCTCATGTAAAACAGGCATCCAGCTGCTCATCTGTCTTTCCAACTATAATGTAGATTAGTTCTTCCAGCTTACTAATATTTACATTATGTTACCTATTAAGTATGCCTTAATCTTCTGGTAATATGCTGAAGTTCATGATTGCTTTTCTCTTTTTCTGAGAACCAAGGTTTGAATGAGCTTATAAGATTCCTCTCTCAATTTCTTACATCTTGTCATTCCTTGAACTTCCACTCTTGTCGACACATTGGACAATGCTGCTGTACTTGCTGAGAATTCAGCCATTTCAGGATACAGTGCATGTGGAAACAATGAGAGCACTGGCCCCAAACCAATGGACAGTCATCTCCAGGAACTTTACCTGAAAATCAGATACGGTTGTGAGAGATTGTGTGAACATTCCCAGCCACAGATGGCAAAACATAAAAGTCATTCATACACTTTAAAAGAGTAATATTTAGATCTGAAGGTTTTCAGCTTCTTATCAAAATAATACAAGATCCAAAATATATATTCAGCTGTGGCAGATGATACCATGCAAGGTGTATTTTCAAGTCCTAGCCCCAACTAATTCCAAGCTTTTCAAACAGACTGAAATCTCCTTTCATATCACTAAGAGGTGATTCTACTATGACCATTACAAAGTAACTTAAATTATGTAGGAATCAAACTAAGCTACTTCATACTTGGATGAAGGTAGTATCTTATGGATTGCTCTTGCTATCACACTCAATAAGTTAAAAAGATGTCACTACAAATGGATGCATAGCTGGAGAGATGGTGCAAAAAGAGAGGCTCTAGGTTCTGGTATATTTTGGAAAGATCCTCGGAAGTGGGTACCCGTGCAGGCCATTGAGGTGGTACCTGAAGTGAACTGAGATCCTCATAAGCCAGTTTGCTATTACTCTTGGCAAGAATTTAAACTAACTTGGTACCAAGAGAGGGAACATGGGGAAGGTTTAAACCAACCTTGCGAGGGGGAGCATGGGCGGAGAAATGGCAGATACCGTTTAATTCAACCATGTACGAGATGTTGCACTTTTGTATATCTAAAAAGAAGGGACAGTACACTGTTAACAGTGTTGATATACAGATTGAGAGAGTAGCAACAAAGGTGTACAGCATGCTTGCCTTTCTGAGTTAAGGCCCTGAATTAAAGAGTCAGGGATTATGTTCCAGCATTACAAAATTCTAGTTGGGCTGCTCTGGAGTATTGCATTCCATTCTTCCCACAATAGGAAGGATGTGGAACAGGTTGGGAAGCAGCTTGTTAATATGCTTGATTACAGGACAGGTGCTACGATAACCTGTTGGGCAAACTTGAGTTGTTTATTCTAGAGTGGCAGAAGCCGAAGGGAGAGATTTATAAGAAATCCATATGAATAGATAGCTGGAATCTACTTTCAGGGTTGAAATGTCTAATACTAGAGAGAACGCAATTGAGGTGAGGAGGGCAAGTTCAAAGGAAATGAGTGGTTAATAGACGAATAAAGATAATTAGTACAAAAAACAAAAGATACTACAACTATGAGACCAAATACAGCAGTAGCTGGAAACCTGAAATAAAAGAACGATGGAAATACCCAGCAGATGAGACAGCATCTGTGGACAGAAACATTTGGTTAAAATGAATGACCTTACATGAGAAATGGTCAGTTCCAACACAATTGGGAGAGGCTGGTTATCTGAAATTGTCAAATGTGTATCAAGCCCTCACTGTTTTATCTTGCCTTGATATAAGAAATAGGAGGAGTATGCTATTGGGCTCTGGTTTGCTCTTCTACCTCCACAAATCTTTCTTGCCAAACCTCTATGCAACTGCAAGAGATCCAACTCTCTCCCTATTACTTTATCCTGCCTCACTATCCAAAGTCCCCATCTCTCCTTCCAGGGAAAGCTGAATTTTATCTGCATTTCTTCTAGTCTCGTGTATTGCATTTGAAGTAGCACACACAAAATGCTGCCAGGCCAGGAACTCAGCCTGAAACATCAACTGTTTACTCTTTTCCATAGATGCTGTCCCCTTAGTTCAGTCCCTTCCTACATACATCTGTGACACTTCACATGCTCTGGATCTTTTCAATGATTTCAGGTTCCCTGGCCCCCAGCATCTTATTTTTACTACAGATGTCCAGTCCCTGTACACCTCCATCCCCTACCAGGAAGGCTTCAAAGCTCTCCATTTTTTTTCTGGACACCAGACCCAAACAGTTCCTCTCCACCACCACTCTCTTGTCCTCACTCTTAATAATTTCTCCTTTAGCTCCTCCCACTTAATTCAAACAAAAGGGGTAGCCATAGGCATTCACATGGGTCCCAGCTATACCTGCCTGTTTGTTGGCTACAGGGAACAGTCCATGTTCCAAGCTTACACTGGTGATTATCCTGCACTTTTCCTAAGCTACATCAACGACTGTATTTGGTGCTGCTTCCTGCCCCATGCTGAACGTCAACTTCATCTAATTTGCCTCCAACTTTCACCCTGCCCTCAAATTTACCTGGTCCATTTTCAACACCTCTCTCCCCTTTCCCGATCTCACTGTCTCCATCTCCGGAGACAACTTATCCACTGATGTCTATTGTAAACCCACAGACTCTCACGGCTACCTGGACTCTCACCCTGTTACTTGTAAAAACGTCATCCCCTTCTCTCAATTCTTCTGCCTGCTCTCAAGATGAAGCTTTGGATTCTAGAATGAAGATGTCCTCTTTTTTCAAAGAAAGAGGCTTCCCTTCCTCCACCATCAACGCTGCCTTAAACGGCATCTCTTCTATTTCATGCACATCTGCTCTTACCCCATCCTCCCGCCACCCTACCAGGGATAGGATTCCTCTTGTCCTCACCTACCATCCCACTAGCCTCCACATCCAGCACACATTCTCTGAAACTTCTACCACATCCATTGAGATCCCACCACCAAGTACATCTTCCCCTTCCCCCCACTTTCTGCTTTCCACAGAGATCACTCCCTACACAACTCCCTTGTCCATTCGTCCCTCCCCACTGATCTCCCTCCTAGCACTTACCCTAATGCCCTTTATACTTGCTTTGAAAGGGAGAATAAAACAACAGCTATGAGGATCCCTGCAGAATCCGATGACCCTGTGATCTCTGTCTTGGAGGCTGAAGTCAGACTATTTTTTGAGAATGTAAACCCTCGCAAGGCAGCGGGGCCCAATGGAGTACCTTATAAGGCTCTGAAAACCTGTGCCAACCAACTGGCGGAAGTATACAAAGACATTATCAATCTCTCACTACTACAGTCGGAAGTTCCCATCTGCTTCAAAAGGGCAACAATTATACCAGTGCCCAAGAAGAGCAGAGTGAGCTGCCTCAACGACCATCATCCAGTAGCATTCATATCTAGGGTGATGAAATGCTTTGAGAGGTTGGCCATGGCTAGAATTAACTCCCGTCTCAGGAAGGACCTGGATCCACTGCAGTTTGCCTATCCCCACAATAGGTCTACTGAAGACGCGATCTCAATGGCTCTCCACACAGCCCTGAATCACCTGGATGATGCAAGTACCCATGACAGCTATTGATTATAGCTCAGCATTTAACACCATCATTCCTGCAGCCCGGATTGCTTAGCCCACTGCTCTACTCTCTCTACACCCATGACAATGTGGCTAGGCATAGCTCAAATACCATCTATAAATTTGCTAATGATACAACCATTGTTGGTAGAATCTCAGATGGAGATGAGAGGGTGTACAGGAGCGAGATATACCAACTAGTGGAATGGTGTCACACCAACAACCTTGCCCTCAACATCAGTAAGACAAAAGAGCTGATTGTGGACTTCAGGAAGGGTAAGACGAAGGAACACATACCAATCCTCAGAGGGATCAGAAGAGGAGAGTGCGTAGTTTCAAGTTCCTGAGTGTCAAGATCTCTGAGGACCTAACCTGGTCCCAACATATCGATGCAGCTATAAAGTAGGAAAGACAGCAGCTATACTTCATTACGAGTTTGAAGAGATTTGGTACATCAAAAAAAACACTCAAAAACTTCTAAAGATGTACTGTGGGGGAGGAGGTGCGCTACTGCACAGGACTGAAAGAAACTGCAGATGGCTGTAAATTTAGTCGGCTCCATCTTGGGTACTAGCCTACAAAGTACCCAGGATTCTTTCAAGAAGCGATGTCTCAGAAAGGCAGTGTTCATTATTAAGGATCCCCAGCACTCACTGTTACCATCAAGGAGGAGGTACAGAAGCCTGAAGGCACACACTCAGTGATTCAGGAACAGCTTCTTCTGCTCTGTCATCTGATTCCTAAATAGACATTGAACCCATGAACACTACCTCACTTTTTAAATATACATTATTTCTGTTTTTGCATGATTTTAATATGTTCAATATACATATACTGTAATCGATTTATTTATTTATTTTTATATGATTATTTTTATATTGCCCATCCTGCGCACGGACTGTTTGAACTGCTTCCGTCTGGTAGGTGCTTCAGATCCCTCCAGACTAAGACTAATAAGCACTGGAGAAGTTTTTTCCCTACGCGGTCACTTCGCTGCCGTGACAGTTAACTGCCGGTTAACTGTCGGCTAACTATTACTTGGATTGCACTACTTGTATGTATAACCTATATTTTCATTTATATTTATCATTATTATTGTTATGAGCAGAGAGACAACATCTGCCGGAAGTAAATTCCTTGTATGTGCATAGGTACTTGGTGATTAAAGTCTGATTCTGATTATTGTATTTTTCTCTTCTATATTATGTTTTGCATTAAACTGCTGCTGCTAAGTTTACAAATTTCATGACACATGCCAGGGATAATAAACCTGATTATCATTCTGAAAAGCTACAGAACCTAGGCTTCTGTACCTCCCTCTGCAACTGGATCCTCTACTTCCTAACTGGAAGACCACAATCAGTGCAGATTGTAAATAACATCTTCACCTCACTGACAATTAACACTGGCGCTCCACAGGGATGTGTGCTTAGCACACTGATCTATTCTCTCTACACCCATGACTGTGTGGCTAGGCATACCTCAAAGGTCATCTATAAATTTGCTGATGATACAACCACTGTTGGCAGAATTTCAGCTGGTGACAAAAGTGAAATATACCAGTTAGTTAAGTGGTGTCACAGCAGCCTCCTTACACTCAATATCAGTAAGACCAAGGAACTGATTGTGGACTTCAGAAAGGGTAAGACGAGAGAACACAAACTAATCCTCAGAGGGATCAGAAGTGGAGATAGTGAGCAATGTCAAGTTCCTGGGTGTCAATATCTCTCAGAACCTAATCTGGATGCAACATACTGATGCAGCTATAAAGTGTAGGATTTGGGGAGTCTTGATCTGTCAACTAAAACACTCAAAAACATCTACAAATGTACCATGAAGAGCATTCTTACAGGCTGCATCACCATCTGGTATTGGTGGCGGGGTTTCAGCACAAGATCGGAATAAGTTGCAGAAAATTGTAAAATAGGTCAGCTCTATCATGGGTACCAGCCTCTATAGTATCCAGAACATCTTCAAGGAGCAGTGCCTTAGGAGATTGCGTCCATCTTAAAAGATCCCCACCACCCAGGACATGATCTCCTCACACTATTACTGTCAGGAAGGAGGTACAGAAACCTGAAGGCACACACTCAGCAATTCAGGAACAGCTTCTTCCCCTCTGCCAACTGATTCTAAATGGCCATTGAACCCATGGACACTAAGTCACTACATTTTTTTAAATTTCTGTTATTTTGCACTACTTATTTTAACTTAACTATTTAATAGACATTTATATATTGGTGCAACTCTTTTTTTCTCTTTTTATTTACTTAGTATGTATCACATTGAACTGCTGCTGTAAAGTTAACAAATTTCAGACATATGCCAGTGATATTAAACCTGATTCTGATTCTAGTTCTCATAGGTCAATGACCTAAAAATAATTGATACTGCTTCAGTCTGTTGCCAGGCCTGCTGAGTGTTTTCAATGCTTTATTTTTATTTCAGCAAATGGATGGATCTACCAAATCTAGAGCCTGCTTCATAGGGCATAGTTCTTGAAAGACATCAATAAAATACTACCAAAAGCATGGAAGAGAATAGAAGGTGAAATTAAAAAGGAAATTAGCAAAGAGAGGGCATAAGAATGATGGGCAAGTACAATCAAGGAAAATACAACTTTCTTTTACAAGGAGCAAGAAAATAACCAAAGAAAAGGCAGGGCATATTAGACACTAAAAAGGTGTGAAGACACAATCAGATTTAAATTTGTTATTACTGTCTTATCCAACGTGAAAAGTGTTGTTTTGCAGCAGCAAAGTGTTGTTTTACAAAGACATGGCCAAGTTTCTTAATGATTTCAATGAGATACACAAAGAGGAGAATAACATCAATGTTGAACACAAAATGGGTGTAGGATAAACAAAATATGGATAAGTGCTATAACCTCAAAGGCTACTGGCTGAAAAGAGAGCGGTGGGATTCAGCAAACAATCTTCTGTGTTTTTTTCATTATCAATATGTCATCATTATGAATATTTCATTCATTATCTTAGTGATTTTGCATATTTGCATTCAGTTATCCAATCCTGCACATTTTAGGAATAATGTTGTATTTATTTCCACAGTACAGTATTTTATTTAGTCATTAGACTCACCTTTAAAGGTCAGACCCTTAGATCTGCAACAAATCTCATGTTCTTTTTCTACACAATACCCACAACCTGTGGCAAATCTGTCCAGTGTTTTAAGATCTGAATGTTTGTATAAAATGCAGAACAATGTGAAGTCATTTGCCTTGGAAGAAAAAGGTTGAATGAGAGTATACTTCAGCCTTTATTCTACCAAGGCAACTGACTTCACATTGGCGAAACATTGAAAAGTGTTACTATTTGGAAGGGCCTGGCTGTTCTGGTGTATGAATCAGTAATTAATACGCAGCTTTGGCAAATAATCAGGAATACAAATTGTATGCCTTTCTTATTACAAGATTTGAATAAAGGTGTGTGTAAATTTTACTTCAATTATATACCATCTTAGTGGGTTAGGCATCTGGGATATTATGCATAGACTTGTTCTTCCTACCCAAAGAAGAATAAACCAGTAATTAAGCAAGTACAGCTGAAAACCACATTGATGATGGCAGATTTGTCATTTGAAAGAAACTGCTCCGACTCGGCCTTTACTCGAAACACAAAGCTGAAAATCCAAACCATCTGCTGGAAGAAATCAGAGAAGGTCAAGCATCTTTGTTGGTCAAGGGATTGTCAGCGTTTCATGTACACTTCTCCCCTCACCACAGATGATGCTCGTCCCTCGGAGTTTCTCCAGCAGATAGCTCGTTCTTCCAGATCCAAGCAACTTTTGTGTCTCTGAGAAACTGAAAATATGGAATAAAAGCAGACCATGCTGGTGGTCTCCAGCAATCCGAGCAACATTTGTGCTGCGAGAAAGAGAGACGACGATTCAGGCCGACAAACAGAACTTTGTTTTAATATGACGTCGGATTCGGGGAAGAGGGTGTCTGAGTTAGGGTGCAGACCAAGTGACAACATTATTGTTGGCTATCGGAGGGTCTGAATCTTCCAATGAGAAAAAAAAACTCGCAAGGGTCAAGACGACAGATCAAAAGCGATCAGGGATGGGCGATAAAAGAAAACTCTGCAGAGGGGGCCCGCTTCAAGCAAACAACGTTTTTTTTCCCTAAAAATACTCACAGTCTGGGCAGCAGCCATTAAACGCCGTCCGGCAAATGCCACAATTCTCATCATTTGCCACCCAAAACCAAGTGGCGATGGCGTTCCACCGCTTCACCTTCACCCGCATGGCGGTGACCAGAGCAGGAACGAAAAACCGGGGATCGGATAAGGTGGGCGCGGCGGACCAGAGAATCGGGAACACCAAGCTTTTCAGTTCCTGGCTCTCGCTCACTTTCAACCACTGCGCTAAACGGTGACGTTGCGTTCTTAAAACGACCTCTTATAAACGGGCTGCTGCGAAACTAGAGTTTTCAAAGTACCACACTGGGAGAGCTTTTGAGCGGTTTCATTTTTTTTTCTTCTTCGCCTCTTGATTGGCTGATGAGCGCCTCTCCCTGATTGGCGAGGCCGTACTCTGTTGGCGAAGGTGGGCGGATTCACCAGGGGATAAAGTTGCTGAACCAGCAGGTTCGAGGTGCTTTGGAGGCAAAGAAAAACAAATTTTCCAAATTATGGAAGAAAGAACACAAATAGAACAAAAAAAAGCCCATTGTAGTGCAAAGTGTCAAAAATCTTCTATTCTGAGGTCGTGACCAAGATCCTCAGGCCCCTGATAAGGCAAAGAGGGAGCAACACACAAAATGCTGGTAGAACACAGCAGGCCAGGCAGCATCTATAGGAAGAAGCACTGTCGACGTTTCAGGCCGAGACCCTTCGTCAAGACTAACTGAAAGAAAAGATAGTAAGAGGATCTCTTTAAAGAAGGATCTCACTTTTTTTGAGGCATCGCCTCTTAAAAATTTCCCCCGTGGCAGGGAGGATGGTGAAGTTGGTTGTAGCTTTTGTAATCCTTTTCTTTAAAAGCTCAATATCATAAATAAATAATACAGAGAGCATGAGTTATAGAGTTTTTGAAAGTGAGTCTATAGGTTGTGAAGTCAGTTCAGCGTAAGGTGAATGAAGTTATCCACAGTGGATCAGGAACCTGATGGATGTAAGGTAATAACTGTTTCTGAGTTTGGTGGTGCAGGACCTGAGGAACTTGTCCTCCTGCCCGATGGTGGTAGTAAAATATTGAAACAAGGATTGACAAGGGCACTCATGATTTATTAAATGGTAACGGTTGGGAGGGCACTGATGATTTTCTTGCTGGCACTCTTAAAATCAAATTGAATATTAGCTGCATAACAGGGTTTACTAGTTGCCACATCAATAATTATACAATGAAGGAAATACGCAAGATGTTAACACATTTTTTGTGAGATCAACAATCCAATCCAGAGATTTGATCACAATTAAGGGTTATGCTTAAGTGCAATGGTGAGGGACTGTCGCAATGTCCAGTGGGGTCATCTTTCAAATGAGATGCTTACAGAACATCTGTGTAATCAGATGGATGCAAGAGTCAATGGTACTATTGAATTCAAACATTTGACCCTCAAACAACACCATCTAACAGTTGATGTAATTTGTTCCTTGGCTTGTGGAATCTTAAAATATGCAATTTATCAGCTATTTTAGCCTGCGCTACCATTACAGCTGAGCCCTTTTGTTGGTCAGGGTCGACAGTAGATGTTGCATCCCAGCTGTCCACATGATACACAAGCCAAGGCAGTACAATTAGATGCGCAAGGCACCCCCCTTCACGTAGATGATGAATCCAAAGGAACTTGTATCCATCAAAATTATCTGTAATTTCCTTTGTCAAGTTTACATCTGGGAGAGATTAACAGAAAAGAGCTCCAAACTTACTCTAGTGAAGAGCATGGTCTATTTTTTTTTACAGATTAAATCCCTTGTTCTGTAATTTCCCCATGCAGAAGAAACAGTTCCTAACTCTCAATGTAAAAGATCCCTTGACAATCTAATGTTAAAATAAATTAAAAAAATATAAACCAAATTTAAAATCTGCCTCTGAGGCCTCCATTGGTTGGGGTCAACCTTGGATATGTGTCCTAGCTGTTTACATGATAGGCAAGCCAGGGCAGTATGATACGGAGAGCAGGCTGTTGCCTCTCTTCATGCAGCTGACAAATCCAAACAAACAGCAGGAGTTGCCATTCAGCATTGAACTCAACGTAGGACTGCCTTAGGGACTCTGGCTCCAGATCTTTCCTTGGGGATTACAGCCGAAATCTTCCCCTTGAGTGGGTATAGCCACAAGGCAGTAGAGGTTTGAGAACAGAGTTTTCCTTCTCTGAGATGAGCTGCCAACTAGAACTTTTGAGCCCCATCTACCTGAAGCGACTGGTTTTAAGGTGCCAGTAACCTGCCTTTACTCCTCTCCTGTTGGTAAAAATGGTTCTGTGGGCTTAGTAAGCCAAATGTGAAGGCCAAGAGCTGAAGTTGGTTGTCAGACGCTATTTGAGATGCATGCCATTGGGAGCATTTAATAGGTAGTGGGAGCTTATCTCCCCCACGCCATGGCCTTAAGGAACCTAAACATTTTTTAAAAAAAAGTCTTTCAACAATCAGCAGTAAAACATGTACAGAATTAAGTATTGTTGGATGAACTAGAATTTCTTTTTCATTTTGTTATTGAGACAAGTTATAATTTCTGATATACACTCGAGGATTTGGATCTCTGCTTCAAAACAGTTGACTCTGTTTCAACTTTCAGAAGGTGGTACTTATGACATAAGATGTAGTCATATCTTGGCAATTTACATAAGTTATGAACCCCGTAACTGGGTCACTTACCAGCAAAGATGGAGACGTCCGTTGAAGTCTGATGATACTATTTTTACCGGTATTTATTAGTAAAAATACACAAAAATAATATCAATGCAAATATACAGATAATATACATCGTCAATACTAAATTTAGAAGTGCGGGTATAATAATAATCAAGAAGAAATTAGCTCTATCGTTGTCTAGGGGATAATGTATTGTCCGATGGAAATATAAAATTCACTCAGTTCATGCAGGCTGCAGCCTTTGGGGACCACTGTGTTGCAATGGTGGGAGAGAGAGAGAGAGATTTTGGAGAAAAAACTTGCCGGCTTTCCTTTTATGATTTCGATCCATCAGAGTCTCGTTGGTGTGGCCATTCACTTGTGGCCTCTCCTTTAGCTAAACCATTCTTCCGTGGTGAGCCTGCCAACCCTGGCAAGGGAGGACGCACATGAGCCCCACCGGCTTTTGCTATAAAACGCTGTCACTGGATTTCCAGCGTTTCTCCTGGTGCGTCTAAAGGAGTTGTTCCCCAGACCCTCTTTTATCCTTACTCACGGGGTCTCAGATGTCAATCAGGTTGGGATGATGCAATCCCTCAACCAGCCCACTCTGGTTGTCCCCTGAGGGGGTTCAATGAATAGTACAGTATTCAATACACAATTCAGTCTCCAAGAGACAATAGCCGTTATCAATGGTTCCGTTTCGCTGAGGCCAGGACACATTCCAAACCCTGTGTATTCTGGACGTCTCTCTCTCATTTCCTGGGTCCTAGACACGAATTAATAGCGATCTTGCGATTCTCAAAAAGGAGGGGGCGACTTTGTACCCTTCGGCCCCTCAGAGTTGCTGCACATTCATAACACCCCTGTCCTTCTAAGATTTTTACCACAGGTAAAAATTAATTAATACAGAGTCTTACAGGATTTCAGAATCTAACACAATACAAAAGAGTTTTTTTTTCACTACAGAGTAATACAGTTATACATTCAATTCAGCATCTAAACAGTTAGCGATTACATTGTCACTTCCTTTAATATCTTAACATCTTGTACCTTAATAAATTCTTGTAGCATTAGACTCCAATTTAATAACCACCTATTTTTTTCCCCTTTTCTTCAGCAAACAAAAACTAAAGAGTTGTGATCTTAGCGTACGTGTATATTACAAAAGTTCATGCAAATACTAATCTTTATTTTACTTTCAAACTTAACAGTCAATCTTCCATGGGGTTGTCTTTATTAGTTACATGCTTTGTCAAAATCCCTTAAAACTGGATCCTGTTATTTAAAATGACATCCCATCAACTGTCGCCCCTTTTCCAGTTAACTCCCACGTGGTTAACTTGTGCACCAGTATGGAATAGGCTTTTGCATGCTCCTTTCAGTGGAGTTATTTTATCAACAAGGTTTCCCAAACGTAGCCCATTGGCTGAATCTCCACACAATTCTTTATTTTTAAGCAAGTCGTTAATTTTATCTTCAGGACCCTTCATTCTATTAGTTTTCAATTTAAGATCTGCAAGCGATCCCTCTTTGTCCAAACAGCATTTCAAATTCTGCCTCTTCACAGCATACTCTTGAATAACAATAGCGTGTGGAGCTATTTACATTATTGAAGGGATGTACCACGTGCATCCACATCTTGAACACACTCAAATGGGACATCTGCCTCTTCCAGGCTTTCAATACCCGTATCCTTTTCAAATTCTAAGTTCCCCTGATCCTCCCAGTTACTCTCTGGGCAACTCCCTTCTGGAGTAAACTCAACACTGCGGGCTGAAACAACCTCATCTGCCAACCCAGCAGACTTCTTCAAGGTAATGGCATTACCTTGTGGGTTGATTTACATTCCAAATCAACCTGTAATTGATTCGCAGGCACCGTGTTACCAAGCCATTGTCCCTGTAGCCTGGTTACTGCTTCTGACATCAATCCAGACTTTAAATTTTCTTCATTCAGTTTAGGAACTACACTCTTCCCTTTCCCTTCAATAATAATATTCACCCCACCATCTTTTATCTCCTCACTAACTTTTAACACACCTTCGAACACAAACAACTGGGAATTCTCACTTCCCACTTGTACCACGGTTAACCCTTTCTTCACTGAACTAAGTCCATCTGACCCACAAGGACTGCATTCCTTTTCAACTGAATCAAATACCTCAGACTTTTTCTGAGTTCCATTACTAGGTTCAGTACCACGTGCATCCACATCTTGAACACACTCAAATGGGACATCTGCCTCTTCCAGGCTTTCAATACCCGTACCCTTTTCAAATTCTAAGTTCCCCTGATCCTCCCAGTTACTCTCTGGGCAACTCCCTTCCAGAGTAAACTCAACCCTGCGGGCTGAAACAACCTCATCTGCCAACCCAGCAGACTTCTTCAAGGTAATGGCATCCTTTTCATCGAGGACTGCCCTCATTTCATTATCGGGAACACCTTTAGAATTTTCAACTTCTTCAAACAGTTCTGCCAAACCAGACAGATCATCCATGTCCAACCCTGGACCTTCTAACAGCCTTATCTGTTCCTCATTTTTACTCCGTCCCTCTATAAATTTCCTCCTGGCTAAGGGCAGGACTACATCCTCTCCCTTACTCTCTTTCACTTTCCTATTCTCCGTCTTACCACCCTCTAACTCCTCTTGGTACAGGGTCGGTAAAAACGTCTCGGCCAAATCGATACTGGCCTGATTTAAACTGGTCTCTTTCTCAGCTGCCTTTTCCGACATGCTGCGAGTGGTCACACATGCGGGATAGATCTTGGAATCTAGGGGCGGGTCCTCAACACTTACAGGCTGGCTCGTCAGCTCCATGGCTGACCAAACTTCACCACCAGCTAAATCGTTACCCAGGAGGATGTCTACGTCAGTTCTCGGAAATTCTGATCGCACCCCTGTTTCAATGGGTCCAGGTACCGGCTCACAATTTATAATGATCCTATGCAAGGGTACTGCTTCTGTCCCTTTTCCTATGCTTCTCAAAGCTACCTCTCCAGTCTCGCGACCAAAATCTAGTACCGTACTGCGAATCAATGACAGCTCAGCTCCCGTGTCTCTCCAGATCCACACTGGAACTGGTGTGTCTCCCTCTTTCACAGACACGGTTCCTTCTGAAATAAATTTCTCAGACCCCTCTCGTATTCTGTCTCCCTGGGGCTTTCTTGTCGATTTACTGATCACCACAACACATCCTGTAGTGACTGCTGTTCTCCCTTTTCCTACCTCCTTCCTCGGAGCAAGGTACTTAGATGCAATATGACCCACCTTTCCACAATTAAAACAGGTCAAGCCAGGACCTCTCCTGCCGACTTGCCTTTCTTCCTCCTTAATTTTACCACTAGCTCCCGGCGGGATCTCTGCCTCAGTCGGTGGGCTTTCTCTACCGTTCCCACGGTCTCTCTGGTAACTTTTATTCGAGGAAAACTTTGTCTTGTGGGTTAGGGCATATTCATCTGCGAACCTAGCAAATTCAGATATGGTCTTATTCGGCTTCTCATTCAAATACATCCGGATATCATCCGAAACACAACATTTAAATTCCTCAATCAGAATTAACTCCCTGAGATGCCAAAAATCTTCTTCCACCATTTCTACTGCACACCAACGATCCAAGAGCACACCCTTCTCATAGGCAAACTCTGCATACGTCTGATTCCACCCTTTCTTTAAATTTCTGAACTTTTTTCTATACGCTTCAGGTACCAATTCATAGGTCTGAAGAATGGCCTCCTTTACTTTCTCATAATTCTCAGACTCCTCCTCCTCCATGGACAATGCCGCATATGCCCGTTGTGCCTTCCCTTTTAACACACTTTGTAACAACGCCACCCACTGATCTTTGGGCCACTTCTGACTCACTGCCACCTTCTCAAAATGCAAGAAATAACTATCAACATCCGTCTCCTCAAACGGAGGTACTAACCTAAACTCCCTACTAACATTAAACTGCTCCTCTCGGTCTGACCCTTGAGCTCTTCGCTCTTGCCTTAACTTCTCCATGTCCAAGTCATGTTGCCTCTGTTTCTCCTTCTCCCTTTGGTTCTCAGTTCTTTCCCTCTCCTTTTCAGCGCTTTCTTTTTCCTTTTCATCTCTTTCTTCTTCCTTTTCAGCTGCTTCCAGCTGTTTTAACTTAATTTCATGTTCCAACCTTAATTTCTCCAACTCTAACTGAGCCGTCCCACTAGCTGGTAAGTTTTCAGGGATATTTTCCAATACCTCAGCTGAAAACACATTCTTCACAATATAATACTAAGTTATGGCCCTCCGCACCTCCTGCTTTTTCATCGACAACCTCACCTCTGCGAGATTTAGTCCTCTCGCAATATTTATCAAGTCCGACTTTGTGGCAGCCTCTAGCGCCTCCAGAGTCGGGTTTTCTATAAATTCGTCAATGTCCATCTTTGCTGGTTTCCCGTCTGGTTACCCACGCAACCAGATCCAAGTTTGGACTTAAAAGCCCGATTTACTGGCCCTCCAATTTGGTGTCAAATCCCGGATGAGCCCCCACGTTGTTACAAACCCTGTAACTGGGTCACTTACTAGCAAAGATGGAGACGTCCGTTGAAGTCTGATGATACTATTTTTACCAGTATTTATTAGTAAAAATACACAAAAATAAATATCAATGTAAATATACAGATAATATACGTCGTCAATGCTAAATCTAAAAGTGCGGGTATAATAATAATAAGAAATCAGCTCTATCGTCGTCTAGGGGATAATGTATTGTCCGATGGAAATATAAAGTTCACTCAGTTCATGTAGGCTGCAGCCTTTGGGGACCACTGTGTTGCAATGGTGGGAGAGAGAGAGAGATTTTGGAGAAAAAACTTTCCGGCTTTCCTTTTATGATTTCGATCCGTCAGAGTCTCGTTGGTGTGGCCATTCACTTGTGGCCTCTCCTTTAGCTAAACCATTCATCCGTGGTGAGCCCGCCAACCCAGGCAAGGGAGGACGCACACGAGCCCCACTGGCTTTTGCTATAAAACACTGTCACTGGATTTCCAGCGTTTCTCCTGGTGCATCTAAAGGGGTTGTTCCCCAGACCCTCTTTTATCCTTACTCACAGGGTCTCAGATGTCAATCAGGTTGGGATGATGCAATCCCTCAACCAGCCGACTCTGGTTGTCCCCTGAGGGGTTTCAATGAATAGTACAGTATTCAATACATAATTCTGTCTCCAAGAGACAATAGCCGTTATCAATGGTTCCGTTTCGCTGAGGCCAGGACGCATTCCAAACCCTGTGTATTCTGGACGTCTCTCTCTCATTTCCTGGGTCCCAGACCCGAATTAATAGTGATCTTGTGATTCTCAAAAAGGAGGGGGCGACTTTGTACCCTTCGGCCCCTCAGAGTTGCTGCACATTCATAACACATAGAGAACATCCATCATATGTATGGGGCTCAGAATTTTGATGGGAACTGACATTTACTTTCATCATTCTATTTTAGCTTTGAGAATGAGAAAGTGTAAACAGTAGAGTTTTTTATTATGTCTGTTTTAATGGTTGTTAAATCTTTCTCCTGTTTAATTATCCTTGTAAAATACAATGTTGGTGGCAGAGGGAAAGATAAATCTTACCCTTTGACAACAGGTGAATGAACAGTAATGAACTGAAAGCAAACATAAATTTAAATACACTCATATTTAATGCTCTACTTAAGAATTAAATAAAATGTAACATTCTATTTTTACTTGGTGTGTAATTTTGGGTAATTTTATACGGTATGTGATTTTGATAAACCCTTATGCTGCAGGACTCTATTCATCAAGTAACAAAGGAGAAATGAAAATGAAAATATTACGGTCCTTTGGGCATTGTGCATATAAATTGATAATGAACCAACCTAAAAATAATACCTTTTAATGCCTTTCATTTCTGCTTCAGGATGTCCTTGTGAGGTTTAAAAGCAATGAAGTAACTTCAATGTTCTTTTAGTGTAGATGTGAAGTACTTACTGCCCATTATGCTGCTGCTATTTAGGGCAGCAATGAAGGTCCTCCATCTCTGGTGGTGTTCAGAGCTTCCTTCATCATATCAGTAGCTTCCTCTTGGATTTCACTATTGTCAGTCATTCAAGTCCCAGGTGGAGATTCAGGAATACCATCACACTCAGATGTAGAAGATATCTTCACTGCTGTTTCCGTAACAATTTTGATTTACCAGTCAGGGTTGTTGGACCTGAGCTGAACCCCCAAATCTGGAGGACCGGTGGACCACTAATAGTTTGGCCTCTACCCTTTCACCTGTTTGGCAAGGGTGACCCTACCAAGAGCCAAAGCATAAAGCCCTGACTCCAGCCAACATAGCCCTCTGGGTCACTGGGGCAGACGTCTCCAAACTCTATGATAAGGTTGTGGTCCCCTTGGAGGTTTAGTGTAGATATGGCATTACCTAATTGCAGAATGAACTTGAAAGTATTACAGGCAAGACAGACAAATTTGTTGATTGACATTTTATTAATAGCAGTAATTTGCAGAAATTGATAAGCACTATGATGTGTTTGGTGAAGCAATTTAAACTGCACAAATACCTTTCAAATAAACATTATTCTATGTGCTAATAAAGGTGTTGCATCATGGTTCTGGTTACTAATCAGTTGCCAGCTAAGGAAGTAGAGGCGCCTCCATGGTTTCTTTGTAATTACACTTAGGTGCTGGGCCCAGGACAGATCCTCTGAAATGAGGAACTCAAAGTTGCTGACCCTCTCCACTTCTGATTCCCCTGAGGAGAACTGGTTCATGGACCCTGCTTTCCTCCTCTTTTAGTCAATAATCAGCTTCTTGGTCTTGCTGACATTGAGTAAGAGGTTGTTGTGTTGCCATGTTTTCAATCTCTCCCTCCCATGTACTGATTCTTCACCACCTTTGATTCAACCAACATCAGTGGTCTCGTCAGCAAACTTGTATATGGCACTGGAGCTTTGCTCAGCCTCACAGTCGAAGTATAAAGCTAACAGAGCAAGGGGCTAAGCACACAGCTCTGTGGTGTGCCTGTGCTGATGGTGATCATGGAGAAGATGTTGTTGCCAATCCAAGCTGACTAGGGTCTGTAAGTGAGGAAATTAAGGATCCAGTTAAACAAGGAGGTATTGAGGCCTAGATCTTGAAGACTATTGGCTAGGTTTGAAGGAACGATAGTATTGAATGCTGAGTTGTTGTCAATGAAGAGTATGCTGCATCTTCACTGTCCAGATGTTGATGTTTCATCACCAACCTCTCAAAGCATTTCATCACAGTGGATGTATGTACTACTGGATGACCGTTATTGAGGCAGTTTTTGAAGTTCTTCTGGGGCACCAGTATAATTTAAGCCTGTTGAAGAAGGTGAATACCTCAGACTGCTAAAGAAAGAGGTTAAAGATATCAGTGAACACTCCAGCCAGTTGGTCAGCACAGTTTTAAATACTCAACCAGCTGTTTTCCATGGTTTTCCAGAGATTGTTCCTGGACATCTTGTATTTTACTTGGTTGCCAGACTTGAATGCCATTGATCTGGCCCTCAGTAGGCTGCCAATCTCATGGTTCATCCAGGACTTCTGGTTGGGGAAAATTCTGAATGATTTTGTGGGGACTCACTCATCTCTTTTTATAAAGTCTGTGACAATGATGGTGTATTCGTTCAGATGCCCTGATGAATCCTTGAATACGTCCCTGCCCACTGACTCGAAGCAATCGCATAGCCGCTCCTCTGCCTCCCACAACCACTTCTTTGTTGTCCTTGCTTCTGGAGCTTTGCTCCTTAGTTTCTGCTTGTATACAGGTAGGAGGAGGACAGTCAAATGATCAGATTTCAAAATGCGGACTAGGGATGCAACGATAGGCATTCCAATTGTAGTATAACAGTGGTTGAGTGTGCTGGGACCCCTTGTGCTGCAGGTGATATGTTGATAATAGCTGGACAAAGCTCTTTTTCAAAACAAGCCTTATTGAAGTCTCCAGCAATGTTGGGTAGTCTGTTTCTTGTTCGCTGATGACTGTACTCATTCCTCGAGTGCCTACTTAACATCGGCCTGTGATGATATGTAAACTGTGGTCATGAAGGAGAACTCTATTGGTAACTAGAATGATCAGCATTTAATCATTATATGTTCCAAGTTGGGGGAACAAAAATGTGACAAGACCACTACATCCAAGCACCATGAAGTGTTTATGAAACACAGACCTCCCACCTTTTGTCCTCTTAAGAATCAGCAGACCAATCTATACAATGGATTGTAAAGTCCTCAAGTCTTACCAATGTATCCAGCTTGTCCACAGAGAGCAATGTCTCCGTGAAACACAGATTGCAGAAAGCAGTGTGTGTTTGGCAGGGGAGAGTGGCACATGGAAATCTCCACACACGACTCTTTGTCCTTTACACCACCTCTACAGTCACCTTGTCCTGTGTCTTTACTTTTTTCTGGACTTGGCAACCAGAGTGGTAAATTTTAAAATATATCATAGAGAGATGGAATCATTGTGTCAACAGGGCAACCCTCAGCATTGATAGCCAAGGCAAAAAAGATCTGAGTATGTGAAATCAACCATCAGGTTATTCAAAGCAAGCACCAACAAATAGCTTTGTAATGAAGACCAGTTTTTTAGTGACGTTTAGTAATAGATATTAGCAAGGATGCAAGAGACAAAAATTTAACTAGTTTTTGATCACTTACATCCAACTAAAAGAGTCGATAAGGCTTTGTTTAAAGTTTTGTTTAGAAGTCAGTATTTCTAGTGATATTGAACTCCCTATTTTCTGTACAGAAGAGTGAACATAAGCCTTTCTGTTCAATTCTCTGGACTAGAACTTCAACCATACAACTCAAAGTTAGGAGTACTATTTAACAAGATGAAAATTACACATATTTTAATCTACATGCCATTCTGTCTTTATCTTTTGCTTACTAGTTCAATTTTTAGCAATTTGCATGTTCACTATGTTTCAAAACAAAACATAAGAGATATTGTTCACCTGGCACTTCCATGGTAGCTCTGCATGTTTATCTACAAACGGTTTGTATTAATTTATGACCCATAAGCAGGAAATATCTAGATTTGATGCAGTCTGTGCTGAGTTATCTGTATCATACCAGAACAACAGTAAAAATGCTTCAATTGGCCTCTATTCATGAGGTTAAACGAATTGCGGAAAATATAGTTTTCGTGCTAGCCTCAATGCATTCTGGCAAAATAGTTGAAAGTGGGTGTGTCTGTAGGTAGATACACTGATCAAGATTGGGTTTGAATGTGATATCAGTCAGCACATAAGATTCTCAACATTTTTTTGAGTATAGAACAGAAGAAAATAGCCAAGGAGAAAATAAACACCAAAACTCAAGTTTTAGGTATGCAGATATGATTTTTATTATCGTGACCAATTGTATTCAAAAAGTGGTAAGCAAAATATAAATGCCAGTAAGTGTTACTCGTATATTAGTCACCAGAAAAGATGCTTTCAGTTTGTAACCTCGTATTGCTGAAATACTGAGAATACTTACTTACTTACTGCCCGTTATGCCCAGTGGCATGTAGGGCAGCAACGAAGGTCCTCCACTCCTGTTTGTTTTGGGCTAGCTTCTGAATGGTACCCCAGGTGTAGTTCAGGGTCTTCAGCTCTCCCTCTACAGTTCGACACCAGGTATTTTTGGGTCTTCCTCTTTTCCTCTTTCCTTCTAGCGTCCAATGGAGGGCTATACGTATGATGTTATCAGATTCCCTTCTAAGCAAATGCCAAATGCAGCTCTATCACCTTCTCATGAGGATGGTTTCAATGCTGTCTTGATGGCATTGAGCAAGTAGTTCATCATTTGAGATGATGTTTGGCCAGAATATTCTTAAGATTCTTCTCAGGTTTTTTGTGTGGAAGACTGACAACTTAGTGAGTTCACTTCCTGTCATTCTCCAGCATTCTGATCCATAGAGGAGGGTAGAAAGAACACAGCTCTGATACAATTTTAGCTTGGTCCTGATGTTGTACTGTTGGGACCTCCATATGTTGCTGAGCATTCTGAGGGCATTTCTGGCCTTGCTTAGATTGTTCTTGATGTTGTTGCCTGCTCCTCCATCGTGTCTGACAGTGCTGCCCAGGTAGGTGAACTCCTCTGTTGTAGAAAGGTCTTCTCCATTCACTTGGATTGTTGAGGGGTTTGAGATGTTCCACGTCATCACCTCCGTTTTCTTCAGACTAATCTTCAGGACAATCTGCTGAGCAAAATCACTGAGGTCAATGTTTTTTCTTGCATGTGTTGGTGAGTGTGGGAGACCAGAACCAGGTCATCAGCAAAGTCAAGGTCTTCCAATGTTGAGAAGAGGGTCCATCGTATGCCTTTTGTCTGATCTCCAGTTGTTCGCTGCATCACCCAATCAATGGCAGCGTTAAAGAGGAGTGCCAACATCACACATCCTTGTCTCACTCCTGTTTTCACTTAAAAGCTTTAATCACTGTTTCCAACTCTACATTTAAAGTTGGCATAAAAATTCTTAATGAGAAGAACTATCTGTTGCGGGATCCCGTACATGCGCAGTATATGCCAAAGGCTTTCTCTGTGGATGCTATTGAAGGCTTTCTTGAAATCCACAAAGTTGATGTAGAGCTGTCTCTGCCACTCTGTACACTGCTCGATGATGTTACTCAGTGCAAACATCCCCTACCTTTCCGAAATCCTACCTGCTCCTTTCTGAGTTGTCGATCTACTGCATCTGACATACTTTGCCAAGATCTTGCTTGGATTTGACAAATGTGTGATACCATGCCAATTGCTACAATTTCTCAGTGTGCCTTTCTTTGGAAATCTAACCAGTTGTCCAGTATCTTCTTCCTTTCCCATGTGGCTATAAAGAGTGGCAGGAGTATTTTGGCTGCAAGTTCTGGGCCTGCCTTGAACAGTTCTGCACTGAGGTTATCTTGGTCAGAGGCTTTTCCATTTCTGAGCGATCTAATGGCTGCAATGATTTCTTCTTTGGTTGGTAGTTCAACACTAATGTCAAGATCAACATCTGCCTCTTTGGCACATTTCAAAATTCTATCTTGGTCCTACATTTGCCGTTCAGAACTTCCGTCTTCCTGTCAGTGACTTCCTTTCAACTTTCACCACTGACATTCATACAAGTATCTACGGATGACTCTGGAAGCCCATCACACCTAGTAGTTTTGATTCCTTCTGTTGCTGTTTCCGTAACAAAAATCTTTTTCCGGGACTGGGTTGTTAGCCCTGTGCCCAACCCCAAACCCCAAACCTGAAGGACCAGTGGATCGCTCTTAGTCTGGTCTCTACCCTTCTGTCCAGCTTGGATGACCCTACCAGGAGATGAATCTCCTGCCGGCATAGCTCTCAGGGTCAATGAGACACGCAAGTTCCCCGACCATTCCCAAGGTTGCGACCCTACGGGGAGACTGAGAATATATCATGTTATTAATTACATTAATCTGTAAAGTAAAATTATTGGTTTTTGGTTTGAGTATGTTTATTAGTTACCTAACATGGGTAAAATTCCTTTAGATGAGGAAAGTGCTTATGCCACAATACTCAATTTAAAATGTGTGCCCTTATTTTCAGAGTTTGAAGTAAATGTATTATCAAAGTACATATTGGATCTTGAAATTTGTTTTCTGGTGGGCATATTTAGTAAAAGTGTTGGCATGTGGCCAATGGTTAAGGCTTTCGTCTAGTGATCTGAAGGTCGCTAGTTCAAGCCTTGGCTGAGGCTGTGTGTGTGTCCTTGAGCAAGACACTTAACCAAACATTGCTCTGCGATGACACCGGTGCCAGGCTTTAATGCCCTTATGCCCTAATCCTAATGCCGTTCCCTTGGACAACATCGGTGGTGTGGAGTGGGGAGACTTGCGGCTTGGGCAACTGCTGATCTTCCATAAAAAAGAACCTTGCCCAGGCTCATGCCCTGGAAACTTTCCAAGGTGCAAATCCATGGTCTATCGAGACTAACGGAGGCCTACCTATTTAGTAAAACCAATAACCATGATGACTGAAAGACCACACCTAACAGGGCAGATGACCAGTGTGCAAAAGACAACAAATTGAGCAAATACAAAATAGAGGAAATAATAATAATATTAATAAGCTATAAACATTAAGAACATGAGATGAAAAGTCCTTGGAAGTGAGTCCAGAGGTTGTGGAAATAGTTCAATGTTGGAGCAAGTGAAGTTGATTGAAGTTATTCCCTTTGGTTTAAAAGCCTTATTATTAAGAAGAAATAACTGTTCCTGAACCTGGTGATATGAGTCCTGAGGCACCTGTACCTTCTTCCTGATAGCAGCAGTGAGAAGAGAGCATGACCTGGGATGTGGAGTTCCCTGATGATGGCTGTTGCTTTCCTACACCAGCACTCTGTATAGATGTGCTCAGTGGTGGGAAGTGCTTTACCTATGATGTACCTTTATATCAAGTTACGCAAATGGAGTTTCTAGTAAAAAGCAAAAAATGGGTGCCATTTTGTCTTGGCACTTTTTGAAAAGAGCAGTATTTCACATATTTCTTTATGCCAGCTCACAGATCAATAGCATTTCTCCATTTATGTTGTTGTAACCTGTTCTCTCACACTTGCTCATCTTGATTCTCTGATTCTCCGGCCACCCACTCTAATAGGCATATCAGCACATATATGGGACATTGGAGGAAATGGACATATCCTGTGGGAAACCAACACTGTCAGAGAGAAAAAGTGAGAACTCCTTACATTACTGCAAGTGAAAATCAAACTCGACACACAGAAGCTGTGAGTCCGAAGAACCACCAACTGTGCCACTGGGCAAATACCAGAAACTGTGGGGTTTCATTTTAATAATCTTACTAAAATTTTAAAAATGCCATCTCATCTTTCCTTAGATATTGGGTGTAACAGTTAGTGCAACATTTTACAGCCTCAGCAATCACTGAGTGCATTCAATTCCCGCCACAGTCTGTGAGGGGTTTATATGTTCTCCCTGTGATCATGTAGGTTTCCTCTGGGTGCTCCAGTTTTCTCCCACATTCTAAAGATGTACGGGTTAGGATTAATAAATTGTGATGGTGCCGGAAGTATGGTGACATTTATGGGTTGCTCCCAGCACAACCTGGGACTGTGTTGTTTGTTGAAGCAAACAGCACGTTTCACTATATGTTTCAATGTATATGTGACAAATAAATTATTTAATCTTTTAATCATAGGAGTTAGCAGTGTTTACTTTGTCTCCATTTTCCATGATAATGTTTTTGGCACTGTACTTTATTTGCATTGTGCCTTAGGCCATAAGACCAGAAGATACAGGAGCGGAATTAGGCTATTTGGCCCATAAAGTCTGCTCCACCAATCAATCATCTTGATTTATTATTGTGTGTCAATGGTGTGACCACAGTAATTGATCCTTGGATTAAAGAATTTACACTTGTTGTGTCATGCTCTAAGCCAATAATCTTCTAATCTTTATAAAACTCTCTTGAGATTTTAGAGATGTTCTTTGTCAACCTCACCGGTAACAATCCACACAACACTGAGTGCCTTGGCAGCCTTGCAGCATCTGGTTCATATTTTTCTGCCAGAGTCCCACAATGTTGACCCTCCTGTTTTTAACACATATAGGACCAATGTGGCTTGTTGGTTATTGTATTTCACTGTTACAAATGTCATTCCCATAGGAGTTATCTTTTCTCTAGAATAAGTTCTTAGTTGGATATCTGCCAGCTTCAGTTTGAAGCTTTTTAAATTCTTTTTGTAGAATGACTGAAACATCCAAGCCAGTGTCCAATTCTATTTTAATTAATTTGCATTCATTTCTAGTGTAAGCCATATTGCTTGTCTCTTGTTAGCTTTCACAAGGTATATCTCAAGGCTACCTAGTCTTGCATCACTCTCATCATCATCAGATTTTTCATCAGCAGCATGCAGACAAGTGCTCTTTGAGTGTGTCCTACTTTGTTGTGTTTTCTGTGAGTTTTGCCTTTAAACCTGCATTGGGTCTGATGTATGTGAGCCACTGCCACAACAGTAATAAAATTTGTTTGGCTTGACCAGTTTCTATGTAGACATTGCAATTTTGTTCATGATCACTTTCATTCTCAACTGCAACTTAATTGTGCTCTGGTGGTGGTTTCCATTGATACAGCAATTTCAACTGCTCTTTTAAATGTGAGTTGTGCCTCAGTTAGGAACTGTATTTCAATGCTTTCTTGAAAGATTCCACAAACTAAATGATTTCTCAGTGCATCAAGCCCATCACTGAACTGACAATGCTCAGACAATTTTTTCAATTTAGCCACGTTAGCTGAAATAGACTCTCCTTTCTTTTGATTCCACTTATGAAACCTAAAATGCTCTGCAATCGACAATGGTTTTGGTTCTGAATGTTCCTGCATTATGTTCACGAGATCAGCAAAGTTTATTTTGGCTGGCTTGGTTGGAGCAGTTAAACTTCTAAGCAAACTGTATGCTGTTCCACCTATTGCACTCACTTTTCATTGACTATTTAATTTGCTTCAGAATTCATTCAGCATACGTCGTCCAGTTATCTGTTGTGCATAGGTACCTGTCTTTCAATGTAACCAGCCATTCCTACTATTTATCTATCTATCTATCTATTTATTTATTATTATCACCCGGTTCTCACATTTTTTGAGCCCGTGAATTTAATCTGCTTTCTGCCTTTTTTAAAACTCAACTGCATCTCCCCCCCCCCACAAGGAAACATGTGCTGCACTTTTTTAAAACACAAATGTCTCTCTGTCCCCCTTCTAAACAAAAATCTGCTGCACCTCAGCAGGTAGATTGTCATCTTGAGTTCATTTTAAAACTTTCTCATCACCGCTGTTATGCTTCGTAATGCCAGAAACTAATCAAAAGAAAAACACAGGAACCGGGGATATTTTATGTTCCTAGTTGTTCTTAAGTGAGATGCTCACATTTGACATGATGGTATATTAACATGTGCCGTTTATGTGTTCCTTACATATAACCCATAATAAATTATTTAAAGAAACAAAGAATACTTAATCAGACACTATATTTACAATACTATGCAAATATTATTGAAATTTTAAATTCACTTCAGCCTCCACTGACACCTCATTCCAGATACAAATTCTTTCCTGCATGAAAAATCTATCTCGCAGATCATCTCTTCCTTCTCAACTTGTGCCCTCTAGTTTTAGACACCCCTATCATGAGAAACAAACTCTCATTATCTAATTTATCTATATCTCTCATAATTTTAATAAACCATTGCAATGTAACCTCTCAGCCTCCTGGGAAAATAGACCCAGTTATCCAATCTCTCCAGATAACACAGGCTTTAGATTTTAGCTTCTCCCTCTCAAACTGCAGTGTGAATTCTATCATATTATGTTCACTGCCTGCTAAGGGTTACTTTGCCCTGAGCTCACTAATCAAATCTGGTTCATTGCACAGCACCAAATCCAGAATTAATTTTTTTCTGATGGGCTTGATCACAAGCTGCTCTACAAAGCTATGTCATAGGCATTCCACAGATTCCTCACTCTACCTACATAGCAGAGGCCTCCCATGACCATGCCTTTCTTACATACTCCTTCAGCAGAATTTCCTTCCTTGTTCTCGCCACGTCACTAGTATCCACATGCACCATGACAACTGGATAATATCCCCTTCCACTCCAAATTTCCCTGCAGTTTAGATGAGATGTTCTAAACCTGGGCATCAGGCATGTTTCACAACCTTTGGGACTCTCAATTCTTGCAACAGAGAATTGTGTCTATTCCCCTGACTCTATTATCCCCAATTACAACTACATTATTCTTCTCTCCCCACTCTTGAATGGCTCCCTGAACCACCGTGCATGGTTAGGTTGCTCATTGTTTGTACAGCCCCACTCGCATCTGCATAGGAAGCAAGAATCTCTGACCTGTCAGACAAGTTCAAGGGCTGAGGCTCCTCCAGCACTATCTCTTAGATCTCCCTACCTGCCTCACTCTTAGTCACACCCTCTTGTCCCTGACAACCGACAGAAACAAAGCAGTTAATCTTGATTAGCTTTGGGAGGGAGAGAGAGAGGGAAAAAAATGAGAAGGAAGCTATTGCAGGAGAGTGATGTCATGGCATTTTACTGTATTTCTTCTAACCTACAAGGAATGTAAGTTTGTAAATTTTTTTTTCATTTTTGGTGTCTTAATTGCTCCTTTTAGAGTGCTGAGGTTGATCCATTCTGTCTAGGTAAATTTCTGGAAGGGACCCTAAATAGACTCCTAAGCCTTGGTCTGCAGCAGAAAAAAAAACTACCTTTGTCAATATTGCAAACCACTGGAGCCAACACAGGAGAGAAATAGGCCCATTTTGTCACTTTTTTCAGAGAACCGTGTTTCTCACATGCTATTTTCAGTTTCAGGTGATTAATTCTATCAGGGATTTCCATGAGGTGGTTTCATTTAGTGATTTAGTACAGCTGTATACCAAACTGCACATTAACACATGAGATTCTTGAAAAACATGAGGATTGACTCAGTTTAGCATAGTTCACTTAAATCAAAAATTAGCAGAAGCCACTTGCCTGAGTTATGTCTTTGCTTTTATTTTCAGAATTGAAATAAGCAGAACCTGAAGGGAATTTGATCTGGAAATACTGTAAGTGCAGTGATAATGCTCTCTTAAATCAAGAGGAGTATGACTTACAAAAGTTAATTCTCTCTTCAAGCAAATTAGCTTCAAGTATATTTAAAGTCACTAATGATAAGATTAAGCTTTGTTGATAATTGTTTTCTGTTCAGTGGTAGGTTACATGTGGATAAATCAGCTTGCAGGCTTTCATTTAGTCTCCGTCATTAGAGCATTTATCACTTCCTGAGGGTAAGAAAAGAACATAAGTCAGAATCTGTGAAATTATGGAATGTTCAGTGAAGGGTTTCAATCCACAGTAAAATCAAAAATAAAGAATTAAAGTTTATTTATGATATTGTGCTTTTAAATTTCCAGCATGGTTTCTGACAGAAAGCAGTAAACTACAATTCTTCCCTCAAAGACACAGAGTCTTATTGGAATATTACATCCAAATTGTTATTCCTTGAGCGTTAGGACATATTAGTTCACTACTTATGAAATTTGATGTATCATTGCTCAATCTTGTGCTCATGTGGTGAACTACATATACCTGTCTGGACACCCCCCCCCCCAACTGCTCCTGTGGCTCCTCCCACGGACCCCGGTATAATGGCAATTGGGGGGACCACACCGGCCTCAGTCTCCAGGATGCAGTGTGGTGGTCAATTGCTGCTTGTTCTTTCTTCCAGCCAATAAAAGCCTATATCTCGCCTCACGTCTCCAAGAGTTATTGATGGTGCATCAGCTCACTTGACAATGAGAAGCATTTCCAGTGACTGGAAAGCTAAGTGCAATTACTTAGCTGTTTCACACTAAAATGGTTGAACTTCATAGTCCTCAGAATATATTTTAAGGTCGTTAAAAGGGTTAAAATCATCAGTTTCTTTTTACCTAATCCAGTTTGCTAAAGGATCTTTAAATATAGGACAAGAAGATATATCCTGCTTATGTGGTGATTGCACAAATTAAACCACTGGGGAATGCATTTTTTCCCTATCAGGGCAAAATGATCAAAGTTGATTGAAAGGAGATAACTATACTTGAATTCGAAGCGCTGATGCATGTAGGTTATCTGTTTGCTAGCAGTCTGCCTTCTTTACAAAACTTAGCATGCTAACTACCAACATTCTCCCAGTGGTATAGCACTGTATTTGCATACAAGGATGTGAAATAAATATTCTGCCTTACATTATGGAAGAAATCATATTCTAATAGTATGCAAGCTGGAACTCAAGTTAGTATTGTTTATTACTGTCGCATGTTCAGAGGTACAGTGAAAAGCTTGGCTTCCATACTGTTCATTCAGATCAAATCATTACTCAGTGTATTGAGGTAGTGCAGGGTAAAACAATAACAGAATGCAGAATAAAGGGTAACAGCTACAGAGAAAGATCAACGGAGGTAGTTAGTAACTTACAAGATCGTTATAAAGTAGATTGTGAAGTCAAGAGTTCACTTTATCATATTACAGAATCATTAAGTATTCTTATAACCACAAGGCAGAAACTATCCTTCAGTCTGGTTGTATGTGTTTTCAGGGTTTTGTGGTTCTGCCTGATGGGACTGGGGAGAAGAGAGAGTGTTTGGGGTCAGGGAGGTATTTGATTATGGTGGCTGTTTTGCAGGGCAGTGAAAAATATGGGGAGAGTCCATGGAGAATCAGAATCACGTTTATTAACACTGACATATGTCATAATGTATGGTGCTTTTGTGGCAGCAGTACAGTGCAAGGCATAAAAAATACTGCAAGCTGCAACGAGATAAATAATGGTGCAAAAGAGGACTGGCAAGGTAATGTTAATGGGTTCAGAAATCCGATAGCAAAGGGAAAGAAGCTGTTCCTAAAACATTGAGTGTGGGTCTTCAGGCTTGTGTGCCTCATCCCTGATGGAGAGAGTGTATCCCGGGTGGTGAGGGGCCTTAATGATGGATGCTACCATTTTAATGTACTATCTTTTGAAGATGTCCTCAATGGTGGGAAAGGTTGTGCCTGTGGTGGACAGTCTACAACCCTCTATAGCCTCTTTTTATTCTATTCCAGCCTCCATACCAGATGTTGATGCAACCAGTCAGGATACTCTCCTCCGTACATTTGTGGAAACTTGCTGAAGTCTTTGGTGACATACCAGATCTCCTCAAACCTCCACTGAAGTATAGCCACCGGCGTGCCTTCTTTATGATTGCATCAATGTGCTGGACCCAGGAGATGCTGTCGCCCAGGAACTTGAAGCTGCTCACCCTTTCCACCGCTGACCCCTCATTGAGGGAGGCTGGTTTCCACAATCTGTGGGGCTATATCAACAACTCCACAGTTTCTTGTGGCCATGAGTGGGGCAGTTGCCAAACCAAGCTGTATGGGATAGTTTCTATGGCGCATTAATAAAAATTGGTAAGGGTTAACAGGGACATGTCAAATCTCTTTAGTATCCTAAGGAAGTAGAAGCATCAGTGAGCTTTGCTGGCCATGGATTCCACATGGTTCATCCAGGACAGGCTGTTGATGATAATCACTCCTAGGAACTTGAGGCTCTCAACCTGATGTAGACAGGATATTCACCACCACCACCATCCTGAAGTCAATGACCAGCTCCTTGTTTTGCTAACACAGAGAGAAAGGTTGCTGTTATGACACTATGCTACTAAGCTCTCTGTCTCCTTCCTGTACTCCAATTCATTGTTATTTGAGATACAGCTGACAACAATGATAGCATCTGAAAACTTGTGGCTGAAGTCAGAGTCAAATCTAACTGTGCAGTCATGTGTGCACAGGGAGTAGAGTAGGGAGCTGAGACACAAACTTGAAGAGAACCAGTGTTTAGAATCACTGTGGTTGAGGTGTTGCTATCTGTCCTTACTGATCATGGTCTGTTGGCCAGGTATACGTCTAGGGGAAGAACTCCAGCCACTCTCCCACCTCCCGTATACGCTGTGGAAAACAAGTTAATGCAGTGACACACACACAATATCAAACTCACACCAGATACCATTATAGAATATACTTTAAAGATTTTACGAGAACTGAAAGGTTACTAACAATACAGTATATATGAAGGAAAATAAAATAAAATAAAAGGTGCCAAAACTTAAAAGAGTTCAGTTAGTTTAGTGCATATTGTTGGAGCTCAACCATCGAACCACTCGACCCCTCGTCGCTTTCCACCAACCTCCACGTCCTTGCACCTGGGACCACCCTGGTGGTCGACCGAGCAGTGCCGCACACGTCCAACTTCCTTGGCGTCCTCTTCCCGACTCCCTGAAAAGACCGCAAAAACCCCCCAGCTCCCAGACCCACAAGACAAAATAACATTTCCCCGTTGGTTAACAAATGAATACAATCCGGATATCAGCAAGTCTAAAGCCAAGCAGCTGCGAGAGACAGCAATTATCATACAAAGAAGCATTCCTACTCTTAACAAAACAAAGAAGCCATTTTGATTAACATACACAGTACATTGTACATTTTTAGTCACAGTTATTTTGTAAATAACACTTCTTTGCATTTCTGATTAGATGCTAACTGCATTTCATTGGCTTTGTATGTGTACTTGGCACAATGACAATAAAGTTGAATCTAATCTAATCTAACAAGCCTCTTGAAGAACTTTGTGGTCGTGGATTTCAGAATCACTGGGCAAGAGTCTAAATTACATTGCCTTGTTTCCCTTAGGTAGCAGGATGATAGCCATCTTCTCGAAGCAGGTGTAAACCTCAGACTGAAGTAGGCAAAGGGTAAAAATGTTTGCAAATACCTCCACCAACTAATCTGTACAGGATCTAAGGACACCATCTCGGCAGGCCAGATGCCTTCTGCAAGTTCACTCTCCGGAAGACAGCTCTTATATCTGCAAAATTGTCTGGGTTCAGGTGCATTGGAAGCTATCAGGTGGGTGGTGGCAATCCCCTTCTGTTCAAAGTTCCATGTTTATTCCCTTGAACACAGGAGAATAAGGGGATGTATTACAAAGGTATACAATATTATGAGAGTATAGGGTGAAAGCATGCAAGCTTTTTCCCCTCACATTGGGCAAGACTAGAACTAGAGGTCCTAGAACTAGGGTGAAAGTTGAAATATTTCAGCAGAAATGAAGGGAAGCTTTTTCATACAGCAAGTGGTGTGAGTGTGAAATGAGCTTGAAGCAGAAGAGATAAATATGGATTTAATTGTGACAATTATTAGCTTGAATAGGAACATGATGTGAGTGCTATGGAGGGCGATTGTCAGATTGCAAGTAGATGGGACTAGGCAGAAAGCTAAGCATGGACTAGATAGGCTGAAGGGCCTGTTTCTGTGCTATAGTACCCTCACTCCACTAATCATTAAATAAAAAAGCAGTAAATTATATATCTACAAATTCCTTTAAATATAATTTAGAGTTTCTTACCAAAATAACTTTTTTTTCCAGAAATTATGTTTTTTGTAAACTATTGGAATAAGATTGTACATGTTAGATTCAATGATGAATTTCAGTACTCTGGGTACTAACTATGATTTTGCAGGAGTGTGAGGATGAAGAGAAAACCTTTTTGTTCAACTTTGCATACTTGGATTAGCTGAACACCGGAAGTCATTAGCAAAATTATAAAAGCATTTGGAATTCTCTCTAGCTCCCCCGTCAGCCTGAAGGAAGAAGAATAAAGTCAACAAATCACACCAGGGAAATAAAACACCAAAGGAAGTTTTTAAAAAAATAGCTAGTGGTTTCTAAATTCTGTAACTGATAAATTTAACAAATAATAAAAATCATTTTACATCATTTTTGTATTATAAACCAGCATTTTGCCTTCCTATGTTTAAAGATTATAGCCCAAATGATATTAAGTTTATATACTTTAATGCATTTACAACTATGATTTCATGGGTATGAATGTTTATATAAACAAATCCAGGAATGAGGGGCAGGAAGAGATCACTTGGCCCTATGCTTTACCATTCAATAAAATTAGAGACCATTGGTTGATCTGATAGTTTCCCTCACGCATGCATATCCAGCTACTTCTGATAACTTTTCAGCCTTTGTTTAGCTAGAATTGTTCAATTTTTGCTTTAGTATTTTCCAAGACTCTGCTTTGGCCATTGAAGGTACCAGAAACTTAGAACTCTCTGAGAGAAATAATTTACATTACTCTCCAATGCAGTGCTGCCAGGATAATCAAGGACAAGACCCACCCAGCCAACACACTTTTTGTCCCACTTCCCTCCGGGAGAAGGTTCAGGAGCATGAAGATTCGTATGGCCAGATTTGAGAACAGCTTCTTTCCAACTGTGATAAGACTGCTGAACAGATCCTGACCCGGATCTGGGCCGTACCTTCCTAATATCTGGACCTGATTTGCACGACCTTACTTTCCCTTTTCTATTTTCTAATTATGATTTATAATTTAAATTTTTATTATATTTACTTCGATTTGTACTTAAGGGAGTGGGAAGCGCAGAAACAACTATCACTGTGATGATTGTACGCTCTAGTATCAATTGTTTGGTGACAATAAAGTAAAGTAAAATGGGCATCTCTCTTAATTTTAAACATTGGTCCCTAATCCTAGATACTTCTACAAGAAGATATACTTCCTCTACATTCACCATGTGAAGACCACTTAAGAACTTCTATGTTTCAATCAAATCACATCTCATTCTTCTGAAGTCCGGGAGTACAAGATTAGCCTTCCCTCCAAAGCCTACCTCCCATCACTCTTCTACAAGTATTTGGCTGGAAGGAACTAGATAAAATGAGCTGAGGCTTAAAGAAAATAAAAATATCAATAAATTTAGATTATAGGTTACAGAATGTGGCGGCATATAATTCCACTTCTGCCTTTAGCATCTTTTTGGGTGCCATCGTCAACCTACAGATAGTGTAGTTGACAATAGAGTTTTTGTGGCAAGACGCAGAACTAGATTGGCTGGCCTTTCTTCTGCTGCCCAGATTGGAACCCAGCTGGAGTTCCTCAGGACCATCTGCCTCAAAGTCCAGTGCAGATACCACTACAACACCAGCCAGCCCTTACAGACCTTAGTGTCTTAAGGATACCTAATTTTAGGCCTGCTAGGTCTATCCTGAAGTTATATTGAAATGAAAGGAATGCCATATAACATGATAAAGTGTTTCCATTTGTGAAGACAAAATTTATCAGTTGGAGGAGTAGAAAAGTTTGAACTGAGCAAGAGGATTACTTGCCTGATTTGAATCTGATGCCATGACAATTCACGGGGATTGGAGTCAGTATTAACTTTCACGGTCATTCCTTCCTAACTATATACTACAGTGTTATGATCTCCAGGATCATGATGGAATTATCTTGGACTTGGACTGAAGCAAATTCTATGAGTTTGGCTATGCCAGTCAGTTGCTTGATTGGTCAGTGAGTCGGATTTCCTCATTTAGCCAGGATTACCTATTCTTGGGGTGCTTTGTCCTTCCCGAACCCCTCCCTCAGGCAATATTGAGTGTCCTGTCATACTCTATTCTTATTGTGTTTTCACAAAATTTTTCCAAGTCAATTCAGAAGGCAACTATGAGTCAACCGCATTGTTGTCCATCTCAACTTGCACATGAATCTGTCTGGGAGATTTCCTTTCACAAAGGGGATTAATAAACCAGATGTGTTTTTGAACAAACATATAGTTATGGAAATCAGAATGATATTAATAATAGATTTATTGAGATAACTGAATGTAAGTTCAGTATCTGGGATCTGAGCTCATTTTCTGATTTCTTATCAGTAATTTAACCACCCCATTAAGATCTGTACTGTTTTAATATGGAAGCAAACTTGCATAATGAATCAAAAACAGGTTTATTATCATTGACGTATGTCATGAAATTTAAAGTGCAAACACGAGGAAATCTACAGATGCTGGAAATTCAAACAACATACACAAAATGCTGGTGGAATGCAGCAGGCCAGGCAGCATCTATAAGGAGAAGCACTGTCGACGTTTCGGGCCGAGACCCTTCATCACCACCAGCATTTTGTGTGTGGTGTCATGAAATTTGTTGTTTTATGGCAGCAGTACAGTACAATACATAAAAATTACTATAAGAATACACAATAAGCAAATAAATAAATAATGCAAAAACAGAGCTAAGTAATAAAGTAGTGTTCTCTGGTTCATGGACCATTCAGAAATCTGCTGGCAGAGGAGGAGAAGCTGTCTTTAAGTGATTAAATGCATGTCTTCAGGCTCTTGTACCTTCTCCTTGATGGTAGTACTAAGAAGAGGGTACGTTGTGGATGGCGAAGGCCCTTCATGATGGATATCGTGTTCTTGAGCGATCACCTTTTGAGTATGTCCTTGGTGGGAGGCTGGTGCCCATGATGGACCTGACAGAGTCTATAACCCTCTGCGGCTTTTTTTCCTGATCCTGTGCAGTGATATCTCAGTGCTAGATGATAATGCAATCAATCAGAATGCTTTCCATAGTACATCTGAAGCAATTTGCTAGAATCACTGGTGACAAATCTAATTTTTTTTCAAACTCCGAATGCAATACAGCCGCTGGCGTGCCTGCTTCATGATTGCACTAATGTGCTGGGCCCAGGATAAATCTTCTGAGACCTGACGCTCAAGACATCGCAGATTATTTGAAGCTGCTCACCCTTTTGGCTGCAGACCCCTCAAAAAGGACAGCTGTGTGTTCTTCTGATTTCTCCTTCCTGAAGTCCACAATCAATTCCTTGGTTTCACTGACACTGAGTGCAAGGCTGTTGTTGTGACACCACTAAACCAGCTGATCCATCTTACTCCTGAATGCCTCCTTGCCATCATGTGCCATTGGCAAATTTATAAGTGTTCTTTGAGCTGTGCATTACCACACAATCTTGAGTGTGGAGTGTAGAGTAATCAGCGAAGTATGCCTCCTTGAATTGTGCCTGTGTTGACTGTTAGCGAGAAGAAGATGATATTTCCAATCGACACCAACTGTGGTCTCCCGATGAGGGCGTCAAGGATCCAGTTACAGAGGGAGGTACAGAAGCCCAGGTTTTGAAGCTTGTTGGTTAGTACTGAGGGGATGATGGTGTTTGAATGCTGAGCTATGATAACTAAACAGCATCCTGACATAGGTAATGCTGTTGTCCAGGTGATCCAGGGCTGAGTGGGGATCTAGTGAGATTGCATATGATCATTCAGGAAATACATCCTCCCACAACCCTGCAAGGTACACCTGAAAAAGTACCCAAATATCATTCCCATCTTCTACCGCTGCTATCCTTAAGCTGCTTGAAAGAAGAGTACAATGGCCTGTTTCATGTTATCTTATGTTCCCAGCTTCTCAGTTTTCCTACCAATTTACATAGTTCTGTGTATCCTTTATTAATCCTTTTATCATTTTCAAAAACCATTTATAAATTCACTAATGGCACATGGTAAAAGAACTGAAAGAAGCTGCAGAGGGTTGTAAATTTAGTCAGCTCCGTCTTGTGTACTCGCCTACAAAGTGCCCAGGACACCCTCAGGGAGCGGTGTCTCAGAAAGGCAACATCCATTATTAAGGACCTCCAGCACCCAGAGCATGCCCCTTTCTCACTGTTACCATCAGGGAGGAGGTACAGGAGCCTGAAGGTACACACTCAGCGATTCAGGAACAGCTTCTTCCCCCCGCCATCTGATTCCTATATGGACATTGAACCCATGGACACTACCTCACATTTTTCTAATATATAGTATTTATGTGTTTTTGCACAATTTTTTATCTATTCAATATATGTATATTATATGAAGTATACTTATACTTAATATAGAAGAAAATAATAATAAATTATTATGTATTGCATTGAACTGCTGCAACTAAGTTAACAAATTTCACATCACATGCCGGTGATAATAAACCTAATTCTGATTTTAAACACCTCAATATTGCAAGTCAGGATTATTACAACTTAACTCTTTAAACTCTGGGGAATTATACTCTTGAAGGCATTATTCCAAAATGGAATAGTTTGACAAAGGCTCTATAACTGAGATGCAAACTCGCTTTTGGTATTTCAGTTGCCTTGGTATTATTTTCTGTTCAGTTTGAGAAATTAATAATAGATGAGCCATATATAAATTGCAGGGTGAAGTTCAAGGAATTTTGGCTGACATGGACAACTTCGAAAAATTCTGGAAAATGTGTGCCAGCTTTTTTATTATAAGTGACAATCTACAAATGTCAATAGGCACATTTATTTCTGGAAGGTAAAGTGGCTAAACACCTTTTGTTTGAAAATAAAATTTACCTACTAAAAATAATGACTCCATTCCCCACTCTAGCTCCCCTCTTATCTGTTCTCTCCTTACCTGCCTATCACCTCCTTCCCTTTTTCACATGGTTCACTCTCCTCTCTATCAGGTTCCTTCTTCTTTACCTTTTCCACCTATCACCTCCTAGCTTCTTACTTCATTCCCCTCCCACACACCTGGCTTCACCCATCACCTTCTAGCTTGTACTCCCCCCTCCCCCTTCCTTTTTAGTCTTGATGAAGGGTCTCAGCCTGAAACGTTGACTGTTTATTCCTTTCCGTAGATGTTGTTTGACCTGCTAAGTTTCTCTAGCATTTTATGTGTTTCTCTGGATTTCCAGTATCTGCAGAATCTCTTGTGTTAATAATGCTGTAGTTTCATGGCATCTATTGAGAATTAACTACTGTCCATCCTCAACTTTAATGGGAAACGAGCAGGGCAGCACCTGAACCCTGATGGTCTGGAAAGGTGAGGGAAAAGTGGTCATTATTTCATTCCCTCTGCAGGTGGTGTGGTGTCAACAGTCGGTTTGAAATAGCCCATGAACCAGCAGCCGTTCAACCTTCTATCATTACTAGGATGCCCTGATTTTTTAGAATCAAAACTGAAGATGATGGAGATGCACAGTAGGTTAGGCAGCATCTGTAGTGAAATATTAAAAAAAGTTTATTTTTCAGAGCACTGAATCTTCATCATTCTTAATGTTCTTCCCTGCAGAGTTGATAAAGCTCTGCAGGGAAGCAATAATAAAAGTTGTTTGTATAAGCATAAACTTCATAAACTGATGCATCTTCAACTTCATTTCATCTGGCTTATTTTGTCAACACTTTAACTGGTATAAAAGGAAACATTATCTATCTTGCAAATCATTCCTTGATATTCTTTCTTGAAATTCTCGGTATTTTAATTATACTCGGTAAGATATTGCAATGGAAAATTGGAATAAAAATGGAGAATTCTGCTAGTCAAGCAACATGGATGAAGACAACGAGAGAACACAAGAGCAAAAGAAAATAGGAGCAAGAAAAGGCTGTTTGGCCTCTGTGCTTTACCCATTAGTTAATAGGACTGTCTGATCGATGCTGGCCTTAGTTCTTCTTCAGTGAAAATTCCCCATACCTTTAATTCCTCAATCTTTCAAATGTATTAAGTGTATCTAATGATATGTAACCTTCAGAGACAAGGACTTCCAAAGATTAGGCACCATATTCAAAACAATTTCAACGAACTGCACCTCAGTTTTAAATGACTGGCCATTTGGTTTGTAGCTCTAATCCTTGTCTGTAATTCCCAAAACATGGAGATATATCAACATTTACTTTGCCAAGCTGCCTTAAGTGTTTAAATAGGCCCAGCCTTCATTCTCCTAAACTCCAGGAAATATAAAACAAACAGTATACTTTGTCTTGTGGAACAACCCCATCATACCAGGATTTAGCCTCATTAATCTATTTTGGACTACCTTCAATGCTATTAATTAAGGCTAACAAAGCTCTGCACTTCTACAGATGTACTGTGGAGAGCATTCTAACTGGCTGCTTCACCATCTGGTATCAGTGGTGTGGTGTGGTGGGGTGGGGTGGGGGGGGGGGAGAACCACTGCACAGGATCAAAATAAGCTGCAGAGAATTGTAAACTTCAGCTCCACCATTGACACTAGCCTCCGTAGTATCCAGGACATCTTCAAGGAGTAATGCCTCAAAAAGATGGCATCCATCATTAAGGACCCCCCCCCCCCCCCCAACACCCAGGACATGCCCTGTATTCATTGCTACCATCATGAAGGAGGCACAGGAGACTAAAGGCACACATTCAACAATTCAGGGATAGCTTCTTCCCCTTTGCCATCCAATTTCTGAATGAACATTGAACCCATGATGTAAATTTATTTTTTTTATTTTGCACTATTTATTTAATTTAACTATTTAATATATGTTTACTGTAATTCATTTTATTTTTCTATTATTACATATGGTATTGTACCACAGCCACAAAGACAACAATTTTTGTGAAATATGCCAGTGATATACCTGATTCTGAATATTATTGTCATCTCATCAAAATTACATGCAAATAAAGTAAACCTCCTTATTCTTAAACTCTAATACCTTTGAAATAAAGGCCAATGTGCCATTTTCCTTTTTAACAACATGTTCAAATTGATTGCAGCCATTTTATGATTCATAGAAATGAATGTTCCAGTTGGATGACATTTTGACAGAACTTACAGTGATATATCAATCCTTCTATAATCTATAGTCTCTTTAATTATCTTAGAAGGCATTGCACTGACTCATCTTCTTCTGCTAGGTCTTGTTCATCCACACCATCTCTCTTTTATATTGATGTCTGACTGCAGTATCTTTATTCTGTTACATTGGTAATGCAGTGGAAAGTCATGACCATTGTATTACATGACTGTTCCAGTTCATTTCCTCCTTAATGTTTAAGTCTCAGTTGCTTAGAAACAGGAATTCACCTTCTTGTGGTGAGCTGTATGTTTTCCTATAGCACTAAAACCTATTTACTTCCCTTGAAAACCTTGGATAACAAAATATATTAAAAATAGCATTACTATATTCAGATATACACTCAGTGGTCACGTTATTGGGTACCTCCTGTACCTAATAGTGAGGCCACTGAGTGTATGTTTGTAATCTTCTGCTGCTGTAGCCCATCCACTACCAGGTTTGATTTGTCGTGCATTTAGAGATGTTCTGCACTCCACTGTCGTAATGTGTGGTTATTTGAATTAATGTCACCTTCCTGTCAACTTGAACCAGTTTGGCCATTCATTGACCTCTTGACCACGTGTTATCTTCACCTTCAGAACTACCACTCACTGGATGGGTTTTTTTTGCATCATTCTCTGTAATAGCTAGAGACGGCTGTGAATGAAAATCCTAGATCTGCAGTTTCTAAGATACTTAAACCACCCAGTATGGCAGCAACAATCATTCCACAATTAAACTCACATAGATCACATTTCTTCCCTTTCTGTTGCTTGGCCTGAACAACAACTGAACCTCTTAATCAGGTTTGCATGCTTTTATGCATTGAGTTGCTGCCATGTGATTGGCTGATCAGATATTTGCATGAACCAAGCAGGTATACAGCTGCACCTAATAAAGTCATCAATGAGTGCACATGCTAATATTGGATCTGTGCCCTTGATATCAAATACTGCACACAGAGATCACAGTTACCATTATCAATGTGACAGTAAAGTGGCAGAAAAGGCTGCTATGGAGGTGATGGAAAATGCAAGGAAGCAGGCCATGGAGTTACTCTTTGGGTCTGGGTCTCACATGTTGAAATGGCTTGATTGTTATCCACACTGTGAATAGCCACATAGTCTTTGCCAGATGCATAAGATCAGAAATACTCTAAGTAGTCATCAGATCAGGCAGTATCTACAGGAACTGAAATAGAATTTAAGCTTTAGGTTGAAAACCTTTAGTCAGAGCTAGGAAAATCAGAAGACAATGCTGGAGAAACTTTGCAGGTCAGGCAACATCTGTGGAGAGAAAACTAGTCAGTAGTTTCAAATTGCAGATAGAGTGAGAGGGGACTGGCACAGGAATAATCTATTAATAATGTTATTTGGTTGATAGGTTCATGAATGAAAGAGGACATGAACAAAGGTGTATAAAAGCTGTAAAATGAGAGCAGTTAGAGATCATAAATAACAGAATGGAAAAGTCATGACATGCAGAGAAGCAGGAAATCCCCAGCAGATGAGGCCAGGCTAATTAAGAGGGAAATCACAATATCTGGCCATTCAGATATATAAAAAAGAAACCAAGGGAAACTGGAGAATTTGATGTTGAGTCCGGAAGGGTGCAACATGCCTCAACGGAAAATTGAATGTTGTCGCTCTAGCTTATGTTGGACCTTAGTAAAATTGTGCGGGTCAGACAGAAAGTAAACAAAAAAAAAACGAATTGAAAGGGATAGAAATAAGAGTAAATGAAAAAAAAGCATGAGGGAAGCAATAATTTTCTAAATGATGAAATCTTGAGCTTAATTATTCTTTGGTTAAGAAGGAACCACAGTTGGAAAACTAAATCCCACAGAAGAGAGGGCAAACTAATGAAGAAATAAATGGGATGCCAGCATAGGGAAAGAAACCATGTTCTCACAGGTCATGGTTCGGGGAAATAACAGTACAAGTCGATGCATCCTCTGATAAAAGGAATCACCTAGTAAAACGAATGTAGCGGGCACTTTTGTTATTAGTAATTTTGTCATTCAGGGTAAATTTAACTGATTGAGACCCTGTAGCCGCCTGTTACTCCTCCAGCCAGGAGAGCCGCTGCAGCGAGCACTGGGTGACGTACGTGACGTTCAGCGCCTGCGAGTGGCGGTAACGCGCCTCCTGCTCGTTCCCTCCTCACTATGTTATCGAGTGGTAAAGATGGCGGATTTCCTGCCGTCCCGCTCCCTCCTCGCTGTTTGTTTTCCGAGTTGCGTCCTCACCCAACGAGAGGCCGAACAGCTTCGCAAAAGCAAGCAGATAGACGAGCTCATCTCCAGGGATAAGACTTACGTGCGGCGGCTAGTGAAAATCCTGCTGCTCGGGGCCGGCGAGAGTGGCAAAAGCACTTTCCTTAAGCAGATGCGAATTATTCATGGCCAGGATTTTGATCAGAAGGCCAAGGAGGAGTTCAGGGGAACCATCTACAGCAACATCCTAAAGGGCATTCGTGTCCTGGTGGACGCCAGGGAAAAGCTCCGCATCCCCTGGGGAGACCCCAGCAATCAGCAAAACGGCGAGTTCCTGATGAGTTTCGACACCAGGGCGTTGACCGGGGCCGCTGCAGGCCTCGTGGAGACGCGGGTTTTCCTTAAGTACTTGCCGGCCATAAGATCTCTCTGGGTAGATAGTGGCATCCAGAACGCTTACGACAGGCGCAGAGAGTTCCAGCTGGTGAGTAAATGGGAACCGTGGTTCAAGGAAAGATGCGCGGGCTTTGAAAGGCCTGGCTTTGGGGAGAGGAACGAGAAGCCAGCGTCTTCCTGAAGAGGGTGTGTTCCGAGTCAGTTTTCGGCGGGTGGAGGTCTTCTCTGGTGTATTCAAATACACTTTTGGGCGAGATAAATTATACACATTTTTTAACAATCCGAAATTATTGTTGTATTGCTTCATACATTTACAAATGGACCACACAACTCTCCATTATCTTCACTTTATTTTTAGACATTGAAAATGATCTGTGCAGTTCCATTAATGTGTCTCAGTTTCTTTGGACGAGGATTCTTAATGTTTACAGAACACGCACTTTTGGAGCGCAGTTATATGTGAAAGTTAAGCTAAGTCGATTTTCTAGGTACTTATTTTAACAAGCTTGCATCATTTTCCTTAGAACCAATGTAATCTTAATTAGAAATGCATTATTTATTCTGAACGCCGTGACATCTTGAGGAATGACTTGCTGGGGTTTGTGAATAAGCATTTATGAAGATTTAACCAGTCCAAGGTTACTAATTTTGTGTCATTTCCACATAAAATCAATTTTTACCAAATGGCTTATTTGTAGATTAGGTCTGTGCAAACTTTGTATCCATCTTTAAGACAAGTACTGTAAAGCATACCGATTTTCCAAACTGAATTACAAAGTATTAAAAAGAAATCACTATTATAGGCATTCTCATATTATAGAATTTGGGTGGATGTTATGCTCATGTTGCATTTAACTTGCATAATAGTCTCTAAGGGTTTCTTTTGAGTAGGTGGAAGTAATGTGGGAGGAAGTGAAATAAAACTTTGATTAAATGGGGACATCACTATTGGGAATGACGTGACTTAAGTTTACCGTTTTTATAGCTCTGCATATCTAGAACAGTTTTTTTTAAGCAGAAAATAGTTTATTTTCTGCACCTGTTATTATGATTGTGTACTTTCTGATTGTCAAATCTTGTGTGTTCTTGGTAAAGAAGAATGGTTTCTGAAACATTGACAGGTTTCAGCTTTGTGATTAAAGGACAGATGCAGTTCATGACAGTGATTTGGTCAAGAGCTGATGGAATTTAGCAAATATGGGAGAATTGAATTCACAGACAGTCCAGGAATTTGAAATTTTGGTTTTCTGGTGGTAAGCCAATTGTGCTAGCTGTTTAAAATGAAGATGCATCTATGTAGAACAACTTTGAGTTTTAAAAGCTGCAGGGAATGGAAGATCTTATAAAATCTGTTCCATTAACGCAAGCCCCAACATAATTTGATTTTAATGTTAACCCTTATCCAGATATGCACATAAAATTTAAGCTGATTTGGGACTGGGGAATAGTAATTCTCTTTACTCCATTTTATCTATATTGATTAATTCTGGTTTTGTTGGCAAATTAGGCTGTTCTTCTTGAATATTTAATTTTAGGATGAACCATAAAAATCAAACTAATAGGTAATATTAGGTTCTAATTTAAATGATTCATTATCCCTGTGCAAACATAAACATGATGATTATTGAGTTAATGTGAATTAGTTAATGAGTTAATGTGAATGCAGTGTATTAAGAAGCAAACTTTCTGTTCAGTATTTTAGCTTAAATGCTCATTACCAGTAATGAGTGTAGATCTTCATGTCTTTCACCATTCTAGAGGAAGAAGGAAGCAATTTTGAATGCATAAATTAATATTAGCTGAAATTGAAATTGCAGGAAATTCTAGGGTCTGGTTACTTGGGGAAAGAAACCTTTAATGTATTGGTGGCCTTTCATCATAAGTGTTTTAAATTATTCCGAAAGGTTGATCTGAAACGATAGATTTGTTTCTCTCTCCATCGGGTAGCGTGACTTACAGAGAGGGTAAAAGTTTTCCTTTTGGCGTCTGCAGTATTCTGATATTGAAGTTAGTGATTAGAAGAAATAAGAAAGCATTTTCTTGCTGTCATACACGGCATTATGTAAGACAACACATTCCACAGTTAACCAAGTATGAGGAAATGATTAATGTACACTTCTCATTCCTTCTCATTTCCCTCCTTAGGCTACACTTTTCCTTCCAAGGCTGATTTCCTCCTCCTCCTATCCCCCTGTATGTTTACTTCTTCTGTCCCCACCTTCTGTGCCTACCCCTTCCCCACTGCTGCCTCCACTGCACAGTCTGCCCTTGCTTCTCCCCTCCTCTGCCTTCTATTACCTTTTACACTAGTAATCTTTCTCTTTCCCTGTCATCCTGCACTCCAACCCCCTCCCCCCCCCCCTCCCAAGCTCATGCCACATCAATCCCACTTAAAGCTGTCTTTTGTGGGTCTGTTGGTGTTAACTGGAATATGTTCTGATTCTAAGTGAAGAAGTGCCCTCTTGACATAGAATTGTTAGGCCATATAGTGCCATCACATGGAAGGACCAGAAGTCTCTCCTATATAGCACCTGATATGAACTTTGACAGACTGTTTAATGTGTTTCTACCTTATCAATGTTCCCGACGTGCAGGAACATGCAAAAACATATTCTAAAGTATATTAAAATGCTAGTGAAAAAGTGACTAAATTTGAAAAGTACTCTATTTAAATAGACAGATAATGAAAACTAAACAGAACTTTAAAAAACAGTTTCTAATTGCTAAATTTTAGGCCTTTTTAGGCATTCCCTTCAATTGAAATAAACATACATTCTGTTTAATCAGGCATAGTGTCCACTGCAAGTACTTGGAATTGCTTCAGATTTGTTCTCAGCTGCTGATGATTGGTGAAGTGCCAGCTAAGCATGGCCAGCAAACTCAGCTTCTATTTAGGTGGGACTCCCGAGGTTGTGGTACTGTTTATTGCAGGGCCATTCTGGCATTTAGAGGGGTACTGCCAATATTTTCTATCCACAGGATAATCTGCTGCTCGAGATGCTGAGTATTTTAAACATTTCTTTCAGATTTCCAAATTAAAACTTCTGGAAAATACTGTCTGGTGTCTGAATTTGCTGGTTTCAGTTTGGGCATCATCCTTAGATTAGTGTACTTGATGCTTTGAGCACAGGGGAAATCAAATTGATTTGAAGTTTTCTATCTGATTAGAAAGTTTATGTAGAAGGTTGCAAAATGTCTCAATTTTGGTTCCTGGTTACTTGATTAAATACTTTGAAAGTAAACATTTTGTAATTTTGGAAGTTTAAAAAAAAATGAAAAAAAATTAATGGGAAGATTTAACTGACATGTTCCTGCTAATGAGTTGTTGGATTTTCAAGGATTTGGTATACTTCTGTAGAGTAAGAACTTGCTCATTTTCTGTATGGGAGGAGAGTAAAGATAATTTGGATATATTTGCTTTGTGCAAATGCTTTTTTTGGGGGGAGGAGATGTTGACTTGAGTTTCCCGGAGAGTAATTGCAATATGCACTGGTGCTTCATTGACAGCATATATTGGAATAATTGAATGATTGGAATTGGAATAATTTCACACACATTGGGAAAACTACAGACATTGCTGCCACTAGTTTCATCACTTCCCTTTTACTTAACTGGGCAGTAATCTGAGATGAGTAATGAAGGATGATGTTCTGAACTCCCTTTTTGTTTATGCATTTCCTACCTTCTGTCTTTGGCTTTGCATCTGATTTTTCAGAGTTGTAGTTAGCTTGAAATTCTAAAGATTGCTAGTTAAACTTCTTCCAAGTGGATTATAATGCTGGATTTTTTTTGGGGGGGGGGGCGTCTTCCAATGTATTCCCTGCTTGATTCTTTTTTGCCTAGTTGCAAGTTGTTGTTGAATTCCTAATAGTTTGTTATTAACTTTATATATAGTTAACCAGGCAGTTTTTGTATTTTTGTTATAAAAATCAAATATTTGATTTGGAGCTTCCGGATTAGTTGATTCTTAGTGGTAATTTTTGCAACTTCACTCTTCTAATATTCTCACTCTATTCATTCAGAAGAATAATATTCCCTTGACAAATATAGAATGAAGTCATGAGGTTAATTGCCAGTGAGTTACTGTCTTAATGCCATGTTGAGAGTTCTGTTAGTATATTAGAGAATTGGGGTACAGTGTACACTAAAATTTGCTGAGTTCAATAGTGGTTAGTCCGTTGGGAAAGTTATTTAAATCAAGAGTTTTATTGGATACTTGAAATTGATAATGGCTTAGCATTGTTTGCTCTGGAAGATGGGTTGATTGCAGTCCAAGATTAATAGAAAATAAATCTTAAGCCATTGCTGATCACTAAGTTTAATGCTGAATGAATTCTGGAAGCTTTGCCTCAGAACAATGGTTGTTTGCTTCATGAGATTGCTCATCTTTGCCCCAAAAACAGTAGTACTAATGGCAGTTAGTGTTTGGGAAATATTAAATCAAAGTTTATCAAAGTTGAATGTATTGTCGTATGTGCAAGTACACATGTGCATTGAAAAACTTGCAGCAGCATCACAGACACGTAACATCATGTAAGCACATTCATAAGAAAGCATATAAATTAAACACAAATTTTACTGGAAAGAACACAAAGTCCATGTTAGTGCGAAGTGGTCATTGTGCTGCTAAACTAATTGTTAAGGTTCAGATTAAATGTAAATATTGATAAAGTTTCTACAGGTCGACCTTCTATAATCCGGCACCATTGGTACCTGAGGAGTACTGGATTAGTGAAAATGCCGAATTATAGAAGGATCACATTAAGCAATAGCTAACCGCCTCATACCTTTAAAATATCATGTAAATCAGCACAAGTTACATAATGAAACATAAATACTAAATGAGTAGCAAGTGAAATTTTGATAAAGTAATATACTGTACAGGCACAGATAAAGTAAAGGGTACAGGTAAATGTACAGGAATTGTACAGAACAGTTGGGCACTTCTGCTTCTACATTGAGACATTTAATATACTTTCAGGCAAAGTTACATGTCTGCAAGTGTGGGGTTGTCAGGATCATCAACATCTTCATCTTGAAAAATGAGTGAAGCATCAGGAACTGGTGCTGAAACTGGCCCAACAGTTTCTTCAAAAATGTTGATGTTGGTGGCAGCACATCTGGGTGAGCAGAAGCAGAAGTCGGAGAAAGAAGGTATTCTATACTCTACATTTCACATGACCGCCAGGCGGCCAGGGATTCGGCACTGGGCTGTTTCCTCTTCACTCACAGTTACTGAGGGAATCCTCGTTAGTTTCTTTTCTTCCATTTAGTAATATGCTTAAATTTAGCAGGTCGCCGGGTCTGATCTGAGGCCGTAGGCAGAAGAGAACAGAGTGCTGGCCGGGCAATGCCGGAAGGCAGTGTGCGAGTGCCGGCAGGCGGGTGAGAAGGCTGACCGACCCGCTGCTGATGGGTGAGACGGGCAGCTGCGCCTCATGCAAATGATATTAATAAATGCAGGTAAACAAGCAGGAATAGCCTGACTATGCTTACAAGAGCACGCCAACACGTGAACAGATCTAGCGCAACCGAAACAATGCACAGCAGATTGGTACGGTGGCCTGGGAAATTTGAAATTATAGTTGCACGGAAAATTTGAAATCAGTGCCAGATTATCGAAGGAACCAGATTACAAGTAGTTGGATTAGAGAAGGTCAACTGTAGTTGGTTATTTTGTTTTATTTAGAGACACTGCGCAGTGATGTTCCCTTCCAACTCAGAGCCTGTACTGCCCAATTACACCCATGTGACCTATTAATCTGTACATCTTTGGAAAGTAGAGCACCCTGAGGAAGACCAGGGGAGAACGCCCAAACTTATTACAGACAGCAGCAGAATTGAACCCAGTTCCGTGGCACTGTAATAACATTATGCTAGCCACTAAGCTACTATGCTACCCTTATTGCTTTTGGTGCTTTTACTGCTCTGGTTAATTTCTACTGGAAAGGATCTCCTAGGTCTAATAATTTGAACTCAGCTTCTGGAAAATGGAAAGGCAAGGGAAAGATGCAATTCATTCTTGTGAACTTGATACCTTTATTATTTGCATAGAGTCCTTTCAATCAGTCACTGCACTAATTTGCATTATATCCCACAGCTGATTTTCCATGTGTTCAGTTAGTAGCAACTGAATTTTGCATAACAGTTTATGCAGCTGATTGAACATATTTTAAAATTAGTTTATTGGAAGTGGAGTATATTTGAAAAAAAATTATGCAGAGTAATTGCAAAGAAGCTTCTGTAAGCAAGATTTACCCAGACTGTCTCATCATGAACACTTAAATTTATTTGGCATGTTTTTGAAGTTGCTATGGACATTTGGGTAAGAATAATGATATTTGCACAGTGACAATGCTGCATTTGCTTGACCTACAGGAAGTTTGTTTTAAATATTTGGGTCAACCATGTTCATAGATATCAGTGGATAATTCCATTGAATTTTCTACTAAATTCAGCTAAATAAGGTATGTTAGCTAAGTATGATAGGCAGCATAAGTAAAAGACTTCTGAAAAACATGGATGGAGCCCTGATCCTTCCTCCTGCACTAGCATTATGCTAATACAGCCCAGCTTTATTATTCATACCATCATTATGTTCCAAGAGGGAGAAATGTCTCCCTAGTCATATGTTCTGCGATTCTGGAGAGATGAATAGGGTTGAAGTAACTAGTTGTGCTGGATATCATTTTTAGAATTTAAGATTAAAATAAAGGCACATTAGAAATCTGAGCGCTGATAGTTTATCTCTGTTTTGTGCTGGTCTTCCCTTATTGCAGATGCTCTAGAGGCACTGGTGTTTGAAAGGGCAGTTTAGGTATTTCACTGAGGTATGGAAGATGCTTGAACTCATGTAAAAGTTATTGGCATAACTGATTTGGTACTTTCATTAATAGAATTTGATAGGTGAGATTTTTCTGATGTTATTTGAATGGTGGATATTGGAAATTTATGTGGTTCTTAGCCACCCAGAACACACATGTTTTACAATTTTAAAGTATGTCCCTTTGCCACTTGCAATTTTTCATTTAAAGCATTGAGCTGTAAGTTTTTTTTTGGGAAAGTAAAAATTAGCTTTCTGATCCAGATTCCTTCCTTTCCTTCAGAGGATATGAAAACTATTTTGAATTTGAATAATAGGCAGATCAGTCAAACTTGAGTGATGACTTTTATTTTTGAATTAATTTGGCATTCTTGAGCATTATGATTGTTTTGTAAATATACTAGAGCATTAGTGGATGCCCTAGAACACAAACCAGTGGTGTCAAACTGAGCAAAAGTTGGAACATCAGAATCATGTTTAATACCACTGGCATGTGTCATGAAATATGTTGTTTTGCGGCAGCAGTACAATGTAATATGCAATTAAAAACTAAAAAATGTGTGTGTATATATGTGTATGTATATGTATTTAAAGGAGTAGTGGAAAAAGTTTAAAAAAAAAGAAAAAACAATCATGGGCTAGTATTGAAGAGTGTATTGTCCATTGAGAAATATGGCAGTCATGAAGCTGTTCTTAAAGATTGATTGTGTCTTCAGGCCCTTGCTCTCTTCCTTGAATGTAGCAATGAAAAGTGGGTATGTGAAGGGGTCCTTAATGGTGGATGGTGCCTTTTTTAATGTATCGCCTTTTGAAGATGTCCTTGATGCTGGGGAGACTAGTGCACAAAATGGAGTTGGCTGAGTTTAGAACTTTCTGCAGCTTTTTTTCTGATCCTGTGCAGTGGTCCCTTCATACCAGACAGTGATGCAGCGAGTTAGAATGCTGTCCATGGTACATGTGTAGAAATTTGCAAGAGTCTTTGATGACATACCAAATCCCCTCAAACTCCTAATGAAATATAGCCGCTGACATTCCTTTTAATATGTTGGGCCTAGGATAGATCTTCAGAGATGTTGACACCCAGACAGTTGAAAGTGCTTACCTTTGCATTGCTGATCCTTCAATGAAGGTGTGTTCCCTCAAAATGTGGAATTCCTTTTCCTGATCTAACTGATGTTGAGTGCAAGGCTGTCGTTGCAACACCATTCAACTAGCTGATCTATCTGCCTCTTGGTGGCCTGCTTGTTGCCGTGTGAAATACTGCTAATAATAGTTGTGTTATTGACAAATTAATAGATGGTATTTAAGCTGTGCCTAGCCACACAGTTGTGAACGTTGAGAGAATGGAGCACTGAGCTAAACATGCATGATGAATGCCAGTATTGATTGTCAGTGAAGAGGCTATGTTATTTCCGAGCTGCACTAACTGGTCTCCCGACGATGACATCAAGGATCCAGTTGCAGATAGACATAATTGATGAGTATGCTAAGATTTGTCGCTGATAAACCTTAACACCAGAACAAGTCTACAATGCTGATTGTTTTTACACCTTACATCAGACCTTAAAGTACAAGAACAGTGTACTGCAACCTTTTAATCAAAACAAGGCATCGTAGGCGGAAACTGAAAGCCTGCCTTTGTTTGCTGATTCAGGTATTCTCCTGATCTGCTGTGCTGCTCTGTTAACCTGTACACAATATATTTGGATTATATTTATGTAGTTTTTACTTTTAAGTACATGTGTGATAAATAAGTGTAAGATGGGCCACTTGCTGGTAGCACACAAATTCAGAGTTGGAAATGATGACTATTCCAATCTATCTCATATATTCTAAAATATGAAACACTTCTGGCCTCAAGCATTTTGGATAAAGGGTACACGACCTGTATTGGTTCCTAATAGTTATCAATGGAGGAATTCATCCCGTGTATGCTACCCTGTTTTTTTTTTGATTGACTAAATGGACAAAATCAGTGTAGTCACCTTAGTGCAGAAAACAATTGTTGGTATCGTATACCAACAATAAATTTCCTTGCACAATTGACCAAAAATCCCTGATTTTTGAATTGTCATCTGTTGGCCCAAGCAGTTGACACTGTTTAAAAACTACTCAATATACAGTGTAGTGTCTAATAGCCACACAAGTACATGTGACTGACACAGGTTAGAAACTCTTCAGTAGCAGCCTCCTATTGGAATTAAGTCGCATACTGTCCTGGTTATTTTCTCAATTAGTTTTTGTTCTTTAAATTGTCACGAATAAGTGGCTGCCCTGATTAACTGATGGCCCAATTCACTGTATTGCATTTTTTAGCAAGAATGAGGTGAGCATGAACAATAGTTAGCTACAAAACATGCAATTGTTTGTTTTGCAGTGACATTTAATGTGTACCCATTTGAGTGTATTGGTTCCAAAGGATGTATTTCCATGTATATTTAAAAATTCTTAATAAGGAAATCTTTTGTTTTAAGGTAAACTGCAGTAAGTTTGCACTATTTAAACAGGTTGTAAAATGTTACCTTTCTGTTTGGTAACCTAAACAGTTAGATTAATTGCTTGAAAAATTGTGCCTTCAAGTCGTTTAAAGACCAGCTGGGATTTCATGAAGAATTATGTCCATACACAATATTCGAAGTTAGAATTGGTAGTTTTGACTATACTTCATTAGAAGTTTGAAGAGATTTAGTATGTCATCAAAAACACTCAAATTTCTGTAGATGTACCATGGAGAATATTCTGACAGGCTGCATCACTGTTTGGTATGGGGTGGGGCTACTGCACAGGACTAAAAGAAGCTGTAGAGGAAAGTAAAATTAGTTGGCTCCATTTTGAGTACTAACCTGCAAAATACCCAGGACATCTTCAAGGAGTGGTGTCTCAGAAAGGCAGCATCCATTATTAAGGATGCCCAGCACCCAGGGCTTGCCCTTTTCTCACTGTTACCATCAGGTAGGTGGTACAGAAGCTTAGAGGCACACTCTCAGCAATTCAGGAATAGCTTTTACTCCTCTGCCATCCAATTCCTGAATGGCAATTGAACCTATGAACACTAACTCACTTTTTTTTAGTATAATTTCTGTTTTTGCATGATTTTTAATCTATTTAATATACATATACTGTAATTTGTTTATGATTACTTTTTTCTTCTATATTATATTTTGCATTGAACTGCTGTTAACAAATTTCATGACACAGGCTGGTTATAATAAGCCTGATTTTGATTCTGGTGTCTAATTGAGATCTGATGTCATCTTCCTCCTGGTTTAGTTAATTGAACTATATGTATTTAATTGAACATAAATTAGCTTGTGAATTTGTAATATTTATTTCATTGTTACTAGGGTGTTGGACAGCAATCTGTTTTACTGTCAAGCACTTGCCAGTTGGGAGCAGTAAGTTTTCTGTATGGAGGGTTTCGATAAGTCATTGGTGGAGTCAGCATGAATTAGCCATAGCTTCCTATAAAGGAGTGGAAAGAAATAGTGAAGGAAACTTTGATTGCTCTTATAATGAACTGAGGGATGATTCAAAATTGTCTTGGTGTTGGTGGAAATAAACTTTGATAATGAAGTTTAAAATTTTATACTATTTTGATAATATTGATTAACAGGCTCCCATGCCACAGATGTTAGTAACCAATGCTTGAAGATTTAAGGTGATCAAGAAAAGAACACAGGGTGATTGAAAATCATTGTGCTCATGGTTTGCCAGGCCAGTGTTTATTGTTGAACCTTAGTTCCCTTTAACTGGGTGGTTTGTTAGACCATTCAAAAGAGCAGTTAAAAGACCAAGTTGATGAGTGCATGGGCTTGGATTGGTTAGATCTGATTTCCTTTATTGAGGGCGTAAACTCACTGTTACTGATTCTAGCTGTCCATTCCAGTGTTAAATTTCTTGGTTTTTGTGATGGGGTTCAGTGTAATAACTTTGGGTCATCGGTTCTCACATCTCTGGATACAATTGACTGAGTTAACCACCTTACTTCAATGCATAATTGTTCTTATGATCTGTTTTTGCCTGAAAGTGCAGTGGAATAAATTAAATTTTAAAAGGGAACTTGGTGAAATATGAAACTGAGGGAAATGCAGGGCTAATGGAAAAATACAGGGGAATGGGGCTAGTTAAATGGTTTCTTCGAAATATTGGCATGGGTGGTGGACTACATAGTCACGTGCTGTGTGATTCCATGCTTGTCAGTTTACTACTTTTAACATTGCTTTTGCATACTCAATCCATGATTGGCTTAATTCTAAATGAAATTAGATAGATGCAAAAGGGGAAATTTAAGAAAATCACAGACAAGAGAAAATCTGCAGATGCTGGAAAACCAAGCAACACACGCAAAATGGTGGATGAACTCGGCAGGCCAGGCAGCCTCTATGGAAAAGAGTACAGTCAACGTTATGGGCTGAGACTCTTCAGCAGGACTAGAGGAAAAAAAATTAAAAGGTGGGAGGGAGAAAAACAAGTTGATTGGTGAAGGAGATACAGGGCTGGAGAAGGGGGAATCGAACAGAAGGCCACAGAAGAAAGAAAAAGGGGGAGGAGCACCAGAAGGAGGCAATGAGATAAAGAGGACAAGGAGATAAAGGAATAGGGAATGGTGAAGGAAGGGAGCGGCCATTGCCAGAAGTTTGAGAAATTGATGTTCATGCCATCAGGTTGGAGGCTACCCAGACAGAAAATAAAGGTGTTACACCACCAATCTGATTGTGGCCTCATCGTGACAGTAGAGGAGGTGACAAATTTAAGAAAATTACTCTTGGAAAGACACTAAACAGTGTTTGCTTCAGATATGCTTCACAGGGTAGGTTGTTCAAATTTATCATTCAGCCATTATATGGGCGGTTACTTCAGACATCTTTAATCCTTCGCCTTGTAACCAACACTGAAGAGTTTTGCTTTCCATAAATGGCTCACTTTCCGATTATGTCTAGTATTTATTGGTGAAATTTCATATAACAGTAAATATTATGTTGGCCTTAATAACAAGAGGATTTGAGTAGAGGAGCAAGGATCCCTTGCTACAGTTATACAGGACATTGGTATGAATTACAACTGGAGAACTCAATGCAGCTTTGCTCTCCTTAACTGAGAAAATATAGAAGAGTACAGCAGAGATTCACCAATATTGATTTCCAGGATGACAGAATATGCTGAGAGAATAAGTTGACTAGACCTGTACTTAAGAAAAAAAGTGAACCTGTTTGAACTTAGATAATCTTGAGAGATATGAATATTTTGGTGGTAGTGTTTCAGAGGGGTTAAACTCTAGGCCTTCCAATAGCCATTAAGAGACGGAGGTACTGATATGTAGGCAGATTATGGAAAGATGTAATTGAGCAAGGTACCAAATGAGTATTTTGCATTGGTATTCACTAAGCATAAGTGTCTGAAAGATAGCTGATTTGGAGAGAGGTATTCTATCAAGGTGGTGGTGTTGGGGCTGCTAAGGTGGATAAGTTCCCAGGGCCTAATGAGATCTAGTCTAGGTTATTGAGAGAAGCAAAGGAGATTTCTGGAGAACAATACAGTGGAGACAAACCAGGAAGTTGCAGGCCAGTAAGCATTGCATCTATAAAAAAAATGTTTGTGAACCCTTTGCAATTACTTGATTTTCTGCATTAATTACTCATAAAATGTGGTTTTATCTTCATCTAAGTCACAATAATAGACAAACACAATATGCCTAAATGAATAACACACAATTGTAATTTTCATCTCTATTGAACACATTGTTTAATCATTCACAGTGCAGGCTTGAGAAAAGTATGTAAACCCTTGTATTTAATAACTGTTAGAACCTTCTTTAGCAGCAGTGACCTCCACCAAGCATTTCTAGTAGCTGCTGATTAGACTTGCACAACAGCAAGGAGGAATCTTGGACCATTTCTCCATACAAAACTGTTACAGTTCATCAATATTTCTGGGATACCTTGCATAAACAGCCCTCTTCAGGTCATGCCGCTGTTAAAGTGGAATCTGAATAAAACTCGAGACTAGCTTCTTATCATCACAGTTTATTGTGCACCCTCCTCCAGGAGTTTGAGACCCAGTTATCAAAGGGAAGGCACTTAAGTACTGCCACCATCTGACAAGTGGACTACCTCTTTCTGGTTACAGCCATATATTTATGCATAGTAAGTCCCATACATTACTGTTGCAAGATGTCATTTGAACTGGTACGCTCACAGAGTTTATTGGTGTAAAACTTACCGGTAACCAAGAGAGTCTGCTAAGGCAAGGTTTAATTACAGATTGATGTGCTGTCCATTCCTGATCAGTTATTCCCTTTGCTAGGCCCTGACTTAATTATAGATGCATGTTCATTCCGGTCCTTATCGGTGAGTTCTCTCCACCCCTACTCAAACGAGGGTGCAATGTACCATTTTCAAATTCTCAATGTCTCTCTGCGAATTAAGAGAGAACTACCATAAGCTAGTTTTTTTAACTAACTGCTGAAAACAGAGTTTACTTCAGTTCAGAATTTCCTGTTCAGTCCCAATTATTCTTTTAGTTAGAGGTTAGCTAGTTTAAAAATGATTTATTTTATCCACAATTCCTCACCACAGCATCTCAATTGGGTTAATGTCTTAGGTTCTGACTTGGCATTCCAAAACATGAATTTGATTTTTTTTTAAACCATTCTGTTGTTGATTTACTCTTTGTTTGGGACCATTAGAGTATTAGCTTTCAAATGAGGTTTACAAATCTTGCATTATTTCCCCTGCAGTATTGGAGATTGATAGAAAGATAAATTTATGGAAGGTATTATATAGATTACTAGCTTCTCTAGTATGGAAACATCAAACATCAGAAGGTACAGCTCTATAGTGAGAGGGACAAGATTTAGAGACTTGTAAGCAAGTTTTTGTTTGTTTAATACAGAGTTGTTGGTGCCTGAAACATGCTGCCAATGGAAATGATGGAAGCAGATTGATAGTAAAGTTTGAGACATTTAGACAGGCACATAAACAGGAAATGGAAGGGTGCAGGTCATATGATGCAGATGCATTTGGTTTGAGTGGTATTATAGTTGGCTTGGAAGAGTCTGTCCTCTGCTGTGCTGTTATAAGACGGATGTAGGAGCAGAGCTAGTTATGACTGATTTTGTTTTTCAACCCCATTATCTTTCTTTCTCTGCATATTTCTTAATCCCTTTACCAATAAAATCTATCAATCAGGCTGAAATATACCCATTGATCTGGTCTCCACAGCCATCTGTGGCAATGAATTCCACTGATTCATTCACTGATTCACCACCCTCTGGTTGAATAAATTACTCCTCACCTTTTCAAAGGAACATCTCTATTCTCAAGCTGTGTCCTTAATGTTCTCACCATGTTCACTCTCTCCAGACCTTTTAGTATCTGATAGGGTTCAATGAGATCCCTCCGATGTTCTGAACTCCATTGAATACAGGCCCCTGTTACTTGTAATCTCTTAACACTGATGATCAGCCTGAAATAATAGGATGTATGACATAAAGCCAAATATGTTATCAGAATCAGGTTTAGTATCACTGACACATTGTGAAATTAGTTGTTAGTGGCAGCAGTATAGTGCAATACATAGAAAACAATAAGATATATTGGGACCAGTACATTTTGGCCCAATTAAGTGGCTGCCCCAATTAGTCAAAGGTTCATGGACATAGTCAGAAGGGATACAAAAGATAAACTACAGTTTAACTGTTTAATAATTTATGTGTTTAAATAAAATACAGAATAAATTAGACCACTACCAATACTACTAGAGTACTATAAACCTGCATATTAGTTTCTATTTGATATTGATAGAAGAATTCATTGGTGCTGCATTCTTGACTGTAAATGAACAAAATCAGCACCGATACCTAGTGCAGATAATAGACTACCTTCATTGTTGTCTTGCATTAAACCAAAAAACATGATCAAAAATCACTGCTTTTTGAATCGGCATCCATTGGCCCAAATAGATAACACAATAGAAAAACACGCAATTAACACTATTTCAGAACTGTTCACTCTGCAATGTCTGAATGCTTGAAAGCGCAGTGAGCAAAAACAGTTCTGAGTTGTCGTCGTGCTTCTTTCTTATCAACTATCAGTAATAAAAATCACTGCTTTTTGAACACAAACACTTGCAACTGGTACACATTGTTCACTCTAACCATGGTGTTGAGTATAACAGCAACAGTCTCCTGTCTCAGTTAAGTGGCATAGTGTTCCAAATAAAGGAAGGGAATACTGGTAATTTCTTAGATTAGTTTTTGTTCATTAACAGTTGTCCAAAATATGTGGCTGCTCTGATTAGCCAATTAAAGGGAATCCACTATAGGAATGACATACTGTATATGAGAGATGTGCAGTGCTTTGAAAATGTATTTAGCCCCCACAACTACTTTCAGTTTACTGTCTCATTTTCTAAACTTAAAATGTACAGAAGTAGGAATTTTTTGAGCTAATCTACAAAGCACCCTCAAAAATAAAAATTCCAAAACCTGTCAACAATTTACCAAAAATTAAAGCCCAAAATTGTGATGCTGGAAAAAAAATATGAATGCTGCTAAATACAGAGAGATTCTGGATAAAAACCTGTTAGCCTCGGCCAGAAAGCTTAAACTGGGAAGGAAGCTTGTCTTCTAGCAGGATAACAACCCAAAACACACTGCCAGAGCAACCATGGTGTAGCTTTAAATGAAGAAAATTTATGTCCTTGAATGGTCCAGTCAAAGCCCTGACCTTACAGATTGCTGTCGCTCAGGAAGGAAGGGCAGTGTATATACTTATGTCTTCATCAAACATACAAAGTAAATTTATTATCAAAGTATGTATATGTCACAATACTACCCTCCAATTCATTTTCTAGTGGGCATTCACACTAGATACAAAGAAATACAATGGAATCAATGTAAACTATACACAAAGATGCATGAACAACCAATATGCAAAAGAAGACGTGCTGTGCAAATCCAAAAAGTAGTAGTAATAATAAATATAAATGAAATAGTATCTGATAAAAGATAGTATCAAAGAACAACATGACCAAAGGTAATGTCCTTCAGGTAGTTCATGAAACTACTACTTTCTCTTCTTTTACTATTATTTCATTCAAATATGATTCTGCTGCTATAGGAACCTGTGATTTATTTTGATGGTGTGTTTTCAGGCAGATAGAGCAATCTAGTACTTTGCTGTCTCTGAGGTAGTTCTGTGAGATTTGGAGCGGTCTGTAGGTCTAGAAGCCTGGAGATGGGGTGTGAGCCCAGCATTTTTTGTAGGTGTGCTCAATAGTGGGGGGGGGGGGTGGGGGGGCTTTTCCTCTGACTTGTTTCTATCCACTACATTTTGTTAGCTTTTCTGTTCATGGGCATTGGTGTTTCTGTAACAGGCCATGATGCAACCAGTCTGCATACTTTCTGCTGCATTTATAGAAGTTTGTCAAAGTTTTAGATGAATTTCATTGAGCATTGAGAAAAATGGGTTAATCTATTTAAGGTAGTAATGTTTGAAGCATGAATGTTGGCAGTAGAATTATCCATTGTGTGTCCCTCTTGACAGCCAGATGTAAGAGGTGTATTGGAAAGTTTTGAATGAATGGGTTCTGAATTGGGAGATCACATGAAGTGAAAGTAAGTTCAAATTTAATTGTCATTCGTATACGTGTATGCTCATGAATACAACCAAATGAAGCAGTGTTACTCCGGGAGGCCAAGGTGCAAGACACAATACCAATGGTCACACCAGCACAAGGCATATATAGCACATGTAAGATATCAGTAAAATGCAGTCACACAAAAAATATAATCCAAAACACTCTTTAAGTTCATGAATGTTGCAGCAGTCTACAGTCGAACACAATACAACTTGTCTTCTGCCGAGGAAACACTGGGGGGGAGTTGGGGGGAGAGACTTCGATTCTAGCTTGGATGCAGTGCCACGTCTCTTCTAGTTGAGTACACTGACTCCAATGCCCCTCTCCTGGGTGGCTGTAAAGAGGTAACGCCGTAAGTTGAGGCCTAGTTTTTGCTACGATCGTGGCCATACAGTTCCCCCACCACCCACCAATAAATCATTGAATTGGATTTGCAGCATTCTACATTAACAACGTCCAACAGGGTCTTGTGATCACAAGAAAAAATGATTAAGACAAGAAAAAAATGATGGTCTGTACACTGCATTTGACTCCACTGACAAGTGAGTGGCATTTAAAGTCTAGGATGCTTTATTTTGAGGGGTGTTTATGGAGAGGGGAATTAAAAAACAAAGAAACGGGAACTATTTATATTGGAAATATATTTGGATTGGTATGGAGAAACCAAAGGGCTTTAGGAATTGTGTTGGAATTGGAGGAATTGTGTAATGAATTGTTTCATAGCAGAAGTAGCCTCAAATTAATGTACTCTTCATTGAGTTATATGCAAAACAAAAAAAAAGCAGGAAATGCTTTGCAGAGAGAGCATTTCAGGTGAAAACCTGAAAGATCGATTGTTCCTCTTTCTACACATTGCTTGACCAGATGATTACCTCCTGCATTTTCTCTTGTTATTTTGATTTCTAGTATTCTATTCTTTGATTTCCTCAAACTAGTGAGCAGTTTTAGAAAAGTGAGGATCTGTAGTAAGTCAACTTAAAGCTCAGGCAGTGGACTTCTCAACCATTACAAACATGCATCTTCCTTTTGCATCTTGGAGTAAAGGTTGGGCCTGTACAAAGGAAGTTATTGGCAAAACACATGAAAACCAGATGTCTGGAATTGGTTTGGCAATTTAGCATGGGTTTTGTAGGTGGAAAATAATGATGACTGAGAGTTTCAGTTATTTTTAAATGTTTTTATATTTCTGTCAGGTATTTAAAGCAGTTATGTAGGATCCTGTTGGTGTTTCTAACATACCAGTTTTGTTATAACTAAAGTAATGGTCGATGTGAAGGTGTGGCTTCTCCCAATCTATCTAGACTGATGTTTTGACCAAGCAATCAAAGTTGCTGTTCTTTTGTTATCTGGAACAAAATCAAGTTGGAGCTGAAAACAGTCCTGGAGAATTCAGCATGCTTGTGATTTACTCTGCATTGTGGATAGCAAGACTTGTGTTGTGCATGTTTGCAAAAAAAAAAGGAACCATAAAGGAGAATATTGATTTATGGTTCAAATCTAAAATGCACTTTTGTTGGAACTGAAACCCAGTGGTCCTTCTTGCTGCTGCCCGTAAGGAATCTATACATTCTCCACGTGAATGTGTAGGTTCCTCTGGGTGCTCCAGTTTCCTTCCACAGTTCAAAGATATACCAGTTGGTCGGTTAATTGCTCATTGGTTAAATTGCTGGGCAGTGGAGTTCAAAGGGCCTACTTCATGCTCTATCTCAATTAAAAACCCATTTTTTTGCTGTGTCAACATAAAACCTGGTCCCTGTACACTTCTATTCACCCTTCAAGAAGGCCTTAAAGCTCTCTGCTTTCTCAACAAAAGAACCAACAACAAAAGTTTCCCTTCACCGCCACCCTTCTTTGTCTGGCAGAACTGGTCTTTGCCCATGACAATTTTTCCTTCAGGTCCTCCCACTTTCTCCACACCAAAGGGGTGGTCATGGGCACCCTTATGGGTCCCAGCTAATAGTATCTTTTCATTGGCTATCTAGAACAGTCCAAGTTCCAAGCCTTCCCTAGTAATGCTCTCCCAACACTTCCATCGCTACATTAACCATTGCATCGGTGCTGCTTAATGCACCCATGCTGAGCTCATCAATTTCATCAACTTTGCCATCAACCTCTATCCTGCTTTTAAATTCACTTGCTCGATTTCTGACACCTCTCTCCCATTTCTTGATCTCTCTCCGTGTCTGGAGACAAGCTGTCCACAGACATCTTTAATAAACCTACCAATATCCACTGTTATCTTGGCTATACCTTTTTCCACCCTGTCTCCTGTATAAACGCTTCTCCCTTTTCTTAGTTCCTTCATCTCTGCCACAACTGTTCCCAGGATGAGGCTTTTCTTTTCAGGACATCAGAGGTGTGCTCCTTCTCTAAAGATTAGGGTTTTCCTTCATTGGTGCTGCTCTCACCTGTATCTCCATGTCCTAGACATCTGAGCTCACCCCATCTTCCCACCACCTAAACAGGGATAGTTCTTGTCCAAACCATTAGCCTCTGCTTCTAACATATTTTCTGCAACTTCCATCAGCTCTAAAGGGATCCTACCACCAAACATATCTTTACTTATGCTTTCTGTAGGAATCGCTCCCTGTGTGATTTCCCTTGTCCCTTTCCATCCCTTTCCATCAATATGCCTCCTGGCACTATTCCTGCAAGCAGCCAAAGTGTTTCACCAGCCCATTCACCTCTTCCCACACCTCCATTCAGGGCCCTAAACAGTCCTTCCAGGTGAGGCAACAGTTAACATTCAAATCTGTTGGTGTCATCTAATGACGTTGTTACTGCAGCCTCTACATTGATGAGTTCTGTTGTAAATTGGGGGTCCACTTCATCCAGTACCTCTGCTCCATCTGCCAAAAATAGAATTTCCTGGTGGCCAACCATTTTAGTTCCTATTTTCATTCCTGTTCTGACATGTGGGGTGGAGGAACAGAATCTCATATGTCTGGGTAACCTCCAGCCTGATGGCATATACATTGATTTCCCCTATTGGTTAAAAAAAAAATCTCTTTTTCTATTCCCTATTCGGACCTCTTGCCTCTTCTCACCTGTCTTATCATCTTTCCCTGTGCCCCTCCTTTCCATTCACATGGCTTCACCTTTTAGTTATCCTCCTTTCCCTCTCCCCAACATTTTACTTTGGCATCTTTGCCTTTCCTTTCCAGTCCTGAGGAAGAATCTCAGTCTGAAATGTTGACTGTTAGTTAATTTCCATAGATGCTGCCTGACCTGAGTTCTCCAGCATTTTATATGAATCTTGGGTTAATTTAACTTAAAATTAAAAACTAAGTAAAACTCTTGAGAAGCAATTCTCCTTATTTTCAAATTAGGAATTAAGTCCATTCTAATAGGAAGAAGTAATTGTTGGTATTCTAGAAGGAATTTTGTTATATTTCAATAATATACATTCAGTTATATAGTTTACATCGATGATCTAGTTTGAGAGGCACAAGTAATCAAATATTAATGGATTGAATTCAGACCACCTTTTAATCTCAGAAGCAGGCTCATCGCCATCTTTGGGGTTATCCTCGAAAATCATGACTGAGTTTCCTGGCTGAACCTCTGTGAAGATTGACAGTCAATAATGAGGGATACTAAGTTAGTCCTTAGAGAATGGATATTTCATAATGTTTCGACTCTTTAGTGTCTTAACCTAATAAATCTTCCAACTGGCACTTCAGTTCATTGTGCTTCTTGGATAAGATTAGAATGTCTTGAGTCTATTTTGCTTTTTTTAAGGAATACTATATATTTTTAGTCTTAAGAATGCACAACATTCATGTTTTTCCAGAAGGCACATGAACAGTGTGCTGTTCAATTGTATAATCACTTCAGCTGACATGCACAGAGAATTAAAAAAATTGTATTTCTATTAATGCTCTTTTCAACATTGTAAACACCTGGATAAAATGCAATGAATTTGCCTGCTCCATGTTGAGAATACTTGTCTTGATAGATTCTAGAATGTGGCAACTAATTGAATGCACTTCTGCTTCAATCAGTATGATAAAAATGTTTGAGGAATTAGAAACTAGCTTGTTTCATTACACTGTAGTTATTGCTCAATGTTGCTTGCCACACTCTCTAGTCACAAAGGTTTTGTATATGGGGTAAAAAAGTTGTAAAAGATTCTGGGAGTTCCCAGTGGAAGATTTGGTGCTTTCAGTTTACTTGCAGTTCTGTCAACAGTTTACCATTTAGGTAAACTATTGGCTTGTTGAATTGTATGTGTGGATAATTTTGTGCTGCTTGTTATCTGTTACATAAACCACATGGTGACGTCTGCTAAGTTCAATGATGAACAGTTAAGATTTTTTATTTCTAAATCAAAGTACCCTAACATGAAGAGGAAAAGGAATTTACTTGGTATCGTGGCTAAAGTTGTCCTAGCCATCCTGGCAAAGAAGCAATTAATAAATTTAAGTATTTTCTTCCACACCTGTCATCAAAATATTTAATTGCACTTTAGGAATCAGAATTAGATTTATTATCACTGGCATGTGACGTGAAATGATCAGTTTTTAGGTCCGAGCTACTCTTGTAATGCTGTACAAATGCAATTAGTGTTGATGGGGGAAAGGGGTGGTCCTCATTATTTGGTGCTACAAATACAATGATACTTAGTAGCATTAAATGTGTCATGCAGGTCACTGTCAACATCATCCTTGACATCAACATTAACTAAAATCTTTACCGGACCAACTGCACATATTCTAACAGTCTCAGTATATAACAACTTGACATTATGAAGCCTTTCTGCCAAATATTAAGGCCCAAGTCAGCGGCATGAATTCTCTTGGCTGGAAGAGCATAACTTCAATAACACCTGAGGTTTGACGGCATCCAGGACCTAATATTCTGCTTAATTGGCAAGATATTTGCATCCTACATCCCATAACATTGCCATTTAAAAGTTAAAGTCTGTCCCGAGCCTCATAGGCTCATCAGGCCAGTGCTTATGCTGGTTTCCGTGGCATGAAACGGCTGAGAGTACAAGACTCCCACCCTCCCGGATAGGATGCCAGTCTATCGCGAGGTTATAACATTCCCATTTGCAGGGCATAAAATGGATGCAAATTTAATGACTTATCCACTGGATTTAAAAAGATGTATAGAGTGGAGTTTAATTAATTAAATCTCATTTTTCAGGATGGAATATTATGTTAAGCAAATTGTAAGTCGTGCAGCTACTTCATCAGAGGAATGAATTTATATTTGATCTTTTGAGAAGGTCAAGATTAGATAGCATCATATCGGAAAGTACAAAACTTTCCACATTGTGTATACTTTATAAGCATCAAGTATCTTCCCATTGAATATGAATTTAATCCAGGACAGCAAAAATTTGAGGCTGCTTGTAGAGCTAACAATTTTTCTTATTTTTATTTTTGGAGGATTGCCTATTCTGCGGCAGTTAGTGCAACATTATTTTGCTTGTTTGTTCATCTCCTATAAAGCCGTTCTAGGTTTTCAAGCTAAGATGAGGATTTCAATAATTCTATGCATTCCCTTTGGCTTAAGATGTTGTAATTGGAAGTAAGTTGTTGAAAAATTATATGGTTGATCCCATACAAGGACAGAAAATCTGAGGTCCATTTGCTGAATTTTCAGCAATTACTTAAAGGTAATCCCTTGTTAATCAGATACAGTAAATGTTTTTTGATTACATTTATATTTGCTTAGTTTTTGCTTTTTGTATATGTGTATATTACAAACTCTTGGACTTTAAACCTTTTAGTATATATACACATACTATTTTAATGCTGTAGAATCAAACTTACTCCAGAACATTGGTTCATGTAGTACAATGTTTAATATATTTAAACGATTGGTATGTGAGACAGTTAATAGGCTATTCACATGTAACTGGTCTTGCAGAGATGACACTCCAATTTTTATTACATTTTTGTTCGCAGAGCTTAAAATCAGATTTGTTGTGACTAGAGAATCAAAACAGGTATTTTAGACCATGGGAAATTTTTGGTTATTTGAGGATACTGTATCTGCAGTCTGGGTTTAAGACCTAGTCTAATGGGCTGAAAGTTGTACAGTGCAGCCCTAGCTCAGCTTTGCAGTGAAAAGTCGGTCACTTTATCTTTGAAGTGGAGTTCAACACCACAGCTTTCCAATCCACAGATAAAACATTATATCTGAGATGAGACTGACATTCAAATCATTTGTACTTAGCTCTATTATCATGTTTTATATTTAGCTGGTGCATTTTTGTCACTTCAGCAGCACCATAATATTTGATTAGCCCACTCCAGAATGTATATAAAAAAGTAAATTAACAATTACCCCGAGAACAATTGAAAAATGTTCTGGATGGCTTACTGGGATGTTCATGTTCAAGAAATAAAATGAATGGTTAATTGCTCCTTGGATAATGAGGTTTGCATATTTTATGACAAGATTATGTGTGGTATTGGGAGGACTTTTTCAGTCTGGTCCCCATGTGAAATGAGTTCTGGTAGCCTTGGCCTAATTTCTTGCTCCAACACAAATGAATGTAATTTGGCATAAACAGATGGGTTCATTTCATAGACCTTAAGAATTGGTTGTGGAATAGAATTTTATTTTAAATTATATCCATTGCACTTTGTAAAAGAGTGAAAACTTGCTTCCTTAATGCCTGCTTGAGGAAAAATGTGATGGTTTCAAGTTTAACAGTGTGAAAAAGACAAATAAATGAAAGTCTTGTGGCTGAATCAGTTGTTTGCATTAGAGATAATTATAAATTTATAAAAAAAATATCCTGCAATTTTTAAAGGAAGTGAAAATAAGTGGGGAGTTTTTGCAGAGGTAAAGCTGTTGCCAGTAGTCACAATAAATGCTTAGAAGGTGCTAGAGTTTGGAGAGAGACAGAAAGCTAAATCATATTACTAAGATATGTTGGTCCAAAGCTACAGAAGCATTTAAAAATGAAAATTTAACATAGAGGCAAAAAAGAAATGAAAAGCAGTAGAAATAGTAAGTTTAATTTGTGATGACCAGATTTGTTGTTAATTTTGAAAATAAATTCTCAGCAAGAACATTAAAATAACTGGTTTTTCCTTTTGAAAGTAGTGTTTAATTTGGATGATTAGTTATTATTTCTGAAGGTCAAAACGGTAGGTCAAACCAAAAGAAGATGGTGCAGTGAATACAGAAACTAGGAAGTGGTTTATTAGTGCTTGCAAATACTTCATCTGTGCTTCATAATAGTGACAATTTAAATTTGTGCTTGATTTTGTTCAAGCCTCATTTGATCATCTGATAACAAACTAGTAATTTTCATCAAATGCAGCAAAATATTTTACATCCTCATTCCACCTGTATGCAACCTTTTTTATTCACTTGATTGAAACCTTCATAGTTATAAGAGCAAGTTCTGACTGCCGTGAGAAAATTGTATTCTAAGAATGTTTACTGTAAATTGTTAACTTAATACGACATTTTCAGCATCATGGGACTTGTTGGCTGTAATTGGCAGCTCATCTAGAACGAAAACTGTGAACTGAAGCCCCCACTGTTTTAGGGCTATATCCACTTATGGGAAAGGCATCTGGAGTAAACCCTGAGGGGAAAATTCCAGATCTGTAGGCTGTAAGGCAGTCCTACGTTGAGTTCATTGCTGAATGGCAACTCTTGTGATGCCACTGGTGCCAAACTGTCAGTCCTTGCTGTCCCTTTGGATTCATCAGCTGTGTAGAGAGGGGGGAGCCTGCTGCATGGGCAACAGCCAGGTCAGAATATCCATGGTTGACCCCAGCCAACTGTGGCATCACACTTTTGAGAAATATTGCCCAGAAAGTTGTTAAATGTCCAGGTTTCGGATCTAAATGTAGAAATGTTATTAAATATTGCTAATTTTCTGATCTTCACTAGAAGTTGAAAGGGAGCAAAGGAAAACTTATTTGGGTATTCAGATGCCAAACCGTAATGATTTTAAAATACTTGGATAATGGTTGTCACAATATTACTCTAGCTAGACTTTGGAATGAGTTGATTTTAGGCTTCACAAGCCTAAATAGAATGATCTGAAATATCACAGCACACTGTCATTATTCTGTTCCTAAATTCAAGCATCTAATTTTTGTGTCCTAATTGTTGCTTTGTCCAAGTAGCTGACAGAATGATAAATTTCCCAAATTAAAGATTAACTTTGTCACTTGTATATCAATGCATACAGTGAAATCCGTTATGTCATAACAAATCAGGGGATTTTAAATCCCAATTTAGGATTTCTGTTAATGCTCCGTTGATATTTCTCTGCAAATCAAAATTTCCACCAAATGTTATCAGGACAAATCAAATGAGGCAAAATAGAAGTTAAACTGATTTATTTATTATTAGTACTAGTATAATATTCAGTATTATCAAAAGAGGAGACTTCTTTCATTGTTGAGCTTTCCAGGTCCCTTTCAGAAATGCCAATTCCACTCAAATAAGTGACATACTTCTTGATGTGTTTTTGTTGCTATAGTTCAGACAATGCAACAGCTATGTTATATGTAATGTGATTGGTAAAATTTTATTTATTTTATTTGGAGATAACAGCATGGAATAGGCCTTTCCAGCACTGAGCCGTGCCACCTGGCAACCCACCCTATTTTTAACCCTAGCCTAATCACTGGACAATTAACCTATTAACCAGTGCATCTTTGGAATGTGTGAAGAAACCAGAGCACCCAGAGGAAACTCATGTTCGCAGGAAGAACGTACAAATTCCTTATACATAATGTTAAATTCTGATGCCATGAGCTGTAATAGTGACATGCTAACTGCTATGCTAGTATGACTTACTGACCGAGCACTAATCCCTGTTGTACACCATTGGTTGCAGGCTTCCAATCACAGAAACAACTATTGGCCCTCGTCCTCAGTGTTCTGGGTTCCATCTTCAACTCCCGTTCAGATTGGATTTACTGTGGATTACTCCACTTGCCTGCGTGAAAAATTCAATTTAATCAGTCAAACCCAACTTTCCTGCAGTAAAGCCATATTAACTATCCTCGACTAATCCTTGTCTCTCCAAATGCCCATTAAGTTCTGTCCCTTTGACCCTATTTCTCTCCAATTAATCTCGGTCACTAATGAACTGGCTTAATCCTAAACAGATCAATTCATTATAGTACACTGAGGTTGGACAAGGCAGATAATAGAATGCAGAATAAAATGTAATGTAGAGAAAGCGCAGTGCAGGAAAACAAAAGTGCAAGACCGGGTGAAGATAGATGGTGCAGTCAAGAACCTATCTTACTATACCAGGGAACCATTCAGTTGTCCTAAAACAGTGGGTAGAAGTGGCTCCCAAGCCTGGTGGCATGTACTTCCAGACCCCCGCATTCCCTAAACAAATAAGAGAAGGGAGAAGAAATAATGCCTGTGATGGGTGGGGCGCTCAATCATGCTGGCTGCCCCACAGAGGCAGTGAACTGTTGACAGAATCCTTGTAAGGTAGGCTGGCTTCTGTGACATGCAGAGCAGTTGCTGCACCAAGCCGTGTTGCATTCAAATAGGATGCCAGCCAGAGTACTTTGATTTAAAAACTGGTAAGGGTTGACAAGGACATGACAATTTTCTTTAGTCACCTAATGAAGTAGTGTCCCACCATACTTTTAATTCCTTCCTCAAGTATAAGGTAGAAGCAATTTAATGTATTACCACCTGAGAGGGATCCAGATAAATGCCTGTTAACTATGCCCTGTTGTCACTTGCAGCAATAAATCAGTTCATTATTGGTAGATTAGTCCTGCCAAACACAGGAAAGGACACCACCAATGATAACCTGTTTTGTGGTTTTGATAACATTAATAGTGACCAGCATACTGGGGTTTCCTCCCTACCCTTTTGGAAATAATGTAGAATGTTTTATGTCCATTTGCTCCAGATGTGAAACTAGAGCTCCAACTGAAGATTGTGCTCCAGTTTGACATCTCAGGGAGTGGAACTTGAGCCCACTGTGTTCTGACTCCAAGATAAAGTATCATCAACTGCATTTTGTTGGTCAGATTCGTATGTTAATATCTTATTCCACTTTATAGGTGAAAGAAGTATCAACTCAGAGAGAGGATTACTTTTACTCTAACTGATAGATTCATACTGTTTTTCTCCATATATATTTGATTCCTGCTGAATCAATAAATAGTTTTGTTCCAGTTTCATATTTCTAGTATTTAGACTTTCTCTTGCTTTGCATTTGGCATGTAGTGCACTAAAACCCAAAAGTGCTTTTTTTTTGCTAAATGGGGCAACCATTTCTTACATTGATTTTATCAAATCTTTTTGAGTATTTCCCGCAAGTTTATCTTTGTATTCCAATCTTATGCATGCATGAGTTTAAACAGAACTTAAATATTTATAAATAATGGAAGTAAACAATTAAATAAGACAATTAACAGTTTAGGATCATTAAAGCAATTTTGCTTAATGTCAATTATGATATATTTTGTATTGTAGTTGACCACTGATGTTAATTCAAGACAAATGCAAACAGTTGACAAAATCTTGAAGTCAAAATCAAGTAAATAAGCTCTTAAAGCATCATTTCTTTGGAAGGGTGGGATTCAATGACAGTTGTACATTCATAATTTTGTGATGTTTTGTAGATTTATTCTGTAATTGTTAAATGAAATTTAAAACATTAAATATTTTTTCACTAATATTTAAAAAGCAACTTTGAAACTGAAAGCTTGGGATAAGAGTTCTTTGACATGTACATGGAAACTTGACTTCACAATTACCTTAAGTTTATTTTTCTGAGAACAAGTAATGACCATTTTGCAAAATCTCTGTATTCTTTAAAGGAAAGGCTGGTTCAGACTCTATTTCTGTTGATAATTGCTTGTTTTTCAATGCTATGATAATGATCCTGCCATTTCCTGTAAATGATGGGAGGAGTTCATACCACCATATGATGCAAATTAGATGCTTCTATTTCATCTTGCAAAACTATTTTCTTGAATCACAAAGGTCAGCTCAAGGGAGAAACTGATATCCTAATTCCAGATGAGTCCCACTCATGCGTCATTTTTTTGAAAAAATGTAGTTAGATTGCTTGATACCATGTCAAATCAAAGGTGCCACAGTGGCTTACTTAGTATAGCTGTTGACTCTTTCAGTCACATGCATTAAATCCTGACCTCTGGTGCTGCCTGTGTGGAGTTTGCATGTTCTCTTTTTTTTAAACTTTATTTTTATTGTTTTGACAATAACAAAACATACAGGATAAAAACAAACAAACAGGGTCATCATAGGTGAAGTAAAATTTTTATCTTATAATAGAAAAAATAAATAGAGAAATGGGTTATTTGCTGTATCAAGGTTAACCAAACTGTTATGTCCATAATTGTACTTCACAGTCTCAGGGGACCTTAAGATCCACACCTCTAAAGTCCTTTCTGCAGGTAGGTTCCTTCATAAGAAGAAATGAAACAAAGTTCTTCAAACCAAATAAATGTACAGTGAAGAAGTCATTTCAGGCTCAAATAAAATGTCCAATTTTCCCCATATCTTTCAAATCTTTTAGTGGCATATCTCAGAGAGAAAGTCAATCGTCCCATAACAAATTTCTTGAACTATTTCTATCCACAATGTTTTTTGAGCCCATTTGGTGCATTACTCAAATAAATAACATTAAAGTCAAAATTAATTTCTGGGCTGGTTTTTGACCTTATCTTTGTTACCACATCTAACCAATAAGACAAAATCTTTGGACACTCCCAGAAAATATGAAAATGATCAGCCAACATATTATCAACACATTCTCCAACATTGACCTTGTTCAGGTCTGTTACTTTGTAACTTTATTTTTGCCATTATGAAAAATCTTCCAGGTGAATTCTCTCCACAGACCTGAGCTTGATGTAGTCGAATGTGTTCTGCATATGTTTAACCAATTATTTTCAGTCAATTTTATGTTGGCTTCTTTCTCCCATTTTGATTTAACATACATTGTGGAGAGACCCCTGTTAGATTGTAAAATCAAGTAAATCCTGTTTATCAGTTTCTTTTTAATATTCCCTTTATACACATCAATGAATATATTAATCAGACTTAACCCTTTTCAATAGTTTTAATATTATTAAAATATTGTCCCAGTTGACGATATCTAAAGAAGTCTTGTTTCTCTAGGTGATACATTTCTGTGACTTGTTGAAAGGACTCCACACTCAGTGGAGGATATTGTACAGTATGAGGTCATTCCCTTACTTGTCCAATGTGTAAATCTACCATCCAATTGTGCTGGAAGGAATTCTGTGCCATGTGCCACCCAAAGTATTCTTACATTTCTTTAAAATTTTGGATCTTTAAATTCTTTATACCAGAGGGACTATTGTCCACTTAGTTTATTTAAATGCTTCTTTGGGAGTGTTTTATCCCCCAGTACAGATTGGAGAGGGATATTTATTAGACTTTGTTCTAAATCCTTCCACTTTGCCTCACAATTAGGGTCACACCAATAACCAGACTGTGCAGCTCTCTGATAGTTTTCAAAGCAGGACACAGCAAATCCACCTTTATCCTTAGGCAGCTGTAATGTCTGAAATCTAATTCTTGGTTTCTGTTTTCCCCAAATTAATGTTGAAATCATTCTTTTCCGTTCATTAAATTGCTTAAAAGGTACTTCAACAGGCAATGATTGAAAAAGAAAGAGCAATCTAGATAGTACTTTATGGCTTCTATTCGATTATACATACCATTGGCAGCAATGACCATCTATTTGCGTCTGCCTTAATATCAGCTGTTATGGGAAGATAACTATGTTCGTAGATAGTAGACAAGTCCAGGTTTTTGCACTCCTAGGTATTTAATAATATTACCTTTCCGTTTGAATTTACTCATTTTATAAATGTTTTCTTGTGGTTCGTAATTAAAATTTAAAGTTTGGATTTAATGTACTTTTAATTTATAGCCAGAATAGGAACCAAATTCATTCAGCAGGGATAATAATTTAGGCAAACCTGCATTGGGTTTGGTAAGATTCACAAGAATATCATCTGCATATTCTGTATTTCTGATCAGTATGCCTGTTAAAATCTTGTCTTCTCTTATTGCCTAGGCCAGTGGCTCGATAAAAAGAGTGAAAAGGATGGCGCTTAGGGGACATCCTTGTCGACATCCTCTTTCAAGAAATATTGTTTGGGATAAATTCCCATTTATTTTAATTGCATGTTCTTTTTTTGATTTAGGTTTTGGGTTGGGGGGAGGGTGTGTGCTAATTGGGCACTCCATTTGTCTCGTGAAGGTGATGGTGGAATCTGGGGAAATTGATGGAAATGTGAGAATCATAAGTGTATGATAATGAGTGGTTTGATGGTTAGTATGAACTCGGTGGCCTGAAGGATCTGTCTCCTTTCAACATGATCTGTGATTAAAATATTGAAAATTAAATTTGTCATAAGTTGAAGTAGAATTAGAACTCTACAGCAACATTCAAATATTGAAGCAGCACGCTATCTTAATCATAAAAATCTTCAATCCTCCATTTACAGCTTTCAATTGTTTATCTGTTCGCGAAATCCATTGCATGTTATCATTGTGTATTCTTAATTCTAAATAAGTCACTTTGGTTCTGAATATGCCTTATAACAACGAAATATTAGCGGGGGGCAAGGAGATGGCAGATGAACTAAATGAGTATTTTTCATCGGCCTTCACTGTGGAAGACACTAGGTGCCAGGTATTGAAGGGTGTGAGAGAAGGTAAGTGAGTGTAGTTACTATTACAAGGGAGAAGGTGTTCAAAAAGCTGAAAGACTGAAAAGTGCTTAAGTCATCAGCACCAGGTGAATGTGCTCCCTAGGATTCTGAAAGAGGTAGCAATAGAAATTGTGCAGGCATTAGTAACGATCTTTCAAGAAACATTAAAGTCTGGTATGGCTCTGGAGGACTGGAAAATTGCAAAAAGAAAAGCAGAAAACAGCAGAAAGGTAATTATAGATCTGTATGCCTGACCTCAGTGGTTGGGAGGCCGTTGGAGTCGATTGTTAAGGATGAGGTTATGGAGTGCTTGGTGACACAGGAAAAATCTTGCCTGAAGAACCTGTTGGAATTCTTTGAGGAGATTACAAGTAGGATAGATAAAGAAGATTCAGTAGCTATTGTATATTTGGATTTTCAGGAAGGCCTTTGACAAGGTGCCACACATGAGGCTGCTTACCAAGTTAAGAGCCCATGGTATTACAGGAAAGTTGCTAGCACAGATAGAGCATTAGCTAATAGATAGGAAGCAGCAAATGGGAATAAAAGGAACCTTTGGTTGCTAGTGACTAGTGGTGTTCTGCAGGAGTCAAGAGTTAAGACCAGTTGTTATAATGCTGTATATCAGTGGTTTAGATGATGGAATGGATGGCTTTGTTTCCAAGTTTGCAAATGATACGAAGATTGGTGCAGAGGGTTAGGAGGAATTGAAAAAATAGGATGGCTGCCAAAGGACGGATGAGGAGAATAGGCAAGGAACTGGCAAATGAAATACAATGTTGAAAACTGCATGGTCATGTATGTTGAAGAAATAAATGTACAGAATATTTTCTAAAAATGAAGAAAATCCAAAAATCTGAGATGCAAGAGGGGCTTGGGAGTCCTTGTGCAGAATACCCTAAAAGTTAATTTGCAGGTTGAGTCGGTGGTGAGGAAGGCAAATGAAATGTTGGTATTCATTTCAAGAGGACTAAAATATAAGAGCAGTGATGTGATGTTAAGCCTTTATAAGGCACTGGTGACACCTCACCTTGAGTATTTTGAACAGTGTTGGCCCCTTATCTGAGAAAAGATGTGCTGGCATTGGAGAGGGTTCAGAGGAGGTTCTCAAAAATGAGTCTGAGAATGAAAAGCTTATCATATGAGTTAGGTTTGATGGCACTGGGCCTGTACTGGCTGGAATTTAGAATGGCGGGCGGGGGGGGGGGGGATGATCTCATTGAAACCTTTTGAATGTTGAAAGGCCTAGACACAGATGTGGAAAGCATATTTTCCATGGTGGGGAAGTCTAGGGACAAGAGGGCACAGCCTCAGGATAGAGCGTTGTCCATTTAAAACGGAGCTGGGGAGAAATTTCTGTAGCCAGAGGCTGGTGAATTTGTAAAATTTGTTGTCACAGGCAACTGTGGAGGCCAAATTGTAGGGTGTACTTAAGGCAGAGATTAATGGGTACTTGAACATAGAAAAGCAGAGCACAGGACAGGCCATTTGGCCCAAAATGTTGTGCTGAACCAGCTTAAAAAGCAAATTAAAAACACCCAAACACTAATCCCTCCTACCTATATATCCCTCCATCTTCCTCCATATGCCTATCCAAACATTCTTTAAACACCTCTATTGTATTTACCTCTACCACCATACCGGGCAGTGCAATCCCAGGCATCCACCACCCTCTGAGTAAAAAAAACCTTCCCCTCACATCCTCCTCCAATTTCAGGTAATTATTCCCCCTTCCCATTTCAATCTTTTTCAATTCCCCATCCTGGTTTCCTTCTCCTCACCGTCTTCTTACTTCATCCCTTCTCTCCTGCCATTACACCTTTCCCCTAACCTGGCTTCATCTATCAACTGCCAGCTTGCACGTTTATTTTTTTAAAATTTATAGATACACTGCAAAACAGGCCCTTTTGCAACCCACCTAATCAAACTTAGCCTAACCACAGGACAATTTACAATGACCATTTAGCTACTGTGTAGAACTTGGGAGTAAACCAAAGCACCCAGAGGAAACCCACATGCTCATGTGAAGGACGTAGTCTTGTTACAGCTTCAGATTGAACTCTGAACTCTGACACCTCAAGCCGTAATAGCATTACACTAACTGCTTATGCTACCGTGGTACCCCACTTCCCCTACCTCCACCTTCTTCCTGGCTTCTTCCTCTTTCCTTTCCAGTCTTGATTAAGATTATTTGCCCAAAATGTCACCTATTTATTCCCCTCCAGAGATGCTGTCTGACTTGCTGAGTTTCTCCTGCACTTTGCATCTGTTTGTAAAAAATTTCAGCGTAGTCAGTCAGAATAATACAGGACAGAAACAGACACTTAGGCCCATTTAGTCCATGCCAAACTAGTATTTTGTCTAGACCCATTGACCTACACCCACATCTTAGCCCTCCATTGTCCTTTCATCCTTGTGTTGGTCTAACTTAAATGTTGAAATTGAACCCACATCCACCACTTCTGCTGGTAGGTCATTCCACACTCTCAGCACCCTCCCTCATGTTCCCCTTAAAAATGTTACCTTTCATTCTTAACCCATGTCCTCAAGTTGTAGTCTCACTCAACCTTAAGTGAAAGAAGCCTATTCACATTTACTGATCTATACCCCTCATAAATTTGTATGCCTCTTAACAAATCTCACCTCATTCCCCCTACATTCCAGGGAATCTGCATCTGCAGAATTGAATGCTTATAAATTCCAAGAAGAACATTTGATCTGTTCTTTGTATAGTATGTCTTCCATTAATACTACATAAATGCTAGGTCACATTTAAAATGATAAACATGAACCTCAAACTAAGTAACAGACATAAATCAACTGGCATCTAAAACGGAGAGCAAGCTAATGGTTTTTTTTGCCAAAAATTGTTCTTGTCAGACCAGCTCACTTTCAGAACGGGGTACTCTTCCTATTCAACATTAATATTGAAAATCATTAACCCATGACACTCTTCTGCATCATCTGAAAACAGGTTCACTCCAGGTTACAACCTTGCCTGTCTAGAGATACTCCATACATATGAAGAAGTAGTTGGAAAATTAGACCAAAAGACATCGGAGCAGAATTAGGTCAGTAGGCCATCAAGTCTGCTCTGCCATTTCATCATGGCTGATCCATTTTCCTTCTCAGCCCCAATCTCTTTTCCTTCTTGCCATATCCCTTCATGCCTCGACTAATCTCCGCCTTAAATTTACTCAGGCTACGTCCACACTACACCAGATAAATCCATAACTGAAGCTTCTTCTCTTCGTTTTTACCCTCCATCCACGCTAAAATGGCGTTTGCGTCCCCCGAAACCGGAGCTTTTCAGAAACGCTTTCCAGGATGCGTATTTTTGAAAAGGCTATTTGGCAGATCAGTGTGGATGGGGTAACTGGAGACTTCTGAAAACGCTATCAGACGGCTGCGCGCTATTTCATTGTTTTCTTGGATGCAACCTAACAATTTCAGAACAGATGGCAACAAGACTGACGCCAGAAGAGTTAGAAATGTACTCACCAAATACTTTGACCCATAACTTACTGAATAAATAAGTATACTCACTTTGCCCTGTTTTCTGTCCTTGCTCGTATGAAGGTGGTTTACCTATTTATGCAAGTACTTCTCTGACAATAGATGTGTAACAGCCTAATGTAACATTGTATGGAAATACAAGATAACTCTGATGCAGACATGTTTTATACATTTAACAAGGTGCTTTATTAATACAACAATAGTCAGTATTTCAATGTTCAGCATCTGTCCGTGAACTCCCTGTCAGTTGCCTCCGTATGCTCCAATTTACAGTATTTACAGCTGTTGGCTCTCCTGCGTGAGAGCCAATAGCTGTCCGTCGTTTTAAGTTTTTCTAGTCTGTAACTGCACAAACACGCACTTTCGCGGCGAGATTTGACACCAAACGTGTCGCTTGTTTTTGGTAGATGTGTCCTGTGCATGCGCAGTAGGAGGAGATTCGCCAAAATCTCTGTTTCAGTGTGGGCAGAGATGTTTTTAAAAACGCATAGTGTGGACGCCTATCGTTTTTACGCACAACTGGCATTTTCAAAACTGGCGTCTAGTGTGGATGTAACCTCAGTGACTTGCCTCCACAGCTGCTTGTGGCAATGAATTCCTGTTTCAGCACTCTCTGGCTAAAGAAATTTCTCATGTCCATTCTAAATGGACATCCCTCTATCTTGACGCTGCGTCCTCTGGTCCTAGACTCCCCCACCATAGGAAACGTCCTCTCCACATCCATTCGATCGAGGCCTTTCAACATTCAATAGGTTTCAATTAGGACACCCCTCATTCTTCTGAATTCCAGTGAATACAGGCCCAGAGCTATCAAACACTCTTAACATGACAAGCCTTTCAATCCTAGAATCATTTTTGTGAACCTCCTTTGAACCCTCTCCAATGTCAGCACATCCTTTCTTAGATAAGAGCCCAAACTGTTCACAATACTTCATGAGGCCTATCCTGTGCTTTATGAAGCCTTTACATTATATCCTTGCTTTTATATTCTAGTCCTCTTGAAATTGGTGCTAACATCACATTTGCCTTCCTCATCACTGACTCACTTGGTTGTATGAATGGACTTTCCTGCAACTAAAAGGCTTATGTCAGGTGGAACAGGGCAATTCCACAACTCCACATGCTTTCTCTTCTCCTCTCTTCCCCGCCCCCACCAAACCCCACCTTATTCAACTACAATCAGTGGCTGGGTCAAGCAGACTCACTCACTGGGTCAGTGAGTCTAGCTGGTACCTGCGCTTCTATTACAGCTGTTTCTGTGATCCTCTCCCCCACAAGTTTTCTTTCCATACTCAACTCACAAATAATTCAGGTTATGAAATGTTCCCAGGAATAAAATACTGTCACAAACTGGGGACAGCCTGTATTATCCAATATGTAGTCTTTCCACTCCCAAAATAACACAATTACCTTGAAATCTCATTTGATATTCGTAATACATTCTAATTAAAACATATACAGGGAATTTAAGTAATCCTGTTTGTGTTCATCAATATTTATGCCAACAGAAACCGCACTGCATGTTTGTTAGGTATATTTATTAAGATTCAACCATGGTCACTAACAAGATGATAGATGCTTCCAGATTTTAGATAAACTACCTTGCATCCAGTCTGGAAGAATGCATGTACCATAAATTCTGGACTATAAGCCACTACTTTTTTCCCACGCTTTGAACACTGCGGCCAATACGACGGTGCGGCTAATGCATGTTTTTTTTTCATGCCGCCAAAAACATTTTGCCTCGTAACAGTAGACCAATAAAATTGATGAGTAGTTCACAGAGGTCCAATGAAATTGTACGATAAATCAAGCGCACTTTCACAATTAAATTATTGTAAATCAGTCATTTGTACTCACCCTCATCAACATGGAAAACACTCGAAGAAAAGCATATGATGCAGCTTTTAAGTTAAAGGCGATCAATCTGGCGGTTGAAGAAGGAAATCGAGCTGCTGCACATAATCTTAGCATAAATGAATCGATGGTGAGATGGTGGAGACGCCAGCGTGAAAAACTGAGTCAATGCAAAAAGACGACAAAAGCTTTCAGAGGTAATCATAGCAGATGGCCCGAACTTGAAAACTTTCTTGAAGACTGGGTTAACACACAGAGAGCAGGCGGCCGCGGTGTTTCCACCGTGCAGATCAGACTGAAGGCTAAAGCAATCGCCACCAAAATGAAAATCGAAGATTTTAGAGGTGGGCCATCGTGGTGTTTTAGATTTATGAGATGAAAAGACCTGTCCGTCAGGGTACGCACGACTCTGTGTCAGCAGCTCCCTCCCGACCACGAGGAAAAACTTGCTAACTTCTGCACATTCACTCAAACAAAGATAGCGGAGAATTCCATCGGGCCAGATGATATCATAAATATGGATGAAGTACCTTTGACGTTTGACCTGCCTCTGACTCGGACTGTTAATAAAAAAGGTGACTCGTCCATCACATTGAAAACAAGTGGCCATGAGAGAACGCATTTTACTTGTGTTCTGAGCTGCACAGCATCCGGACTAAAGCTTCCACCGATGGTGATTTTTAAGCAGCTGACAATGCCAAAGGAAAAATTCCCAAAAGAAATCATGGTGAAAGTCAATATGAAGGTTGGATGATGGAGAGTCTAATGAAGGATTGGCTGAGAGAGGCTACGCCAAGTGACCAGGAGGATTTTTTCACAGAAAAATAGTATTGCTCGTTATGGACAGCATGAGGGCCCATATAACAGATTCAGTGAAAGCTGCCATCAAGAGTACAAACTCAATTCCAGCTGTGATTCCTGGGGGCACCATGAAGTATTTGCAGCCACTGGACATCAGCATGAACCGGGCATTTAAAGTGGCGCTGCGCATTGAGTGAGAGGCTTGGATGACGAGCGGCGAGAAATCCTTTACCAAAACAGGCCGCATGCGAAGAGCATCTTTAACTCAGTGGATCCTAAATGCGTGGAGCCGTGTCACACCATCCACCATCACCAACAGGTTTCGAAAGGCTGGACTGCTGCGTGATGAAGAGGACCGCGTGCGCTCAAGTGAGAGCGACAACGAAGAGACTGAAGTGAGTGACAAGATCCTGAGGTTGTTCAATTCGGACACTGAAGAAGAGGCCTTGATGGTTTTAGTGCGCAGGAGGAAGATGAAGAAGGCAATCAATAGCTTTTCCTGGTAGGCTGCAGTATATATTTTTTTTTACCAGTCGTTAGCAGATATTGGAATGTTGTTCGTGCACTGTTCAGTAAAAAAGTATACACAACGTAATTTGTGTGTTACCGATATGTATGTATATTTAAAAGTAGCTGTGTTACAGGCACTGTTCGAAAAAAAGCATTTGAAATATGTATTTGTTTATGTTACCATACGGATTTAATTAAAAGTTAAAAAATCCTCACGTGTAATATCTTTCTGTGTAAATATCTCATATTACATCGTGGGACACCTGCGGCTTAAAATCCGGTGCGGCCTGTACAAGTACAAAATTGATTTTCTTTCTAAAATTAGAGCGTGCGGCTTTTAATCAGGTGCGCTCTGTAGTCCGGAATTTACGGTAAATATTCAATATAGGATATAGTAATGAGAGGGATGTCAGAGGCTTGCAAAAGTTTAAATCTGGCTTACTCTAGATCAGAACTTTAAATAGAGGTATATGTAAACACACATTTTTGTAATGATCTTTGGGATGGTCTATGTACCTGATGGATTTGAGCTCCACTCTCAAATCAGGTTTAATATAGTCCGACAGGGAATTTGGATACAACGCAACTGGGAAAGTTGAGGCTGATATAAAGCTCATTAAACAGAACAGGAAAGAAGCTAGGGAGGGAGTAACGAAGGCATGATAACAATAATATACACGAGTGACAAGTAAGGCAGAGCAACTCAACGCATGGATTGGCAATTAGACTAGGGTATTATAACATAACAGAAACTTGACTGACGGAGGAGCAGGGCGAGCAGCTCTTTACTCCAGGGTGAGATGAGGAGGGGACGTAAATTTTTGATGAAGGAGTACTTTCTTGGGATACTGTTCTGTGATGCTATTCAGTTTGGAGCTTACAAACAAGGAGGGAGTATCTCTTTGATAGGATTGTATTGTAGACCTCAAATATCCTGCAGGAATTTGAGAAGCAAATAATCAGTGAGATTGCAGAAATCATAGAGTAATAGGATAATAATTAACAGGTGATTTCAATTTCCTTCACTGCAGGTACAATTACATTTAAAAGGCATTTAGACAAGTACATGGACAGGAAAGATTCAGAGGGATATAGGCAAATGTGGGTAAATGAGATTAGCTTAGATAAAAAACTTGGTTCACATAGATGTTGGGCCTGTTTCTGTACTGTATGATTCTATGACTCTAACAAGAAGCCATTGTAGATTGTTGGGGAAGGGACACCTGGAGGCCAGGTCATTGAGTATATTTAAAACACAGGTTGATAGGTTCTTGATTAGTAAGGACATCTATAAGATTACAGGGAAAAAGCAGGAAAATAGGGTTGAGAGGGATAATAAATCAGACTCCATGGGATCAATGGCTTAATTCTGTTCCTATGACTTATGAGATCCTCGGGTAGGAACATAAAGCATCGGCTCATTATTGTGAAGGGTAAGGGTGAGATTCTGAACATCAGTCAACAGAACCGGTGTCAGTCAGCATCCGTTATGTGCATTGACTTCTCCGTGGATATCAGTACCAGATTCGCCATGGTGGAGAGAAGACAGAATGGATTAGTCATGATTGAATGGTGAAACAGACTTGATGGGCCAAATGGCCTAATTCTGCTACATTGTATGGTCGTATGGACTGCCTTCACAATTTAAAGTAACTTTTCACATTTATAGTTCTAAAGTGTCAAGTTCTTGCTTTACTAAGATTGCTTACAAAATTAGAATGAAAATTAATCCCTTCAGAATCAATCCCTTAATGTTTATATATGTACACAATATATGTTATGTTTTATCCATCGTAATAGGCCATGTTTATGAAGAGATTATATTGCATAATGTTTATGCTTGCACTGAATTTCGTCGAGTATTATTAGAGTATGTGATTAGAAAATGTTTATTGGTAGGTATGGTTTTAAATCACATGAATTAAGAGTGAGAGTGGGCCACTTGGCCCTTTGTACCATTCAATAACATCTTGGTTTGATCTGATAACACAGGATAACAAAGATTTTGCTTCCTGAATACTTCTAAGTTTACCTTATGGATTATGAAATTTGGATGGTCGATCATGAAAATCACCATGAAATTTCCCTATAATGCACTACTTCAAAAAATATTGCCTATACTATTTCAACTTGTAATTCAAGTCAATTAAAATGTTGCTCACAATGTAAGCTGAGAAGTTTTCTTGTCCAGGCATGTCTGGGTATACTTAGGCAGGGCAGTTGCTGCATGGCAGGACAGGTTTTAGAAAAACAGGACATGGAGTCAAGAGGAGGCAGGTGAAGATGCCATGATGCATGAGCTGAGGATGGAAAGCGACACTGATGCTGATAGACTTTGGATCTTTTATGTTGAGGGAGCCTCATTTGATGACTCAGTTTGAGCTAAATGACCTGGTCAGAGACTTGTGTTTGTCAAAAGCAAAAGCAGAGTTTCTGTGTTCAAGACTTCAAGGTTGGAATCTGCTGTCACCAGGCACAAACATTTTCGTGAAAGTTTTAGATATTTGAGACAGATATTTCCCAGAATAACTGATACCAGAATTAAGGAAGGTGGTTTTTGTTGGTCCACAAATCAAACAGGCCATCAATGACAGGCAATTTGAAGAACTTCTAATGGGTCCAGAGAAAATCGCATGGAAGGTATTCAAGGGTGTTGTTGAAAATTTTCGTAGCAACAACAGAGCATCAGACTATTGCTTGACAACATGCTGCAAGCATACAAAACTATGAAGTGCCGCATGTCACTAAAGATTCATTTTCTGCATTTTCATTTAGACTTTTTCCCTGCTGTTGGTGACAAGCATGGTGAAAGGTTTCACCAGGATATTGCGGTTTGGAGAAGTGGTATCAGGGCACTGGAATCCATCACAATGCTGGCTGATTATTGTTGAACACTTAAGTGAGAAGCCTCAGACACTGAATAAAAATGAAAATAATCAACAAAACCTTTTTAGCTTTAACTATTGCAAGCTGTCAGTACCATCATGCAATGAAACACATATTCAATAAAAGTAAATTCCTTGTTTCTCTAAACTCCTACATGATGCAAGTAGTCTAAAATTATATTTGTGTTCAGCTTCAAGTAGACTATCATAAATACAAAAAATTCTGAGGAAACAGCACTTCCAAAAAAAAAATTATCCAGTGTAATCTCAAGTCTAGTGCTTCTTAGCCATGAAATATTCAGACTTCCATGGAGAAAGAAAATTTTGGCACTCTGAAAGAAGAAAAAATGCCTCATCTGTCATACATGATCAGTTCCTTATTTTTGTACAGTGACTCCCTGTTCTGGTTCTTCCACATGAGGAAACCTTCATTGCAGAGCCCCTCATGATCCAAGTATTTCAGTCAAGTTTACTTTCTATATTCTGAGTTTATATCCTTCTGCGTGAGCAGAAGGGATTAATATAGTTCAATATTTAATTGGCATTGGTTTGCCTCAACATTGTGGGCCAATTGGCCTGTCCCTGTGCTCGGTTACCCAGTTCTCTCCTAAACTACAGTGGATGCAAGTATTCTCCCCAACTTCTCCGAGATCTGCCCATTCAAAACTCTAGTCTAGTCGACCTCCATGCTGCCTTCAGTGCATGAACGCCATACATAAAAACATCAATGTGGTATGCAGTAGTCCAAATGTGTTCTCATGAATACCCATCACAACCGCTTAATTTTGTATTCAATTGCCCTAAGCTGTAATAAACAATTACATTATTAGCTTTAGCCAGATAACTGCTATACCACTGTTAGCTGTAACATGTAGCATTGGGATCATGATTGAAGTAATGGTTAAATGTTACAGCGTGGCTCTTACCTTTGATAGCTATCTTGACATGGATGTAAGATTTGCTGGCACATAGAACACTTTTGGCATAATTAAATCTTGGTTTGCTGATAGTAATCAATACTGTAACAGGGATTGGTATTGTCTTCTCTCTTTCAATTTGTAAAATGTCTGGAAGTATTTTTCCTAACTCTAAAGAAGGGTATAAGGAAAGCTGTAAAGGGTTGCAGATAAATGAGCAGGCAGAGTTTTGGCAAATGGAATATAGTTTAAGGAAAATACATATTTGTTCATTTTGGGGAAAAGAATATTATTTAAATTAGAGGTAGTGGTCCTTGAGTCTTCTGGACAGTAGAATTTAATAGAGTTCTTCAAAAGGGAAACGATTTTTCCCTTGAAATTGACAGCACAACATTAGACAGAATTGTTAGATATTTAAGTTGTTAGGGTTTGCAGGAGATGGCATGTATTCATGACATTGATCAATGATGCATATGCACCTTTCTGTCCATGTAAGTTTGGTTTCCAGGGTAAGATTAAAGGATGTTCAGTCACTGCTGGCTACTGCTTGATCATTTGGGTCCAGTGACTCTTGGAGGTCTGAGATGACTATCATGTATAGCTCTTCCCTCAGCTTTAAGCTAGGGGAAAAAAAATTGGCATACAACTGCTGATCCCTTTCACATAAATGGAGTTCAGAATCTGTAAGCACATGACTAATTTTGTTAGCGTTTTTATTTTTATTACTATTTTCGTGTTTTCCAAGTTTATTTGAATTAAAATATTTAATTTTTGAATGTCTCCTGTTGTCAGAAATTAAAAAACTGTTTTCAAAAGCATTTTATAGATGCTCACAGCTGGTGTGCTGGCTGCAACTCCCAGGGTGGGGTCAAAGTATACAGCATCTGATGTCTGTTTGTGGCTTGGAGCCCCGATGACTCTCCAGAGACTCCAGCTGCCAAGGGTTCTTTCAGCTAGTGGGAAAAGTGAACATAGTTAAATTTTGTAATTAACTTAAATTTGATTAGTCTTGCTGAGTGAGGATTGTAGAAGAATTTGCAGATTGAAATTCTCGGGTGTGGTAGATTTTGAACTGTATATAACTAATTCTAAGCAAGATGTAAAATTAACTAAGATTTGTACTAATCTGCAGCTAATTAACATACCAGTGCAACATTAGTGATCTCAGCTGACACCAGTTCTGACTTGGAAAATTGAGTTACAGATAGTTTTTGGAAACCCAAGTGTGCCTAAGGTGATTGTGCTTTTTTAAAAAAAGTTATGCTCAGTGGAAGATGGGCAAGAGCATTGTCTGTAGTCCAATAGTGTTCATGTTCCAAAGATTTGGTCTGTAGTGTTTCAATTTGTGCTATATTTATGGTCCAGCCTGTTCAAATTTTTTGGGGAGACTATGTTTTATTAAATTTTATTTTATTGACTTATAGTGTGGAGTAGGCCCATTGAGCTGCACTGCCCAGCAATCCCCCAAATTAATCCTTACCCAATCACAGGACAATTTATAATAATCAATTAACCTACCAATCGGTACATCTTTGGAAAGTGGGAGGAAACCACAGCACCAGAGTTCATTGTTGGCAAGGCTACCTCGTATTTTTCAATGCTAGTAGTCCTTTACGGTGGTGGTAAAGCTGTGACTCTTGGTATTCTGGAGATATGCAATATAGCAAATATTAATTTCAACTGCAACCAGTCTCAAGATCTGAAGACTGATTGCTGTTGAAATTAATATTTGCTATATTGCAAATCTCCAGTGCTCCCAAAACATTGGGCAAGGAACTTCAAGATTTAGGTTCCGACAGTGAAAGAATAGCAATATAATTTCAAATTGGTGTTATATGACTGAGAAAGATCTGTTGGTGAAGTCCATGTATCTTCACATTATTCAGTTCAAAAGCTTGATGTTGCTACATACAGTGGCATGCAAAAGTTTGGGTACCCCTGGTCAAAATTTCTGATACTGTGAATAGTTAAGTGAGTAGAAGATGAACTGATTTCCAAAAGTTATAAGGTTAAAGATGAAACATTCTTTTTAACATTTTAAGCAAGATTAATGTATTATTTTTGTTTTGTACAATTTTAGGATGGGGGAGAAAAGGAAAGGAGCACCATGCAAAATTTGGGCACCCCCAAGGGATTTGAGCTTTTATCAAGGTCTCAGACCTTAATTAGCTTGTTAGGACTATGGCTTGTTCACAATCATTGTTAGGAAAGGCCAGGCAATGTGAATTTTAAAGCTTTATAAATACCCTGACTCCTCAAACCTTGTCCCAACAATCAGCAGCCATGGGCCTAACACTCTGAAAATTAAATTAAATGATGCCCACAAAGCCGGAGAAGGCTATAAGAAAATAGCAAAGCATTTTTAGGTAGCTGTTCCCTCAGTTCGTAATGTAATTAAGAAATGGCAGTTAACAAGAATGGTAGAGGCCAAGTTGAGGTCTGGAAGACCAAGAAAACTTTTCGAGAAAACTGCTCGTGGGATTGCTAGAAAGGCAAATCAAAACCCCCGTTTGACTGCAAAGGAAGATTTAGCAGACTTTGGAGTGATGGTGCACTGTTCTACTGTGCAGTGACACCTGCACAAATATAACCTTCATGAAAGAGTCGTCAGAAAAAAACCTTTCCTGAATCCTCACCACAAAATTCAGCATCAGAAGTTTGCAAAGGAACATCTAAACAAGCCTGATGCATTTTGGAAACACGTCCTGTGGACTGATGAAGTTAAAATAGAACTTTTTGGCCGCAATGTGCAAAGGTATGTTTGGCGAAAAAAGGGTGCAGAATTTCATGAAAAGAATGCCTCCCCCACTGTTAAGCACAGGGGTGGATCGATCATACTTTGGGCTTTTGTTGCAGCCAGTGGCATGAGGAACATTTCACTGGTAGAGGGAAAAATGAATTCAATTAAATACCAGCAAATTCTGGAAGCAGGCATCACACCATTTGTAAAAAAAGATGAAGGTGAAAAGAGGATGCTTCTACAACAGGGTAATGATCCTAAACACACCTCAAAATCCACAGTGGACTACCTCAAGAGGCGCAAGCTGAAGTTTTTGCCATGGCCCACGCAGTCCTCCAACCTAAACATCATTGAAAATCTGTGGATAGACCTCAAAAGAGCAGCGCATGCAGGTTGGCCCAAGAATCTCACAGAACTAGAAGCCTTTTGCAAGGAAGAATGGGCAAAAATCCCCTAAACAAGAATTGAAAGACTCTTAGCTAGCTTCAGAAAGCGTTTACAAGCTGTGATACTTGCCAAAGGGAGTTTTATTAAGTACTGACCATGCAGGGTGCCCAAACATTTGCTTCGGGCCCTTTTCCTATTTTTGTTATTTTGAAACTGTAAAATATAGAAATAGAAAAGTAATCTTAAAATATTAATGTCATCTTTAACTTTTTGTCTTTTGGAAATCAGGTCATCTTTTACTCGCTTAGCCATTCATAGTAACAGAAATTTTGACCAGGGGTGCCCAAACTTCTGCATTCCACTGTATAATAGAACCAGTTTCCTCTCTTTTTCTCTCTTTCCCTTTTCTCATCTTTAGAACAGAGATGAGGGTTTTTTGTGAAGTCATCAAATTATCAAGTTCAAATTTACTGTTGTCTGTTCATCTATACAACCAAATGAAACAATGTTCCTCAGGACCATATTACACCCATAAGACGTAATCACACACAGCATACAAAAGAAGATATTACCACAAATAAGTTAATAAAATATAATTCAAAATGTATGTTGTGCACAGATCAGGTAAACAGTAAACACTACAGTAAATGGCTTGCTGTCCTGGTGATGAGACCTCGGTGGTAGTAGGGTATTTGTTAGTCTCACAGCCCGAGGGAAGAAGCTGTTATCCAGTCTGGCACTCCTAGCCCTGATGCTCCTGTGTAAGGTGGCACTGATGAGGCACAGTAATAAATTGCTGGCAGCAAACACAACTATTAAGTAATTTATTACATACACTTTTTCTTGAAAACAATCACTAGCCTTGTTGGAATTTAGAGCCTATACGACCTGGCATTTTTGCAGTGTGAACTGGAGTGTCGAAGATGCAGAATGGTTGTGATGTGTTGTGCATGGGATGAATCGAGGCAGCGGAGCCTGGTTTTGAATGTGGGAAGCAAGCTGTCGTTTTGCTGCTGGAGCGGACTTGGAGGTACTTCAAAGTGGTAGAACGGGGGAGAAGGAAGAGTTGAGGCAATAGGACCTGGGCCCCAGAGTGGGGAGCAACCCAAGGTTTGGCCAATTTAAGCGCCAGGCCAGATTGAAAAGGTTGTGTATGGGCCAAATCGAGGCAGCGGTCCTGGTCTCAAGAGTAAGGAACGGCCTGCTGTTTTAAGCTCTGGGCCAGATTGAAAAAGTCTGGGTGTTGGGACCAGAGGAGTGTGACGGACTGGTGTTCAGCTCACTGCTCCTTGAGGTTTACTCATCTCTGTGCTGAACTGAGGTGGTGGCCTGCAAAATGAGCTCCTGGATTGGTTGTGACTGGATTCGTGGCTGTGAACTCACTTTTGTGAACTTCAGTTCTGTGTTACTTGCTTACTTTTATTGTTTGCATGATTCGTTTTTTTTTACACATTGGGTGTTCTTTTTTCCACAGGTTCTAAGGAGACAAGTCTGAAGGTTGTATATAGTATACATACTTTGAACCTCCTTACTGTTGCTTATAGGTCAAGGATTTTGTGGGATGAGTAGTAGGGAACGGCAACAGTGCTTTGGGCCTTTTGTATACAACGCTGCTGGTAAATGTCAAAAATGAGTGGGGAGAAGATCCTGGTGATGCCATTAATTATAAGACTCTGGAGGTATGATTACCAAAGAGTTTCTTTTTTTGTGTATTTTCTGTCTGACTTTGCCCTTTATGGAATGTCTGTGAGAAAACAAACACTGTAAGAAAGTGTTTATTACTGGCAGTGGTTCTTTGAACTTCTGGCTACAGGTAGTGCAGGTTGCAGAGGTATGGTAGATTGTACAGATTTGCAGTCAAAACACCCTATTATCAGATAACTAAAGGCTGTGCTGGTAAGTTGAATATGAAATTTATCATTCATGTCTAAGGGTAGCTCCCATAATGTGATCTATGTTTTCTGATGTCTCGCCATAAAGCTTTTACTGTTGGAGGGCAGTGTTTGGTTACTTTTGTTCTGTGGATATTATACAAGGCCCCATATCCTTGTGTGCTTTGAATAAGTTGGTAGTGGCTTGGAGCTTGGCTTCTAAGCATATACAAGTGCAAGCATCAACTGCATACTGCAGTATGACTTGAAGTTAGGATGAACCTGATGTGGTACCCAGTTTTGCAGCAAAGACTTTGGCAGAGGGAATAGCCCTAGGGCAATAAATAGAGGTCTCCAGTGAGCTCATCTCTATGAAGATCAGATCAATGTTTGAAGCTTTTAAGTTTGCATTTTCAGTAAGAAGACTGGACTGTTGGAAGTTTAATTTTCACAAGGGAGCTGAGCTGACCAGTACAGTTTATTTAGTAACCCTTTGCTGTTCTCTTAAGGTTTGAAATGGTCTAGAAAGAAAGATAACAGGAGAGCTGTCATGCACAAAGGCTATAAATAGTATTGCTTGCACATTAAAATTTATTAACTCTTTCAGAGTCCTTTAATATCTGAAATATACAGGTGAAGAATGTTCCAAGATATCCTTGATTAACACAGGGATGAAAGAAATTGTTATGAATTCCTTAGACAAACAAGAGAAAATCTGCAGATGCTGGAAATCCAAGCAATTCATACAAAATAGGAAGAACTTAGCTGGCCAGGCAGCATTGATGGAAAAGAGTCTCAGCCCAAAACTGTACTCTCTTCCGTAGATGCTGCTTGGCCTACTGAGTTCCTCCGGCATTTTGTGTGTATTGCTATGGATTCCTTTGTCCTGGTTCCTTGGTTAGAAAGGTGTGCCTGTTTGCCCAAGGTTTTGGGATGTGCAGTGATGCCTTGCTGAGGGTACGTGTACATTTATCATAATATAACTTGCTTTTGAGAATTGGTAAGCTTGCCTGTGATCATCCATATACCTGGTAGAAATTTGGAAAACTTAAAACTGCATTCTTGAGAAGCTCAAATTTAGGCAAAATACTAGGGTATTCTGATGGAGGTATTAACATTTTTGGGTGTAGAAAAAATATTGAATGCTTTCTAAATATCTTTACCTAAAATAGAATGTAGAAGACTAACCTAAACAGTTACAAGATCAATTGCTTTGTCAGATTGCAGTTAGTCAGGTATTTATTGTCTAGACTTGTGTAATACAGTGGATTCCAGTTAATTGGAACCAATATATTTTGCCCATCTGCACAATTTCCGAGTCAGTATAAAGATGAACAGTAGGCTCATCCTCATCTATATTCATCCAATCTTTAACATTGTCATCATTGAACCTTGATACAAGATCCTTGGAAGCAGGATTAGTTAGCACTTAAGAAAGCAGTTCACGTATCATCTGTTTTTCCTGGGGAACTCTAAAGCCCGTAAAGACATTTCCAGTGTCTTTACCAGGTGCAGACTCAAACATTGAACCTGGAGTAATTTATGCCAACCATTTTTCAGTGTGGATGGCTCTACAGACTTCCCAGCATTAGCAGTACAGCTAATCATCTCTTCGGGAACTAAATAATTTTCAAACCATTCTAGTGTGATGCTAAGTTGTAATCCATCTGTTTTTGTTAGCACGGTAAATTACAGGAAATTGTGACACACCCTTGAAGGCCCTGTGATGTAAACTTTTGTCAGTGACCAGTAACTTACATCTGTGGGTTCCTGCGTCATTAGAGCAGTCTGGCAAAGTCGCACAATCTGTCCATGCCTTGTTCCCAGTTGGCAATTCTGCATCTGATGTTATTAGTGTTCTTCTTGGTGTACATCTGCAATACAAAGCAGTCTCTTCAGCATTATACACCTGCTCGGGGCTTAATGTTTTCACTTCACGGCACAAGGTGCATTTCCTTTACTCACTGGGGCCATAATTGGGGCTAAAAAAGAGCAAATGATATTAATAAGTGCAGGAAAACAAATCGCCTGTCTGTGCTTACAAGAGCGTGCCAACACGTGAACAGATCTAGTGCAACCAGATCTGCACAGCAGATTGGTATGGTGGCCTGAGAAATTTGAAATTACAATTGCGTGGAAAATTTGAAATCAGTGCCTGATTATCGAAGGAACCAGAGTGCGGGTGGTTGGATTAGTGAAGGTCAACTGTACTACAGTACCATAAAACTTGTTCATTCTCAATTGCTATCAGTGGACGAATTTGGCCTGTGTACCTCTCTGCTGTTGCGTTCTTTTTGAGTGTAAGTGAATAAAATCAGCACAGACACCAGGTGTAGATAATGGACTGCCTTCATACAGTGCTATCGATGATTGCATTCTCCAGATTTTCATTGTAACATTCAAGATGATTGTCGACACCTTCAAATTCTTTGTAGTTCCTAATTTGAAGTGGTGTGGTGAAATAGTTTCATTTTCACTCTTGGCTGTTTCTGGCATCTGCAACCCTGAATGCTTGAAACTGTAGGGAACAAATCCAGGTCTGTATTCTCTTATTGCTTATTTCTGGGCAATTATCAGTTACAAAAATCACTGCTTTCTGAACACAAGAGCATGCAACAGACACTATTTTAAAACCTTTTGCTCTAACCCTGGAGTAGTGTCTAATGGATGCACAATTATAAGTGTCTGATGCTAGTTAGAAATTGTTCGACAACAGTCTCCTGCCTCAATTAAGTGACAGTGTCCCATATAAACAAAAGGAATCATGGCTATTTTCTCAAATAGTTTTTGTTCTTTTAGAGTTATTACTCATTATACTCCAAATGTGGGTTGATCAATCCCTTCTGAGCCCTCAACATTACATCCTTGCTTTATATTCTAGCCCTTTCAAAATGAATGCTAACATTGCAATTTTTTCTTCTCTATTTACTCAACTTGCAAGTTAATCTTTAGGGAATCCTTGTACAAGGACTCTCATGTCCTTTTATACTTCTGATTTTTGAATTTTCTCCCCGTTGAGAAAATAGTCTATATTCCTCTATAAAGTGCATGATAATACACTTCCCTACACTATATTCCTTCTGCCATTTCTTTACCCATTCTCACAATCTGTCCTGCAGACTTCCTGCTTCCTCAACAGTACCTGCCCCCCCCCCCCCCCCCACCTGTTTTCATATCGTCAGCAAACCTGGTCTCAAAGCCATTAAATCTGTCCTCCAAATCATTGACAAATAATGTGAAAAGAATCAGTCCCAACACTGACCCATGTGGATCACCACTAGGCACCAGTGGCCAACTGGAAAAGGCTCCCTTTATTCCCACTTTTTTCCTCTTGCCAATCTGTCAGTGCTCTATCCATGCTGGTTCCTTTCCTGTAATACCATGGGCTTTTGTGTTAAGCAGCCTCATGTGTGGCACCTTGTGAAAAGGCCTTCTGAAAATCCAAATACACTGCATCTGTTGGCTCATTTTTGTCTATCTTGCTTATTATTTCCTCAATGAATTCCAACAGATTTGTCGGGCACGATTTCCTCTTCAGCCCTTGCTGACTTTGGCCTGTTTTATCACGTGCCTCCAAGTATTCCAAAACCTCATCGTTAATAATGGACACCAACATCTTACCAGCTATTGAAGTCAGACCAACTGCCTATAGTTTCCTTTCTTTTTCCACCCTCCCTTAAAAAGTGGGGTGACATTCACGATTTTCCAGTCCTCTGGAATCATTCCAGAATCTAGTGACTCTTGAAAGATTACTAGAACTAGAGGACATAGCGTCAAGATTCAGGGGAGTAGATTTAGGACAGAGATGAGGATGAACTGCTTCCCCCAGAAAGTGGAGAATATGGAGTTCTCTGCCCAGTGAAGCAATGTAAATATATTTAAGTCAAGGTTGGATCGATTTTTGCATAGTAGGGGAATTAAAAGATTATGGGGGAAAGGCAGGTAAGTGCAGATGAGTCCATGGCCATATCAGCCATGATCTTAATGGTGGAGCAGGTTTGATGGGCCAGATGGCCTACTCCTGCTCCTATTCCTTATGTACTTACTAATGCTTCCACTATCTCTTTAGCTATCTCTTTCAGAATCCTGGGGTGTTGTTCTCCTGGTCCAGGTGACGTATCTATCTTCAGTGTTTTCAGCTTCCCAAACATCATCTCCTTAGTATTTGTAACTACACTCACTTCTGCCCCTTGGCACATTCAAATTTCTGGCATACTGCTCGTGTTTTTCATAGTGGAGTTAGTGAGTGGGGCTCTCCTTTGGTTGGGTTTGTCCATGGATGTTGAGTCCCAAGTGTCTTCCAAGCCAGGGTAGCATGAAATGGAGAGCCAGCTGATGTCCATGCAGCAGGCTCCCCATCTTCATGGAGCTGATGAATCGAAAAGAACGGCACAGACTATCACAGTTTGGTGCCAGTGACGTTGCAGGAGTTGCCAGTTATTTCCTCGGTTTACTCCCAAATCCTTCCCCTGAATAGGGATAGCCACAAGGCAGTGGAGGTTTGAGACAGTTTTCCTTCTAAATGAGCTGCTAACCATGGCTGATGAGCCCTACCTATCCAAAACAGCTGATTTTATATCCTTTTGCTCCTTCTGTCAGTAGAAATGGTTCTGCTAGGCTTAGTAGTTAAGCCGTAAATGAAACCCAGGAGGTGGACTTGGTTGCCAGAGGCTGTTTGAGACGCGTATTGTTGGGAGCATTTAATAGGTAATGGTAGCTTATCCCCAATATCACCCGCAGCTGTAACAACCTTAAGGAACCACAGTAAAGACTGATGCAAAATACTTACTAATTTCATCTGCCATTTCTTTGTCCCCATTACTACCGGACCAATATCTAGGTGTGCCTCTCTTTTTTTACACTTCATATATCTAAAACTTTTGGTATCCTCTTTTATATTATTGGCTAGCTTATATCTTTGTATTTCATCTTTTCTCTCCATGTAGCTTTTTTAGTTGCCTTCTGTTGGTTTTTAAAAGCTTCCCCATGCCCTAACTTCCCACTAATTTTTGCTTTATTATATGCCCTCTCTGTTGCTCTAATGCTGTTTCTGACTTTCCTTGTCAGCCACAGTTGTGTCATCCTCTTTTTAGAAAACTTTGTCTTTGGGATGTATCTACCTATGGCCTTCTGAATTGCTCCCATAAACTCCTGCCATTGCTGAGCCACTGTCGTCACTGCTAATGTCCCCTTCCAATCAACATTGGCCAGCTCCTCTGTCATGCCTCTGTAATTTCTTTATTCTGCTATGATACTGATACATCTGACTTTAGCTTCTCCCTTTCAAACTGCAGGTTGAATTCTATCATGCTTCTGGCTCCCAAGGGTTCCTTTACCTTAAACTGCCTAATCAAATGTGGTTCATTGCACAACACCCGATCCAGAATTGCCTTTTCCCTCGTAGGCTCAACCACAAGCTGTTCTAAAAAGTCACCTTGTAGGCATTCTACAAATTCCATCTCTTGGGATCCAGCACCAACCTGCTATTTTTCCCCAATTTACTTACATATTGAAAATTCTGCCCCCCCCCCCCTTAATTATTGTAACATTACCTTTTTTACATGCCTTTTCTAACTCCTGTTATAATTTGTATCCCACATACTGTTCCAAGTGCTGTATAATACTCCCAACAGGGACTTTTTGCCCTTATAGTTTCTTAACTCTACCCACAAGGATTCTGTATCTTCTGATCCTGTGTCACCTCTTTCTAAGGTTCTGTTTTCATTTTTGAACAGGGCCACCCCACCCCTCAACCTAACTTCCTGTCCTTTTGATATGTGCATCCTTTGATGTTAAGCTCCCAACTATAATCCTAAGATTTCTATCCTGGAGGTCTTGCTTTTCAGCTTTTTACCTAACTCCCTATTATCCCTCTTCAGCATCTCCTCCCTTTTCCTACTTATGTTGTTGGTACCAATATTTACCATGACGCAGTGATGCCCACAAAGTGATACCTGCCAATTTTCAACTGCACTACAAGATCATATACCTTGTTCGTATAATACATGGATTCAAATATATCACCTTTGGTCCTGTATTAATCAGCCTTTTCGATTTTGCTCCCATGTTAAACTTTAGCTCATCCCACTGACTACAATTTTGCCCTATTATCTGTCCTTCCTCATAATATCACTACACTCTGTATCTATTTGTATACCAACTGCCCCATCCTCAGTCCTATCACTCTGGTTCCCATTCCCGTGCCAAATTAGTTTAAACAGCTGCGGGGTACTCTGCACTGGTTGCCTATCCCCCTTTCCCTCTCCTCACAATCATCCATTTACCTGTATGCTGAATCTTGGGTGTAACTTTCCTGGTGTGACCTGTCAATCAGCCTCCCAAATGATCTGGAGTTCATCCAATTCCTGCTCCAAATTCTTAAGATAGATGAAAGAAGCCGCAGTTAGGAACACTGGAGATCTTGCCTTTCATTCATTCTAAGAAGAGCAATTCACGATCCTACCTGGCATTGCTACTGATCTAAATGCAATAAGAAAGAAAAAATAATCAGGAAGATCTACCTGCAGCCTCGGCTCTCTGAGCCAAAGCCTGAACTCTCCACTCTTACTACTGACCCACTCCAACAGTGGTCGCTCCATTTTAAACCATAACTTTTTAATGGCCCTTGCCAAAAGCCTAATTATGCACAATCTAACGTTTCCTTGGAACCGTGATGCACAGAACATTCTGACTGCCCCCACTCGCTTCTTTTCAAATCTCTCTTCCACTATGCAATCCAGTCTCCTCAGGAACTGTTGTGTACAGAATGTCCCAACTGCCCCTGCTCACTTCTTTTGAACTTGCTCTCCCACTACACAATCCAACATCTTGAGACCTGTGACGCACATAATGCTACTGATGAACAGGCAGGCAAGACACAGTAGGCTCTTCTGTATCATTCTATGGTTAAGTGTGGTTTATGTGATTTTAGAATTATTCATTCTCTGATAAATTGTCAAGATTTATTCTCCTCTCTATTGTTATCCAGGAAATATACCATTCAGATCAGAAGTTTATTATATAAAGTCAGTCTGTGCTTTTGTAGTTGTTCTCAGCCAAAAATAGTCTTCAGTTTCCTTACCCCCGTTGTTCATCCTTTCATGATTCAGTAGTACCTGGTATTGTGATATTTTTGTTCTCAGGGAGGGGTAGCACCTTTGAAGGGGCTTGTCACGTCTATTCCAGGGTAGCTCACTCAGCTGTGGTCCCCACTGGACAGTCATCTCTCACCTTTGACTCTTAAGAAGCTGTTTGCATGCTGCAATGTTCACACGCCAGTGAGATTGGGACATGTTTGTCCTAGCAGACGAAGTCAGCTCTGGCACACTGAGATCTACAGTGAAATTCAATAGCCAGGAAGGTGGTACAGCAGCACTCCACAGAGAATGAAGGGCATGACAAGGCACAAAAGGTGTCATCATTGTCCACTGCAGCAAAGGAAAACCCCAGTTTGCAAAGCGTGTTTGTCCCGTTGGGCCTGGAGTTCTAAGGTCTAGAGAGTGGAACTGCCTCGGTGCAACGGCCTTTCCACTTTAAAAACTCTTCCACTCACAGATTCCTGTTATTGTCAGACACTATAGATGACTACTATAGTGCTGGCTACCAGATTTCTATCTTTAAATTTTATTTTTCATTTGAAGTGAAGCAGTTATCACATACTTAGTCCAATTTCAAGTCACATTTGCCATGAATTGTCAGAAGAGTGTTTACTGTAATTAACTCTTTGATACTGATAAATTTTGCTTCTGATTAGATACTGACTTTGGTGAAACAAACACATGAGATGCAAAGCCTTCCCACCCACCACTCACCCCACACGCACCTTCAGACAATGCCTTAGGTGTCCTAATGTGTTAACAGTGCTGCATCTGTGATCCACTTTGAGCTTGAGAACCAGATAGAGTAGGTAGTGCTTCTGAAATCAGATAGCTATTCTGGGTTTCAGTGAAAGCTTTGAAGTAGAATGGTTGTATTGTGAAGGCCTGGTATTGTGGACTGAAATCACCAATGCAAAATAGGTATATTCAAATAGTACTTTTTGAATAAGGTTTGACCTTTATAATAATCACATGCATCTTAGTCAGAAGAGCTTGAGCTTTGATACACCCACTTTGAGTTTTTCATTATTTAGTGAAATCAGTTGGTCAAAATTGTAGATACATGATTGAAGTAATACTTCCTGAGTATTACTCAAATATGCAGGGCACAGCTTCAACAGTAACTTTAGAGAGTTTCAGTGCATAGCTGGAAAATAAATAAGTGGTCAAATAAATGTATTGTAATAAAGATTTCAAGACCCTGAAAAGCATTTAAGAAGTCAAGATGAGCATTTGAGTTGCCCAAGCATAGGAAGCAGTGGATTAGATGCTGGAAGAAAGGATTGATATGAGCGGGTGTTCATTCATCAGCATGGATGCAGTAGTGAAATGGCCTATTTTCAATGTTCTATGGCTGTGACCTTGGTAAATTCAAGTGCATATGAAGTGCAGTCTCTCTTGTGGTTAACATGAATGTCAATATATACACAGCAGTGTAATAATGACTAGGCAATGTGCTTTATTGTTGATCAAGGAAAAACTGTGGCCTGGTACAAGAGAAAGAACTCCCTTGCTGTTCTTCAAGAAAAAGTGCTCAGGAGTTTTTTTTATCCATTTAGAAGAATTGGTGAATTAAGTTTGTTTAGCAGTTTCCATTAAAGCATGGCATTGCACTGGAATTTCATCCTAATTTTTGTGGTCAGGTCTCTACAGGGAATCCACATCCTTCTGATTCAGAAGCTCTTGTTAAATTTGAATACAATGGAATTACTAAAAGAACATTATGTAGGTTTGCAAATTGACACATGGTTTCCTTTTACCAAGTAAGGCAACCGTGTTTGGAAATAATCTTTGGAATATTCCTTATTTCCTTGAAATTCTACATCTCACTCATTTATTCTTTGACTTTTAATGGCATTATAATTTTTATTTAATACAATTTATTAACAGAAATTGTTATGGTCATATCAAGATGTTTGTATCACTAAATGTCAAGTAATATTTTGTATCTGTTGACTGGTGCAGTTAACTTTCAGAATAAATGTTGTCATAACTATATACTATCAATGGCTCTAAAGAATGCGGACAAAGAACAGTAATTGCATGCAGAAAGGACAGATGCTTAAACAAGACTAAGTCTGCAGATGCTGGAAATCTGAGCAACCCACACAAAATGCAGGAGGAACTTAGCAGGTCAGGCAGCATCTAAGGAAAAATGTACAGCTGACTTTTCCGGCTGAAACCCTTCGGCAGGATTGGAGATAAAAAGCTGAGGAGTAGATTTGAAAGGTGGGGGGAGGGGAGAGAGAAACGCCAAGTGATAGGTGAAACTTGGAGAGGGAGGGATGAAGCAAAGAGCTAGGAAGTTGATTGGTGAAAGACAGAAAGCCATGGAAGAAAGGGGGTGGGCAACACCAGAGGAGGGAGGGTGTGACGTGTGGGCAAGGAGATAATATAAGAGAGGGACAAAGGGATGGGAAGTGGTGAGGGGGTAGGTGGAGGCATTACTGGAAGTTTGAGAAAGTGATTTTTATGCCATCAACTTGGAGGCAACCCAAATGGAATATAACATGCAAACACCTCATTTTGCATTTACTCCTCCCCACACTACTTTCAAATCTCTTACTATCTTTCCTTTCAGTTAGTCCTGACGAAGGGTCTGGGCCCGAAATGTCGACAATGCTTCTCTTTATAGATGCTGCCTGGCCTGCTGTGTTCCACCAGCATTTTGTGTGTGTTGTTGGAATATAACATGTTGTTCCTTCAACCTAAGTGTGGCCTTATTCTGGCAGTAGAGGAGGTCATGCATTGGACATAGAATGGGAAGTGGAATTAAAATGGGTGGCTGCTTGTTCTGGCAGACAGAGTAGATGTTCAGTGAAGCAGTCTCTCAATCTATGTCAGGTCTCACCAATATACAAGAGGCATGCCAGGAGCACCGAACACAGTATATGACTCCCAACAGACTCGCAGGTGAAATTTCACCTCACCTGGAAGGACTGTTTTGGGTCCTGAGTGGTAGTGAGGGAGGAGGTGCTTGTTCCACTTGCAAGGATAAGATGCCTAAGGCAGATGCTTTGCTGTTAATGAATGGATCATTCCCTTCAACAAGAAAAAACTTGGACTGTTTTCCTCTTGTAAACATACCAATATGTTTGAAACATTGAAGTCAGTGGTACCAAAATTACTATGAAAAATAGCAGTATTTGTATATGTTGTACAAAAGTCAATAAAAAATATTCTTCAGATACTCAGCAGATTAAGTAGAATTTGTGAGGTCCTACGTTCCTTAATAGGAAATGCTTGCTTCATGACAGTTGTGCATAATGTGGTCTGTAGGCTGGATCTGGCCTTTAGTGTGGTTCTGTTGCATCTGCCTCTGGTCACTTTACTTTCTCCTTGTAACAAGATTGGTATTTTGTTTCATAAGTAATTTCCTTACTAGCTTTAAGCTGCAAGCATGGCTTCAGAATGACAGTTGACAAAGCTCTCCAAAGCTCACACTGCCAAAACCATCAAAAGATGTTCATACATAGTGAAAGTAACAAAACTAGAAGTCAGTGATATCACAAATGAAATGATCTGAAAACAACGCTTAAGATTTGAAAACACTTAAGAATAGTCTGTTAAACATTTCATAGATGTAACATTGGTTTAAAAGGTCCCAGCTTGATCTATTTTGAACTTTATGACTTCCAAAATTGTTTTTTGTTCTCAGTATCACTTGAATGAGTTTAGAAAAGTTAATTACATTTTAAAATTCCAGATTTTGTTTAGATATCTTCGACTAACAATATTTTAATAATAATAGACAATAAACAATAGGTGCAGAAGTAGACCATTCGGCCCCTCGAGTCTGCACCGCCATTCTGAGATCATGGCTGATCATTCACTATCAATACCCAGTCCCTGCCTTGTCCCCATATCCCTTGATTCCCCTATCCATCAGATATCTATCCAGCTCCTTCTTGAAAGCATCCAGAGAATTGGCCTCCACCGTCTTCCGAGGCAGTGCATTCCACACCTCCACAACTCTCTGGGAGAAGAAGCTCTTCCTCAACTCTGTTTTAAATAACTGACCTCTTATTCTCAATCCATGCCCTCTGGTACTGGACTCTCCCAACATCTGGAACATATTTCCTGCCTCAATCCTATCAAATCCTTTAATTATCTTAAACGTTTCAATCAGATCCCCTCTCAATCTCCTCAATTCCAGCGTGTACAAGCCCAATCTCTCCAATCTCTCTGCGTAAGACAGCCCTGCCATCCCAGGAATCAACCTAGTGAATCTACGCTGCACTTCCTCAATTGCCAGAATGTCCTTCCTTAAACCTGGAGACCAAAACTGTACACAATATTCCAGGTGTGGTCTCACCAGGGCCCTGTACAAATGCAAAAGAACATCCTTGCTCTTGTATTCAATTCCCCTTGTAACAAAGGCCAACATTCCATTTGCCCTCTTCACTGCCTGTTGCACTTGCTCATTCACCTTCATTGACTGGTGAACTAGGACTCCTAGGTCTCTTTGCATTTCTCCCTTACCTAACTCGACACCGTTCAGACAATACTCTGCCCTCTTGTTCCAGCTTCCAAAGTGGGTAACTTCACATTTATTCACATTGAATGACATCTGCCAAGTATCTGCCCACTCACTCAGCCTATCCAAGTCTCCCTGTATTCTCCTAACGTCCTCTTCGCATGTCATACTGCCACCCAGTTTAGTATCGTCAGCAAACTTGCTGATATAGTTTTCAATGCCCTCATCTAAATCATTGACATAAATCGTAAAGAGCTGTGGTCCCAATACAGAGCCCTGTGGTACCCCACTAGTCATCTCCAGCCAGTCTGAGAAACACCCATTCACTGCTACCCTTTGCTTTCTATCTGCCAATCAGTTTTCTATCCATGTTGAAACCCTGCCCCCAATGCCATGAGCTCTGATTTTACTCACCAATCTCCTATGTGGCACCTTATCGAATGCCTTCTGAAAATCTAGGTACACAGCATCTACTGGCTTACCCTCGTCTAACATCCTTGTTACACCCTCAAAAAACTCCCAACAGATTAGTCAAGCATGATTGCCCTTGGTAAATCCATGCTGGCTCGGCCTAATCCTATTTCTGCCATCTAGATGTGCCACTATTTCGTCCTTAATAATGGACTCAAGCATCTTCCCCACGACTGATGTTAGGCTAACAGGGCGATAGTTCTCCGTTTTCTCCTTCCCTCCCTTCTTGAAAAGTGGGACAACATTAGCCACTCTCCAATCTTCAGGAACTGATCCTGAATCTAAGGAACATTGGAAAATGATTACCAATGCATCCGCAATTTCCTGAGCCACCTCTTTTAGAACCCTTGGATGCAGACCATCTGGACCCGGGGATTTATTAGCCTTCAGTCCTACCAGTCTACTCATCACAGTTTCTTTCCTAATGTCAATCTGTCTCAATTCCTCTGATATCTTATGACCCTGGCCCATCCATACATCTGGGAGATTGCTTGTGTCCTCCCTGGTGAAGACAGATCTAAAGTATGCATTAAATTCTGTTGCCATTTCCCTGTTTCCCATAACAATTTCTCCCAATTCATTCTTCAAGGGGCCAACATTGTTCTTAACTATCTTCTTTCTCTTCACATAGCTAAAAAAGCTTTTGCTATCCCCTTTTATATTCCTGGCTAGACTGAGCTCATACCTGATTTTTTCTCTCCGTATTGCTTTTTTAGTTAAGATCTGCTGTTCCTTAAAACTTTCCCAATCATCTGTATTCCCACTCATCTTAGCCCTGTCATACTTCTTTTTCTTTAATGCTATACAATCTCTGACTTCCTTTGTCAACCACTGTGGCCCCTTCCCCCTCTTTGAATCCTTCCTTCTCATTGGAATAATATTAAAACTATTGGAGAGAAAGGGTTGTCTGATTAATATATTCATTGATGTGTATAAAGGTAATATTAAAAAGAAACTGATAACCAGGATTTACTTGATTTTACAATCTATCAGGGGTCTCTCCACAATGTATGTTAAATCAAAATGGGAGAAAGAAGCCAACATAAAATTGACAGAAAATAATTGGTTAAACATATGCAGAACACATTCGACTACATCAAGCTCAGGTCTGTGGAGAGAATTCACCTGGAAGAATATCTTAAGATTTTTCATAATGGCAAAAATAAAGAAGTTACAAAGTAACAGACCTGAACAAGGTCAATGTTGGAGAATGTGTTGATAATATGTTGGCTGATCATTTTCATATTTTCTGGGAGTGTCCAAAGATTTTGTCTTATTGGTTAGATGTGGTAACAGAGAAGGTCAAAAACCAGCCCAGAGATTAATTTTGACTTTAATGTTATTTATTTGGGTAATGCACCAAATGGGCTCAAAAAACATTGAAGATATTTGTTATAAATACTACCAGCAGCCAGTAAAAAAGCAATTACCAGGAAATGGCTATGCAAAGAGTCTCCTACAGTCCTGGAATGGATAGAAATAGTTCAAGAAATTTGTTATGGGACGATTGACTTTCTCTCTGAGACATGCTACTAAAAAATTTGAAAGATATGGGGAAAATTGGACATTTTATTTGAGCCTGAAATGACTTCTTCACTGTACATTTATTTCGTTTGAAGAACTTTGTTTTATTTCTTATTTTGAGGGAATGTGCAGAATGGACTTTAAAGGTATGGATCTTAAGGTCCCCTGAGGCTTTGAAGGACAATTATGGACATAACAGTTTGGTTAACCTTGATACAGCAATGTAATCCATTTCTCTATTCATTTTTTTCTATTATAAGATATGGATTTTACTTCACTTATGATGACCCTGTCTATCTGTCTATTTTTATCCTGTTTGTTCTGTTATTGGCAAAACAATAAAAATAAAGTTTTTTAAAAATTCCATGCTTTGCCTTTGTTGATGACTACTCACAGACCTGTTGTAGGAGATCTCTTGGTAAATTGAACTTGTGTAAGGATAGGATGAACAGATCTAATAGAGTGGTGTTTCCAATAAGTTTGTGCTGAATATTGCATAATTTAGTCCTGCAATATTTAAGTTTTTGTATTTCTATAGTCCAAAAATTTTAGGCAAGTGTTAAAAAAAAATTATGCAAAGTGAAGTTGCTTTCAAAAATAGAAGCTTCTAAATGTCAGAAACAATACTATGAAGAGCAGTAAACAGTAAAAAAAAACTAAATCACATCGCTATTTGGTGTGACCACTGTTTGTGGATTGTAGAGGGGTATACTTGAGTTCCAGTAGTTTCAATGAGTTCAGAGCTGATAGTGGTGCTGGACTTAGAAGATGCCTCTTTAGAAGAGGCATCAGTTTGATGTATCTCTTGTCTTCACCAATTTCTGTGGCCAGTCACTGCATTTTTGGTCCTCATTGCTTGGACAACACATGATGAATCCCCTATCTGCTTGGACAAGACCTTGCTAATGCAGAATGACCACTTGTGTCTTGTTGTTATCTACACTTATTATTGTTATGGTGTACAAATTGATGATTTGTAGGTTAAACTGTTGCATCTGCCAATCCTAATCTTTTACTTTGGTTGTCCTTCACCCAGTTTGATACCTATATTAGTTTCTATTTCAGTTAACCAGTTTAATTCATTCAACTCATTATGTCATTAATCATTAGCACCTGCTTATATCTTTGTATAATCATGCGCTGGGTTATATACCTACAAAATAATCAAGTTTTTATTTGAAAAGTGGTCTATGTTACTTTAATGAAATACAAGAATTTCTCTAACGTTTATTTAAAAAATTATTGTTTGGAAATATAAAATTTGCTTTTTTTTCTACTGACACTAATGCAGAAGATAAAAATAAACAAGTTCTAAAACTAAATTTATATTTAAAAAATGTAGCATGCTTAAGACTTTTTCCACAGTATTCTATTTTGATGTAGGTAAGATTGTTGGGTTCAGATTAATGGCCTTGTGCCATAATAAATCATCTTTGATTCTCAGAGACAGTTAAGGATGAAGAGCAAATTGAGAAAGTTGTTAAGTAAAACATTAAGTCATTGTTTTAAAAATTGTGTACAAGTTATCCTTTATAAGAAGTTCAAAATAGGGTAGTTCAGTTTTAAATTTGTTTGGTAATCACAATACAGGTGTCTCCCCCCCGCTATCCAAAGGTAGAGCATTCCTCTGAAATGGTTTGTAAGCCGGAATGTCGTAAAGTGAAGAAGCAATTACCATTTATTTATATGGGGAAAATTTGTGAGTGTACTCAGACCCAAAAAATAACCTACCAAATCATGCCAAATAACAGATAAAACCTAAAATAATAGTAATGTATAGTAAAAGCAGGAATGATCTGATAAATACACAGCCTACTTCAAGTAGGAATACTTTTCTGCAATCGTTGCAGCACTGTCCACCATAGTGAAAATCTCACGCAAGCGCTCTCGGCAGAAGCACTCTCTCCAGTAACCTTTAAGCTATGAAGCTGCCAAACCATACTAAGTAACAAAAATAAACAGCCTATATAAAATAGAAATGTATGTACAGTGTAGTTTCACTTTCCAAAATCGGGAAGACAGGGAGCACACTGATGATGGTGTGTTAGGCTGAGTCATCGGTGGTTGGGATGGTGAGAGACTGGGGTATCATCTCATCATCGTCTGTATCCATCAGGGTAGGCAGGTCACCACCACCTATGTCTGCCTGCCTCGATGTTGAAGGTCAAGGTTCCTCGTCTGCTGTGGCCGATGTGGAAGGCTTGAAAAATGACAGTGTGCTTGACTTCTTAGCCTCATGCATTTTTCTATCATACAGATCTTTGTAAGCACTCAAACCATCCTGCAAATATGCCCTAAACATGCGTACCCTTTCAAAATTAAAGTCATACTTTTCTGCAATCATGACAGCATTGTCAATTGCAGCAAAAATCTCATGCACTTGCTTCACGTTCAGTCCCTGGACGACTTCACTTTCCGGCTGTTCACTACAGCGCTCGGGTTCGATTGTTATCCTTTCCTTTTCATCAGCTCTTCATCTGTCAGTTCTTTACCATGGGATGCCAGAACCTCTTCAACATCATCTTCGTCAACTTCCACAAACCCAGCCTCCTTAGCCAAACTCACTATGTCCTTACTTCGTTCGCCAGGATTGAAACGTTTAATTATGTCTTGTTTTATGCTAAGTGTAACACCCTTACGTGCTGTTTTAGGCTTTCTCGATACCTTAGAACTCACCTTGCTAACAGATGCACAAAATAAATCGACATAAAGTATAGATGCTTACAGGCATGTGTTCAAGCAATGCCGGCTAGAATGCAGTTCCAGGGGAGGAGTTTGGTGTTTGGCGCACGCGCTGCCTTTTATCGCGCGCTGCCTTTTTTCGTAACAGCAAGGTGTTGTAAGGTGAGCGTTCAAAAAACGGGGGACACTTGTGCATACATCAATAACCTAAACTGGCTTGGACAGCTTATCTCACTAGTTCTATGCATACTCAAATTGGTTACCAAATCAATGTGGCAACCCTATCTTGGGCAGCAGAGTGAAAAAGCTCTGATTCAGTAACTCCTTATCAGAATTTGAAGGCAGAGCTCAAAAGACATCTGTTCAAGCTGTTGCTGATTTCAAGTTTGTATGCATCTCTGATGTTCAACTTAGTGTTTTATTTTTAATCACCATGGATTACTCTTGGATCCTGTTAGTTACTTGAAAATAATTATTTTAATGTTTTAAATTTAATAAAAACACCTTTCCCTTTTTCTTTTAGTCTGCAGGATGGTCAGATTTTAATAGAAAATAATGGTCTCTCTGATATCTTGCCAAGTCTGATTTGGGTTAGTATTTAAGGGGCAAATACCATCTCTTTTTGATATTTAAAATTCCTAATCCCCACCCCCTTCCTTCAGACTTGTCTCCAGCATTGGATTTCATATGGAGTCCAGTGACAGCCTGATAGCTAAGCTCTGTCATTCTATCTGGTAAATTTAAACTTCCACCTTTAGACAGTTCTATGGCAGTCTAGTCTTGTTTAAATGGCTGAGTGCCAATGGTTTTGCTTGATTTGGTCCATCATATTCAACATAAGAGCATATGTTTTATGCTACAAGAGCATAAAACTGCACACTGCCTGCTTTTATTTTCAATATTTGTGTTTGACTCAATTGACACTTTCAAATGCCAGTTCAAACCTGTTTAACATTTTAACTAACATAATTTTGTCTTCTGTTTTTGTTTGTACTTTATCCTAAAAATAGCTAGCATTATTTTCTGAATATCAGCCTGCTACTTTTGCAAAGACTAGTACTCATATGGCACCATTTGGTATTTTTGTAATAGGCATATTTTTGAAAGCAGTATTCTTTTAACACCATTCTTTGCAAAACATTTGCTTTCCACTGAAGTTGGGTAAGACTAACGAGAGCTCATGGGCAATGGGTGAAAGGTAAATGTTTAAATGGAACATGTTGGGTAACCTTTTCACTCAGAGTGTGAAACAAGCTTCCAGTGGAAGTGGTGGATGCAGAGTTGATTTCAACATTTAAGAGAAATTTGGATAGGTAGATGGATGGGAGGGGCATGGTGAGCTTTGGTCTGGGCGCAGGTCTATGGGGCGAGCCAGATTAATAGTTCAGCACAAACTAGGTAGGGCGATATACCTCTGCCATAGTGTTCTATCACACTGGTGAAGCAGCATTACTATTTCCACACAAATTCCCTAATCACAATGTGTGGATGATCATATAATGTTATTTTGCAATGTTCATTGAGGGAGATATTTACCAGGTCACAGGAATACCCCCAAGCATCCATGTTCCTGTTCAAATATAATAGTGCCATGGCATCTTCAACCATCCTGGAAATGGGTTTTAGAGAACTGAATCTATGATGGCCATCAATCACCCACTTATTTTACACCAATACTTTCTTTTATTCTCTGCACCTTCTCATCATTTCTCCTCTGCTGTTCTCCTTTTCCACCCCCTAGCCTCCTACCCCTCCACATTCTACCAGTCAGCTCCATAGTTCCATGCCAGGAATAAATTTGCAGTGGCCATTTAACCTAACTATTTACATATTCTTGGGATGTTTGAAACTGGAGCTCTGGAAGAAACCCATGTCTCTACAAGGAGAACCTACAAGCTCCACATAATACTAAAAAGTCTCCTGTAATCTGATTCTGCTTATTCTCTGGCACTTTAAATCAGAATCAGGTTTAATATAATTGGCATAATTTGTAAAATTTGGTGTTTTGTGGCAGCAGTACATTGCAATACATAATCTTAAAAACCCTACACATTGCAATCAGTATATATTGAAAAAAAATTAAATTAAATGGTGCAAATGGAGAACTATTGGTCTTTCTGACATTGACTGCAAGGTTGTTGTTGGAACACCATTCAACCAGCTGATCTAACTCAGTCTTGTAAGCCTCCTGATTGCCATCTGAATTCTGCCAGTAATAGTCATGTCGTTGGCAGATTTATAGATGGTATTTGAGCTATGCCTAGCCACAGTCATGGGTGTTTCGAGAGTAGAACAATGGGCTAAGCACGCATCCTTGAGGTGTGCCAGTGTTGATTGTCAACAAGATGTTATTTCCAATTGATTACTACTGAGTGTATGAGGGTATCAAAGGTTACGGGGAGAAGGCAGGAGAATGGGCTTGAGAGGGGAAATAAATGTGCCATAATGAATGGTGGACTGGACTTGATGGGCCAAATGGCCTAATTTGTTCCTGTGTCTAATGGTTTTATGTCACTAATCTTTTTGTGTTCAAGTCTCTGGTGTTGGACTTGAATCCACACCCTTATGACTCGAAGTTAACATTTCATTTCAGGGTAACTTGAGCCTTTTCTAGGATTGCAAATCTTTTGATTTGTTTTCAACAGATTTGAATTAATTTGCAATGAAAATTGTATTTTACTAGTTTAAGAATACACTCCAATGACTTAGTAAATAACAACTTGTCTGTCCATTTTCAGGGAGAATCTGTGAAATATTTTCTGGACAATTTGGAAAGACTAGCAGATGCAGTAAGTACTATTTTAGTAAGCTTTATACATTGTCTTAATGTATAATCTGTCTTAATTCTGATGAAAATTTTAAATAAAACAATGCCTCATTGCTTTCTGTATGGAGCAGCACTAACACTAACTTTTAGGGAAAATAAAGATTTATAGTATGTAAATAGTTGCAGGTAGAAATAAAAAGAATTGAATAATGAGGAAATGTCCATTCTGAATAGGTCTTTATTGATGTTAGTAAGTATATCTGATTAATGCCCATGTCATAAGTGAGTTGTACAGTATGTTAACAGAATGAAATTAGTATTTTTTTAATACCCCCTCCTTACTTCTCATTCTTCCCATTCCCTCGAGCTTAGGGGACCCAAAGCCAAATGCTCATAGGTCTCTGGGTATTCGATTCATTATTTGTAAGCAGTGATTACCTTTGTCGTTAGGGCAAGTAAACAGCCTGTAATGATTTTTCTCTTGTGTACTAACGTTCATTTTTGATTTTTATCTTCCCCATGTTAATTTCCTGCATGAGGTCATGTTATGAGCTTCCCTTCTACAGTTGTGTATCACTTTGTAGTAGTCATTTATTATACAATTAAAAATGTTAAATGCATCCCAAAATGTCTGAAAAACAAGCTGCTGTATCATTAATGTGCGCTAATAAACATGCTATCATTTTACAATTCATTGTCAGTAAGAATGACTAGTGCATGTTTTTACACTCTGGTTTAAAAACCTTGGTTTTTGTAAAGATTCAAAGAGTTTAATGTCATTTCCTTTTTAAAACTGTAAAGGTGATGGAAATAATTGCTACTCCAGATCTGATGCAGCACAAAAAAACCCAGTAAGATAAAGAACACAATAGTTTAAAAAAAAACTACATTAAATATAAATGCCTAAGATAGATTATATACAAGCGTGGATTGATTGTGTGCCACAGTTTTTAAAGTTCCTTTATAAAGTGTATTCTTGCAGATAAGAGACATTCAGAGCTGCTGTTGAAATGGATATAGATTACTGTAGAGTCAGGAATCTGGAATCTTCAGGTTTAGGTGGATACATAAATTGAAACGATCTTTAGGTATGGAGAATCTACTGAAGTGACTGAAAACTCAGAAATTTCAAATAGAAATTTGCACAGCCAAATGGAGAATATCACTTACTAGGCTGCACATGGGGTCCTACTGCACGCATTGCATTAACAACTCTACTTAATTATGCTATATATCATCCACTGGTTTAATATGTCATCGAAAACTGTTGCCTCCACTAATACAGGGTTGTCTACAAGTGCTGGAGTCTCTCAGTCCTATGAGTGTTGACTTGATAATGTATTCAAATTGCTAGAATGCTGTCATATAATTTTTTAACAAGGCCAGGTTTTGATTATCAGCTTTGAAACCTTGATCTTCTAAGCCCAGTACTTTATTTTCATCAGATGTGTACTCATTGTTTAAGCAAAACTAGGATTTTGAACACAATCCTACTTTTCAAAGCATTTGTTTTAATTAGCTCAGTTTTGGAGTTGATATTTTTGACTTTGACTATGTGTAATTACAAATTAAAGTATATTGTTTTGATCTCTCAGATTATAGAGGTTATAATAGATTTTTAGAGGTGATAAATTTTTGTAACATCCTATATAATGAAAACATTTTTAAAAATTGTCCTGAATTTTTCAATTCAGCAAGGAGTGTTCATGTATGTATTCACAAATAAAGAGGTCACTGTAGGTGAGTTAAATGACAAGAAATTGCTTCATTAAAGTTACATAACACATACAATACAGAAAGGAAACAAATGAAGTAGTATAGAAAACAAACTTAATACTTATCTGCTAAATGAGCTGATCTGCAATAATAGGGGGAACTGTAATGAGGGCCAAGGAAATGGTAGAAGAACTGAATAAGTTGTAAGTGTCTTCACTGTGGAAGACACTAGCAGTTTGCCAGAAGTTGGAGAGTGTCAGGGGACAGAAGTGAGTGCAGCTGCTATTACTCAGGAGAAGATGCTTGGGAAACTGAAAGGTCTGAAGGTAGATAAGTCACCTGGACCAGATGGACTGCACCACAGGGTGCTGAAAGAGGAAGCTGAAGAGATTTAACTGGAGGTATTGGTAATGATCTTTCAAGAATCACTCTATTCCGGAATGGTTCCGGAGCACTGGAAAATTGCAAAGGTCACTCCACTCTTTAAGGGAGGGTGGTAGAAGAAAAGAACCATTCTTTCTGTGGTTGGGAAGATGTGGAGTCCATTATTAAGGATGAGTTTTCAGGGTATTTGGAGGAACATGGCAAAATAGGCCAAAGACAGCATGATTTCCTTAAGGGGAAATCTTGCCTGGCAAATCTGTTGGAATCCTTTGTCTATCCTGCTTGCTATTTCCACAAAGTAGAGTCAGTGCATGTTGTTTACTTGGATTTTCAGAAGGCCTTTGACAAGGTGCCAGACATGAGGCTGCTAAACAAGCTAGGAGCTCATAGTATTACAGGAAAGATACTAGCATGAACAGAGCATTGCCTGATTGGCAGCAGTCATAAACAGAACCTTTTCTGATTGGCTGCCAGCGACTATTGATGTTCTGCAAGGGTTGCTGTTAGGACTGCTTTTTTACTTCGTCATTGATTTTTGGATAATGGAATTGATGGCTTTGTGGTCAAGTTTGTGGAAGATATGAAGGTAGATGGAGGGGCAGGTAGTGTTGAGGAAGCAGGGAGTTTACAGGACAGATTGGGATAATGGAAAAAGAAGTGGCAAATGGAATGCAGTGTTCGGAAGTGTATGGTCAGACAGTTGGGTAGAAGGAATAAAGGCATGAACTATTTTTTAAACTGGGGTCAAATTCAAAAATTTGAGGTGCAAGGGGACTTGGGAGTCCTCGTGCAGAATTCCCTAAAGGTGAAATTGCAGGTTGAGTTGGTGGTGAGGAAGGCAAATGCAATGTTAGCATTCATTTCAAGAGGACTAGAGTATAAAAGCAACGTTTTTATATGAGTATTGATTCATGGCCCTGGGCCTTTACTAGCTGGAATTTAGAAGAATCAGAAGGGGATGTCATTGAAACCTATTGAAGTTTGAAAGGCCTAAATAGCATGGATGTGCAGAGGATGTTTCCTATGGTGGGGGAGAGTCTAGGACCTTAGGGCACACTGTCAGAATAGAGGGATGTCCATTTAGAACAGATACGAGGAAAATTTTCTTTTTCAGAGAGTGATGAATCTGTGGAATTCATTGTTACAAGCAACTTTGGAGGCCATGTCATTGGATGTACTTAATGGCAGAGGTTGGTGCATTCTTAATGAGATAGGGCATGAAAAATTATGGGGAGAAGGCAGGAGAAGAGGGTTGAGAGAGAAATGGATCAGCCATGATGAAATGGTGGAGCAGACTCAGTGGGCCGAATGGCTTAATTCTGCTCCTATGTCTTCTGGTTTTACCTGAGACAGATCTTCAAACTTTCACATAGTCTTTTCTCACAATTGCCCTTGTCCTCTCTCTCGACATATTTATCTCTATCTTCTGGTTATGATCTAGTGTAAGAGAAGCTTCCCCCTTTTCACAAAGAATGTGTCCCTTTTTATACCCTTTAAAACGCTAAGATAATTCTTGCCTCAATACCTTACCATAATATGGCACCATTTGATACCTGCACCTGTACAATGACCTCACCTACCCTAGACAGACAGGTATTTATCATCATCTACTCTCAAGGCTGTAGCCTTGTACTCCTTTAACTTTCTCAAAACAATCCATTTCAGGCTAATACCATGTAATCTTATAGACTTGCGTTTTCTTTTATCATATACCAAGAAAGAATCACATTTAACTCTTTCCTTATGTCCTGAGAATTGAAGTCTCAGAAGAGTGGCAGATCTTATTGAATAGTGAAATAGTCTATAGGAACCAGGTAGCTTACTCCATCTATTTTCGTATTTCCTATTGGTATTTTGTACACGCAGTGGCCACTTTATCAGGTAGACCAGTACATTATCTGTTCTTTAATGCAAATATCAGCCAAGCATGTGGGAGCAACTCATTGTGTAACCACATGCAGACACAGTCAAGGGGTTCAGTTGTTCAGACTAAACATCAGAATGGGGAAAAAAATGTAGCCAAAGTGACTTTGACTGTGGAATAATTGTTGGTGCCAAGCCAGTTGTGAGTATCTCAGGAACTGCTGATTTCCTGGGATTTTTGCGTGCAGCAGTCTCCAAAATTTACAGAGAAGTGCTGTGAAATTTTTTTTAAAAAATCCAGTCAGTGGCAATTCTGTGGGCAAAAATACCTATTAAAGAGAGAGATCAGAGGTGAATGTCCAACTGGTTCAAACTGACAGGAAGGTGATAGTATTCAAATGACCACATGTTACAACAATGGTGTGCAGAAGAGCGTCTCTGAACGCGCCCCATGTTGAACCTTGCAGTGGATGGGCTATGGCAACAGAAGACCACACAGGTTCTTCTCCTGTACCTAATAAAGTGACCACTGAGTGCAAATAGTGATTGTAATTTATTTCAGTGGATGCTGTTTTCAGCATTATAAATGAAGGTCTCATTCTAAACACTAGGTAATAGCAAATTGCAATTTTACTTTCCATTCTGGATTTGCATTCCGTATGTGGAAATCATTTCCTGATGCATGTAATCAGGAAATTTTCTTGTGTTTCTCAAAGCATACGTTGACAATAATAATCTTTGAGTGATTGGAGTGCAGCCTCAACTGGATTTTTTTTTTGATCTAACATGTCACTATTATTTTTCTGGGGATTTGAGGTAAGTGAAAGTGGGGTAAAGATCCAATATACAGCATTTATGCTTCACTGTTTTTATGCAGAAAGACGAAATTACTTGTATCTTGAAGTATTTTCTCATTCATATTTTTGAGGTAGCCATAATGAACTTTTCCCCCTGCTAGTAAGTAATTTAAGAATAGTGATGCATTATTTTCTGGTGCACATAACTGCAGTTACTGGAAATCAGAACAAACATAGAATATGCTTGAAGAACTCAGCAGGTCGCACACCATCTGTGGAAAGAGGTCATTGGCATTTCAAGTTGGTGGCCCTTCATTAGATCTGGAAATGTGAGAAAACAAGCACGTTTTAAATTGATATAAGAGTGAAGACAACAGTGGGCACGTCAGTGATTGACTGCAGACCAATACTATCAACGTGATCTTGCTTTAAATTGCAGCAGCGAAGACAGAAGATTGAAGAAGAAAAGAAGATAATAAATTGAAATTGCAATTATCTGTGTGGAGGCAATGAAAAGCTGTCCAGGTGAAAAATTGGATACTTTTCATTGAATTTGCGTTGGACATCATAGGATGCCATTGTTGGAGTGGGACAGACAAAAGTGATCGGTGACGGGAAGCTCAGTCATCTTTATCAACTTTATTGCTGGTGTTCTGCAAGGCAGTCGTCAAACAGTCTGTTTGGTTTCTGCACTGCTGAGAAGTTAACACCATAAGCACCAACAACACACACAAAATGCTGGTGGAACACAGCAGGCCAGGCAGCATCTATAGGGAGAAGCGCTGTCGACGCGTCAGGCCGAGACCCTTTGTCAGGACGAAGAAATAGATGCAGCCTGGCCTGCTGTGTTCCACCAGCATTTTGTGTGTGTTGTTGTTTGAATTTCCAGCATCTGCAGATTTCCTTGTGTTTGCACCATAAGTACCAAATTGGTATTTTAAGTTGGATGGTACAATGAATTGTTACTTTATTTTAAAGGACCATTTGGGTCCCTGGATGATGGGAAGGGAAGAGTTACAAGGGCCATCATTGTTTGGGAAAGTGCTATAAGAAGAAGCAGCCAGAGGAGATGAAAGACTGAAACGGGCAGTCAGAGAGTGAATGGAAGCTGACAGTGAAAATAATGTAATTTCCAAGTAAATGCTGCTGCTTTCCATCCTGCTCTCACTTTCACATGGTTGTTATCAGATTTCCTCTCTTCCTATCTCAGGAAATAAGTCAAGTTGAGTTTATTGTCACATGCACAAGTATGTTAAGTGCAGATATGTTGGAAAGTCTGATTGCTGCAACATCACAGGACATAAATTATACACAGGTGATCTGAGAGTGAAGGGGACAAAAACATTTGTATAATAAATCTCATATTAGTGCAAGAAGTAGGTTAGTAACCCAAGTCCAACATCACCACACAGATTCTACAGTTAATTCAACTTGCCCTTTTCAACTACTTTTGCTCTTCAGCTTTTAATTTCCTTTAACTGGGAAAAAAACTGCTTCATCATGTCTATGCACCTCTATAAAGTCACCCCTCAGTTTTGTATGCTTCGAGGAATACAGTCTTAATATGCCCAACCTCCCCTATAACTTGGGGGCTTTGAGTTTTAGTGACACTCTATTAAATCTTCTGCACTTTCTAGCTTTTCTCTAAAACTGTACATATTGTCTTGTACAACTGCAGAAAAACATCCCAAATCTATACTCAGTGCCTTGACAGATGAAAGACAAGATACCAAGTGCTACCTTCACCATTTTGTCTCCCTATGACACCACTTTCAGGGAACTCGACTTGTACTTAGTCTCTCTGTTCTGCAACACACCCCAGGGCCCCAGAACATTCACTGTATGCTCTACCCTGGTTTGACTCCACAAAGTGTAACACCTTGCACTTATCTGATTGAAAACCATTTGCCATTCCTTGGTCTGCTTACCTTGTTGATCAAGATCCCATAATTTTTGATACACTTCACTGTCTAGAATGTTATCTATTTTTGTGTCATCTAGTGTACTGCATTTGGGTTTTACAGGGAGGTCTTCACTATCAGGGAGAAATTAAAGCATGTTAAAACTCAAGTCTGACAGCATTTGTAGAACAAGAAAAAGTCATTATTTTGGGTTTATGATCCTCTGTAGAAGAACTCAATTTACCAACATTGACCATTTTTCTTTACACATGCTCCTTGACTTGCTGTGTTTTAAGTGTTTTTTTAATTTCAAATTTCTAGTCTCAGCAGTTTTTAAACTTTTCACTCTGAACTTCCAGTGACTTAAGTTTTCAATCTCTCTCTGACTTTTGAATAATGCCTATTGTAAATTCAAGGAATAACTTAACTATCTGGCACATTGCAGCCCTCTGTTTTCAGGTAACCAGCTTTTTGTTTTCTCTACAGGCGTTGCTGAATTTTTTGCTTTCAGTTTGGTCTTAGTGTTTATTTTCACTGAAATCTCTAATTAGTGTCTTTGATCTGCATTCCCTCTGCTTTCTCCAGCCCTTCCACTTTCTGCAAATTACTACACACTTACTGTGTTTTTTTCACTTTTCTAATACACAGCGCATGTTGGAGCTGCACGTCAGGAGAATAAATAGCGGAAGTGCCAATTGCTATTTTTTTTAGAAAAAATACTAGATAAGTATCTGAAATTGGAAGGATATGGGACAAGAGCAGGCAAGTGGGACTAGATGGATTGCTCTTCAGAATTAATAAGGAAGTGAGAGGCCAAGTGGCTCCCTTCCATGCTGTATTGAAGTATGATTATACAGCATAACTATGTCAAAGACAGAAGCCATTCTAAAAGATGAATAACTTTCTAGCAAACTACTAAATTAAAGCCCTTGATAATCACACTGGGGCTTGATCAATTAGTTCTGGATTTAAAGCTTCCGATTCCAAATTCACTTTCTAAAATATAATTAGGTTAAAGAGTCCTGTGAAGTTCGGGTTGTGTTAAGGTCATAAAGTGCTAATTTTAAGTATATTTTCTATTGTGTGGTTCAGCATAACATTATCTTAACATGAGTGGAATTTGACGTCTTTTGGGCCTATACTATATCTTAATCGCTTAACCATAGAGGACCAAATGCTCGGTGATGTGGTTAATATGGAACAGTGCTCACAGATCATTGTGGATGAGTTGGGTTGAATGACCTATTTCCATCCTGATTAATCCTATGAACACTTTTAAATTGCCAAGTTCACAAAATTCAAAAATAACAAAGAAATAATCTTTTTAAAAACATATTGCTGCTTGTGTTAAATGTAGATGAATCATCTGTGACAAAGCTCAATTTTCTATAGAAATACTTGGAGCTAATTATATCTGAAGTCTTAGTGAGCTGGTATACCAACCAGAAGCCAAGTTTTAAAAGATGATTGCTTTGTGATTTTACAAAATTAGGTTTGGCATAAAGGAATTGCTTCAGTAATTGTTTTTGGTGTCCTTAGCCTGGATCATAATCTTTCTCTCCAGTTCTGTGGAAGCTATTTATTTTGCCACAGATGGAGCAAGAAGAACTGGATGGGGTGGGCAAGAATGTGATTCAGAAGATCTTTTTGAGAATTAACAAAATTGCAAGTGTTGGAAATCTGAAATGAATATGGAAAATGGTAACAACTCAGCATCTCGGGCTGCATCCATGGTAAAAAGAAACCTTTGGAAAGAGGTCCAGGATGCTTTATCAAAATGAGAAACGAGAAAGCTATTTATATTTCAGAAGCAGAGAAAATGAAAGGATGGGTAGAACAAAGGAAATATTTCTAACGTGAGACTGAATGTGTAAATGTTGCAATTCAGATTAGATTCTACTTTGACTGTACATGGTGTTGCTAAACATAAGGCAGTGGGACATGGCCAATAAGCCATACTGGACAAAAAGGGAAGTAGAAAATGAATTAAATTGATGACATGCTGAAATTAGCTAATTCTGTTTTGATTGAACAGTATAAGTTTGCTTCCATGGACTAAGAAGAAAGGATTTCAAATATTCATCAGCCCACTGTAATAAACCTAACCAATACTTTGTATTCTACTCTGATTTACTAAATTTGTAGTTTTCTGTTCTTTTGATTCAAGTGCTCATAGTCATAGATCACTACAGCACAAAGCAGGCCCTTCAGCCCATTTAGTCTGTGCTAGTCTGCTTTCCTGCCTAGTCCCATCTACCTGCACCATAGCCCTCCATACCTCTCTCATCCATTTACCTATCCAAATTTTTCTTAAACATTACAATTGAACATGAATCCACTACTTCTGCTAGTAGGTAATTTCAACACTTCCATCATCCCATGAATGAAATAGTTCCCCCTCAGATTCCCTTAAATATTTCATCTTCCACCTGAAACCTGTGATCTCTAGTTTTAGGTTCATTGGAGGGGGCGGAACTCTATATATTCATCCCCTCGATTTTGTATACCATTATACAATCTTCCCTCATTCACCTGTGTTTCAGGGAGTGAGTCCTAATCTATTCAATTGTAATTCAGGGCCTTGAGCCTCAAGCCCCAGCAACGTCTGTGTAAATTTTCTCTATACTCTTTAAAACTTACTGATATTTTTCATGTAGGTAGATGGCCAGAACTGCACACAATACTCTGAATCTGTCCTCACCAATGTCTTACACCACTTCAACATAACAACCCAGTTCCTGTACTCATTACCCTGATTTATGAAGCCCAGGAATTATTAGTCTCTATTTGCTGGTCCCTTTGTTTTACTGCACACCTCAATGCCCTACAATTCCCTGTGTAAATCCTACCTTGGTTTGCCCTTCCAAACGGAAGCATCTCACACTTGTCTGCATTAAATTCCATCTACCATTTTTGAACCCATTTTCAAACTGGTGCAGATCACTTTGCAACCTTTGATAGTATTCTTCATTGTCCATTATGCCCCCCAATCTTGGTGTCGTCTGCAAATTTGCTTATCCTGTTTACCACAGACTATTCTACATTAATATTTCTGATAAACAACAATAGTCCCAGCACCAATGGCTGCAGGACACCACTAGCCACAGGCCTCCACTCAGAGAAAAAAAATCTACTATCATTCCCTGGCTTCTGCTGCTAAACCATTGTTGAATCCAATTCACTGCTTCATCCTGAATGCTAAATGATTTAACCTTCTGGACCTGCTTCCCTTTTCAGGACTTTGTAAAGGTCTATGTGGACAATGTCCACTGCTTTTCCTTCATTAGCCTTCTTAGTAGTCTCCTCAAAACTCAAAGTTTGGTTAGATATGACTTTCCCCACACAAAGCCACATTGACCATCCCTAAAAGGGCCCTGTCTAACCAAATACTTAAATATCCTGTCCCCTATAATACCTTCTAATAATTTTCCCACAGCTAGCATTAGACTCCTCAGCCTATAATCAGGATTATTCTTAAAACCTTTCTTATGGAATGGAACAGCATTAACTATATTCCAGTTTTTGGGAACTCAACTGTGGCTAAAGATGTTTTGAGTATCTCCGCCAGGGCACCTTCAGTTTCTGCACTAGCCTCCCACAAGGTCCGAGGGAATACCTCATAAGGCCCTGGGGATTTATCCACCCTAATTTGTCTCAAGGTAGCAATCACCTCCTCTAACATAATCTGGATATGGTCCATGACCTTGTTGTTCTTTTTTTCCCCAGTTTTATAGATTCTGTTTGTCTCTTGAGTAAATTAAGATTTAAAAAAAATTAAGATCTCCCCCATGTCTTTCAACTCTATGTATAGATGGCCCACATCTAATTGCTTTTTAAATGTTCAAAATTTCTGCCTTCAGCACTGTTGGATTTCTTTTGCTTTAATCCAAGGTTCTTTTAGAAGTCAAGAACAAGGCATAAAATTTGTTGCTTCCTGGTCGTTTTATTAAGAGTCGATAGAACAAATACAGAAAGGTGCCGAGGGGTCACTGCGGCTTGGAGAGGAACTGCAATGAGGTCTAGCATAAAACAGCTACTCCTATACACTAACAATAAGAAAATTTCATAGATAAGAGACAATCATTTAGAAAATACTTATTCAATACTGCTGTAAGATCAACCAAAGAGAAAATACTAGCCACTTATGAAAGAACAAATGCTTTAGAATTGTGCTTTGTATAGCCACCAGAGGCATATTAACTGTTATGTATATAAACACTATGTAAAATACAAGTAGATAATTGATTATTAAACTTGCAAAAAAATGACGATCAAAATAACAATCAGATCCAGCAATCCCACTTGATTCTAAATTGCACATTTAGAATCATTGCATCTGGAAATTCAGAGGCAGAAAGTGATAACTACTTTATGTAGAAAATCATAAGACTACTTGGATTATAAAATATCAAAGAATACATAATCTTCAAAGTACTCAGAAGATTATTAGGCAGATTAGTAGTCACATGGGAGTTTGAACTATTCCGTTAATAATCGCCTTTAACAAAGTTTAAAAAATAGTATAAATTATGAAAAGCCATACTAGAATGAATGATATGACTCCTAAGTAATCCCATCCATCAGACTGATGCATTTTAGCTGCTTTTAATGAATATTATCAGCCAAATTAGTTGTCTACTGACTCATCAAATATGTAAGTACCACACTCCTTGCTTATAACTGCAAATGATTTCCCCACCCTTAACTGCTGAGAGAAGATCTAATGCCATAAGATTTTTAAAGGGCCTTCTTACACATGGCAACCTTTTTGGTTGTTTCCTTTCCCAAGGCTTAAGTGGTGTCTTTGCTTACTGTAAGATACAGACTTGCAGTTACCCCAAAGACTACATTGCTCAGCTGATAATTCGACATGCTGCAGGCTTGCACTGTCCTAATGAAGGAGAAAGATGTGACACCATTTTCCAATGAGTGGAGAGAGATAACAAGCAACTCGCTGATTTATGATGTTAAAAGTTCGTTACGTCGCTTTTTTTGAGCTCTGTGCCTGGAGGTCGCAAGGATCCCAGGTCCCCAGGCACACAGCAGATATTCCGACTCGCCGAATGACACGCGGATCCTCTGTGGTGACACCGACCCGATTCGCCCGTTTCCAGTTACTCAAGAACCTAGACTCCTGAAACAGTGCCAAAATCTTAGACTGAGACTTTGGCATGCCAAACTGTGGCCAATTGTAGAACTTCGAGAGTGGGTCCCATTCCCAGAAAGAACTATAGTCAACGTGTAACTCCAAGTCAGGGTCTTCAAAAGAACCCTGAAAGGGAAAAGTAAAGTAAAGATGGAAGTAGGACCATTTACAAAGATGCAAGCAAAGGAAACGCCGTTGAGAGCCATAACTAAGCTCCGCCTCCCCAATTTATGGAGGAGAACCCGCAGATGTTCCCATATGCTTGTTGTACTGGTCCTGTTTAGTTTTAGGAGTTGCTGTTAAGTAGACTGCAATGCAATGGATTTTGTAGATGTCAAAGTGTATTGCAGAGGTACATGTTTAATGAACAACTGCCCATTAACTTGTATACCAATTTTTAAAGTTTTGCTACCAAATTTGTGTTGCCGTTTACAAAGTTTCCAAAAATATGAAACTGGATTTTATTGGTGTATCTTTTGCTTGCCTTATAAAACTCAGCAACACCTTTTAAAAATATACTGATAACTATCTGTGATTATCAAAGGAAAATCACTAACTTGCCCTATCCACAGGTATTAGTATTTGTATTTGCTTTTGTTGTATATATGTCACATACATGACTTAAACAATGTTATTCATAATCTGCAAATTATTTTGCTGCTTTGCCGTTTAGATTCATTGTCCAGTTAACTGGGGAATACAGAATGTACTCAAAGCTTCTTTATTTGTGTCATGACTATTGGAAATAAAAAAAAATAATGGATTCTTGAACCTAGTGAGGTTATTGAGCTGGTTCTTACAACCTAGTGTACTGTAAAGAGAAGTTTATACAAAAAGAACCCTCTACTTTCAGCTAATGTTTCATTAATCCTATGTCAAATTAAAAGGTAAATTGTACTGTCGCAGACAGGCTCTATTCAGCAATTTGCTGCTATCAATAAACTCTTTGTTAAAACATTGGCATATATTTCCATACAAATTAGATTTATGTTCGGTGTAATGTTTATTGTGCAGTTGTCTCTAAAACAATGGTCTTAAACAAATAGTTCACCTCTGATGCAGAGATATTAATTTTGAATTTGTTCCCTATTTAAAAAATGAGACTTGCACTATATTCCAGTGTGAATAAATACCTTTTTTATTAAGCAGTCTGAATTTGCTGTGGTTGGTAGACCATGTCTACTACTAAGAAGGGAGCTTCACCTGAACCACGTTGAGACCAGGGTCCTGACAAATTATGTAACTAAGGCTTTGGATAGGACTTTAATCTAAACAACAGGCGCGTAGGTTCAGCCGTTTGGAAAAATGAGGATAAAGTAAAAGGGAAGGAAAATGCTGGAGAGGTTACAGGGGTCTCCAGGGAAAAGAAAAGGACAAAAAATTAGAAAGGGATAAAAGTTTAATTTCTGGTAACATGCGAGTAGAATTGAAAAGGGTATTGAATACAGATCTGGAGGCATTATATTTGAATACACATAGTATATAAAATAAGTTAGATAATCCTGTACTACAGCTTGAAATTGGAAGGCATGATATTGTGATATTGTGAATCATAGCTGAAAGAAGACCACAGTTAGGAGCTTAACATCCAGGGATACAGATTGTATTGGAAGGACAGGCAGGTGAGCAGAGATGGTGTGGCAGCTCTGTTAAAAAAAGATCAAATCCTTAGAAGGGACACCGGATCAGAATACATATAGAACCCTTGTGGGTATAGTTAAGAAAGTACGGAGTGTTTTCTTTAAAAAAAAAACACACCCTGATGAGAGTTGTATACATGCTTGTAAGCATATATATCAACCACATTAAAGGCTCTTCGACCCACAGTGTTGCTCCGACCATGTAACCTACTCTGGAAACTGCCTAGAATTTCTCTACTGCATAGCCCTCTATTTCTCTAAGCTTCATGTACCTATTTAAGAGTCTCTTGAAAGACCCTATTTTATTGCCTCTACCATCTTCACTGGCAGTGCATTCCATGCACTCACCACTCTGTGTGGGGGGAGAAAACTTACCTCTGTCAACCCCCTTGTAGCTATTTCCAAGCACCTTAAAACTATACCCCCTCATTAAGCCATTTCAGCTCTGGGGGAAAACCTCTGGCTATCCACACGATCAATGCCTCTCATCATCTTATGCATCTCTATCAGGTCACCTCTCATCCTCTGTCGCTCCAAGGAGAAAAGGCCAAATTCACTCATTCTTATAAGGCATGCTGTCCAATCCAGGCAACATCTTGTAAATCTCCTCTGTATTCTTTCTATAGTATCTGCATCCTTCCTGTATTGGGGTGACCAGAAATGAACACAGTACTCCAAGAGGGGTCTAACTAAGGTCTTACATATTTTGGTGTGTGTGTGTCTCTCTCTCTCTCTCTTTATAATTTATATATATATATATATATATATATATATATATATATATATATAAAGGTCTTGTATATTATAGACAAGGAATTTGTAGAATGCTTTTGAGGTGGATTTTTAGAGCTGTTTGTTGTCCAGCCTCCTAGGCAAAAGGTAATTCTGGGTTGGATGTTGTGTAAAGAACCTGATTTGAATAAGATTCAAAGTTCAAGTTCAAACTAATTTTATTATGAAAGTATATATGTCGCCATATACTACCCTGAGGATCTTTTTCTTGTGGGCATTCATAGTAATATTTAAAGAAATACAATAGAATTGATGAAGAATGCACACAACAAAGACTGACACTATCAATGTGCAAAAGAAAATAAGTGCAAATATAAAAAAGCAAAACAATAAATAACTAATAAATATTGAGAAGATGAGTTGTTGAGTCCTTGAATGTGAGACCATAGGTTGTGGAATGAGTTCAGTGTTCGGGTGAGTAAAGTTATCCACTCTGGTTCAAGATCCTGATGGTTGAGGGGAAACAACTGTTACTAAACCTCGTGGCCTAGGAGGCAGTGATCTTAATATGATAGAATTAATTCATCCTGCAGTTTGAGAAAAAGCTAAAATCAATATTACAATGGAGGAAAGGGAATTACAGAGGTACAAGAAAGGAGCTAGCCAAAGTTGACTGGAAGGGAACACCAGCAGAGATGACAACTGAACAGCAATGATTGGAATATCTGGGAGCAATTTGGAATGCACAGGATAGATATGTCCCATAGAAGTAGAAAGGGAAGATGACACAACCGTGGCTGACAAGAAGTCAAAGCCAGCATAAAAGCAAGAGAGAGGGCAAATTATTGGGGAAATGACTGGGAAGCTTTTAAAATCCAACTGAAGGCAAATTTTTTAAAAAGCCATAAGAAGAGAATATATGAAAATAAGCTAGCCAAAAATATAAAAGATAATAGCAAAACTTATTTTAGGTATAAAGAGTGAAAGAAATGAGTGGATATTGCACCACTGGAAAATGATGCTGGATAGGTTGTAATGAGAGAGAAAGGAATGTTGAATTAACTCAAAGTTTATTGTGTCAGTCTTCACTGTGGAAGACATCAACGGTATGCCAGAAAGTTTAGTGTCAGGGCAGAAGTGAGCGTTGTCACTATTATAAAGGAGAAGATGCTTGGGAAGCTGAATGGTCTTAAGGTAGATGGGTCACGTGGACCAGATGGACTGCACCCCAGTGTTCTGAAAGGTAGCTGAAGAGATTTTGGAGGCATTCGTGGTGATTTTTCAAGCATCATTAGAGGACTGGAAAATTTGAAATGTCATTCCACTCTAAGAAGGTAGGGGGGCAAAAGGCAGTAAATTATAGGCCAGTTATCCTGACTTCAGTGGCTGGGAAGTTGTTCAAGTCTATTAAGGATGAGATTTCAGGATACTTGGGGTACATGATAAAGCAGGCCAAAGTCAGCATGGTTTTCTTAAGGGGAAATCTTGCCTGACGGATCTGTTAGAATTCTTTGAGGGAGTAACAGGAAAGATAGACAAAGGAGAGTCAGTGGACATTGTTCACTCGGATTTTCAAAAGACCTTTGACAAGGTGCTGTATATGAGGCTGCTAAACAAGATAAAAGCCCTTTGTATTACAGGAAAGATACTAGTATGGATGTAAGACTGGATGACTGGCAGAAGGCGGCATGGGAATAAAGGGTGGCTGTTCTGGATGGTTATTAGTATTGCATAGTGTTCCACAGGCGTCAGTGACGGAACCGCTTCTTTTTCACATTATATGCCAATGGTCTGGATGACCGAATTGACAGCTTTGTGGCCATATTTGCAGACAACACCAAGATAGGTGGAGGGGCAGATATTGTTGAGGAGCCAGAGAATCTGCAGAAAGACTTGGGCAGATTAGAAGAATGGGCAAAATGGCAGATGGATCACTGGGGAGCAAATTCAGAAATCAGAGGTGCACAGGCACTTGGGAGTCCATTTGCAGGATTCCCTAAAGGTTAACTTGTAGGCTGAGTTGGTGGTAAGGAATGCAAGTGCAATGTTAGCATCCCTTTCAAGGAGACTAGAATATTAAAGCAAGGATATAATGCTGAGGCTCTACAAAACATTTGACTTTATGGTGTGCAGTTTTAGGCCCCTTGTATAAGAAAGGATGTGATGGCATTGAAGAACGTGCTCGAGAATGATCCCAGGAATAAAAGGGGTGTTCTGTGGCTTTGTGCTGTACTAGCTGGAGTTTAGAAGAATGAGGGGTATCTCATTGAAACCTATAAAATATTGAAAGGCCCAAATAGTGGACATGGAGAAAGTGTTCCCTGTAGTGGGGAGTCTCAGACCAGAGGGCACAGCCTCAGAGTATAAGGATGTCCCTTTGGAACATAGATGAGGAACTTCTTTAGCCAGAGGGTGGTGAATCTGAGGAATTCATTGCCATAGATGGCCAAGAGGTCAAGTCATTGGATATATTTAAAGTGGAGGTTGTTGGGTTATTAATTAGTTAGATTGTCAAAAGTTACATGAGAAGGCAGGAAAATGGGTTTGAGGGGAATAATAAATCAACCATGATAGATTGGTGGAGCAGACTTAATGACTGGTATAATTCTGCTCTGTTTTATGCGATTGTATTTAGCTTGTTCAGCAGCTTTTTTTTTATTGTGTTGAGCATCTTCTGATCTTTATAGTCATATGGTGTACAGCTGGGGAACTGTCCCTTCGGCCCAAATTCTTCAAAATACATCAGTCATCTTTCTGTTGATAATCTGATTAACAGTTATGTATTTAAAAATCCTCCCCTTTAAAAACTCTCCCCTATACTCTTGCAAACTACTTCCTACTTTAAATCAGTGCCCCTTTGTTTAGAAATTCTTGTCACGTAAGATGGAGGGGAAAGATTAAAGCTGTTTCATAATGCCTCTTAATATTATATATTAGCTTTAACAGGTCACCACTCCGCCTCTTTCGCTTCAGGGAAAACAATCTCAATCTATCCAGTTCTTCAGATAATTAAAGTCTTCTGATCCATTCGATGTCCTGGTGGATCTACCCTGCACCGTCCAATGCAACCACATTCTAATTGTAACACACACAAAATGCTGGTAGAACACAGCAGGCTAGGCAGCATCTGTAGGGAGAAGTGCTGTCGACGTTTCGGGCCGAGACAAAACAACTGGGGTCTTGGGACCAATCTATTTTGATACACCGATAGTCATACACTTCCAATAAGAAAAGCCATTACAACCTCTGCTTCTATTATGAAGCCAATTTTTGATCCAATTTTCCAGCTCGCCTTAATCCAGCTTTTTGGACCATACAGCATCTTAGATTCATGTGTCAATCCTAGTAAGGTATATAAGTCAAACAAATTAATCAGGCAGGATTTCACTAAGCAAAGCAATGATGACCGTCTCCCATCGGCCCCCAAACTTTCCAAATGTACATTGAATTTTGGGATTTTCTCCAATATTTTCTCTACCTCTGGTGTAAGGGTGGCCAGCCTACTGTTGGATTTCCATTTACTGATGTCAGGTTGTCTCTTTACTGGTATATTTGCAGCATTTTAAATTATTTTTCAGATACCATTATTCCAACGTTTATACTACAAGTTATTGTTCCATTGAAGATCCATTTTAATTTGGCTTTGAATATGAGGCAGATTAATGATCGAAAACCTCATATACAACTCTTGTATTGATCTCCCTTACTCTGAACAAAAACATCAATGTGAAAGGATTTGTTTATAAATGGGCAAAGTGATTGCCTAATCCATATGTATAACTGTTGGCATGTTATTAGCATTTCCTTTCATATCATGACTTCCGGTGTTCTTTAATGAAAATATTCTTGCAGATCTACTTTGAATGTTTTAACATCTCACTTTCAATTCCATATTTTAATAATGTTCATGGCTTTAAATAAAGTAGTAATTAATTTACTAAGCTTCAGAATGTTTGATATTTTTTGAAAATTTCATTTCCAAAGGAAAGAGTTCATATAAAATGTCTAGATGAAAATGTTGTCTTGTGTATGGAGCTTTTAAAACATAACCCACAAATAGCTTTTTCAGTAGATAGAACAGTATAGCACAGGAACAGGCTTTACAGCCCATAATTTTGTATCAAACTAATTCAGCTAATGTTGCCTAATTAATTCCCTCTGCTTGCACATGTGTAACACTTACCCAACAGGCTGGTATATGTCGAGGGGAAAAGGAGATACAGTCACACACCAATCCCACTTCCCGTACACGCAGGTGCTGTGAGAATCGAGTTTATGCCTCGCACCCGCCCACAGTATCAAACCCACAACAAATACCGTTATGAAATACACTTTAAAGAGTTAACTAAAATTTAAAGAGTATTAGGCAATACAATATATATGCAAGGGAAAAAAACAAAAAAGGCACCAACTTATCAAAGTTCAGTCAGTTTAGTGCACATCGTTGGAGCTCAAACATCGAACCATTTGACCCCTCGTCGCTTGCCTCCGACCTCCACGTCTTCGCACCTAGGACCACGCCCGGTGGTCTTCCGAGCAGTGCAGCACACGTCCACCTTCCTCGATGTCCTCCTCCCGGCTCTCTCCCCAAAAGCCCGCGAAAAACCCCTCCCCCAAGTTCCCAGCCTCACAAGACAAAATAACATTCCCCATTGGTTAACAAATGAATACAATTTCCATATCAACAGGTATAAAGCAAAACAACTGCGAGAGAAACACTTACCAAACAAAGAAGCATTCTTTAACAAACCAAAAAAACCCATTTTGAGTAACATACACAGGACATTGTACACATGGTCCATATCTCTCTATTTTCTGTACATTTATGTACCTTTCCAAGAGCCTCTTAAACACCTGTAGCACCACCACTGGTGGGGTTAGATTGTGATGATAACGATTGTAGAGCAGGTGAGGGGTGGTTGAGTGGAACTGGTGTCAGTGGAAACTGGCTTTTTGGCCTGTTATTGTGATGTCAATCCTAATGGCTGAATGGGTTAATTACTATCTCCCAATAAAACATTTCTACCTGTTGCAAGAAGGCAAACTCATGCTGCAATCAATGGTCCTCAACAATTGGGAGAAAAGAAAAATAACGTGGAATGGGGAACCACTGGGTGGTTTGCTACAACCATGGTTCTCGAGAAAATCTGAGATGACAGGAAGGACAGAGCTACAAAAGTAGACCTTACAGCAGTGAAGTCCTTCGTGGATGTGCAAATTAGACCAGTCCATTTTACAGCATTAAAGAAACACCACCTCGTGACAAAAGGGGCCGACTTCTCTATGAGTGTTAAGCAGCATCACAATGTCCATTCCCCTCCCAAACCCCTACCCTCTCACTAACACCCAATTTACCAACAGATTGAGGATGTTTGCTGTTAGCTGTTATGTTTCTGTGTTTTTGAATAGGAGCACGTACTTATGAGCAAATACAATTTGCCATTGGATTTCTTAATGAAATATGGTCGAGGGCCTTTGTGTAATAAATATTGTGTACTAGCTGTCTGGGTAGTAGTACAATACAGAGAGCAAGCTGTTGCCAATGTAGCAAGCTCCCCTCTCCACACATGATGAACCCAAAGGAATGTCAGAGACCTATACAGTTTGATACCAACAGCATCATAGGAGTTGCCAGTCAATATTGAATTCCATGTAGGACTGCCTCAGGGACTCCATCTCTGGATTTTTCCCTTGGGGTTTACTCCCGAAGCCTTCCCCACGAGTGGGTATAGCTGCAAGGCAGTGGAGGTTTGAGATCAGAGTTTTCCTTCACCTAGGTGAGCTGCCAATATGTCCTAATTAGTTGGAATGATGGCACAATAATGATAATGTAGGTTTTGCCTAAGATTTTTGTGTATAAATCTATATTTGATTCTAATTGCTGTTCTTTAGGTACAAAAAATTGTTAAACAAGCAAAGCTCATTTACCACAAACTTTGCATTCCTGAACAATTGAATCTATTTGACATTTTTATTGGCACTTTTCACTAAATAAGGGCTGTGTCATAAAATGGTCTTTTTTTCAAGCTTTTTATCTATATGCATGCTAAGTTCATGTGCACACAAGAAAGGTGCAATTTGTACCATAGTTGATTAGATTTTTTGTCTTTTAATTATACACCCTGTACCAGGTATTAATTTGGCTCTGATTTCTTCTTTAGGAATATCTTCCAACGCAACAGGACATTCTACTGGCTCGGAGGCCGACTAAAGGAATACATGAATACGACTTTGAAATTAAAAATGTGCCCTTCAAGATGGTGGATGTAGGTGGACAAAGGTCAGAACGGAGGCGTTGGTTTGAATGCTTTGATGGTGTGACTTCCATACTCTTCCTGGTGTCATCAAGTGAATTTGACCAAGTGCTCATGGAAGACCGGCAGACAAACCGCCTGAGTGAATCGTTAAACATCTTCGAGACAATAGTCAACAACAGAGTCTTTAGCAATGTCTCCATCATTCTTTTCCTTAATAAGACAGACTTGCTGGAAGAGAAGGTCAAAACTGTCAGCATCAGAGACTATTTTCCTCAATATGAGGGAAATCCCCATGATCTCACTGATGTCCAACAGTTCCTTGTGCAGTGCTTTCGTGACAAACGTCGAGACCAGCAACACAAACCACTATACCATCATTTCACCACCGCCATTAACACCGAAAATATTCGTCTGGTCTTCCGTGACGTCAAAGACACTATTCTCCATGACAACCTTAAGCAGCTGATGCTTCAGTGACATCTGTTTACTTCATTAATTTTAATTTTTGGCATTGACAATAGCTTACACCGGAGTATGATTACGGTTGCATTTCTTTCAAAAACTTGAGGCAGCCGCTGTTAACTGCTTGACCAGATTAATGCCGAATTTGTTTTTCAGACTTCAGCTTTTCAATTGCTTTTGCTCCCAGTTGGGTAGTGCTAAGGTACTCAAATGTGCACTTAAGCAACCCAGCAAGTTTACGATCTTATTTCTTCAACAATGAAGATGTGTGAAAAAAAGTTGCCGATAATGCAAAGCTGTGGTGTTCATTGTGGGGATGTTAATGTTAATATCTATTCTCTTCCTCTTTCAACCCCCTAATAGCTTCCACCCCCCCCAAAATAAGGGCTATTACAGAGCAAAAAATGTTTTTGAATATTCCAGAAACAAGTTAGCAATGCCTTAACAATTCCCTTTGGGAGTGATTATTGCTTTTGTCATATTCAAATTGCTTTCAAAACCTTCTGAGAAAGTTTTAAATTTGTATTATTGAGGTGTGGTAGTAAAAGTGTGAAACGTATTGAAATGTGAAGCAGTTGTAATTTGCGCAAGTTTGGATTTATTAAGGGAAACTTCTCCCCATTGGAAGTATCACAAGAAAGAATTCACTTAATGTTTGCAGTCTAGCTGCATAGTATTATCGGAATAGAAATACATGCCAAATTTAGTGGAATTGCTTCAAAATTGTATTGAAGTTGAGGTCAAATTTAATTTACTATTTTGAATAGTGCAGGTACAAATGCCATACTGACTAATCCTAACCTGATGTAGTAAGCCAAAATTTTCGTTACTGTTTGGTGCTTCAGTAAAATTGGCTGCTTTATGAAAGTTCACGACCTAAACTTCTGTGATTAACAGCTATATGTTTACCCTGTGGATCATACCTCAGTAAAAATGCCATTAGATGTCTATTTAGCAATGAGAGCTTTTCTATTATTGAACCAGAGGTCTTCAATGCAAATTGTAGCTAACATGTTTGGTATTAAGGTATGTGATAATGCTGTGCTTGAAATAACCCCACTGTTTATTTAAAATAGTAATGACATAATTTGTGATATAATCTATGACTAATGATGCCTTGTTTTTGAAAGATACGGGAAAATTAACCTTCAGTTTTTAAGACTGCAGCATACAAAAATACTACTATTGCAGTGCTAATCATGGATAAATATTAACTTTTTAAACGGTTTAACTTTAAAATTGGTTTTAAATATGACCTAATTAATAACAGGGTTTAGAATTCACTCATGTATCTGCAAGCCCATTTCAGCTGGGTAGTCATTACTAACAACAAACTTGCTAAAACAAATAATATACAATTTACAGTGAAAATGTATTTTTGATAGTTTTGTTATAAATTTGGGTTGTTAGAGCTACATTTAATATTTTGAAACTAAGTGATAACTGAAGATTACAAGAAAACCATTCTGTTTCATTATGGGTTTTCTGAACTGCAGCATATATCAAAATATATTGCCTTTATCTATTTTGATAGTTGTTAAAACAATTACCTCAATGTTTGGGTTGTCAGAAAGAAGTAAATTCAAACCCTAATGTACCCTTGTCATGATTGCTGAATAACAGGAGTGCCACATTTTGCTTACTATCTTCTATTTGAATAGTTCTATAAATCTACACATTAAAACAATTTTAAGTTGTCTTTCATATTGGTTTCTTAAAAACTGCATTGCAAATCTTTGCAGCTGCTTTCTTTCAGTAGTTTTGGTCAAAGATGAATGGTCAACTTGGGCAATAAATCTGTAGTTTGTCAAATAAATTTTAAGACTTGCTGAATCTGCGTTCTTAAAATGGAAAGTCAGAATTTGGAATAAAAATAAAATGCTGAGAATGTTTGGCAGATCAAGGAGCATTTGTGGAGAGAGAAACAATAGGTTGATTTAAAAATAGAAATTGCCAGAAAAATCCAACAGATTAGGTAGCATGTGGCGAAAGAGAAATTTGTTCAAAAACCTTCCTTGACTTGGTGCATTGAGTCTCTTATTCTCTCTGCAGATGTTGCCTGACCTGATTATTTCCATTTTCCAGCATCTGCTATTTTAGCTTAGATTAAGATTGAGTGTTTGAAAATGATTTGAAAAGTTAACACAACTTCTTTCTCTATAGATGCAGCCAGGCTGTTGAACATTCACTGTAAGTTTTGTTCTTGGTTTCAGAACGAGGGGCCATTTGGCTGCCAATTATATGAGGAGAGTAAAAGAAAAAGCTTGTGGCATATTTGGTGGGCAATATATCTTGAAGGACCCCTCTAATGTCTTCCTGAAAAAGACATTCTTTGTAACACTGATTTCTTTTAACAAAGTGAACAGACAATTCATTACTGATTTGTTGGTTTATTGTCATTACTTCCAAGCTTTATCAAGTGGGGAGAAAAGTAATTCAGAACGTATTTACATATTTTCATAAAAAGCAATATATTAACACCCTAGGAAATTTACTGAATACAGGCAGTATCTTTGAATGTAGCTTTTAAGAAAATGGTTTTGGCAAGAATGAGGTCTTGAAGGAAATCTTGGTTAGATCTGTCTACGTTAGTATGTTACAGTGTAGTCTACGGAATGTATTAAAATGTACTGTGAAGTATTAGGCTGTTATGACTGGAGTAACAATACTACCATCTGTATATGATTATCAAACTATATTCTTCCAAAAATACTGTGCCCCATATGTAGTAATTTTATGCTGACATTGTAAAGACTCAATTTTCATTTGAGTTACTATAGATATATGGGAAGGACTGGAAACAATTACTCATCTGACTGAACTTCAGATGTCATAAAATAACCATGTATTCGAATCGGGCACATTTACCATTTGTCCCAGAGACAAATTGCAAACAACTCTTAAGTGGAACAGGTAATAAATGTGACTATTCTGAGTAGTTTTTTTCTGCATAAGAAGTGAAAGAAATGTACTGATATACCTTGCCTTTTAAAGGCTTCTGATGGAACAGGGCCCTTTGAAATAAACATTAGTTTTTTTTCCCTCTAAATAACCATGAAAGTACACAGCCTGAGGCTATTACTGCTATTCTACTCCCATTGTGTGTTGTAAATTCATACTAATTTAAGTTTAGATTTGCATAAAATATCCAAATATTATTATAACTTTTTGTCCATCATTCATTAGCTTGGAGTGCTGTATTGATTTGTATCATTTATTGAAATAGCCAATTAGAGAGGCTAATACTACAGTAATGACCATAGCAACTAAATCCTTATTAATTCAACAACTGGAGGCTTAGTTCTCTTCAATAAATGAAAAATTATCTGTTCATTCTTTGTGGCAGTCAAGATCAGATTCTTATGGATGTTCATTTTCATCTGGTCTGTTACCATTGTTAACAATCCCCCTCAGCATACTTAAAATTAGTGCTATTGAATATTTATGATGAATTACACCGCACTGCCTATATCACATCTCCCCCTCCTTTCCACATTCTACAAGAATGTAGAAAGATTCAAGTGCCTTCAGTTGAAGACCGCAAAATTTTCAGCCCTTCATCTGCCTTGGGACAAATATTGCATTTTTCTTGAGGCCAAAATGAAAGTATTGACTACCCAACTGTTGTATGTATTGATTAGGAATATGACGACTGTACCCCTTGTTGCTTTCTGCTCTGGGGAAGCCACATAATTTAGTTTTTCTCCCCCATGAGTGTTGTTAATTTGTCTAATTCAAAGTTGTAGCATAAATTTAAGATCATCAAGCAAAACTTTTTATCAATTTTGTTTTCTATTTTTTTATACAAGGTTAGCATTTTCTATAGTGAAGGCATTGATCTCGTCCTTCATTTTAATACTCTGGAAAATCTGGTTGAGTTTTGTTTAATCACACTTTATTTGAAAATAAGAGAGCTTATTAAAACTCTTATGAATTCCTTAATAATGTGTATCTCACTTGCCAATAACTCCTAAAGGCTGTTTCTGAACTTGTATCACTTCTTGCACTAGCCCAGTTAATTATTTATTTGATTTGTTCTTCCATTCAGTTCAGAGCTGTATTTTTTAAACATTACACCCAGGTACTCTTAGTCAATAAATGAGGCGCTTTTATTTAATAGTTTTGCAGAATTTAGGTCTTAATCAGATGACAACATATTTAACCATTTCCATGTAGATGAGATTCATTGTCATATGTAATTCAAAGCACATTTTGTTTGGGGAGATATTTGTCTTCATTGCATTCTGTTGCCTTTGCATGCGATGATTATTGAATGCACTTTCCAATAAACTTGAAGTTGAAAAGGTTAAAATTTAATTTTATAGTCTTAATATACCAGAAAATTCACAAGTCTTAAATGTTAAAACTAATGGTGATTCTTATTTTCAGAAGAGAAATCCAAAGTATTTTGAGTTAAACTAAATTTGCTTTTCAGAAATGTTTGAGATTGTGCATGTTAACTGTATATACACAAATGGATGTCTAACAAGCTAATAAAACATCTATAGAAACAAAACCAGTGAACTTCTGTGTAGGCTGCTGTCGGTTATGCTAACAATGGATGGAATGAAAAAAAAATTTATATTACAAGTGTGATAAAAGCTAAGAGTCTATGGCTAGCAGTTATAGTAATTTGATTATTTCATAAGGAAGCTTTGAAGTCACTGTCATTTTTCAAGAGGTGGATAATAACATTACTGGAATATACAGAGGTAACTTTTCTGAAAGGCTTAATAATAGAATAAAATTTGTCCAGTGTGTTTTATGATTAGTCAAAAGTTTATTGAGTTCATGAGAACAAACTGACAAAATCACAATCCACAAATGCAAATGGCTTTTAACACTTTCAGTCAGAACCATTAAACAGAACAGGCATGCTCATAATTTAAACTGTCTCAAAATTAATTCAAAACCTTCTATCCACCACAACCTTGTGCATATATCAAGTATAAAAGAGTAACAGCACAGAATTGTGCGACTATCTATTTTGTTTGAAAGTTGGAAAAATAGTATCTTCTGAAATGAAATTGTGGTCGCCAAGTGTTATCAGTTTGAAAATCCAAGATGGTGGCACACTAGAATACACCATGAGATATTTTCCAAAGTCGATTTCAGTCGTGATGCTCCTGAAACAGAGTATTGTGAAATACCTTGTTACCTGTTCATCTGCAAATACTAAAGTGTTTTATCCAATTTTCTTTGTTTTCTGGGGCACTAACTTTGGAGGTACTATTTCATGGGTGCAAACAATAGTTCTCTGGTACCATATTTGATTCAACGTGCAAATGAAGTACTGTTGAACACTTCCACTGTGATACCATCATAGATCAGATTTCATTCTCAGGGCTGCAGTTCTAGGGTTCTGATCTATTTGCTTTGAAGTTTGTTTTAAGTCTTGTGAATGCTCTATCCTTAAATAACATTCTCAAATTTATCTTGCACTGAAATTGGCAAGAAGGGTGAATTTAAATCAAAACCTGAGATAAATTAAAGCTCTTATTGAATTACTTCCTCTTTTTCACCTCTGCAATTGTCATTTTTGGCTCAAGGGTTTTATGATTGATCGGTATGTTTTCAAAACGTTAGAAGCCTTGCTATCTTTACATAGCAGCCAGCATTTTTCTGTTGATTTGGATAGAATATACGATCAAAGTTGACCATAACCCTGGTGTAATTCCTATTGGTATTTAGTGTGCATTTTCCAGTAAAGACAAAGGTTGTTTGGTCATCTCCAACCCACCTCCATATCCTTTCTGAGTTAAAGGACGTCAGCAAAAACTGGAAATAACCTCATGATCTTAGATTTGGTTCTACACTGAGTCCCTTTTTCAAGACATCCATTCTTATTTAAATGTGAGGTGGTGTGGATACCTTGTTATGTAAGAAGTTTAATTAAGGCATTTTCATGATTCCTTTATTTTCTGTTGGCTGAACAATTGAAGTTTCTGAATTTCTACTATTGGAGAAAGGTTATTGGCAAAGAGATGCCTTAAGTTAATCCCAATCCCTTAAAAGAAATTGTATTGCTTCTTTGTAATGCCATAAGCATTACAAAGGTTTTGAATTCTAAATGATTAATAACTGTAATTTTTTGGACTAAAATGTTCGAAAAATGCTTTACACATTGACATAGGAACAATTGAAATTAACAAAGTTATTTAAATCCATTAAAATAATTTAATTTCTCTCTAACTGATCTTTTGCAGCTGGCAATTTGTCCATTAAAGATACCAGTGTATTATGCACTTCATGTCTCTTTCCACCATTAATACCGTATAGATTATTTAATATTTGAGACGATTATTTTAACAAAGTACATGGTGTCATAGATCAAGTGATTACATGCATTTTACAAGTTAAATTAATGTTTTCTTTCACCGGTGATATGTTAGGTGGTGAGATGCTGCTCTAAGAATTTGTGCTTGTTATATTTTTGTGTGCCTATGCAGTTATGTTGCCTCTTTTCAGAAAATATTCAGAAATATGCACATTTTCAGCATTTGTACAGCATTTTCCAGTAGCCTTGACATTCTTATATGACCCTTGATAATTTCAGTGGCATTACTTCAATTGGAAATATTTTAAGCAAAAAAATCAAATTTATAAGCAAATCTGCTCTCAGCGTGGGGATGAGTTCAACCATCATGCATTTTAAAATGAACAAAAACTGGTTAAACAAAGCTTTAGCTAAAAGTATTTTAACTTTTCATTTAACTAGTATACTATATTGTATAGGAACGTTTTTTGTGGTTTTATCTTCATGGATATGTGGAGGGTGAATGTGGATTGAATCTTTAACATTTTATTTCCACTTTTTGTTGTATATTTTTCATTCAAAAATGCCAGTAAATTATTCAGATTGAAAAGCTGAGAGTAACTGCTTGTTTTGATTTAATGCATTAGTTAAATAGTTAATGCTGTTTCCATTATACCTCTGCTGTTATATTGGTCTGTACATACAATGCAGAAGTTTGCCTTTACAGCCATTAAAGCCTAAAATAAATTTACTGACGTGTATTAAACATGTACAATTTTTGTTGGATCTGTCATGACATGTATTACTGGATATTCAGTCAGCTTTAGTGTTTGCCTTTAGAGGTGGAGAAATAAGCTAAGTCCTTATTTAATTATAATTTTAATTGTAAACTTAATTCTATCTATTGGTATCAATAGGCATTTCTCTTCATATTACTGAAGGAGAGTAAGAAAATAATTAAGAATGAGCATACACATTTAATCCAAGGTATTCACTTCCATTAGATAACCATATAACAATCACAGCACGGAAACAGGCCATCTCGGCCCTCCTAGTCCATGCCGAACTCTTAATCTCACCTAGTCCCACCTACCCACACTCACCCCATAACCCTCCACTCCTTTCCTGTCCATATATCTATCCAATTTTACCTTAAATGACACAACTGAACTGACCTCTACTACTTCTACAGGAAGCTCATTCCACACAGCTATCACTCTCTGAGTAAAGAAATACCCCCTCGTGTTTCCCTTAAACTTCTGCCCCCAACTCTCAAATCATGTCCTCTCGTTTGAATCTCCCCTACTCTCAATGGAAACAGCCTATTCACATCAACTCTATCTATCCCTCTCAAAATATTAAATACCTCGATCAAATCCCCCCTCAACCTTCTACGCTCCAATGAATAGAGACCTAACTTGTTCAACCTTTCTCTGTAACTTATCATGAAGATAGTGCCATATATCAATCATTTGTAGCAAGAAGTGTTTAGTTTAATCTTAAATGGGCTTTTTACAGGTTTTCATTTCTTTGCATTAATGCAACTGTTAGCAAACATAGTGTATCTGCATTATGTTGCAAATAATTTTCAAAAAATGCTCAGCAGCACTTGCTGCAAAGTAACCATGTGTAGCAGAATTTCATTTTGTGAGGGGTGAATGGTGGGGTTGGGGGGTGGTTGTTAGAAACATAGAAAACTTACAGCACAATACGGGCCCTTTGAGCCACAAAGCTGTGCCGAACATGTCCTTACCTTAGAACTACCTAGGGATTCCCATAGCCCTCTATTTCTATAAGCTCCATGTATCCATCCAGGAGTCTCTTAAAAGACCTTATTGTTTCCGCCTCCACCACCGGCAGCGCATTCCACACACTGACCTCTCTCTGCGTAAAAAAAAACTTACCCCGTTATCTCTTCTATACCTACTTCCAAGCACCTTAAAACTATGCCTTCTCATGCTAGCCATTTCAGCCCTGGGAGAAAGCCTCTGACTATGCACACAATCAATACCTCTCATTCATTATCTTGTATGCCTCTATCAGGTCATCTCTCATCCTTGGTCACTCCAAAGAAAAAAGGCTGCGTTCACTCAACCTATTATCATAAGGCATGTTCCCCAATCCAGGCAACATCCTCGTAAATCTCCTCTGCACCTTTTCTATGGTTTTTACATCCTTCCTGTAGTGAGGTGACCAGAATTGAGCACAGTGCTCCAAGTGGTGTCTGACCAGGGTCCTCTATAGCTGTAACATTACCTCTCTGCTCTTAAACTTAATCCCAAGATTGATGAAGGCCAATGCAACTTCTTAACCACAGTGTCAACCTGTGTGGCAGCTTTTGAGTGTCCTGTGGACTCAGACCCCAAGATCCCTCTGATCCTCCACACTGCCAAGAGTCTTACCATTAATACTATATTCTGCCATCATATTTGACCTACCAAAATGAACCACTTCACACTTATCTGGGTTGAACTCCATCTGCCACTTCTCAGCCCAGTTTTGCATCCTATCAATGTCCCACTGTAACCTCTGACATCCCACAACACCTCCAACCTTTGTGTCAACAGCAAGCTTACTAACCCACCCCTCCACTTCCTCATTCAGGTCATTTATAAAAATCACAAAGAGTAAGGGTCCCAGAACAGATCCCTGAGGCACACCACTGGTTATCAACCACCATGCAGAATATGACCCGTCTACAAACACTCTGCCTTCTGTGGGCAAGCCAGTTCTGGATCCACAAAGCAATGTACCCTTGTATCCCATGCCTCCTTATTTCCTCAATAAGCCTTGCATGAGGTACCTTATCAAATGCCTTGCTAAAATCCATATACACTACATCTACTGTTCTTCCTTCATCAATGTGTTCAGTCACATCCTTAAAAAAATTCAATCAGGCTCATAAGGCACAAACTGCCTTTGACATATGTTGACTATTCCTAATCACATTACACCTCTCCAAATGTTCATAATTCCTGCCTCTCAGGATCTTCTCCATCAACTTACCAACCACTGAAGTAAGAATCACTGGTCTATAATTACCTGGGTTGTCCCTCCTCCCTTTCTTGAATAAAGGAACAACATCCACAATCCTCATGTGGAACCTTGCCCGTCCTCATTGATGATGCAAAGATCATCGCCAGAGGCTCAGCAATCTTCTCCCTCACTTCCCACAGTAGCCTGGGGTACATCCAGTCTGGTCCCAGTGACTTATCCAACTTGATGCTTTCCAAAAGCTCCAGCACATCTTCTTCCTTAATATCTACATGCTCAAGCTTTTCAGTCTGCTGCAACTCATCACTATGATCACCAAGATCCTTTTACTGAAGCAGTATTCACTAAGTACCTCTGCCACCTCCTCCGGTTCCATACACACTTTTCCACTGTCACACTTGATTGGTCCTATTCTCTCACAATTTATCCTCTTGCTCTTCACATACTTGTAGAATGCCTTGGGGTTTTCCTTAATCCTGTCTGCCAATGCCTTTCCATGTTCCCTTCTGGCTCTATCTAAGCTCCTTCCTGCTCGCCTTATAATCTTCCAGATCTCTATCATTACCTAGTTATTTGAACCTTTCATAAACTCCTCTTCTTGTCTAGATTTACAACAGCCTTTATACACCACGATTCCTGTACTCTACTATCTTTTCCCTGTTTCATTTGAACATATCTACACAGATTCCCACGCAAATATCCATATAAACAATTACAGCACGGAATTCTCAGCCATTCTAGTCCATGCCGAACGCTTGCTCTCAGCTAGTCCCACTGACCCTCACTCAGCCCATAACCTTCCATTCCTTTCCTGTCCATATATCTATCCAATTTTACTTTAAATGACAATACTGAACCTGCCTCTACCACTTCTGGAAGCTCATTCCACACAGCTACCACTGTCTGAATAAAGAAATTCCCCCTTGTGTTACCCTTTTGCCCCCTCTCAACTCATATCCTCTCGTTTGAATCTCCCCTACTCTCAATAGAAAAAGTCTATCCATGTCAACTCTACGTATCCCCCTCATAATTTTAAATACCTCTATCAAGTCTCCCCTCAACCTTCTACGCTCCAAAGAATAAAGGCCTAACTTGTTCAACCTTTCCCTGTAACTTAGGTGCTGAAACCCAGGTAATATTCTAGTAAATCTTCCCCTGAACGTTTGCCACATTTCTTCTGTATGTTTCCCTGAGAACATATGTTTCCAATTTATGCTTCCAAGTTCCTGCCTGATAGCTTCTTATTTCCCCCTTACTCCAATTAAATGTTTCCCTAACTTGTCTGTTCCTATCCCTCTCCAATGCTATGGTAAAGGAGATAGAATTGTGATCACTATCTCTAAAATGCTCTGCCACTGAAAGACCTGACACCTTCCCAGGTTCATTTCCCAATACCAGATCAAGTACAGCCTCTCCTCTTGTTGTCTTATCTACATATTGTGTCAACAATATCTACATATTTCTGAACACACCTAACAAACTCCACCCCATCTAAACCCCTTACTCTAGGTGAGATGCTAATCAATATTTGGGAAATTAAAATCTCCCACCACAACAACCCTGTTATTTTTCCTCCTTTCCAGAGTTTGTCTCCCTATCTGCTCCTCAATGGCCCTGTTACTATTGGGTTGTCTAAAAAAAAACACCCAGTATAGTTATTGACCCTTTCCTATTCCTAACTTCCACCCACAGAGATTCCGTAGATAACCCCTTCATGACTTCCTCCTTTTCTGCAGCTGTGACACTATCTCTGATCAACAGTGCCACGTCCCCACCTCTGTTGCCTCCCTCCCTGTCCTTTCTGAAACATCTAAAGCCTGGCACTTGAAGTAGCCATTCCCTCCCTTTTGCACTGTCTCTAAGCTTTCTCCGTTTGTCAGCCAACCTCCCTTTCCTCCGTCACTTCAGTTTGGTTCCCACCCCCCAGCAATTCTAGTTTAAACTCTCCCCAATAGCCTTTGCAAACCTCCCTGCCAGGATATTGGTCCTGCTCAGATTCAAGTACAACCTGTCTTTTTGTACAGGTCACACCTGCCCCAGAAGAGGTCCCAGTGATCCAGAAATCTGAATCCCTGCTCCTTGCTTCCTGCTCCAATCCCTCAGCCACGCATTTATCCTCCACCTCATTCTATTCCTATACTCACTGTCACGTGGCACAGGCAGTAATCCCGAGATTACTACCTTTGAGGTCCTTCTCAATTTCCTTCCTAACTCCCTGTAGTCTGCTTTCAGGACCTCCCTCCTTTTCCTACCTATGTTGTTGGTACCAATATGTACCACAACCACTGGCTTTTCACCTTCCCACTTCAAGATATCGTGGACGTGATCAGAAACATCCCAGACCCTAGCACCTGGAAGGCAAACTATCATCCATGTTTCTTTGAAACAGTCCGGTCTGTTTGAGGTAATTGATCTAATTTCATAAGTGGCATCCTCCTTTTTTTAGGTTTTAGTTATTCTTTCAATTGGTAATATCTATTCTGTAAAAGATGAGATTTAATTTAAAATGTTAGTTGCTGACCTTGTGGATTTTAGCACTAGAAGTGAGCAGGGCTTATCAAGACAATGTGGAGATTGAGATCACTGGGCAATTGGCTCGAGACATTGGTGAGGAGAGCTCAAGCCTATATTGAAGTTTCTATCAAGTTTTACTTACTTTATTAGTGCCCAGTATGCTTCCCATTAGCAAGCTAGTGTTGTAGAGACATCTGTATTGGACTTCAAGGCGACTGGTTGCAGGTTTGAATCCAGCTGGCTCCTTGCATGCTTTCCATCCATGCTGGGTTGAGCATCACGCTGCGTATTTTAAAAAAAAGACAAATGTTAAAGAAATGGCAAGGCTGCTGTCAGATGCATCAGATGATGTGGAGAGGAATAACAATGCTCCTCATGCAAGATGTAGGAATTCTGGTCCCCGATTGCTAAATTTGTGAGAATGAGGAGATGATTGACAGGATAATCACACCTGAGTTGCAGGAGGCAGGTAGCTGGATAATGGGAGAGGGAAAGGGAATTGGCAGCCACTGCAGAATATCCCTTTGGCTGTTCTCAATAACAAATATACTTGGTGGCCACTTTAGTAGGTACTTCAAGTAAAGTGGCCACAGTGTGTATGTTCATGGTCTTCTGCTATATAGCCCATCCACTTCAAAGTTTGAAGTATGCATTCAGAGATGCTCTTCAGCACATCACTGTTACAACACATGGTTGAGTTGCTGTCACCTTCCTGTCAGTTTAATTGAATCAGTCTGGCCACTCCTCTCTGACCCCTCTCATTAACAAGGTGTTGTTGACCACAGAACTTTCATTCACTGGCTGCCTTTTTTCACTTTTTCACACACTCTAGATACTCTTCTGTGTGAAAATCCAAGGAGCTAAGCAGTTTTTGGAATACTCAATTCACCCTGTCTGGCATAAACAATCATTCTACGGTCAAAGCCACTTCAATCACATTTCTTCACCATTCTGATGTTTGGCCTGAACAACTACTGAATGTCTTGACCGTGCCAAAATGCTTTTATGCATTGAATTGCTGCCATATGATTGGCTGATTAGATATCTACATGTGCGAGCAGATGTGCCTAATAAACTGGCCACTGTGTATTGCTTTGGATACTATGAGAAAACCACGGCAACCAGGTCTCTGACTCTGAGTCTGGCTCTATGGCACAGAAGGGAAAGAGACTCTTGGATGGGCAGGTGTCAAGATCAGGGACATTTCAGATTGGGACCACGGTATTCTTAAGAGTTGGGTGAGCAACCAGAAGATGTATGTATCGGTACCAATGACATAGATACAAAAAGGATTGAGGGCCTAAAGGGAGAATATAGAATGCTAGGAAAGAAGCTGAAAAGTGGGACTTTAAGAGTAGTAGTCTCAGGATTTCTGCCTGTCCCATGCCCAGTGAAGGTAATGATAAGATGATATGACAGTTGAATGTGTGGCTGAATAATTACTATGGGGGGGGGGGGGGTCAGGGTTTCAGATTTGTGGATCATTAGAGCTCTAAAGGGACAGGTTACACCTGAATGTGAGGGGAACCAATATCTTTATGGACAGGTTTGTGAGAGCTGTTAGGGAGGGAGAATTTAAACGAGTTTGACAAAGGGATGGGAACCAGAGTGATAGATCAGAGGATGGAACTGTTGGTGTAAAGGTAGATACAGACTGAGGAAGGATGGGCAGTGGATAGGGCATAAATGCAGTCAGTCGGATGGGTTGAAATGTATATTTTAATGTGAGAATCATCAGGAACAAGGGTGATGAATTTAGAGCATGGATCAGTACATAGAACTACAACATTGAGGCTATTACAGTGTCTTGGCTGCCACAAGTACAAGAATGGCTACTGGATGTTCTGTGATTTAGATATTTCGCAAGGGACAGAGAGGAGGGTCAAAGAGGTAGGGTAGTGGCATTGCTGATCAGGGATATGTCACAGCAGCAGAATGGGAGGACATCAAGAGATTGTCTACTGAGTCAATCTGCGAGTAAGTCAGAAACCGGAAGGGAACGATCTCTCTACTGGGAGTGTTCTCTAGAGCTCCCAATAGCAATAGAGACTCTGAGAATAGATCGGGAGGCAGATTTTGGAAAAATACAAAAGTAACAGGTTTGTTGTTATCACTGATGTCAAATTCCTTAGTACTAATTGTTAGCTCTTTATTGCAAAAGGTATAGATGAGTCAGAATTGGTTAGGTGTGTCCAGGAAGGACTCTTGACAGGCTGACTAGAGGAGAGGTCATGCTGGGTCTGGTACTAGGCAACGAATCTGGTCAGGAGACAGATCTCTGTGGGTGAGCATTATGGAGGCAGTGACCACAACTCCTGACTTTTATCATAGCTTGGAGGTGGATAGGTGCAGACAGTATGAGAAAGTATTTAATTCTGGGAGGGAAAATTATGCAGTTTGTCAGGAACTTGGAAGCCTAAATTGGAAAGTGATATACTCAGAAATGGACGGGAAATTTGGAGGTTGTCTTTGGGAGCAATTGCATGGGGTTCTGGATAGATCTGTCCCGTTGAGGCAGGGAAAGGATGGCAGAGTGAAGAAAACATGATTGACAAAAGAAATGTAACATCTTTTTAAGAGGAAGAAAGAAGCTTCTTAAGGTTTAAGAAGCAAGGATCAGACAGGGCTCTCGAGTTAACATATAAGGTAGCCAGAAAGGATATGAAGAATGGACTTTGGAGAGTTAGATGGAGACATGAGAAGGCCTTGGCAAGTGGGATAAAAGAACACCTCATGCTGTTCTTCATATATATGTAGAACGCGAGAGTGACTGGAATGTGGGTATGACCGATCAGTTAAGAGAAAACATGGACTTTGGAGTAGGACAAGGAGGCAGTTGGGTATGTCCTTATTGATGCTTTGCTTCTGTATTCACCAGTGAGAGACCTTAACAAATGTTACATGGCGTAGAACAAACTAATATGCTGCAACATGTTGGTGTTAAGAAAGAGCATGTGCTGGAACTCATGTTTAAAAAAAACATTAAAATTGTAAGGCCCCATGCCAAATAAGTAATACTGCAGGATATTACGGGAAGCAAGTTGAGAGATCACTGTGTCTTTGGTGATTAGCTTTTTGTCCTCACTGACCAGATGAGGCCTCAAGTCAGGAGGGTTGCAATGCTATTGATTTGTTTGTGAAAGGTAATAGGGATAACCCTGAGAATAATAGACCAGTGAGTCTTACATCAGTGGCGGGCAAACTATTGGAGAGAATTCTTTACAAACATTTTAGAGAAGCGTATTGTGATTAGGACAGTCAGCATGGCTTTTTAAGGGGCTAGGTCCTGCCCCTCACAAATCGTATGATTTCTATACTTCGAGGAAGTGATAAAGCAAATTGATGAAAGTAGATGTGGTGTATATAGATTTTAGTAAGGCATTTAATAAAGTTCACCATGATAGGCTTATTCAGAAAATGAGGAAGCATGGGATCTGTGGAAACTTGTCTTGTGTAGATACAGAACTGGTTTACCTATAGAAGCCAGAGGGTGATTGTGGATGGAGTGAATTTTGGCTGGAGGTAATTACTAGTGGTGTTCTGCAAGGATCTTCTAGGACTCCTGCTCTTTGTGATGTATATAAATGGCTTGGCCGAGAAAGTGAAATGGTGGGTTAGCAAGTTTTCAGATAACATAAAGGTTGGTGGTGTTACGGATAATGTAGAAGGTCGTCATAGGTTACAACACGATATTGATAGGATGCTGGTCTGAGAATTGGCAGATGGAGTTAATCTGGAAAAGTGAAGTGATGCATTTGGAAGGTTGAGCTTGAAGAAAGAGTACAAGGTTATTGTAAGATTCTTAGTACTATGGAAGAACAGATGGATCCTGGAATCCAAATTCATAACTCCTCAAAGATGTTGTATTAGTTGATAGGGTGGTTAAGAATCATGGAGTTTTAGCCTTCATTACTTGGGAAATCAAGTTCCATGGGAACCACGAGGTAATGTTGCAGCTCTATAAAACTGGTTAGACCAGTTATATTATTATTATTATTATTATTGGGATTATTGTGTTCAGTTCTGATCGCCTTAGGAAGGGTGTGGAAGTGTTGGGGAGGTGCAGAGATTTTTCAGAAATGCTCCCTGAATTAGAGAGCATGTCATATGAGGGATGGGTTGAGAGAGTTGAAGCTTTTCTTTTTGGAGTGAAGGAGTATGAGAGGTGACTTGATAGAGGGGTACAAGATTATAAGAGGCATAGATGGACTGGATAGCCAAAGACTTCTTCGCAGGGTGGAAATGCCTAATACATGGGGGTATCACTTTAAGGCAATTGGAAGAAACTATAGGAGGTTTGTAAGGATTTTTTTTAACAAGAGTGGTACATACATGGAATGTGCTGTCAGGGGTGGTAGAAGGGGTATGTAGGAACATTAGGGACAATTAAGAGATGCAGGCACATGGATGAAAGAAAATTGGAAGATTATGAGGAAGAAAACGATTAGTTTGACCTTAAGAGTAGGTTAAAAGTCATCACATTTGCAAGGAGTGCTGTCGCTGGACAGCATCCATCAAGGACCCTACCAACCAGGCCATGCTCTCTTTTTGCTGCTGCCAAAAGGAGGATACAGGGCCTTTGGATCTCACACCACCAGGTTCAGGAACAGGTATTAACTTTCAGGCTCCTAAACCAGAGTGGATAAATTCACTCACTCCAACACAGAACTGATTCCACAACCTGTGAACTCCTGTTCGATATTTATTACTCATTTACTTTTTATTTTGTTTTTTTCATTTTGTGTTTCAACTATGTCTTTTGCTCATTGGTTGCTTGCCTATCATTGCAGTTTTTTAAATTGATTCTATTCTGTTTATTTATATTTACTGTAAATGCCCACAAGGTCACATTAAATGCTGGAAAGGGTTTAATGGCCTGATGTCCTTATCCTGCTTCTATTTTTGTATGTAATGTTATCAAAGTCACAAAGTTCAACCATGAGCTACAGACTGAACATGTTATTGTGCATCCCATTAGCTTTTATCAGCTCCCATATAGAACAATAGAACGGAGAACAGTACAGTACTGGCCCTTTGGCTATGTTATTCAAAGTGAATTTATTAAGGTACATATATGTCACCATATACTACCCAGAAATTCATTGCAGGATAAAAACAAAAGGCAATTAAAGCCTTTCCACTATTTAATGTCATAGCTGAGCTATGCTGGCTTCCAACTCCAAACTTCTCTATTCTTTAATCTATAAGATATTTGTGTACCGCAGTTTAAACTATTTCTAATGATCCAGCTTGTACCATGCACTGGGGCAGAGAATTCCAGAGATACACCAGCTTTTATTAGAAGGAATTTCTATGTACCCTGATTTTTAAATGACTGACCCTTTGCCTTGTAGTTATATCCCTTCATTCAAACACCCCCACTAGTGAAAACATTCTAACGTCTAATCTGATAAGCCAGTAATGGCTTTCTTGAACAGCAAGTTACTGAACCTACAAGGGAGTGTGCTATCTTAGATCTGGTCCTGAGCAATGAGGCAGGTAAAATTAATGACCTTGTAGTTAGGGATCCTCTTGAAAAGAGTGACCGCAGTATGACTGAGTTTGACATACAAATGGAGGGTGCAATAGTTCAGTTTAAACCAGTGTGTTATGTCTAAACAATGGAGACTACATGAGACGAGGGAGAATTTGGCTCATGTAGACTGTGAACACGGGCAATACGGTGGGACAGTTGAGGAACAGTGGAAGACTTTCAAAGAGATTTTTCACAATTCACAACAAAAGTATATTCCAGTTAAAAGCAAGGTCTGTAAGGGTGGGGAGAGCCAGCCTTGTATAACTAAGGAAATAAAAGAAGACATCAAACTAAAAGCTTGTGCATGTAAAGTCACCAAGAGTAGTGGTAAACTGGAAGATTAGGAAGACTTTAAAAAACAACAAAGAACCACTAGGTGAGCAATAAAGAAAGGGAAGATAGATTATGAAAATAAACTAGTACAAAATATAAAAACGGATTGTAGAAATTTTTATATAAAGCAGAAAAGGGTGGTTAAAGTGAATGTAGGTCCTTTGAAGGATGAGAAGGGAGAATTGATATTGGGTAATGAGGAAATGGCAGAGGTTTTAAATGATTATTTTGTGTCAATCTTCATGGTGGAGGACATGCCTAACATGCCAAAGGGAGATGCATCCTAGGGTACTAAAAGAAATGGCATAAGTTATAGCGGAGGCTTTGGTGTTAATTTACCAAAATTCTCCAGACTCTGGGCAGGTTCCAGCAGATTGGAAGATGGCAAATGTCATGCCACTGTTCAAAAAAGGATGTAGGGAAAAGGCAGGTAACTGTAGGCCAGTTAGTTCAACATCTATATTTGGGAAAATGCTTGAAGCTATCATTAAAGAAGAAATGGGGTATCTGGAAAGAAATGGATCCATCAGGCAGACACTGCATGGATTCAGTAAAGGCAGGTCCTGTTTGACAACTTACTGGAGTTCTTTGAGGATATAATGAGTGGAGTGGATAGGGGAGAACAGAAGTAAGTTACTTATTTGGATTTTCAGAAAGCATTCAATAAGGTGCTGCATAAGAGACATCCATAGGATAAGGATGCATAGAGTTGGGGTGATATATTAGCATGGATAGAGGATTGGTTAACTAATAGAAAGCAGAGAGTTGGGATACATGGGTGTTTCTCTGGTTGGCAATCAGTGGTGAGTGGTGTGTCACAGGGGTCAGTGCTAAGCCTGCAAATGTTCATGATATACATTAACAATCTAGAAGAGTGGACCAAGTGTAGTATGTCTAAGTTTGTTGATGATTTAAAATTAAGTAGAAAAGCAAATTGTGCAGAAGATATGGAGAGTCTGCAGAGAGATATAGATAAGTTAAGTGAGTGGGCAAAGGTCTGGCAGATGGAGTACAATGTTGGTAAATCTGAGGGCATCCACTTTGGAAGGAAAAATGGAAGACCACATTATTATTTAAATGGTCAAAAAATCTGCATGCTGCTGTGCAGAGGGACTTGTGCATGAATTAGAAAAAGTTAATTATCAAGAAGGCAAATGCAATGTTGGCTTTCATTGTTAGAAGGATTGAATTTAAGAGCAGAGAGGTTATGCTGCAACTGTACAGGATACTGGTGAGGTTGCACCTAGAGTACTGCGTGCAGTTTTGGTCTCTGTACTTGAGGAAGAATATACTGGCTTTAGAAGTGGTGCAGAGGAGGTTCACCCAGTTGATTAGACCATGAGGAGAGATTGGGTCGCCTGGGACTGTACTTGCTGGAATTCAGAAGAATGAGAGGAGATCTTATAGAAACATATAAAATTATGAAAGGGGTGGATAAGATAGAGGCAGGAAATTTGTTTTCACTGGTAGGTGAAAGAGGATTCAGTCTTAATATCCAGGGGAGTAGATTTAGGATGGAGATGAGTAGGAACTGCTTTTCCAAGAGTGGCGAATCTGTGGAATTGTCTGCCCATTGAAGCAGTGGAGGCTACTTTAATAAGTATATTTAAGACAAGGTTGGATAGATTTTTGCATTGTAGTGGAATTAAGGGTTATGGGGAAATGGCAGGTAGGTGGAGATGAGTCCATGGCCAGATCAGCCATGATCTTATTAAATGGCAGAAGAGGCTCAACAGACCAGATGGCCTACACCTATTTCTTATGCCCCCATAGCATCAGAGTAAGAAAGTTATCTGGATACTTCTTACAGGTGCCAGTGGCTTAAGTAAGATTAAGTTCTGCAGAATCGGTCTATCAAGAGGAAGATGGAAGAATTGAAGATGAACAAGAATGGCAATGCAGAAGTTAACACTAAAGATGCTGAAGTCATTTTAATTTTCAAGATGGTGGGAGATTCTTTCAACTTGTGCAGATGAGGGTGGAGATTTTTGCGCAAACTGATCACAATGCTCTGGAACACAAGGTTATTGAAATTGGGAGAGTGAGGAAGAATGGAGAGGTAATAGTGGAAAGAGTGTGATAAATTATGTTCTCTGCAGGTACAAGCTCAACTTTCAGAGGCTGTAATACCTGTCTGGTGCCAAAGTTAACATTTTGAGACCGGATAGGAGCTAGAAAATACCTTGTTGTCATGGTTTGTGTGGAAACCATTGACATTGATAGAGAAAACATTCTGATGAGGGAATGTGCAGCCAGGGTCTAAATTAAAAAGCAAACTTATAAATTTACGAAGTTTAAAAATAAATTAGTTAATTGGATAATGATATCCATTCAGCTGAGAAGAAACAGTGCATATTAGTATACAGACCATTCAACAAACGAATTAGAAGAAAACGTTGATCAATCACCGGCTGGATCCCGACCCAATTAAATTAGCCATCCATGCTACTGCTTAGAGTAGGCTATATCCATTATGGAACAATGTCAAAAACCAACGCCTCCAGAACTGTATATGCTAGATCAATAATGACTGGCTGTTGAATCAAACCTGGTTCCAGTCGTCCCAGAAATATCCACAAGTACTTTTAGCTCATGTTAATGACCGATCCCCAGATTCAACTCCCTAATCCAACTAACTCAGAACATTGAAGCTAATTCCAACTATTCCTTCCCTATCAATTAAAAGAAAAACACCTAAAATCCTGGAAATACAGAGATTAGCATTCGTGAAAAGAAATATTTGGTATTTCAGGCATTAGTTTCAGCAGCAGATGAGATGGGAGGTATGGGTAGAATGACAAATATCGTTGAAGGCGAGACCTAATAGGTAATACAGACAATTGGAAAGAAGCAGGCGATTCTTTGTATGTTATAATTAGCGAGACGACGGAGCATATCTAACTGGCCAGTCTGTACTAATAGAAAAACTAGCAGAAGTGATGATCTGGGGATTTTTGTCGCAAGACTGAATTTGGGTTACATCTAAGAGGAATGATTATCTGATCTGCCCGTAAGGCATACTGTTTTTTTAATAAGGTGCTCATTGACAACCATTGTATTATCTTCTAAGTCTACAAAATGCAGTTAATTATGCATATTAGCCGACTTGGGAGACTGTTAGGTTTCTGCTCTGCCTATCCGTTATAACTTTTATTTATCCTTCAGAAAACCTACTGCAAACTCAGCCAATGATTCGGCCTATTTAAGATTACTCAAAATCGGCTAGCAGCTAATCCACAAAGACAAATAACGATCAGTTTGGGGAGAAAACAGCCCACAACCCCCATTACGCACATCCGCACCCCTCCATCTTGTGGGCTTGGAGCTCACCGAGCGCCGCCGTTACCGCCCCCGCCTCCTTCCCGCTCGTGCTCCGCGCTCATTGGCGGTTACCGGCCGATGACGCGACGCTCGTTACCGCCCCCCTCATCCCTCCTGCCGGTGCTCCACGCTCATTGGTGGTTACCGGCCGATGACGCGACGCTCGACCGGGCGGTGGCGTTAACGCTGTAATGGAGCCGGGTTGAGGCGCTCTTTTCGCGTTGAAGACCGCTGAGAGAGCCTCGCAAAGGTGACGACTTGTGGAGCGCTTGAGGTCAGGGCTGATTTTTATTTTAAATGCATGTTAGTGTAGCACCTGGTGAAGTCATGCTGTGATAGTCTCTTGCTGAAGGGAAGGAGTATCGAAATTCTTAGATGCGATTAAGAATAGGTTTCAAAGATAAATTTATTATCAGCTAAATTATTAACAATAGGTTTGATTTAAAATGGGTCGCTATTAGCCTGAAAGTGGTGCAGCGAAGAAAAATGCTGCTTTAATTTGTTGAGTTTTTATCTTTTTAGTTTCGCGATATACCGGGCTTATTACTTACGAACTCAGAAAGTGCTAGAAACGTCCAGCAGGAGAGGTAATAATACCCACTGGAAGCGAGGCCGAGAACCTTCGCCACTGGTTAACAATTAACAAGCGTTAATTCTCTTTCCACGGTGGTGCCCAACTTGTTGGGTTTGTCAAGTATAAGTTATTCACCCCATAAGAATGGAAAATTATCACCCACCTCTCTAACATCGAGAACTCTTTTCCACTTGCATAAACGCTCGTTTTGGTTTCAGTTATGACATTCATTCTTGTGGTTCATTTGGTAGCTAACATCCCTAAGTCTGAAATCACAGGCAAATTGGATTGATGCTGTCAAGATACTTAAAAGATTTTCAGTAATGTCTTAAGTTATAAAATATGTCAATATCTGAAATTATTGACAACTGAAAAATAATTCACAAATAATCCAGTGAGGGAGCAGGAATGCCTCAAGTAAAAATTAACAGATTCCGTAGGAATATTTTAAAATATGAACGATAAGGAAGTTCTAAATTGAATGCCAAAATTTTATTGAGTAAGTAAATCAGTCAAAGAACCTACCTCCACAGGAAATGAAAAATAAGGAAGGGTATGAGGGCGAAGAAATCTAGTGAGATTGAACTCATTGATGGATGAACAAATTTCACTTAAGCTCCTCAGGTCTAAACTGTAGTCCTGTGCGTATTTGTTGTTTCTTTGACAAAGCTTAACAAAGCTTGAGATAAGGGCACAGCTGAACAGGTCAACAGCTGCAGAGTGCAAGATGTTAACGAATGAAGGGGGTGTATTTGGTGGGGTCAATAATCTTAAAGAAATTGATCTTCTTTCAGAAAGATTACCTATGACAAAAACGTTACTTGAAGAATCAGGTCAAATAGAATTAATGGAGGCAAAAGATGTAAACCATCATTTTGAGTCAAGACCTTGTACCTGGGCTTCCAGTGTTTTGTATTTTTTAATTCTGTGTTTCAGGGAGTGTGCTCTTTAAACATGATTTTTACATTTAAAACTTCACTGCAGTGCTTCAGGCTGTGAGTGAGAAGCCTCTTTGAGAAAGATGTGCTGCTATCAATGAGGAGTGATTAGAACAATATTGATACTGGAAGAACATTTTACCTACACACTAGCACATCTTTTGGATGTGGGAGAAAAGTGGAATAACCCAAGGAAATCCTTTGAAAGAATATGGTAATTCTGGGTACATGAAGTCAGGACTGAACCCAGGTTGTTGGAACTGTGAGGTGACAGCACTAGAGTCAAAGAAAACTAGAAAACAGGCCCTTCCTCCCATCCAGTTCATGCTGAACCCCATTTAAACTGACTAATCCCATCGACCTACACCCAGGCCAAACCCTCCATTCCCCTCCCATCCACATACCTATCTAAACTTCTCTTAAACATTGAAATTGAAATCACACCCACCACTTGCGCTGGCAGCTCATTCCAACCTTTGAGTGAAGACATTTCCCCATGTGTTCTTAAAATTTCACTTTTTACCCTTAATCTATGATCTCCAGTTGTAGTCTAACCCAACATCAGTGGGAAAAGCCTGCTTGCAGTTACCCCCTAAGAATTTTTTATACTTCAATCAAATCTCCCCTCAATCTTCTACATTCTAAGGAATAAAGTTTGAACCTATTCATTTTTCCTTATAATTCAGGTCCTCCTGTCCCGGCAGCATCCTCATAATTTTTTTCTGTACTTTCTTAATCTTATTTGCATCTTTCCTGAAAGTAGATAATCAAAATTGCATGTAGTACTCCAAATTAGGTCTCCACAACATCTTGTACAACTTCAGGTTAACATTACAATTTGTGTACTCAGTACTTTGATCTCTAAAGGCCAATGTGCTGAAAGTTTTCTTAACAACTCTCTACTTACGATGTCATTTTCAATTAATTGTAGACTTGTATTCCCAGATCCCTTTGTTCTACTGCACTCCTCAGTTACCTACTGTTCACTCTGTAAGAAATACCCTGGTTGGCCCTCCCAAAGTGCAACACCTTGTCACACTTGTCTGCATTAAATTTCGACTGCCATTTTTCTGCCCACTATTCCAGCTGGTCAAGATCCCGCTGCAAGCTTTAATAGTCTTCCTTGCTGTCCACTGCATCCCCAATCTTTGTGTCATCTGCAAACTCTGGAGATGTGGTTGGAATGAGAAGAGTGGAGAAAAGCTGAAACGGAGCTGTTTTGGAGCCCATCCTCCTAAATCAGGATAGATCCATCTAAATGTGCTGATTTGGAAAGGTTGGGTTTGGGCTGGCAGTGGCATAAAGTTTATTGCTGTAGCGAGGCCCAGGCTCAAATTCAGGGGAAGCCCCTGTGCTTGGACAATTTTAGCGATGGGCTTCCAGTTTATGGACTGTTTTGTTTTGGATGCTGATGCTTGCTTTATGGTTTGCATGATTTGATTCTGTTTTTTTTCTTCTCATTGGGTATTGGTCTTTTTTAAATTGGGGTTTTTCTTGTTTTGTGGCTGCCTGTAAGCAGACAGATCTCAAGATTGTATAATTTATACATACTTTGATAATAAAATGTACTTTGAACTTTAAATTTGCTGATCCAGTTAACCACATTATCCTCCAAATTGTTGATCTTGGTGACAAACAACAATGGACCCAGCAGTGATCGCTGCGGCACTCCACTAGTCACAGGCTTCCAGTCAGAAGAGCAAACATCTGCTATGACTCTGGCTTCTCCTACAAATCCAGTATCCAATCCAGTTTATAACCTCATCCTGAATGCTGAATGACTAAACCTTAACCAACCTTCCATGTGGGACCTTCTCAATTACAGCTCCAACACCATATACAAGTTTGTTGACGACACCACTTTTGTGGGCTGTATCAAAGGGGGTGATAAATCAGCATGCAGGAGGGTGACTGAATACTCGGCTAAATTGTTTAATACCAATAACCTCTCACTCAATGTCAATAAGACCAAGAAACTGATTGTAGACTTCAGGAGAGGGAAACCAGAGGTTCATGAGCTGGTAGTCATCAGAGGTGGAGAGGGTCAGTCAGTAACTTTAAATTCCTGGAAGTCACTATCTCAGAGGACCTATCCTGTAACCCATCATATAAATGTTATTCTGAAGAAAGCATGACAGCACCTCTACTTCCACAGGTGTCTATGGAGGTTCAACATGTCATTGAAAACCTTGGCAAACTTCTATAGGTGTGTGGTGGAAAGTGTACTGACTGGCTACGTTACACCTGGTATGGAAACACCAATGCCTTTGAGTGGAAAGTCCCTCAAAAGCTAGTGGATTTGGCCCAGTACATCCTGGGTAAAACCCTCCCAACCATTGAGCACATCTACATGAAACGTTGCCGTAGAAAAGCAGTATCCATCATCAAAGGTCCTCATTACCCGGGTCATGCTCTTTTCTTGCTGCCGCTATCAGGTGGAGGGTACAGTGCCTTAGGATTTGCACCACCAGCTTCAAGAACAGTTACTACCCCTCAACCATCAATTTGTTGAACAAAAGGGGAGACCTACGCTCATTTAAGGACTCTGTTATATAGTTACTTCATGCTCATTATTGCTATTTATTTATATCTGCATTTACACAGTTTGGTTACAGCTAACAGTTCCTGATGTTTATAGTTTCTTTTCTATGGATTTGCTAAGTGTGCCTGCAGAAATAGAATCTCAGGGTTGTACGTGGTGACGTGTATGTATTCTGATAATAAATTTTAGTTTGAACTTTGAACCAATCCACACTTGCCAGATCTTTACTGATACCATCAGAATTGGCCTTTCTCCAACTTAGAATCTCAACCTGAGGACCAGACCTATTTTTTTCCATAATTACCTTGAAACTATTGGGATTTTGATCACTAGATACAAAGTGTTCCCTGGCACAAATTTCTATTACTTGCCCTGACTGATTCCCTAATAGAGTTCTTGTTGCACACTGGCTTGTTGGGATATCCAATACTGATTAAGACAATTTTCCTGAACAACCTGTTGCATCATTACTCTTCCCAGACGCATGTACAGGCCATTACCATTATGCTATTTAAAGCCAGTGATAAATGCATAATTGTTTGCCAAGTGGGTAAGGATGTCTCAATAGTTTCAGGTTCATCATGTCTAATACCTAGGCCTTGAGAAATGTTTACTAATTGTTATCAAATTTACCAGTGTCCTTTATAATTTTTGCCTCTGGATTATTCTTGGCACTGTCAAAGAAGTTCGTGGGATCTTGGATTTGCTGACAAACTCAAAATACTGTGTGTAACACATTTCTTTGAAATAATGCATCCAATTCTTTTTGGTCCACTTGGCAGCATAAATAAGGTCTCAGAACTGCAGTGCAAAGTTGAAGTTGGCCAAGATGTTTGTACTCAAGTGACGTCTATAACTGAGAGTAGAGTGTTAAGAATTGAACCCACGTAAAAATAATGAGCAGGTCAAACAGCATCTGTAGAGGCAACATGTAAGTCATTATCAGAGTTCTGTTTTTTGTTCTGTATTCAAACATCTGTAGACTCTTTTATCTTGAATAGAATATTTTGGGTATGGAATCATTTGTAAGTCACACTAAGAATGAGGAGTGTATGAGTCTTGCCTATCCATTATTCATAAATTAAGGAGAAATTAAGAGCTTTAAATCCAAGTAAGAAGACAATAAGTTGTGATTCAGTACGGAGAAGAGCTGTATGATTTGAGCAATGCTATAATAAGGTTAGTATTTGTTGATCAACTCAATGGATAGATTATTTACACAATTGAATACAAAATGAAGAATTTAAGTGCAAAATTATTTGTTGCTTAATGTTTATGCAAAGACGAAAGGAACTGAAGCTAACTAATGAAATTAATAGAGTTTTAATTTTGTTTTGTAGTCATTTTTTTTCCAATGGAGACAATCAAACACAGTGAAGAGGTGCTGAGAGCAGCTTTAATTTCTAATCATAAGGACCTTATTGACTTGTACCAGAAATACAGCCCAAGTGTGAAAAGATTCCTAGAAGAAGCACTGCGTGGAAAAAGTATTCTTTTCAAACCTATTGAGTTACAATCAAAGTCCGATTGGATCCGTAGTCACCCTGAAGCAAAGCAAGATTTTTACACGTTTTACAACAACCCACACAGGAAAACACCAGTTCCTCGGAAGAATGTAATTTACATTCAAACCATTGGTATGATTCTGTAAAATTATTTCAATTAGATTAAATGAATGAAGATAAAATTATTTTGATTTTGAACAGAGGTTAAATCAAAAATAAAGTATTAGAAACTGAAGCTGCATTGATTTGCAAAAGTAAACAGTTAGGAAGAATTAGAAGAGCAAACATGAGGAAATCTGCAGGTGCTGGAAATTCAAACAACACACAGAAAATGCTGGTGGAACACAGCAGGCCAGGCAACATCTATAGGGAGAAGCGCTGTCGACGTTTCGGGCCGAGACCCTTCGTCAGGACTAACCGAAAGGAAAGATAGAGATTTGAAAGTAGTGGGGGGAGGGGGAAATGCGAAATGATAGGAGAAGATCGGAGGGGGTGGGATGAAGCTAACAGCTGGAAAGGTGATGGCGAAAGTTATACAGAGCTGGAGAAGGGAAAGGATCATGGGACAGGACCCCTCCTTGCTTTCTCCTGAGGCCTCCTGTCCCATGATCCTTTCCCTTCTCCAGCTCTGTATCACTTTCGCCAATAACCTTTCCAGCTGTTAGCTTCATCCCACCCCCTCCGATCTTCTCCTATCATTTCACATTTCCCCCTCCCCCCTCTACTTTCAAATCTCTTACTATCTTTCCTTTCGGTTAGTCCTGACGAAGGGTCTTGGCCAGAAACGTCGACAGCGCTTCTCCCTATAGATGCTGCCTGGCCTGCTGTGTTCCACCAGCATTTTGTGTGTGTTGTAGGAAGAATTAGATACTGATGGGATATTTTTGCTCTTGGTGTATTCAGTTGATTTGGACCTATATTGAATTCTCTTATTTTGAAACTTTTGTGATAAAACTAAGTGGTTTCATGTGCACTCAGAAAGTCTGTAAAGGGATTTAAGGAAATCAAGTAGTCAGTGAAATGCCTGGACATTTGACTGATACCATAATTGTGAATAAGTGAGTTTCTGCAATTTAGAAAATGAATAGATAAATTATGGTATCTAAGTGTTAAGCGCGATAGACTGGCATCCTATCCGGGGGGAGAGTCTCATACTCTCAGTTGCTTCATGGCACAGAAACCGCCATAAGCACTGGCCTGATGAGCCTATAAGGCTTGGGACAGACTTCAAATTTTTAAGTGTTAAGGAACTTAGTTTGTTAAAAACAGAAATGCTGTATACTATAAAATAGTTCTGCAAGTAAGGACGGTAGTACATAAGATTCAAGTAAGTTCAAAATTGGAATTGGAATTCACTGCAATTTAGTCTGTATTCATTGTCAATGACAATTAAAACCAGAGCTTGTACCATGTAAGTGTGTGAATTTCACAGAAAATATTTTAAGACTCAAAAGAGACTGGACCAAGTGGGCTAACGGATATTTAAATTTAACGGCATTCTATTTAACAATTCCAGGATAGTGAACATATGAGAAAATGTATTAGCATTAAGCCTTGGCTTATGTAATTGTTTACAAGAAATAAGACTGCATTATTTATTTACTGAAGGTGGCTGTGGTTCACAATTTTGTTGTAAATGTTATTCTTCCCTGCATTCTTAACTAAAACATTTATATGTTCTTACCAGTTATTTGTAGATAAGCTATAACAAATGTAATAAGATTATGCTTAAATTATTTTGGTATCTTATTACATTTTAAGTTATGAATGGTTTCAGTTTAAGTATTTTAATATGAAATTGGACGAAGTTTCAATGATCTTTGACTAGCTGGTTAACTAAGAATTTTATTTGATTTCAAACTTTTGAATTTCTATACAATTTATGTTGTATGTTCAGGTTCATTTGGTGACTCGGAGGCAACTACCAATATGTACATACATTGGTTAAAAGAATATTGTGAGGCATTTTTCTTTGGGCTGAAGGTGAAATTCCAGGAACCAATTTCGGTATCACACATTGGTTGTATGTTCCGTATGAATAAATATTCAGAAAATCTGCAGATTCATACAGGTACTATTACTTGGCATTTTTTACTGATACATTATCTGAATGAACTTACATTAGAAATAATTTCAGTTATCCCAGTGTTATTGTTAATCTACTATGAAGTGTAGTTAAAATTTTTACATAAATTAAAAAGATATAAATGGAGCCATTGTGTTTTTTTTGTGCCTGCTTATGGATGGCACTTAGATAAATTGAGCCAGCTGGATTTGTGTTGTATAGAAAGTAGCATTGGTTTCCAATATATTAAAAAAAAGCTCTCAATTTCCCTCAGTTTCTAAATTTTATGAGATTGTATCTGAACCCCTAAATGAGAAGTCTCCTACTTATTACCTTATCACTGCTGAGTAGTAGTAGTAGGCTCTTTAAACATAATATTCTGAAATGGTGAGAGTAGTGCAGAGACTGCAGTGGTCACAGTGTTGTGGAGCAAAACTAATGGATCACATGTTCATTTCCTGCCATTCAATTTCTACTGTTTCTGTGTTTGGAGTATTAAAAGCCTTTTTCAGCATGAGCAGTAATTTGAGTTAAAGCATGTAGATTGGCACTGGGAGGAGCTTTAGCACATAGAACAGTATAGCAAAGGGCCTACTCCAGTGCTCTATTCTGTGAACTAAGCTAATAATATCTAATTAAACAAATCCCTCCTGCTTACTCATGATCCATATCCTTATATTGAATAATTAGGCACCTACCTAAGAGCCTCTTAAGTGCCTCTATCATGCCTGCTTCCTCCACCACCCAAGCAGTGCATTGCCACTTTCCTTTTTTAAAAAAGCTTGCCCTACATATTCTCCATTACACTTGTGTACTGAAGACTGACAGTCTTGAATCACACCAGTGCATGCTTCCAGTTTTAGGCATTTTGAATCTGGGGAGGTGGGGGGAAGGAGGAGCTGGCAGACGAGCCATGAGCGGGAGGAGCTGGTGGATGGGCTGGGGGAATGTTCAGAGGAGCTGACCTGGGTGAAGACTGTGGCCTGCTTTTCGAAGACATCAGATTTGGTGCATGAAAGCAGTGTGCAATGTAACCATGAGCGACTGTTGTGGATGTTTCTCTTGTGATGGTGAGACCCTGTTGGACATTGATAATGTGAGATGCCGCAGGGCGGTTTCCCTTGTTTGGTGGTGAGACAGGCAACGAGCAGCAGTGTGTCCTTGGTCATAGTGAGGACAAGGCATCGGGTAGGCTTGCCTGCTGCTGCAGTCCAAGTGAGACTATTTGCATGGTACTCAGGAACTTAGACTAAACAGTGGCATGCAAAAGTTTGGGCAGCCCTGGTTAAAATTTCTGTTACTGTGAATAGTTAAGTGAGTAGAAGATGAACTTTTCTCCAAAAGTCATAAAGATGAAACATTCTTTTAAACATTTTAAGCAAGATTAGTGTATTACTTTTGTTTTGTACAATTTTAGAGTGAAAACAAGGAAAGGAGTGCCATGCAAAAGTTTGGGCACCCCAAGAGATTTGAGCTCTCAGATAACTTTTACCAAGGTCTCAGACCTGAATTAGCTTGTAAGGGCTAAGGCTTGTTCACAGTCATCATTAGGAAAGGTCAGGTGATACAAATTGCAAAGCTTTATAAATACCCTGACTCCTCAAACCTTGTCCCAACAATCAGCAGCCATGGGCCTAGCACTCTGAAAATTAAAATAAATGATGCCCACAAAGCAGGAGAAGGCTATGAGAAGATAGCAAAGCGTTCTCAGGTAGCCATTTCCTTAGTTCGTAATGTAATTAAGAAATGACAGTTAACAAGAATGGTGGAGGCCAAGTTGAGGTCTGGAAGACCAAGAATACTTTCTGAGAGAAGTGCTTGTAGGATTGCTAGAAAGGCAAATCAAAACCCCAGTTTGACTGCAAAGGACCTTCAGGAAGATTTGGCAGACTCGGGAGTGGTGGTGCACTGTTCCACTGTGCTGCGACACCTGCACAAATTCATGGACCTTCATGGAAGAGTCATTAGAAGAAAACCTTTCCTGTGTCCTCACCACAAAATTCAGTGTCAGAAGTCTGCAAAGGAACATCTAAACAAGCCTGATGCATTTTGGAAACAAGTCCTGAGGACTGATGAAGTTAAAATAAAACTTTTTGGCTGCAATGAGCAAAGGTACGTTTGGAGAAAAAAGGTGCAGAACTTCATGAAAAGAACACCTCCCCAACTGTTGAGCACAAGGGTGGATCGATCATGCTTTGGGCTTGTGTATATCTATATCACTCTATCCTTTGGCAATCTTCTATCCAATCCACGTTGCTACCAATCCTTATGATAACTGCAAACTTACTAACCCACTCATCTACATTTTCATCCAAGTTAGTTATTTCCATACAAAACAGCAGAGGCATCAGTACTGGTTCCTGAAGAAATCCACTAGAAGTACACCTTCAACCAGATTAAGACAAATCAACCACTACTATCTGATCTCTGTGAGAATCCAATTTTGAATCCAAATAGCCAAGTCACTATGGATCCCATGTACCTTAATCATCTGGATGAAGCTTCTGGCAAAATTGGGAAACAATGTAAAGAATTTGAGTAGGGATACAATGTTGGATTGAAGAGCAAGGGCAAATGTTCTTTTAAATATTTTCTTAAATATTAATGCAGATTTGTTTGTGAATAGACTTATACATTTTAGCAGTATCTAAAATACAGTGGTTTTCAGTTAATTGGGACAAACTGGGACTCGTATGTTTTGGCTCAATTGAGTGGCTGCCCCAGTTAGCCAAGAGTTTATAGAATTGATTAAGAAGTATATAAAAAAAAGACAAACTACCACTTAAGTGAAACATACAGAACAAATTAGTACATTGCCAATACTACCACAGTACTTTAAAACTGTGTGCCAGTGCCTAGTAGTTACTGACAAAAATTCATCTGGTGTTGTTTTAATTGACTAAATAATCAAAATCAGCACAGACACCTAGTGCCTATAATGGATTGCCTTCATACAGTACTTTTGACAGTTACATCACCTGGATTTTCATTTTTCTTGTAACATTCAAGATGATTGTCAATACCTTCAAATTCTTCGTAATTTCTAACTTGTTGAAGTAGCGAAATTGTTTCATTTTCGTTTCCAGCAGTTTCTGGCACCTCCAGGCCTGAATGCTTGAAACCACAGTGAACAAAACAGCTCTGAATTGTCTTCCTGCTAATTTCTTGCCTACTATCAGTGACAAAAATCACTGCTTTATGAACATAAACATATGCAACTGATTCTGTTTTAAAAACTGATCTCTTTAAGCATGATGTGCCTAATAGCCACGTAAGTGCACATAACTGACTCTAGTTAGAAACTGTTAAGCAACAGCCTCTTGACCTAATTAAGCGGCATAGTGTCCCAAATAAGCAGCTGCCTTGATGACCCAATTAACCACTGTATTTTGTTGCCAGTGTGATTCTTATAAGTCTGCTTTTTTAAAGCTCTTGCTTTTGATTTAGGTGGTATTCTCAAATATCTAAAGAAGAGAAAGCCCAAAGATGCCTTCTGCATTGTTGGAATTACAATGATTGATCTTTATCCAGAAGATTCATGGAATTTTGTTTTTGGACAGGCATCCCTCACAGAAGGTAAAGATTCTCAAGGCTTGTATATTCCTACTTCCTGTGCCTTTTGCTCCTGTTAACTTTTATAATTCTCATGCAACACTCATGTCTTTTATAATGGAGTTTCACTCATGTAACCCCCTCGGTCACCTCAGGCTCGCTCAGCTCGTTCTCGTCTAGGGGGAGCAGCCTTCGGCCCTGCCAAACTGGGTAATCAGCTGGTGTGGATGCTGTGTGATGTCCCCGCCTCGCCAAAAAACAGACAGTACACCATAAGCGATTAAATGAGTACAATTTATAAAGGTTACTATAACTAAGTGATTAATAACGATACAGTATATATGAAGAGAAAAAATAAAGAAAAGGCGCCAAACTTATCAAAGTTCAAACCACTTCGTGCACAACCGTTGGAGCTCAATTACTGAAGTCTTCTGGCCACCATTCGATCCCCTCCGAACTCCTCGACTCGCAGCTCAGGACCCTCCGAGTGGTCAACCAAGCACATCTAGCTTCATCCCCCCCCCCCTCCTCGGAGTACCTCCTGGCCTCGGACCCCCGCTTGGGGTCCGTTCCTCGCCCAGTTTACAGCATTGCGTCCTCTCTCTCAACCCCCTCGCGCCGATCTGCCCAAAAGCCCGTCAACAAAAGCTTACTGACTCAGAAGAAAGAACATTAATCCCCATTTGGTTTACAAAGGAATACAATTCTCCCAGCACACTCTCGCAACAAAGAAACATTCCTGCTTTTAACAAAAGAAAGAAGCCCTTTCCCAACAGTAACAAAGAAAAAAGAAGAAACCCCCTTTGCACTCACATGGCCTTCAACTTTGGATGCAACCTTGAGGATATAATCATTTACTGCCTTGGTGTTTGACCTTGGTTTCTCATCCTGGGCAGCCTTGTAAGAAAGTGAATAAAGGCACAGGTGGGATCAGCTGATTTGCCTGTGTAGAATGTCTGGAGGAACTGCTGCCAGTTGTATTGGCAGGAGCCCCTTCGCTGACACCTCCCTAGTAATTCAACTCTCTAGACATGGAAATTGCAAATAAAGAATTTTTTATATGTTGGACTGTTGAATATTGAAAGGCCTAGACAGAGTAAAGAGGGTAACCATTTAGAACAGAGATTGGAAGAAATTTATTTAGCCAGAGGGTGGTGAATCTGTTAACTTCATTGCCATGGATGGCTGTGGAGGCAAGTCATTGCGTATATTTAAAATGGAGGTTAATAGGTTCTTGGTTAGTCAGGGCATGAAAGGTTATGGGGAGAATTGGGTTTGAGGTTGATAATAAATCAGCCACGATGAAATGGTGGAGTAGACTCGATTGGCCAAGTGGCATAATTCTGCTGCTATGTTTCATGATCTTATGTTATTATGCTCAAACAATGGAGGATTGAGAGTACTGTCCGTTTTTATTTCTACTAGTAAGTCTGCAATATCTAATGTTAGTTTGCAAAGGATTTTCATTTTTTATTTGTTTGATTTGAGGCTCTAGGCTGATATGGTAGGAAAAAAATTGGCCACTTTTTAATTCAAGTGATATACTTCCAACTAATTTTGGAATTGGGATCATTGCCTAATTTCAATCTGCAATGCAATACTGTTATTATTTTTGTAATTAACAGAGGCAATTTGACCCATCAGAACCACATTTTCCAGGGGAGCAGTCACCCTCTTTATTTCCTGTAGTCCTGCATCTTATTCTTTCTCAACATGTCTATCAACTGTCTTGATTCATTTCGCTAATAATCTACAAAAAAAAAGAAATTTACAGTATCTAGTTAACCTACCAGTATGTATTTGGGATGCAGGAGAAAACTATAATGCCCAGAAGAACCACATGCAATCATGGGGAGAAAGTGCAAACATTACATAGACTTCACCCAAGATAACAGTCAATTATCAGTCATTAAGTTTCGAGGCAGCAACCCTAACTACTCTGCACCACTCTTAGTAATTCTAATTTTATACCACACTGAACTTATGTTCACCAAGGTTCTGAATTGTAACATTATTATCACAACATTTGAAAAAAGTCGTAGTGATTTTTTTTTAAATGTCTTAGGCATTTTTTTCCAACATACTCTTTCATTAGATGTAATTTTTTTGGCAATGAGGTATTTTAACCAAATGCTATAGCCTTGATGCATTTTCAGTAGATGAGGCATTGATTGTAGAGTTTTATTTAAGCATTTAATTTACTTTGATGGGTTATCAGAAGAAATGCTGAAATAACTGTTAGTGTAAACTGTTTCTCTTTAATGCACTTCTTTCAGGAATAGGTATTTTCAGTTTTGCCAGATATGATGATGAATTTTACACCATGAATTATAAGGGAAAACTGAAGGGCAAGCAGCCTGTGGTTTCTGGTGATTATTCAGTTTTTGATGAATACTACACACCATCTATAACAAGCAAGCTGCTGTTAAGATCATGCAAGGTAGGTGTGTATGTAATACGCACAAAAGAAATGGGAGGAGTAGTAAAGGCATTCTGCTTCTTGTATTTGTTTGATTATTCAGTAGGACCACAGCTGATCTTTAACATCAGCAGCATTCCCTAATGCTAACCTCAATATTCCCCAATTCCTAAACATCTAATTTTTGGGTATCTAGCTGTAGCTTATTGCAGTTTTGATTAGTAAATAAAATGAGTAAATCTGAAGGTTTCATTAAATTTTTGATCTTTATCAAAAATCAAGAACCAAAAGTATATGCAGTGCTCATAAAAAGGTATTCACCCCCCTCCCATAAATTTTCATGTTTTATTGTTCTACAACACTGAATCTCAGTGGATTTAATTCGACCTTTTTTTGACACTGATCAACAGAAAGACTCCTTTGTGTCAAAGTGAAAGCTGATCTCTGCGAAGTGATCTAAATTAATTAGAAATATAAAACAAAATAATTGCAGAAGTATTTACCTCTTCAAGTCAGTAGCAGCAGTTGCACCCTTGAGTGTGTGGATAGGTCTCTATTAGCTTTGCACATCTGGACACTGCAATTTTTCCCCTTTTTTTAAATATAAAACTGCTCAAGTTCTGTCAGATTGCATGGGGATTGTGAGTCAACAACCCTTTACAAATCCAACCACAAATTCTCAATTGGATTGAGGTCTGGACTCTGACCGCCACACCAAGACATAAACTCTGTTGTTTTTAAGCCATATCTGTGTAGCTTTGGCTTTATGCTTGGGGTTGTTTGTCTTGCTAGAAAACAAATCTTCCAAGTTGCAGTTCTCTTGCAGACTGCATCAGGTTTTCCTCCAGGATCTTCTTTTATTTTGCTGTATTCGTTTTACTCTCTTCCTTCATAAGCCTTCCAGGGTCTGCTGCAGTGAAGCATTCCCACACAGTGTTTAGTTTGATGGCCAGAGATCTCAATGTTGGTTTTATCGTAACATAGAACCTTCCAGCTGACTTCAGGGTCTCCCACATGCCTTGTCATAGGTCTCTTGGTGGCCTTTCTGACTAGACCCATTCTTATGTGGTCGATCGGTTTTTGAGGATGGCCTGCTCTGGGCAGATTTGCAGCTGTGCCATATTCTTTCCAATATTCTTTCTGGTGTTAATTGATAATTGACTTAACCGTACTCCAAGGGATATTCAGTGTCTTGGAAATTTTCTTGTATCCATCTCCTGATTTGTGCTTTTTAATAACCATTTTGCAGATTTGCTTGGAGTGTTCTTTTATTTTCATGGGTGGAGTTTTTGCCAGGATACTGACACACCAGCAGTTGGACCTTAAAAGTACAGGTATATTTTTACACAAATCAGTTGGAACAGCTTGACTGCACACAGGTCTCCCAACAGCAGATTTCTATTTAACTAATTATGTGACTTCTAAAATCAATTGGCTACACCAGTGATGATTTGGTGTGTGAAAGGGGGATGAATAATTATGCAATCAATTATTTTGTGTTTTTATATTTGTAATTAATTTAGATCACTTCATAGAGGTCTGTTTTCATTTTGACAAGTCTTTTTCTGTTAAACAGTATCAAAGCCAAATTAAATCCACTGTAATTCAATGTTGTAAAACAATAAAACATGAAAACTTCTTGGGGTGTGTGAATACTTTTTATAGGCAACGTATATAACTAAGGTGCCTAGGACTTTTGTACAATACTGTATTTGTCAACGGGGTGTGGAGAGAGCAAGTTTGTAAATCTTGCAGGAGCAAAGGATGTTGAGAATGGTGAAGGTGAGTGCTGTGGGAAGGGTGTGGGACAAGTGCCAGGAGTGTGTTGTGGCATGAGTGTAGACATATCATGCCCTGAAACACCAGGCAAGGTCATTTTTGATTCCAAACAAATGGTTTATTGAACATTACAGAATATCTCTGTGGTGCTTCCTGTTCACTCTCCTCCTTTCCCCTTCTCCCAACCATGATTCCCCTCTCCTTGCTCTCTTCTCACTCAGTCCACAATAGAGACCCATATTAGAATCAAGTTTATTATCACTCACATATGTCATGAAATTTGGTTTTTACGTGGCAGTAAACATTCAAAAATCTAAAATTACTACAGTATTGTGCAAAAGAATTAGGAACCCTGGCTATAATAGTAAAGGGTTGATTTTTTTCATCTAAGTGTAATTTCATGCAAAACATGATTCAAGGGATACTGATATCTCAACAAAGTGGCTGTTGTTCATGTGTGTTTTCAGAATTAGTAGCCTCAGTGATCATAGGGTGTTTGGTACCAACCAAAAATTGTCATCGACAAGTGTACACAAATATTTAGTTTAAACAAAGATTGTGTTATAATCAGGAGCATTTTCCCTCCTTAATTGAATAATGTATAACTTTCTTCAACTAGATACTCTTTTCTTAGAGAGTTTATAATGTTAATTTCCTTTTGTAAATTCTGTGAACCTTGGGAAGGATAGGTATTTGTAGACTTAATCATTGGACTTCAAGTGTTTTTCAGCTAATGAGTATTTTATCTGTAAATGTCTGGAAAGGCTTTATTTTGGGAAAGTTCGTGGATGTTTCCTCATTTTCTTGGTTGTGTAACAGTTGTATTCCTTTCTGTTTATTTTAGGTAAGATAGTGTGGATACTTACCAAGATTTTCATGATAGAGAAGTAAAGAATAATTTAATCTTTACTGTTGTCACAAAAATTGACCAGTTGTTCATTGTATCTGGAGAGCTGTTGAAGCCTCCACAATCTTAAATTCAGAAAGAGAGATTGTATTTTTTAAAAAACACTTTCGGAGTGTTTTTGTTGCATCAGAAAAATATAATTCTGCAGTAACTTATGGAAGCTAAAATTTAACTGAGGTGTCACAATTCAGAATCTTAGTAAATGGGTCTAGATTTCATTCACAGTCCGAGCTACTCTCAAGCTCTTCAAATCAGCTTGGTGCCCAAAGTGATGCAACCTCACAATTGGGCTAGTGTACGCGCACTGAATCTCCTCTGCCTGGGGCCCAACTTGTCCTTTCGGTACCCTGAGTGATCCAATCTCATTCCCAGGCCAGCTGTACAGGCATCAGAATTCCATCGACAACGATTCTGCAACACAATATCTCGGTTCATCTCCTGAACTCATCTCGCCATTGCTCGCCTCTTCACTGTTTGCAGCAATAATTTAACGGGTAATTGATTCAAATTGTGTGTGAAATCTGTGCAGAGGTTGCATTTTCTCCCACGACTGCATGGGTTTGCTCCAGGTGTATGACTTTATTCCACATCCCAAGATATACATGTAGGTTAATTAGGCATTGTCAGTCATCTCTTTGTGTAGATTATTGGTTGAAAAAAACTCAAATGAAAGTTGAAGGCACATGAGAGGGAGAAGTTGCAGGGGAACAGGAAAATGAAGTGAGTATTGTTCCCCTGGGACAATGTGGATCTGATGTGCTGAATTGGCTCCATCTGTCATGTTGTAAAATCTTTTGTATATTTTTGAGATTTAATATGACAAAATTACTTCATTAAATTTATCTTTCTAGTTAGTTTTTAGCTTTTTATATCAGCGTTACTAACATAAAATCTTCTGTATTTTCAGACTTTAACTCATGAGATTGGACACATTTTTGGTATGCAGCACTGCCAGTGGCTGCAATGTGTCATGCAGGGATCGAATCATTTAGATGAGTCTGATCGACGTCCAATTGATTTATGCCCAATATGCCTAAGAAAGCTGCAGTGTGCCATTAACTTTGACATTAAAGAAAGATGCAAGGTAGTGTATGAGTCACTGATTTTTTTTCAGTGAGGTATTTTGAAATGTTACAATGAAAAAATTACAAATAGTTTGTTCATTTGTGGAAGTTGTATTCTTATGATTAATGCTTTACAGTTTCTTTATATACAAGGACGATTAACTTTAATCTGGAACGTATTATATGGTTCAAAACAAGTTTGCTGCATAGCACCTCAATAGATTTTGAGCTGCTTGGGCACGTAACTCAGCATAAAATGTTCAGAATGTATTTTGCAATAATCATTATTGCTGATATAAAAGAATACATTGCAGGAGAAAAAACAACTCGCTTTTCATAATCTGAGTGCTTTCCAGTGAAGTACTTTTCAAAATGTCATTTTTCTGTAAGAAATGCAACAGTTAACTTTGCACTTTGACTACTGCATTTCTTATATAACACTGACCAGAAATAGTACTGTGTTCATGATTAGATAATTTATTTTGTTCATCTGAGTGATAAGTACTGTGCAGAATTCCGAGGACACCTTCCTTTTGAAATATTGTTAACTGATCTGTTACATCGACTTCAGAGGTCAATGGGGGATTCAATCTATCTTTTTATCTAGAAGTGGCACTTAGAAAGACACAGTACTGATGTTTCAGTATAGATTGTCCCTTGTGGTTTAGACATTAATTTATCAAAATATTTTCACAACACAAAAATAATACTGTTAACAAATATAACACACTATGTAGTTTGGGAAGCTGAATTTGATCTTGGATGTAATGGCACAGGATTATTAGGGAAGATGTGAAGGCACAGTAAGCAATGAACCATCTTGGAGTAATGATACCGTGGTGCAAGAGGGGCGGTGTGTTTGAGAAGTATAGTGTTGAATGATAGAATGAAATTGGCTTTTTAATTCAGGCGAGAGAGTTGAGATATAGTGGCTGAATAATTATGAGGAATTTTGCAAAAGAAAAAACATGGATTGTTTCCTTAGCAGAAGCATTGTGGAAACAAGGTCCAAAAATGGGACTGTTATTTCAAATGGAACAAAATGGGTTTGGGGAAATGGAAGGCAACTGGCATAGTGGTTTTACAGAAACCTATGCAAGTTCATTGGATCAGATTACACAATTCCAAATTGTGAAATTCTGGAGTATTGCATGCGGATCTATAAAAATTAGTTTGATTCCTGGTGTCTAGTTTCAGTTCATCATCATTTTATTGTTCATTAGTGATTGTGAATGAAAATTCTTTTTAAATTTAAAAAATATTCTTGGTTGTTACTGTCAAAATGTTTACTGCTGTCATAAACCAAACACAGCAGTAATACAAGTTACATTATGAATCAGGAATCAGAGGTGACTGCAACAGTAATAGAACATGCTTTTCTTAAATGTGAATCTTCCAATATGGGTTTAAAAACTTAAAGAATTAAAATTGTAAGTTGAGTTGACTGTGCAGAATGAATGCATATCACACACATTTGCAAATAAATTAAGATGACCATTATCAGTATAATGTACATAAGATAAATGAATTGACAATCCCTGGAAATAAGGACTAGATGACAGCAGTATTTGCCCTAATCATTTTCTCTTGCTCATGCAGCCATCCATTGTGAAAACTTAGCAGGAATCAACATTTTGTGTTTTTTTTGATACATAATATCTGCCAGTTAAAAATTAGAGACAGCTATGGAAGTAAAACTCATTCATCAGCTGATTTAACAACTGAAATGCATCTGTGTAGTTAGAAGAGGAAACTTGACAAAAACCCTTAATGTACAGTAAACTGTAAGTTACATTGAGCCTCTTTCTAACAGAGTACATTACATAGTCATGATAGATCTGTTAGGTTCTCCCCTGCACAAGCGTTCTCCCCTGCACAAACTCATCTGGTAGAATGCATCATTGCAAGAACATTCAAACAAGTGCTAAGAGAGAGAAGGACCTTCCATGTCATATTGTTCATACATAGCTGGAGTCTCAATCTCATTGCAAGCCACCCTTGAAGTTCCTGTTATGTGGATGAAGCTCTCATCTTTCACTTGAGACGTGTGTTTGTAAAGAAGGTTTAGTAAGGTATACTTGTTGATTACTTGCACACGCACTAGTATATGCCCTTTGGCCTAATCCCAAGCAGTTACATACCTCCTCTGTGGGATCTTCCCATAGAATCCTGATCTTTCAGTACAAGTACTTGTTTGCAATGAAATGCTGCAGACTGGCAACTGCGAGGCCAGTTGCTAAAGTTGGTGCAACCATAGTGAAAGCTTGGGAAAGGCAGCAGTATAAGGTCTTGTAAAATGGTGTCAAATTGCCACAACAGGGCTGGGCCTTGTATGATAGCTCAGCAAACTGTTAACAGCTTCAGGGTCATTCCATTCAAACCAGTGCCTGATTGACTTGTGGTTCTTTGGATTCTGATGTTTTAAACAAGGTTCTTTCAGATTCAGGAAAGGGGCACAAAGCTTGTTGCTTCACTATTTTATTAAGCATTAATAGAACAAAGAACATTGAAAGCAAACAGTAACAGGAGCATATGATTGTAGCAGGGGTGAGAGAAGAAACAAAAAATGGCTGAGCCTCGTGGTCAGTTTTTTATGTCCCATTGATGAGAAACATGTTATTCCGATTTGCAGATAAACCAATCTGATTGTGTTCAAATGCAATACAAAGAGATGTTCCAGAACCATACAAATGTAACCACTAGGGAGCACACTGAACAATTGCGTTATATATACTGAGACCACTAGGAAACATACTGAACAGTTACATGTGTATAAGTATATTTTTAAAAAATACCACCAGGTAATTAATAGTTAAAATGGCAAAGAAAGTAACTCAACTGTCTAATCTAGCATGGACAAAGAAGCTTTTCTGGACAAATAATGTACAGTCGAAGCAAACGGAATGTTTTATAGCAACTAGGCTTTTGCAATACTGGATCCTCAACCCACAGCGATACATGATGCAGCCATATACAACCGACCTCAAGATAGGACCATCTTGTGTAATTCCTGTATATTTACATTTTGTACAGACTTGTACATGCATCAATGTGTATATAATTTACCTTGTTTCTCCAAATGAAATGCAAGACTGCTGCAGTGTAGGGCCACGGGATGGACCACATTTGTATCATGTTATAGTAACACTGCAAGCATGACATTTATGCAGGAAGAGTGGCTACCAGGCGGCCACCTGTACACAGTAAGTCTGCGCTGTGCTCCCATCTCTGCACAGCTTATGACAGTGGGGCAGGAAGTGAAAAAGGGCTTGCAGAAATGAACTGTTTTGACAATGCAAAAGATTTTGTCAGCAGTCTGCAAATCTATCCCAATCTGTCTTGCCAGTCTTGTCGCATATATGGAGTGTGCATAACTTGGACACTTGTAACTCTGTGAGTGCCTGTATGTGCATTAGTACTTAGTCTCTGTTGCCTTTTTGTTTTTCAGGCACTGTTGCAGTGGATTGAGGAAGATTCTACATCAATAGTGGTATCTCACAAACCCACTGAAGCATTTGAAGAATGGAAAGAATGGTTGTTGCAGTGTTTGCAGCTTTTGGAGGAGTGAAATTTAATCAGTTTGATTCACTAGGTAATCAATAAGCTTAAGAGCTTTGGAATTCTGTTTAAACTTAATTTTTTGTATAAAACAGCTAAATGCAGAATGATAAGCCCTTAAATAAGTGGTGTATAGTGTGAGAAATTTATAATATTTCTGGCTTATTGAAGTTTTGTGATATTTCGGGAGTTTTAATAATGAGATATTTTTAATATGAAACTTTGAAAATGTGCATTATCAATGTCAAGTTTATTGCTATATGTACAAGTGTAATTTAAAAACTTGGTTGGAAGGAATAGTTAATTCTTAGAGGAATGACAAAATCTTGCTTATGTAGATCATGTGTTGCACATGTGTTTGCAGTTAGCTCTGAAGGATTAGGTCATCTCTAGTTTAGGCTTTGGAACCTAATCTTTCAAATTGAGTTTTTGTAACTGCAGCACAGTAATTAAAGCTGTTATGGTATAGGAGAATAGATTCATTTGAAACTGTAATTATATTGGCATTAGGTTGCTGGTATTAAATGACTTAGAACCTCATTTCTGTGTTTTCACAGTGTTTTATTAAATGTCTGTCAAAGGGAGGTTATTTTGAATTACTGCTTTTTCCGTGCATTTGAAGAACTACATTTATTTTAACCAACTTTGACATGGGAGTGGATAAACTCATAATGATCTGATGCCCAGGAATCTGTTTGTTTGCTTTGTGGGTACTGCGTGATCCCTAAGGAAGCCCACACGTATAAATTAAAAAACAAAAAAGCAGCCTTTTTTACTTGATGTAAATAAGGAGCTGAATGCGTGGCCTGAGGTCTGTGCTGCAAGTTGACCTGAGCTTTCTCTGTTGCAATGTATACTCACGGAATAATGTCTAGAAAATGAAAGGCAATTTTTTTCTGTGGATTCAATGGACATTTCTAATCCTGTTTCCCCCTTGATAGCTGCTGTTGTTGGCTTGCTTGGCTCTAAGAAGGTCTTGATTACTTAACTCCAAATTCTTGTTTTGTTACAATTCAACCCCAGTTTTCTGAGGTACCTGTTGGCCATTATGATGCATGAATAAAATATGCATAATCTTGATCTGTTTTAAGAGTAAAAATAGAATTTATCATGTTTTTTACCAGCTGTTCATTTTATTAATTTTTTTGAAGTATCCCCAGGGTTTTGCATGAAATTTGATTATAAATTTTCTTGCTGTTATAGTTAGACTTTTTGAAAATATGCATAATATTGTTTGTTATTGAAGGATTAAAAGGAGGAATGTAGATGTCTAAATTAGATTGATGATTCCTGAAACAGTGCCTATAGATGCAAAAGCTGAAATTCTGGAGGAAACTGCTGGCATTATTTAATTGAGCATGTCAAAAATGTTTGCTTGCCAAAATCACCACAGCATTCAGTTTCAAATTCTTTACAAGTTTCATTGATAATCTGGGAAAATTAGTAAAATCTTGTTTGCACATCTGTAAGCAGAAAGTGAAGTAATAAATGTGCAATTTTACTTGAGGCAGGATCCACACAACTGGGGTGATTATTTATTGAAGTCTTAACTTCCTTGTACCTTCTCAGATAAAACCTTAATAGATTGAGGTTCCTTTTAGAATCAATATTTCTAGAATGTTATCAATCAGAAGCTTGTGTGGATATAGGCAAATCTTAGATGAGGTAAAGAGCATATGCTTTTGAAAATGCAGAATTTTATAGGTTATATCATTGTAATTGATGTTTAAGAACTAATAGGACAAAATGTAGTAAAAGAACTTTTCCAATTTGTGGACCACAGATTTTAGGCACAACAAATTTTAAGTCCGGCATTATTATTTGAAAATTTTACATGATAAAAAAAACTGCAAGCTTCTATTCAGTCACATGAGATTTAACATCTGGCCAACCACACTTCCTGTGGTTGCTATGTTAAATTGTACTGCGTAGTTGTTTGCTTTCTAAGTAAGTACTAATTTTGCTTTCTGAACTTCTTAAAATATGAAACCTTTGTAATAGTTTTAGAACATTTTTAAAGTAGCTTTCGTAGGGTTTTTATATATACGTGGAAGAAGGCTGTAAAGTTTTTATGTTGGTGTTTAATTATCAGAAACATTTTTCACTTAAATGTTGGAACTGAATAAAATTTTAAATTCTCTCTCCTATTCAGAATAGCATAGAATACACAGGACAGTTAAAGCTCAAGTCAAATCAACTTTTATTGTCATTTTGACCATAACTGCTGGTACAGTGCATAGTGAAAATGAGACAATGTTTTTCAGGACCATGGTGTTACCTGACACTGTACAAAAAAATAGACTGAACTACACAATAAAAAAAAACAGAGAAAGCTACACTAGACTACAGACCTACACAGGACTGCATAAAGTGCACAAAAACAGTGCAGGCATTACAATAAATAATAAACAGGACAGTAAGGCAAGGTGTCAGTCCAGGCTTCGGGTATTGAGGAGTCTGATAGCTTGGGGGAAGAAACTGTTACATAGTCTGGTCGTGAGAGCCCGAATGCTTCGGAGCCTTTTCCCAGACGACAGGAGGGAGAAGAGATTGTATGAGGGGTGCATGGGGTCCTTCATAATGCTGTTTCCTTTGTGGATGCAGCGTGTAGTGTAAATGTCTGTGATGGCAGGAAGAGAGAGCCCAATGATCTCAGCAAACCTCACTATCTGCTTCAGGGTCTTGCGATCCGAGATGGTGCAATTTCTGAACCAGGCAGTGATGCAGTTGCTCAGGATGCTCTCAATACAACCCCTGTAGAATGTGATGAGGATGGGGGGTGGAAGATGGACTTCCCTCAGCCTTCGCAAAAAGTAGAGACGCTGCTGTGCTTTCTTTGCTATGGAGCTGGTGTTGAGGGACCAGGTGAGATTCTCCGTCAGGTGAACACCAAGAAATTTGGTACTGTTTACGATTTCACCCGAGGAGCCGTTGATGTTCAGTGGAGAGTGGTCGTTCCGTGCCCCCCCCCCCCCCGAAGTCGTCAACCATCTCTTTTGTTCACAATAAGAGACAGGTTGTTGGCTGTGCACCAGTCCGTTAGCTGCTGCACCTCCTCTCTGTAAGCTGACTCGTCATTCTTGCTGATGAGTCCCACCACAGTCGTGTCATCAGCGAACTTGATGATAATGGTTCGAGCTGTGTGTTGCAGCACAGTCGTGGGTCAGCAGAGTGAACAGCAGTGGACTGAGCACGCAACCCTGGGGAACCCCCGTGCTCAGTGTGATGGTGTTGGAGATGCTGCTCCCGATCCGGACTGACTGAGGTCTCCCAGTCAGGAAGTCTAGTATCCATTTGCAGAGGGAGGTGTTCAGGCCCAGTAGGCTCAGCTTTCCAATCAGTTTTTGAGGGATGATTGTGTTGAATGCTGAACTAAAGTCTATGAACAGCATCCAAACGTATGTGGCGTTTTTGTCCAGGTGGGTTAGGGCAAGGTGGAGGGTGGTGGCAATGGTGTCATCTGTTGAGCGGTTGGGACAGTATGCAAACTGCAGGGGGTCCAGTGAGGGGGGCAGCAGGGTCTTAATATGCCTCATGATGAGCCTCTTGAAACACTTCATGATGATGGATGTAAGTGGAATGGGACGGTAGTCATTTAGGCAGGATACTGAAGACTTCTTCGGTACGGGGACGATGGTGGCAGTCTTGAAGCACGTTGGAGTGGTGGCGCTGCTCAGGGAGATGTTGGAGATGTCAGTGAGAACATCTGCTAGCTGGTCTGCACATCCTCTGAGCACTCTACCAGTGATGTTGTCTGGTCCAGCAGCTTTCCGTGGGTTGACCCTGCACAGGCATCTTCTCACGTCGGCCACGGAGAGACACAGCACCTGGTCATTTGTAGGAGGGGTGGACTTCCTCGCTGCCACATCATTTTCTGCCTCAAACCAGGCATAGAAGTTATTCAGCGCATTTGGGAGGGAGGCATCACCTGCAGTCAGGTGATGTTGTCTTGTAATTGGTGATGTCCTGGATGCCCTTCCACATGTGCCGCGTGTTGCCGCTGTCCTGGAAGTGGAAGTGACTGTGGATTAGCTGGGCATATGCACGCTTTGCCCCTCTGATGGCTTGGGACAGTTTGGCCCTTGCTGTTGTTAGAGCTGCCTAGTCACCTGCTCTGAAGGTGGAGCCGCAGGACCTCAGCAGCGCACGCACCTCTGCGGTCATCCATGGCTTCTGGTTGGTATGTATAGTGATGGTCTTGGACAGAGTAACATCATCAATGCACTTGCTGTTGTAGCTGATCACTGATGCTGTGTACTCCTCTAAATTGGTAGAGTTGCCATCGGTTGCAGCCTCCCTGAACATGTGCCAGCCAGTGTGCTCAAAGCAGTCTTGAAGAGCAGAGATGGCTCCTGCTGGCCAGGTTTTCACCTGCTTCCGAACTGGTCTGAAGCACTTGACCAGAGGTCTGTATTCTGGAATTAGCATAACAGAGATGTGGTCTGAGTATCTGAGGTGGGGGTGGGGCTTTGCCTGGTACACGTCAGGGATGTTTGTGTAAACCAGGTCCAATGTGTTCTCCCCTCTTATTGCAAAGTCCACATACTGATGGAATTTGGGGAGCACTGACTTAAGGTTCGCGTGGTTAAAATCACCGGTGACAAACAGACCAAGCTGTAGGAAGCTTGCATTGTCCTCCTTTTGTTCTTTTTGTTTTGGTAACAATACTGGTTTGCCTGTTCCTAACAGCATTTGAAAGGAGGTGATGAGCTACATCCTTACACAGTTGTAGTCCTAATGACATTGAAGCTCCAAAGTTGACAGAGTTCCAGAATTTGAACCCAATAGCAATTAAGCAACATTAATGTGTGCTTTCAAGTCAGGATGTCATGTGACTTGCAGCTGAGCAGGCAAGTGATGTTTCTTGATGAGTCAATTTCTTTGATGTTAAAGACACCAGGCATAGGAGGTGCTTTTGGAGTCACATAGGTGAGGATCTACAGTACACTTGAAGCACTATGGCCTGGTGGTGAAATAACTAAAGTCCAGTATAAGCATCTATTAGCATTTGCCTTTAACATAAAATTTTACAAAAAAATTATTTACCTCAGGTTAAAGTGGGAAATCAACCCAGAAACTCTATAGACAATTCATTTTAGTCATTTGAGTTTTCTGACCTCACTCACAAACCTAATGAATTCACTTGTCATGTTCTGCACGTTTTTCTTAAGAAATTTGAGACTACTTGGGGTGACAAGGTAGCATAGTGGTTAGCTTTACACTTTACAGTACAGATGACCTGGATTCAGTTCCTGCCCCTGCCCATAAGGAGTTTGTACATTTTCCCTGTGACTGTGTGGGTTTCCTCAAGGTGCTCCATTTTCCTCCCACAGTCCAAAGTCATACTGATTGGTAGGTTAATTGATCATTGTAAATTGTCCCATGATTAGGCTAGGGTTAAATTGGGGGATTGCTGGGCGGCATGGCTTGAAAGGGCGGAAGGACCTATTCTGTGCTGCATATCAATAAATAAGTAGATAAATAAATACCCCTTTGAGTTTGTTCCAGCTCTCAGAGCAATTTTATTAATATTGCCCTATTTCCAGGATCTTTCACAATTACCCATCAACAACCACCCCCTCCCAAATTCTCCTGCCACCCATCTACTCTAATTTATAGTCATCATTTTCACCTAATAATGAGCATGATTTTGGAATGTGGAGGAAATCAAAGCAAATCACTGTTTTTGGACATTCACACATTAAAGATCCATCATGTACCGCCCATGTGTTTTCTGTCACGGTCATGCCAACATGCTGCCATTTTGAGTAATCAGTATGACAAATATGTAGTTGGAGCCTTTCATTCATTTCAAGTAGTAACTGCACTGCACAATTTTAACACATGGAACTAGGAATGCCATATAGATATTAGTAATTTGGTTTTGTGAAGTTCAATACTTTTATGTGGGTGGGTGCTGTAGTGTGATACACAATATGTTTAACACACAGTGTGGTAATGGGTGCCAGTTGATCTTTGTCCAGGATTATGTTGAGCTCCTGGAGTATTGTTGGAGCTGAACTCATCCAGGTACGTGGAAGTATTCTGTCACAATTCTGACATGGTGAAAAGGCTATGGATTGAGAGGTGTATCTCTTACCATAGTATGGATTGAGAGGTGTATCTCTTACCATAGTATGTCCAGCATAAGAGGTGATGATGGGCTGCTATCGTGAATTACTGCAATGAAGATACTCCTACAATGTTAAGAAGGCAGCTCCAAAATTTAAAGTAGCAATAATGAAGTAAAATTGATGTATTTCCAAACTGGGATATTGTATGATTTGGAGGATCATATGCAATAGATAATTATATTGATGGGTAGATTCTCATATGTGTTTGTCTATCCTCATGCCTCCCCCTTTATGATTTCTCATTAATGTGCTGGACCAGAGCAATATTAACTGAAATTGTGCAAATGTAGTGTAACTTCACATGTTTCTGGACGGTGGGTCTTTTTTAAAAATCGTATTATCTTCCTCATCACAGTGTCTCTTTACCCGTCACCTCCCTGATTAGTAGATAGAATGTAGAACATTGCAGCACACCATTCAGCCAACCATTTGTGCTGACCTTAGAACCTACTCTAAGATTAATCTAACCCTTTCCTTCTACCAAGCCCTCAATTTTCCATCATCCATTTGCACTTCTTGAGTTTTTTTTAATGCCCTAATGCGGGGGTCGGCAACCTGTGGCTCCCGAGCCATTTGTGGCTCTTTCACCTCTGTGCTGCGGCTCCCTGTGGCTTTGGGAAATAATTGGTCAGTATTTAATTAAAATGTATTTTATGTTAGTTTGTTAGCTTTTGAAATGTAATTCTAAATTTGAAGATTATGGTGATCTTGTACAATCTAAGTGTGGCGACATCCGAAACGGCTCACAATTAGCCAGCATTCCGGCTAAGGGAGATAGCCTACGGGGGTTTGTGAGTACGCGTCTTTTGCAGCATCTGCGTCCATGGGGGCTGGGTTGAGAGAGGCTTAAAAGCAAGGCTGTTTAGTTCGAATAAAGCTATCTTTGACTGCAGTTTACTGACACCGCTACAACGTGTTTTTATCGCTGGCTGTCCAGACGGAAGGTGCTGAAACGCTTTGTCGCGTGTCTGGAAGAAGTGAAAACTTTCCTGGGCAGCAAAGGGCTCACCTTTCCTGAGCTGGAACAGCCAGAGTGGCTGGAAAAGCTACACTTCATGGTAGACATGACAGCGCACCTGAACACGCTGAACACAGCTCTTCAGGGGTAAGGACGTACAGCCCTGCACATGTTGGAGGATGTTTTGGCATTCGAGCGCAAGTTGACAGTGCTTGCCAGAGATTTACAGAAAGGCACTTTGTCTCACTTCCCCAATTTGAGAGAGTTCAAACAAGGTCACGACATGATAATTTCGGAGTATTTACATTCTGCAATCATCGCAATGCAAACATCGTTTGGGAAACGCTTCTGTGAGTTCAGAGAGGAAAAAAACACATTATCCTTCCCGGTCACTCCCTTAAGCATCGATCCTTCCCTACTGAATACGACTGCATTGGCAGGTGTGAGTCAACCTGATCTTGAGATGGAACTGGCCGACATAGCCGACAAAGACATATGGGTGTCCAAGTTTAGACGCTTGACAGCAGACCTTGAAGATGTTGCCCGTTCTTGCTCAGAAACACAAATGGAGTGATATTGAAAACCTTCCAAAACCGGACAAACTTGTGTTCGAAACATTTATGTAAACATTAAAAAGTATGCGCTTTGAGTCCTGTCGATCTTTGGATCCACATATGTAAGTGAGCAGGTGTTCTCCAACATGAACTTTATTAAAAACAAACATCGCGCATGCCTCACAGATGACAGCTTGCGATCCTGTGTAAAGATGAAGGTGACGTCATACAGCCCTGATGTGCAGACGCTGTGCGCTGAGGTCCAGGAGCAGAAATCCCATTAACCAAGTATGATAAATATTTTAATTGCCTATTATTTTATGTGTATTCATATTTTTTCATTGTTCAGTGAAATAGTCCTTTTATTTTTCAGGCTGACAGCTGGCTGATGTTATTTTTGGTTTGCTGCTGGCGGAAAATTTAAGTTCGGCGTTTTTCATAAATACAAGAAGGACTCAAATAGACATTGAGTATTTTACTTTAAAGTAACTTTCAACCCAACGTCTTTTTTTCGGAGTTCAAAATGTTTTTGTTGCATGCAGAAATGTAATTTCGTTTTCTCTGCAGGAGTTCATCAATTTCATAAATGCAACACATTATAGTTTGTTTATACATAGCATAAAGACAAAAAAAACGTATGCAGTGTTATTTCATTTTAAATGTCAAACGGGTTTTGCGGCTCCCAGTGTTTTCTTTTCTGTGGGAAACGGCTCTTTCAGTGGTAAAGGTTGCTGACCCCTGCCCTAATGTATCTACCTGTATCACCACTCCTGGCAGGGTGTTCAGTGTACTCCTCTGTTTTATATAGTCAAAAAGCTCAGTGTGAGCTTTATAAACTTGACCACCTTCTTATACTTTCCGTCAATCACCTTTAATTGATGTTCTCTCATATTAGCCATTTCCATCCTGGGGAAAAAATCTTATCATATTTTACACCTCTATCTAGACACCTCATCCTCCTCCTCTCCAAAAGGAAAAGCCCAAACTCACTGAACCTATCCACATAAGAAATTTGTCTTGGTAATCCAAGCAGCAGCTTAATAATCTCTGCACCCTCTTTCAAACCATCTATCATGAGGTGACTAGAACTGAATGCAATATTCTAAGTGTGGCTGAACCAGGGTTTTATAGCGTTGCAGCATGACCTGTGGCTCATGTAAGCTCAATCCTTGAATAACGAAGACCAACACATCACATGCCTACTTAACAACCCTATCAATTCGTGTGGCTATTTTTCTAGATCTATGGATGTGGATGCCAAGATCCCTTTGTTCCTCCACACTACTAAGAATCCTGCCATTAGCTCTGTATTCTACTTTCAAGTTTGGCCTTCCAAGGTGAATCAATTCACACTTCTCAGTGTTGAACTCCATCTGCCACCTCTCAGCATAGCTCTGCATCCTGTTGTGACTGCCGACAACCTTCTACACTATTCACAACTCTACCAATCTTTTGTATTATCCACAAACCTGTTAATCCACCTTTCCATGTCCTCATCTAAGTCATTTATAAAAATCCAAAGAACAGGGGTCCCAGAACAGACTCCTGAGGAACACCATTGGTCACTGACTAAGGCAGAATACCCTCTGCCTTAAATAAGTAAGTCAATTTAGTATCCACACATCCAAGTTTCCCTAAATTCTGTACCTCCTGATTTTCTGAATGAACCTACCATGGGGAACCTTACTAGATACCTTATTAAAGCCACTCACACCACACCTGTTGCTCTACCTTCATCAATGTGCTTTGTCACATCCTCATTTGTTTATTGTCACCATATAACCAGAAATTTTCCCAGATTAGGAAGATCAAGCCATTGTCTATGGTTCATGTCAATATCTTCCCAGCATCTGTTTCACACTGAAGCATGGTCTCTCACTGTCATATTTAATCCAGTGTTAAACTTTACCATATCTCTGTTCCAGCAGTAATTTATCAATCATACATTTATTATCTCTAATTCCTGATCAATCAGGTGATTCCAGACAGTTTCTTTCATTCTGCCTTGAATAAAATTTGGTTATCAAAGATAATTATCTTACTATTTTAGTTTTATTCAGTTACTGACTTTGGCTGCTGATTAAGCGATACCTCGTTAAAACATTTACATCTATTTTGTCTGAATCCCTTCAGGGCTTTTGCCTTTGTATAAGCAAAAGGCAGATTGAGATCATATTTCAATGAGAATTCTTTTTCCTGTTCTGTCTTTACTGCATTACCCTTCGCCGCGATCCCTTTAATTACTTTCACAACCAATACATAGTTGTCAACTTGATGTTAAAAGGAGAAACCAGAAGCTGAGGCCTTACATTTGTGAGACCCAATGTTGATTGGGGGACCACTTTGCCAAGTAGCTCCTCTTCATCCACTGCAAAAGGCAGGATCTCTTGGCGCCCACCCATTTCAATTTCCATTCTGACATGTCTGTCCTTGACCATCTCTATTGCCCTGATGAGACAATACTCAGGTTGGAGGAGCAACACATGTTCCATGTAGGTAACTTCAGCTTGATGGCATGAGCGTTAATTTCTTTAACTTCTGGCAAGTTCTCCTCCCTCCCCCTTATCTGTTGAGCAATTCCCCATTCTGGTACTGCCTCTCACCTCCTCTCATCTCACCTGCCCTTCTCCTCCTTCCCCTTCTTCCATGGTCCACTGTCCTCTCGTATTAGATTCTCTACTGTTTCCACCTATCACCTTCTGGCTTCTCACTTCATCCTCCTTCCCCCATGCACCCACCTTCCTCTTCATCTGGTCTTGCTTATTATGTGTCATATTGAACTCTTCTCTCCCTGCCCCCACCCCGTGACCTTATTCTGACTTCTGCCCCCTTCCTTTCCAGTCCTGATGAAGGGTCTCGGCCCAAAACAGTGACTTATTTATTTCGCTCCATGGATGCTACCTGACTTACTGAGTTGTTTGAGCATTTTCTTCCTCCATCTGTTCATTCCATATATGCACCAGCTTTTGTGTGATGTAGTTGCCCCTCATGACCCTTTTCAAATACCCTGTCCCTTAAATCTATGTACTGTAGTTCTTAATTCCTGGAATTTTTCTTTACTGATTTCCAGCTTTATTCTCCCATTGCACCCCCATTTCCCTTCCAATAACAGTTGGTACAATACTTGTCTTTTTACCACTTCACTTCCTGCTATTCAGAGCCTTTCTAGGTGAAGTAGTGGTTTATTTGCATCGAGTGCACTACATTCAGTGTTCACAATGTGGAAAGTAAACACAGATCAGGTGATTGGCATGCGGAACACCCAAGGGGTGACTGTGAGCTTCACGTTACTTGCCACTTGAATTTTTCATTCTAGTCCTACTACATGAATACCCAACATAGTGGCTTGAACAGAACTTTTGTCATGTCTTTGGCGCAGAAGTTCAGTTAACTGTGACTTTGTAAGGCATTGATCAAACCACATTTGGAATATTATGAGCAGTTTTGGGACACACATCTAAGAATATACTGGCATTGGCAAATGTTCAGAGGAAATTTTCAAGAATGAAAGGGTTAATGTACGAGGAGTGTGTTGATGGTTCTGGGCCTGTATTTGCTGAAATTTAGAAGAATAATGAGAGATGTTATTGAAACCTACCGATTATTGAAAGGACTAAATAGAGTGGACTATTGTTTCCAATAGTGGAAGAATCTAGGACCAGAGGGCGCAACCTCAGAATAAAGTAGGATACTTTTGACGAGATGACATAATCTTTAACCAGTGGTTGATGAATATGTTGAATTTGTTGCCACAGATGGCAGTGGAAGCCAATAGCTGAGTATATTTAAAACAGGGGTTGATGGGTTTTTGCTTAGTAAGGCATCAAAAGTTATGGGGAGAAAACAGAATGGGGTTGAGTGATAATAGGCCATGATCGATGGGCCAAATGGCGTAAGTTCTGCTTCTATATGTTCTTACGGTCTGTCTTCCATTTGTATCTATTTGCCATCTGTTATATTGGCTGGGCTTGTTTGTTGTTTCTCTGCCCCCTCCCCCTTTTTCTCTCAAGGAGAAACAGCATTTTGTTTTTAAATTCTGTTACAACTTTTACATTGTTTATCTTTCATTTTTGTTCACACACTCGAACTGCTTTCATTCACTCATTGACCAGATATTATTATTTCTGGCCTATCCCCATGCACAACCCCTCTCCAACTATCCCTGCCGCTTCACAAGCTTTGTTTGTCTCCCTTCTAATTTTGACAGTGTGTTTGACCTAATGTGAAGTCTAGTTTCTCCTCCAGCCTAACTTGTTATTTCCAGTATTTTCTATTTTTAGAATTCTAGCATCTGCAGTTTGCTTTTATTTTCATTTGCTTTGTCTCCAAATCTAACTTAAAAAGCTATTTCTGGTTCTCTTTCCCGGGATACTGTTTGACTTACTGGATAACTCCAGCATTTTCTGTTTTTATTTCAGCGCCTTTTGCCCTCTGTAGCTAATTATTGCAATCCCTTTTATTTCAGATTTTCAGCAGCTAGTGTGCTCTGTCTCTCAGTTCCAATAGGTTTATTTGTTCTTTATAGTTTTTCTAAATGCCTTAATTTATCTACTACCTGAATAGCTCCAAAAATGTTGGGTCACATCTGGACAATCCTGGTCTCCATCCTACTACAGACAGTGCTTTTAGTGTCCCCACTCTTCTTCCATTTCTGCAACTGAGAAACCATTTGTTTTCTCACTTTCCTAGTTCTGATGACCTAATATGTCAACTTGCCCCTCTCTACAAAAAGCTGCCTTACCTGCTGGGTATTTCTTGCATTTTAATTTCTTTTGGCATTTTTATTGCTGTATTCAAATTATTGAAATGCTGTCTTTCTAGTAAGATGCTAAACTGAGTATGCTTTAGTTTTGGATTTAATAAAAAAGAGATCCCATAGAAAGCAGGGAAGTTCTCTTAGTGCTGAGGTCAACAATAACTCCAAAACTAACATCTAAAGTACAATCATTTCATTTGTTATTACTGTTTGTGGGTCCCTGTGTATACATACTTGCTGACATATCCTACTTTTTAATGTCTTGTTAAAACTGTGTCTAAAACCTATCATTTCAGTAAGTCCTGTTTAATGCATATTTATTTGTAATCCTAATATTTTTGTTTCTATAAAATGACTGAGGTAAACATTTACATAAAACATTTATAAATGTGCAAATATGATGCAGAAAATGGGCATTTCCTTCCCAAGCATCTGCATTCAGTCTGCAGCAGTGACCTGAGCTTCTGATTGACTGTCTCATTAATTTCCCACCCCCTCATACTCTGATTTTTCTGTCTGTGTCATGCTTCATTGTTATAGTGAGCCCCAGAAAAAGCTTAATGAACAACTCCTTGTTTTCCATCTGGGTAAGTTGTAATCTTTGGATTCAATATCAAATTCTTCCACTTTCTGTCTATGAGATTTGGCCATGTTTGTGACTCATTATTTTGGCTCACTTTTATGCTATACAGTGTGGAACTGCTGAGCATGTCCTGCAGCTTTGCTATTAGCACCTTAACATAGGCAAATAAGAAAATGTGCTTCTAGTTGCCAGTTTAACTGCAAATTTACTTCGAACTCACCCTATCAAAGGTCTACCTTCCTTCTGTACTGAAAGGATTTTGGACCTGAAACTCACTGTTTCTGGTTTTCACCATCTGGTAAGTGCATAATTACCATGGTAAATACTAATACTAAATGCTATTCATGATAAATACTAATCAATAATTGAATGATGAGATTTTTTAAAAGTAATTTTATTGGAAAATAACAGCATGTGCAGCATCTGAAATATTACACAAGCTACTGTAAGTTGGAAGGACTGAACAAACTTAAGGTTAGAAAGTACAAGTTTCAGCAAAATGGGAATAAATAAAATCTTGAATCCATTCTACTAATATTTTAAAAACTATTAGTTATAATTTTAAAAAGATCAGTAGCAGCACCTTTAGTTCACCCAGTTACATATTTCAGGTTTTTGATTATTTATATTTGTTCAGTCCTTATAACTTGCATCATGTACATCCCTGCAACATCACCTCTTCTGTGACTTTGATACATAGTTAAGTCAGGTGAAATACTTTGTACAATAAGTAGACCATTCAGATTATAAACGGTTGTATCAAAAGTGGAGTGCAAAAGGTGTTGAACAATAATTAAAACCAATGTGTATTCTATCCAATTTTTCTTTTCAAGTGAGCATTAACTTATAATAATTTTGCCTAATATGCAAGTAGAGACGAGCATTCACTTGCATGTCTACATATTGCCATTTGAATAGGTTTTGCATTTTGGCATGCCATTTCTCTATATTTTAAGTTAAAATAATTGCTTTTAATGCAGAACAGGAAAGTCTGCAGAAATCTCTTTTTAAAAAAATCAATAAAATCAGTCAGTTCACATTTGTTTTGCCAGGTTCAAACATTCTATCAACAATAAACCCACTCAGCAGTCAAAAATCTATATTTAAAAAGACCAGCATTTTAATGGGGTTATTCATACAGGATTAGGAGCATGATGGTTTTTCTGCAAGTCTTGTAACTCTGTCATCCTGTCACTTCTGTTTATCTTCAACTGTTTTCCCCTTATTCATTTTATAACTTGCCTAAAGTGTGGGTGCCTTATTTTTCTGTAGCTCCCTGAGGGTTGAATGAGTTATTTACCTGACTTTGAAGTCAATATACTTCATGTTGTTAAATATCTGAAATAAACTGGTGAATGGAGCACTGAATAAACAACCAGTGAAAGGAAGTAAAACAGCTTAGTTTATATTGTCTGATGAGTATAGCGTGCATTTCTTTCACAATATTTTTATGGGAGTAACATCATTAATGGCATAAAATAGCACAAAATGAATACATTAATGAATAAATAAAGGTAGTCTAAAACACTAATATAAAGTAATGTAGATAGTAAGGAAATTATCTTTTTTCGCCTGCATTATGATGATCTCCAATTTCTTAAGGTCTGTACTTTTTTAAACTGAAAAAGGGCAACAATCTTTTTTTTTAGAGTTAGGGTAAAAAGCACTTTTGAAGGTTACTTGGAATGTATAGAAGAATGAAAATGATTTCATTCAATAATAACAACTTCAAGGTAATTAAGTAACTACAGAAGTAAAATTATTGTACAAATATTTCTTCAACATGATCTGATTGTGTAAAGACTACTTCGGTTGAAATTGTAAGGAGTGGCCAATTGTATAGAAGACGTGGGAAAATAGTGACATTGAAAGAAAAAAGCTTTAGCAACTTAATCTGCTCTTAAAATATTTTAGCATATTTTGAATCCTTGCTCAGTACCATATCTGTTCCATGATGTACAGGAAGAAGGGCTTTCATTAACTCAGAAGGTATTAGCTAATTGAAATTAGAATTCAAAGCAGCTCAAGTAAATCGAGCATTTTGAGTAATTGTGTTACTGGTTTTACATAATACAATAAGAAAAATATGCATTTGGATAAAGCCAATTTTGAATTTCTTATTAACTTTTGAGACCCACAAATATAAAGCTTTTCCATCAGAAACTACTACAGAATGAGACATTCAGGTTAACAGTCTTATTATGTCTCTTGTGTTCAAAGCAGCCATTGGGTAAGTATGAAATCAAGGTTCCTATTATGTTAATACAACATCTATTGAATGCATGGGAACCTTGCCAATCAATGATATCACAGTATATATAGTAGCTAGGTAGGAAGAACGCCTCTGATTCTGGAGTCTTCAAAGCATATAGAAAACTGGTACTATGTGTTTCAAGCTTTGTAAATAATGCTTTAAAACTGCATTTTTGGCCATCTCCTGCAACGCCGCAACATGTAGATTTACTGTCTGATATCAAACTGATTTAATTGTTTTGATTAATTCCATGGCTAGCACAATTGGAAGAGTGATACAATTTACACAATAAATATCTATCCATTTAGGTCATCGTGCGTTTCAACACTATGGAATTTTTGCCTTTAAAACTATGCTACTATTCCAACAATGTTTACTGAAAGCAAGTAACACTTTTAACACCACTCTTCCTATATTATCTCAATTATTTAAACAGTTTATTGTTTGTAGAATGTACATAATAGGGGAAAATGGGCATAAAGAATTATTTGTACAATTCTTTTCTATCCTGTATATAAAGGGGAATTTGAGGAGACACGAGATTGCAGATGCAAAACAAAATTGTCCCATTGCTAGCTGGAAGTTAATCATTTAAAACACCAATGGTAATCTGATGGGGTTGGCTTTGTTGCAAAAATTCTATGAGTATTGTAGGCATAGTTTCATTAGACCAGTCTGGCTGACCATCTAAACTTTATCTGTTCAGTGTGCACCTGTTTAGATGAGGCTCTTTAAAATATTTGATGTTTAGTGGAAGTGAATTTTCAATTCCACTGTTTTCCACAGCAGGATAATCGACAATCTAATACTTTGATTAGGGTTTTAATTTTTTTTTGAGTGTAATTAAACTTCTCCTGCTCCATGGCTAAATCCTCTTCAACGTTATTTTAATGTCCACAATTAGATTATGAAGTATCTTTTCTGTAAAAATGGAATGCATACAATATTCAGTACTTGTAACTCAAAAATGCTCGTAATATCTAAGATCAAATGACAAACAAGTTTGAGGATAGTTTATTTTTCAATTGTGAAGAACTTTCTTGTATCCAGCACAGGAGTGTGAGGATTATGGGAAATGTATTCCAGCTATCTTAGTCACATTTAAACTTTGAATTTAATAGCTTATTTTATCTTGGCTTATTTCTAGAGATGAAAGTTTAAATATATAAGGAAACTATTTTAAAACCCTATGGTGTTTGTTTTTTGTATAATTTGCAATGGTTAAAATGCCACTTTACCCATGCCACATCCACTCCATAATGACATAAGTTTTTAAAAAAATATTTTCAAACTTCTCATGTTCCAATGCAACTACCAATATTTTCTGGTCATAGATATTTTTCAGCATTATCATAATAAATTTGGTTGCTTTTTTTCCCTCGAGATAAAATACTGCTTTTTTAAATAGTGATCCAGCATGTAATTTAAATGAAAATAAAAGCTATAACCTTGAGTAAGTTGATTTGACTAAAATCCTTAAATCTCAAAGCCACTGTTTTTTAAAGAGAGAATTTTTAAATAGGTTGCAGGGAGAAAGTAAAAGAATGGAGTTGAGAGAGATAATAAATTGGGTAGACTCGATGGGTTGAATGGGCTGAAAGACATATGGTCTTATTTGATAGCTTTAAGTATTAGGTTAGTGTGGCTTTGCACTTAATCCTATTTAAAACAATACCTTGTATAAAGACATCAACTAATTGGAATTGTAAAATGTGTAAACTTAAAATGCTGATCTGAATGATTTTAATAACACATTCTCAATATGATCTAAACAAATGTGAAACCTTTCCATGTATTCCTTTGTATTCCATTTTGTAACTTTAAACACAGTTCATCTGAAAGTGAGTCTACATCCACCAAATAGTAAATATTAAACTTTGCTTCTTGTGATGTTTCTTTGCAAACTGAATAGTCATTTGTTGGGTTGAAAAGAAGGTACGTCTGAGATTAAATAAGGCCATGTTGAGGTTGACAAGATGGGCAATGGATAGATACCCTTACCGGGAAACATGCATCCCATTGGGGTGGTGTATGTTTCATGCAAGGGCTTGAAGTTGATCCTGTAAACTTTCTGATTTCTTCAGGTCTGTTTCTAGGAAGTCGTCAGGCACATCCTGGATAATGTTGAGACCTTGTTTTAATTCCTCTTGCTTATCAGTTTCTAGAGGTTGTTTCCTTTGACATGACCAGTTTTTAGATGGCCGAACTAATGCAAGAAAGAATGCACCCAAACTCATACCAATGCCACAGAAGAAGAAAGCAGATCCGTAATTCTGACCTGTAATATCCACAAGCCAACCTGAAAAAACAAAACACATCTAGCTGTAAACTTAACAAATAATTTTTCCAGTAACTTGGATGACATTTCAAATACAGTAGTCTAGATATGTTAGATATATCATGTTAAGGTTCATACAAGTAAATATTGTGCTGAAAGTTCCTGAATAATGAATTGAAAAAGCATAACCATCATATGAAGGTTCAAATGTTTAACATTGAAATATCAGTTTGAAATCTGAAACTTCCTGTCATGAAGATATTATGAAAGTTTGATGAAGTAGCATTAATATAGTGCCATAACATAAAGGCTGTCTGTTTAATTTCCTTACAGATTTCAGCACAGATGATGCTTCATAATTTTGAAAGGGAACAGATCACAATGCAAGTAAACTGGCAGAAATACTTGAATTCCATTTCTATGCAGGTATTTGCTTGATTTATAAACTTTCAATTTATGAACTCCAGATATACTTTTGACTTTATGGGGTACATACCTTTGAATTTAGAAGTTAGTATATTTTTTTGCTGTTTTAGGTAATGCTATACATAGAAATGTATTGTATCCCATGTGCACTTTCCCCAACCTTTGACACACAAAATTGTACTTAATCTCCCAAGAATTCACCCCTTTATTAAATCAAGCAATGCCATTGTTTTAGCCATGAAGACTAATGTGCCTATAGGCATTTGTTTATGTAATCTACAGAGCAGCACTGCAGTGGCAAAGGTTATAAATATATTGGGGAAATTAAAACGTTGAATTTTCTTTAAACAGTTGATTTGTTAATATTGTTAATCATCAATTTAATTAATCTGACTAATGACTCCAAAAATGGTTGTGACAGAAAAATTTGAATCTGATCATTGGAATATCATTTTATAAAGCTCAGGTGTATAGTCACTTAACTTTATGCTAGGGAATATTTCCATCTGGCTTTCAAATGCCAATCAGGATGATGTGGCAAGGCTGCAGTAGTGCAGCTGCCTTAAAGCTCCAATGACCTGGGTTTGTTTCTGACTTTTAAGTGCTGTGTGGAGTTTCCTCCCATATCCCAGAGACATGCCAGTTAATTAGCTGCTATGAATTACTTCTGCTGGCTGGTGTGGATATCAGTGGGAAGAAGGATGTTGCTGGCATGTAAGACAATTGTAAGTTTATTTACAAGGAACTAAGTGAGGTAATATGATTGTTTGGGGATCCATCTTGTATCGCTAAATGACTTTTAAACTCATAAGGAAATATAATTTAATTATGCTTACCAAGATAATAACTAGTTAGCTCATCCAACATTCAAAATTTGAGTATTAACTTCTGGCTGGCTTCTTTGCTAACTGTTCAAACTTGAATTCCTCCAATTCCACTTAAATAATGGTTTCACACAGTTTAGCTTGCCTAACAGATATGACTTCACAGTTTAACAATTGTGCATTATACATTCTACAAAGTGTTCTTCACAACAAGCTTTAAAATACACTGTTCATTGAAACTGGATCTGTAAATTTCAAGATGCAGCTTGGTTTTTGGTTACTTTTTAGAGTATAACTTAGAATCAATGTTTTCAATATGTGCACTGTGATACTGTTTCAGATTAGGTTTTTTTTATTAAACACATTCCATCGCAGCCTTGTATCCTTTTCAGGAACGCCTTTACCTGGCTATATAGAGATCTATTTGGTAGTGATAAAAACATTGTATGTACCTCCAATAGGTGGTCCAGCAAGTCCTGAAAAGCTCTGTATAAAGATGTAAGTTCCAACAGCAGATGACATTTTCTCAATTCCAGCCACATCATCCTCTGCCAACATTGGAATGTGGGTAGCAGCCACAGTACCAAACAAAAATCCACAGGACATGCTGCATGTCACAAGGCTCCAGAATCCTTTTATGAGTGGAAAGCACAATAACACTAGACTCAGTAGACTCACACAGATCAGTAAAATGTAAATCTTTCGTATCGGTTGTTTGTTTAGGATCCAGCCTACTGACAGCCTGCCAAGTACTTCCATAATTGCCATAGCTGATAGCATGTATGCTGCCCATTCATTAACACCTAGGCTAATACTAAGGGGAATGACATAGAGTTGAGGTGCAAAGAATCCCAAAGTGCCAAATAGTCCGAAGAGTGCATAAAAGATAAAGCTTTTGCTTTTTAGAATTGAGAAGTCAAACAATTTTGGTTGTGGTTTTTGCTTCTTGCTTTGAAGAACCTTAAGATTTTCTTTGTGGATAACATTTGTTGTACACTTCTTGCTGTGTTCCAAATGATCACATGAGGTAGATAAAGATTCCACTCCTGAATCAACAGAGTCTACAGAGGTGCGAGTTTCCTCATTCTCCAGCACGTACTTAGCTTCCAAATCTAAATCTATTGGTGGTTGTTCTTCTGGTCTTTTGATTACAAGTGGACGAAGTAGCGCTCCACAAACAATGATGTTTAGCTGCAATGCACCAATGATGAGGAGACAGTTTCTCCACCCAAAATAGTTTTTTAATATTGTGAAACCTGTAAATGGGGAATAGAAAATTATGATATTATCAATCCAGCTGCATTTGGGCTTTAGTCCCTCCAGACTGAATCTGCCTCTCAAATAGTGACATTGAGTTATAAAACAAGAAAACAGGCCCTTTAGTTCACGTGTACTAAGATGTTTAAGCTAGTCCCATTTGCCAGTGTTTGGCCTAGATGCCCCTCAACCTTTTCTATTTATGTACCTGTCCAAATTAAACATTAACTGTACCTGCTACTGCTTCCTCAAGTAGCATGTTACATGTACCCATCCCTTATTCCCTCTCACCTTAAATCTATGTCTACTTTGAGACTCCCCTAACTTGAGGAAGAGACTATGACCATCCACCATATCAATGTCCCACGTGATTTTATAACACCCCATAGGATACTCCTTGCCCTTGTGTGCTTCAGGGAAGAAATCCCCACTATTCAGCCTTCTATAACTCAAGCCCTCCAGTCCTAAAAACATCCTTTTGAAGTGGATCAAAGTTTACTGCATAAGCCTTGGTGATTTTCCTTAGTATTCCTGTTCTTCAAAAATCATTTTTGAATTTAAGGCTATCCCATGGTCTTTGTAATGCAAATGTATGTAATCACCACATGTGCTCTTTAACAGTAATCATGGCAAAATAACAAAAACAAAGTTGGTGCTATCTATTGGTGCTTTTTGATGACAGGTATTGGAAGGGCTGGGTGTTGGGGAAGTCTGATTCTTTGAACTGAATAAAATGGACTGCAGCTTGGTTGCTGGTTTCCAAACTTTTTTCCCATGCAGAGGCCATACTTAAGCAACATGTTCCAAGTCAAAGGAATCTGATGTTGTTAAAGTAAGCCCTGCAAAGGAACCAGAATACAGAAAATATATATTTTTTTGTAACTAAAACAAGCCAGAAAACTTGAGGTTTAATTACTTCTCCAATAGCAAGATAGCTGAAGTAAATTTGCAAATTTACTATCAATGGGGAACTGAACAAACAAGTTTTGACAATGACAATGACAATGACTTCTGATGGTGAAGTGAAGGAAATCGGAGATGTGTAATCATTGAAACAATTAACTGGTTACAGATTACACAGAAAGGGAAGGACAAGTTCATACAGGATTTGAATATGACAGTTTAAATTGTGTCACTGAAACATAAAGGATTCAAAGTCTTTTTGTCATCACACCATTCAGAAGTATTGGTATTCTTTTGCCTCCTTGTTCTGTATTCCTCTGAATGAGAAATTACCACTTAAGACCATAGGACAAAGGAGTAGAATTAGGTTATTTGGCCCATGGAGTCTGCTCTTCTCCGTCATTCCACCATGGATGACCTATCCCTCCCACCCCCATTCTCTTGCCTTCATAACCTTTGATACCCTTGCTAATTGAGAACCTGTCAATCTCCACTTTAAATATATGCATTAACTCTGCCTCCACAGCCGTTAGTGCCAATGAGGTCTTGTAGATTCACCTCCCTGTGGCGAAAGAATTACCTCTTCATCTCCATTCTAAAAGGAAGTCCTTACACAGTGAGGCTGCGTCCTCTAATCCCCCCTCTATAGGAAACATCCTTTCCATGTTCACTCTATCTAAGCCTTTCAATATTTAGTAGGTTTCAATGTGATCCTCATTTTTCTCATCAAATCAATCGAATCCTTTAATCATATATATCTCCTCTAAGGAAGAGAAGCTGAGTTTATATTAGTACTTTGTTAAACAAAATGCTTGAAGAACCAGATCAAGCAGCATCTGGAAAGAAATAAAACAATTTTTTTTTAAAAGTCTGATGGATTCCCTTCATCAGAATTAACAAAGAAGCAAGTACGCTAAGTAGCACAACAGATGGGCAAAGGCAGTGGATAGGATAAAAGGAACGTCACTGGTGCGATTTCAGATTTCCAGTATCTGCAGTTTGTTGATTTTCCTTTACTGTCACTTGTCTAATCCTGCTACCCCACATTCCAACCCCACTGCCAGCCACACCACCAAAAATAACAATATATCCCGGTGGAATGTGTATCTAGAACTGAACGTATTGTTCCATATCCAGTCTAATCAGTAAAATGTTCCTAGTTTCATACCATGTAATGAAAGCCTTGATCTATTTTTCCAAGGTCCAAAGTGTTTAAACTCGCAGCGTCCCACAGAATAATTTTGCCACAAACTGCATTTCCTTAATCAATACCCCATTTCAAATTTTTGCTTTATACTAAATATTGTGCCATTCATCTTTTCAATGACCTTACAGGATGTGGGTTTTACTGGAAAGGATAGCTTTTTTTGCCCAGTTCTAATTGCCTATGGGAACTGATGTGACCCTCCACCATAATTGTTACAATCTGCCTTGTGATGATACTCCAATAGTGTTTGTTGTAGAGGAAGTTATAAAATTCAGTTAGACCTGTTAGCAACATAGATCTGTGACACTGTACCATGACACGATGGGGAACTTGCAGTTGTCCATGTGCACAAGCTGTCTATCTAGTTGGTAGAGATCAGTATGTCAGGAATAAAAATATAGAGAGCTAACCATAAGAGGTAAGAACAGAAATGGGTATTAAAAGTAAACAGAACATTTCATGCATGATACCTCTGCAACACTACACAGGTTAGAGAGGGAATATTTAAGTTAGTGGAAAAGGAGCTAATCAGAAAGGCAACTTTATATAAATGGCATGAAGCTTGAAAGTTGCACTGATTCAAGCCAGTGTGTATGTTCTTAACGCCTCTAAATTATACTCTGCTAGTGTTGAAAAGATGAGCTGCTTAGTGCTGATTACCTAAAGGGGAAGAGGAGTATGGGACTTGGGCGGAGCAGACTTCTCAGTTGTTAGATGAGTGGCAGTGCTCTGACGACGTAAAGCAACAGACTGGTAGAGGGTTGGAATGGGCGGGCTGATGATGTGAGAGCCATCAAGTTGCGGTATCCCCTAAAAACTGAGCGAATACATGCGAGCACTGGAAAATGCTTTTGGCTTGACAGGAAGCCCAATGGAGCTCATGGTAGCATTTCAGAACATGTGTCAGGAGAAGGGGGAGAAGCTTTCTGCTTACATTTTTCAGCTAGAGGCAGCTAAATTGCTTGCAGTGCACAGGGGTCATTCAGGCAGCTAAGAATGGACCAGATAGCCAAGGGCGCCCAGTCCCAGAACCTGATTGCTTGGGGTGTCTGATAGTCTTGTAAGATGTGCCCCCCTACCTCTTTTGTTGAGCTGATCAGAGAGGTACGGGAGAAAGCATCAGTGGTGCGGGAGGGCTCCGTTAGTAGGGTACAGTCCTTGGTAGTGGTAGTGGACTGTATTGCTACAGTCCTTGGTAGCAGTATACCAAGGAACCCCCGAAAGCAAAAGACCCTATTCCTGAAGGCTTAGTGGGATCATGGTCCAGTGTGTCGCTATGGATAGAGGGTATTTATGCGAAAGCCATACTTGACACTGGGTTGCAGGTCATATTGTTGTATCATTTGTTTTACAACTGGTATCTGAAGCATTTACCATTGAAACCATTCAGGGCACTGGCAATCTGGGGTCTTAGTGCTGGTGATTATCCATAGGACAGTTATGTGACAGTGAAGCTAGAGTTCTTGGAGGCTGATGTGGGAGTGTCTGAGGTCCTTGATACTAGTGCCGTTTTGTCTGGACCCCACTGAGAAGGGTGGCATTTCAATTCTGGTGGGGAGGCCCATGGGGGGCCTGCAAGGAGAAAGTTGGTGTGAGCTTTCTGGGAACATTGTCCGTGCACCTGGTGTTTCAGGCTGCTTTTGAGGAAGTGTATGGCTGCACTGGGGCAGATGTCAAATTTAGACAAGGGTCTATATGGTTCACCCAGTCAAAGCCAATAGTGGTAAGGCCTGGGGAAGTAGCAAGAGTGATGGGAACCTCCAAATTTCCTGGAGTGCCTCAGGGCAAGGCCTTCTTAGTGGACACTTCGGAAGACTAATGAGGGGAGTCAGGATATCCCGCTGGGGTACTGGTGAGGCCTGAACTGCAGAAGCCCTTGTTTGTACAAGCAAGCAGGATGGCAGTGATTGTCAGGAACACCATGAAGAGGGAGGTCACCTTCAAGTAGGGGATGCCCCGACACATCTGTTCCTGGTGATGGTAATGGCTAGTGTCCCTGTGAGACAAGCTGGGGAGAAACTTTTGGAAAAAGGGGGAAGTTGACCCCTGGGTCGTTCAACTTCGGGGACTCCCTGGTTCCTGCGGGTTGTAAGAGGAGGTCGGTAGAGAAGATGTTGAAGCTGAAAGGTGTCTTTTTCCACTGTGGGTTGTTCCAAGAGCACTCATCACACCATCTGGGGTGACCCCTGCAGAGGTGGAAGATGTTTGGCAATGTTTGTGTGAGTTGAAGGAAGCTGGGAACATCAGAGTCCTGAAACCCCTATACATCCCCAATAGTAGTGGCCCAAAAGAAGAATGGGAAGGTGCAGATGTGTGTGGTCTATAGAACTCTGAACAGGCACACTGTCCCTGACTGGTATATGTTTCCAAGGATCGAAGATGTGCTGGCCTATCTGAGTGGTGCAGATTGGTTCAGTGTGCTGGCCTTGGGGAGTGGACATTACCATATCGCTATGAGTGAGGCTCACAAAGAGAAGATGGCATTTATATGTCCCGTGGTATTTTTCCAGTTTGAAAGGATGCCTCAGGGCATATTGGGAGCCCCTGAAACCTTGCAGCAGGTCATGGAGAAGACGGGGTGGGGGACATGAACTTGCTTGAGGTATTGGTGTATCTGAATGACCTCAGTGTTTGGATCCACCTTGGAAAAACATGAAGCGAGGCTACTGAAGGTGTTGGGCCCCTGAAAGCTGAAGGGTTAAAACTTTCCCTGGACAATTGCCAGTTCTGCAAAACGGCTGTTAGCTATGTTGGGCTCATAGCTTCATGGGATGGAGTAGCTACAGAACCGGCTAAGATAGAGGCGGTGACCACTTGGCCAAGACCCCAGACTGAGCGCTCTGTGCTCTATCCTTGAGTTCTGTGGTTACTATTGGAGGTTTGTGAAGGCTACACGAAAGTGAGACACCCATTGAATCAGCTTTTATGCAGTTAACCTCCCTTGGAGAAGAAAGGGAGGGAGGAAAATTCAGGAGGGTGGAGAGTGCCTTAGCTCATCAGAGCCCTTTGGATCGAGGTGGGATGCAAAATGTGAGGCAGACCAGAAGTATCCACAGTAGTGTCAGGACCTGAAGAGTTAGGTGTGGGGGAACAGAGGTCAGAGAATTTGGAGACCACCGGATAGGTTGGCTTATGTAGCACCGGGGGAACAGAGTGTGGCCCCTACCATTTTGGGGAGCTATCTCACTGCCTTTTACACCTGGGTTGGACTTTGTGTTTTGCAGGAAGGGTTGGCAAATTAGCTCAACGTTATGAGGACATGACTAAATTTGGTGGGGCGAGAGTGTAACACGCTGTCAGGTTTCACTGCTAGTGTAATGGTTTCTCTGTAGCAGTAATGTTTGGGTTATGACTAGAGATTATGGAGGCTTTGGAATGTGTGCCATCCAGTGAGAGGCGTGTTGTTTCTTGTGTGTCTAAGAGAAGGGAATCGCAGTCTTTTGTTGGCGAGAGATGAAGAGTGAAGATGTGAATGGAGAGAGTTGGTAGGCTGCTGGACGGAGTGAGGGTTGGCGACGCTTGGAGGCGTTCAGGGAATGAATGGACGGAACCATGAGCACCAACATTGCACATTAGACTGTTTCATGAGAATGGGCCCTTTTCCTTTTTTTTAAAATTTCTTTACTAACCATATAGTCAAATTAAGAATTATAAAGCTCAATCATTTAATTGCATATTGTGTACTGATTGTTATTTCCTGGTACTGATTTGTAATGGGACCACATCATGCAGCATCCACCCAAACAAGATTTTTCAAGTTCGGCTGGGCCGGTGGCTGTCTTCTCCTAGATTAAGCTGTTAGCTAAACCTGGGGGTTACATGAAAGAAAGGGTGGGGGTGGATATCAGACCACTGGAAAACAATGCTGAAGAGGTAGTAATGGGGGACAAGGAAATGGTGGATGAACTGAGAAGTATTTTGCATCAGTCCTCACTAGCAGTATGCTGGTAGTTCAAGAGTGTCAGGCGGCAGAAGTGTATGAAGTTGTTGTTACTAGGGAGATGGTTCTTGGGAAACTGAAAGGTCTGAAAGTGGATCAGTCACCTGGACCAGTGGGTGCACATCCCAGGGTTCTGAAAAGAGATGGCTGAAGAGATTCTGGATTGTATTAGTAATGATCTTTCAAGAATCACTAAATTCTGGGATGTTTCCTGAAGAATGAAAAATTGCACATGTTACTCCATTCTTCAAGAAGGGAGAGGGGTAGAAGAAAGGGAATTATAGGCTAGTTAGTCTGACCTCAGTGTTTGGGAAGATGTTGGAGCTGATCATTAATTTGGAAGCACATCACACAGTAGGCCATAATCAGTAAGGTTTCTTTAAGGGAAAATCTTGCCTAACAAATCTGTTGGAATTCTTTGAAGAAATAACAAGCAGGAAATGAGAAAGGAGAATTGATGGTATTACAGAAAGATACTAGCATGAATAGACCACTGGCTGATTGTAGGAGGCAAAGAGTGGGAATAAAGGGATCATTTCTTTTTTACATTGTATGTCAATGACTTTGAAATTGGAATTAATGGCTTTGTTGCAAAGTTTACAGACAGTACGAAGATAGATACAGGGACAGCTAGTTTTGAGGAAGCAGAGAGTCTACATAGGGACGTAGATTAGGAGACTCTGCAAAGTAGCAGATGGAATACATTGTCAGAAAGTGTATGGTCATGTACTTTAGTAGAAGAAATAAAAGGGTATTCTAATTTCTAAATGGAAGGGAAAATTCAAAATCTGAGGTGCATAGGGACTTGGGAAGCAGGTTGAGTTGATGATGAGAAAGGCAAATGCAATATTAGCATTCATTTCAAGAGGACTAGAATATAAAAGCAATGATGTAATGTTGAGTCTTTATAGAGCACTGATGAGGCCTCACTTGGAGTATTGTGATTAGTTTTGGGCCCCTAATCTAAGAAAGGATGTGTCGTCATTGGAGGGAGTTCAAGTTTCAGGGAAAATGATTCTGAGATTGAAAGGCTTGTTATTTGCGGAGCATTTGATGGCTCTGGGCCTGTACTCACTGGAATTCAGAAGAATGAGGGGTGACCTCATTGAAACCTATCGAATGGTGAAAGGCCAAGATAGAGTGATGTGGAGAAGATTTTCTTGTGGTGGGGAAGTCTAAGACCAGAGTACATAACCTCAGAATAGAGGGGCATCCTTTTAGGACAGATGAGGAATTTCTTTAGCTAGAGAGTGGTGAATCTGTGAAATTCATTGCCACAGGTAGCTGTGAAGGCCAAACCTTGAGGTATATCTAAGGCAGAGGCTGTTAAAATTCTTGATCATCAGGGCATGAAGGAATACAGGGAGATGGAAGGAGATAGGGTCTCAGAGGGAAAATGAATCAGCCATGATGAAATGACAGAGCAGACTCAATGGGCCAAATAGTGTAATTCTGCTTCTCTGTTATGGTCTAAAAGTAGCCTGCCCCAAGTTGCTTCAAAGCACAAAATAGTTGCTGCACATGAATTACCATTTCTAATTTTATTATCCATTTTCCTAACTGTACTAATAAATATAATTTGCAGGGATATAATGTCAATTTTGATACTTACCAGGTGCAAAAATGAAGATGGCAAAACACTCTCCTGAGGAAGCTACAGCAGTGACCAGAGAACGATATTTTTCAAAGTAGAGGGAGAGGACAGTAACTGTGGGTAGGAAGCTGAGACATAAACCCATTCCTGTTTTGAAAAGCAAATAAAAAATGTACTGATAAATTAGACAGGAAAAAATAGTTGTTTGTCTAATTGTGAAACTTAATTTTAATACAAGTGATCACATCCTTTTTTTGTCACAGTGCTGTGATTAGGTAATAAGAACATCTTACTCCAGAATGGGGTTGAGAGCAAGTATAAATTTATTTATTTATTGGTGCACACTTTGAGTGGCACTGCCTAGCAGCCTCTAGTTTAATCCTAGCCTAATCACAGGATAATTTACAATGACCATTTAACCTACTAACTGGTACGTCTTTAGGTAATGGGGAAAAACCACATGGGAGAAAAACTCCTTACCTCCCACTGGTGCTCCCCCCCCCACCCTTTTCTTCCATGGCCTTCTGTCCTCTCCTATCAGATTCCCCCTTCTCCAGCCCTTTATCTCTTTTCCCAATCAACTTCCCAGCTCTTTACTTCACCCCTCCCTTCCCCTCCTGATTTCACCTATCACCTTATGTTTCTTCCTCCTCTCTCTCTATCTTCTTGCCTTGACATCATTTTTCTGTCTCCAGTCCTAATGAAGGGTCTCAGCCTGAAACATCAACTATACTTTTTTCCATAGATGTTGCCTGCCCTGCTGAGTTACTCCAGCAATTTTTGAGTGTAGTTTGGATTTCCAGCATCTGCAGATTTTCTTGTTAGGGAATTGCTTGTCTAGGCACAGAATTAGCTGAAAAAATTTCCAGCTGGAAAGATGGATATAATCATGCAGAACTTTCTACTCAGTGATTTCCTGCATTATCTTCTGTGAAGTAATACATAATCTTTGCCTATAACTGCATTGATTAAAGTATATTTATGGATGGCATTTGTGACACCACTTTTAGATTGTAACTTGCTCTGTGAGGAGGATATCTAACATCCAGTTATAATAGTGCAATAATTTTGATAGTTAAAGCAATCATAATGATCTTGACCTATAGTAAGAAATCTTTCTCAATTCCTGAAAAGTCTATCGTAGAATTCATGAATTTTAATTAAGGACTGTTTCTAACATTCATTTGCTGATCTATAGTTTTCAATTAGAATACTTTGCATTGATGAGATCAGTGTTCTAAAAGGAGAATCTCTATGGAATGTAAGTCCATAACCATAGTTGTTAGTTATTGGATGTGCATTGTTCCATCTCACTTCATGCAACTCCTTCCCAGAGCAGAAACAAGATCAGAGATCCCTCTAAAAATTTCATGGGTATAGGAAGATGTTTTCTTCCACATTTCTTCCAATTTCAGATTGACTAAAATCTGAAAGCAAGTTCCACTGGAATTGTATATTCAGAAAATGTAAATAATGTTGAAATGAAATTTTTTAAAAAACTCAAGTTAAATATATAGTATGACGATTACTGCTGATATTCACCCCTCTTGGAAGTTTTCGTGTTGTCAACATTGAATCACAGTGCATTTAATTTGGCTTTTTTTTTGACACTGATTAACAGAAAACGACTTTCTTGTCAAAGTGAAAATACAAAATAATTGATTGCATAAGTATTCAACCCCTTCAAGTCAATATTTAGTAGATGCACTTTGGCAGTAATTACAGCCTTGAGTCTGTGTGGATAGGTCTGTCAGTTTGCACATTCTTCTTTGCAAAACTGCTCAAGTTCTATCTGATTGTATGGGGATCACGAGTGAAAAGCCCTTTTCAAGTACAGCCACAAATTCTCAATTAAATTGAGGTCTGTATTCTGACTTGGTTATTCCAGGATATTAACTTCGTTGTTTTTAAGCCATACTTTGGTTTTATGCTTGGGGTCATTGTCTTGCTGGAAAACAAATCTCCTAAGTCGCAGTTCTCTTTCAGACTGCATCAAATTTTCCTCCAGAATTTCCCTGTATTTTGCTGCATTCATTTTACTCTCTACCTTTACAAGCCTTCCAGGCCCTGCTACAGCGAAGCACCCCCACAGCATGATGCAGCCATCATCATGCTTCACGGTAGGGATGGTGTGACTTTGATTATGTGCGTAGTTAGGCTTACACCAAACATAGTGTTTAGTCTGATGGCCAAAGAGCTCAATTTTGGTTTCATCAGACCATACAGCCATCTTCCAGCTGACTTCAGAGTCTCTCACATGACTTCTGGTAAACTCTAGCCAAGATTTCACGTGTGTTGTGTTTTTTTTTCAAGAAGAGCCTTTCTTTTTGCCACTCTCCCATAATGCTGTCAATGAAGAAGCACCTGAGCAACAGTTGTTGTACGTGTTGTCTCTCCCACCTCCGCCACTGAAGCTTGTAACTCCTCCACATGTGTCATAGATCTTCTGGTGGCCACCCCTACTCGTCCCCTTCTTGCAATGTTGCTCAGTTCTTGAGAATGGCCTGCTCTAGCCAGATTTACAGCTGTGCCTTATTTTTTCAGTTTCTTAATGATTGACTTAATTGTACTCCAAGGGATATTCAGTGACTTGGAAATTTGCTTGCATCCATCTCCTGACTTGTGCCTTTCAACAACCTTTGCATGGAGTTCCTTGTTTTTGCCAGGATACACACTCTCAAGAAGTTGGATCTACTACAATCAATTGAAATGTGTTTTTACTACAATCAGTTGAAACACCTTGACTGCACCATAGTGATATCCATTTAGCTTATTAAGGGGGTGAATACTTAAAACACAAAATAATTGATTGCTTATATTTGTAGTTAATTTACATCACTTTGTAGAGATCTGATTGTACTTTGACATAAGAGTCTTCTTCTGATGATCAGTGTCAAAAGAATTAAATCCACAGTAATTCAATGTTGTTAGATAATGAAACATGAAAATTTCTGGGGGGGGGTAATTATTTTTATAGGTATTGTAGATAGTATTTTCAGTATCTTTTTAGAAGTCTAGCATTCACAACGGAGAAGTTGCAATCAATGGAATTACAATGGGATAAAATCCAGACCTTTTGAATTTTAATTCAATGAAGGTGCAGCATAGGTATAGCTAGTTTTAATCTGTGAAACAAATTTGTTGAGTGCAAAGGTGGACTTAGCAATTACCTGATACTAATCCAATAGTAATGTACATTTCTACAATTGTCTGTGCAAACGATGCTGCCATCATTCCCAAACCAACAAGAAGTCCACCCAGCATCACTACTGGGCGATAACCAAAGTGATTACTTAGTATTGTGGACAGTGGAGCTGTAAAGAAAGAAAAACAATGTTAGCTCAACTTTCTGCTTGATTTCATTATAGATAATTATTTTAACAGTTCAAACTCCCATGTTTCTATTTTATAGAAGAGGTATGGTTTTATATTCAGTGTCTGTGTGTATAAATTTATTTATATCCTGGTTTATGTTATGTGTGTCCTGGCCCAGTAATTTATAAGAATCTTCCATGTTTTCCCTGTGAAATGGTTTGATCTTTGGAAGGAGAGCTATTGTATTCATGCACAGTTTTGTTAGTGTTATGTTGCAAGTAAGACCCAATGAAAATTGAAAAATACAAGCCATTAAGTGGATCAAGTCACAGAAACGAAATGCAAAAGAATTCAGTCATCTTTCAGTCATAAGTTTCTAAGATTCACAAGGGACAGCAATGATTAAATAAAAAAATGAAAGTGGATGACAACAAAATAAACTTAAGATACAATACAGAACAGAAAGACTTGGAGCAATGCAAAAAAAAATTAATAAGGAGAATTTGTATAATACCCAATTGAAGTGACAGAAACATGCATTGGTGTAATCAAATGACAAGTTCTCTCTATTAAATTAGTGAGAGTGAGCACCGCTGAATAACACTATAGCAATTGGAGCAGTTTGTGATAAAATACAAGAAGTGCCATTATTATAATAGTATAAGTTGTGAATAGAAAATACTCTTATTGTTTGGCAGTGGCTTGTTGTTTCTGTTAATGGTCCATTTGCAAGGAACCCTTGGATCAATAAATGAATTACTTGCATTGTGTAAAACATACAGTGCAGTACAAAAATATTTGCATTAAAGAATGTACAGAAGTTCATTTGCAGATTAAACTGAAATCCTATTTCATAAGGGATAAAAAGATTATTCCAAAATAATTATTTACCTACAAATCCCTGTAACAATTTAAAAATTCATGTTTAGTAATTTATAAAAGGAAAATACTGATATAAATATCAAACATACAACACACTTTTTAAAGATAAAATATGGATGCTTTCATTCCACTCTGCCTATCGTGGTTGAAAGAATTACTGTTTTTTTTTCAAAGTTTCTACCTTCTTTCTGGCTGACACTGATCTCCAGCTAGAAGTGCATTCAAGTATTATTGAAAATTTTAAAACCAGTTAAAAAAAATTGGTTAACATGCCCTTAAGTGCCCCATTATCCTATTTCTTGAAAGCTGTGATCTTTGCAGTTAATGAACACTAACTTTGTGGGCACATCTGTGGAACAGAAATTGTTGCTTGAACCCCTCCCACTTCCAGTTCATCTGACCAGAATAATTTAACATGTATGCAGAGCTGCCTAGTTTTAAGTATAATAATCAAATTATAACAGTTGTTAAAACTATCGAGCCTGGAGTAATTTAAATTCTGAAGCTAAATTACACAATTTTGAGAGCAATACATTACATAGTGGTAAATGGTAAATTTTATTTACCCAATTGAGAATCTCATGCCGTAGTGAGAAGTTGTAGCATGAAGTAACAGAAATAATGCTGCAGTTTCTTATTAAATCTAAACAAAAGTTCTATGTAATACAGAACTACCTTACCTACACGGCAAATATATTTTTATCATTAGCATGTAATTGTATAAAATTTGTTCTACTTTTGCTTTCTGTTGCATGTTATGATATTTTTCATAATACTGCATATAAAACAATAACATTGGGGAAATTCAATGTGAAGTCAATTAAGGGAGCCTGAAACTCATTATTGGACTCTGCCGGGGTTCCCAACCTTCTATACGTTAGGGACCAATGCCATTAAGCAAGGGGTCTGTTGACCCCAGCTTATTAACAGGGTATTTGCTGCACCTGACCACATTGGCTTAACTACTTATATAAAGAAACTTGAGTTTAGCAATGGGAGAGACCCAAGAAATTATTCCCATGATTAAATGGTAAAGGCATGGCACATCAAAGTAAGTCAGACGGTGAAGAATGGACTAACAGTTAGCTCATTGCAAATAAACTGGGATGATGACAAGGGATGTCAGGATGTGTTGGGTGGGGTGGAATCTGTTACAACTTATGTAATTCACTAGTACTGGCGCTAATCTTGACAAACTTCCTATCTAATTTTCTTTTAAATACAATATTATTGTAGTCTTGAATGTTTACATATAATGCAGATTACTGGAAAATCTTCACCTTAATGAATCTGCACACAGTACTGCACTACAATGAAATATAACTAACCAATACATTCCTGACTTTCTGGTTAGACAAAAATAGTTAATACTCATACAAATAAATCAATATTTTCAAGTTTTGCATTAACTTTCTTTAACTGTAAATTCACTTTCTTTGTAGCCACAACCTGAAAATAGCCTGTCATTGCTCAAATATCATGTATTATGACCAAAAGTAAAACTAGGTGTAAATATGAACAAAAATCAGTAAGAGTCCAAAGAAATGCTTATTTAAAATGTATCTAACCATCAGATAACCTCATTCATGACTGTTAGCAGCATTTTTAACAGTCTGTGGTTGGGCAAATATTTCAGTATTTTGTGACATACTAATACATTAGTTAAGAAAACAAACTGTTCTGTTTTCATTGGAGAATATATTTTAATCATATAATTGGATTATTTTTGTTTATGCCTGTTTCTGAAAACTTTGTTACAACTTTTAAAGAGAATTTCTAACCAAGATGTGTAATATTCTATGGGCCAAGGGGCTAAAGCTGGAAATTTATTTAAGCAGGAGGATTAACTTAGGCAGAAAGCTTCATTTATCAGTTGATGCAAGTTTCTTGCTCTGAATATGCAACAAATTTCAACTTTGACAACTTTTATAATTGCCATTGTAAATTACACCAGACCAGTCATGATGTAGCACTTCTGTTTACCATTACTATTTTCAGTTTCTCAGGACTTTCTCTGTTACATTAACTTCTGATTAACTGCAATTATCTTATTTAGTAATGCTGCAAATTTAGACATTTAAAAATACAAATGATCTAATATTAAAATAACATCAGTATGCTTTTAGCAAGTTATCTGAAGATTTAAAAATGTGTCATTAATAGAATGAATATAATTGGCTGGTTCATTGTTATAAGAATGCCATTTTAGCCATAGTTCTACTTCATTTTTCCTCTCAGAGCCAAGGGCATGGGATTTGCAAACTGACATTAACAGCCCCTCTTTAATTCCATTGCAACCTATACAGGAACTTGGTGGTGTAGCCTTCATTCCATGAATTTATCTGTCAGCTAGCTATATGTAATTCATTAGGTAGATCCATCAGCAGGGTCCTTGTATTCTGAGTGGCTACTTTGAATTAAAACTAGGTCTGCACTGCCAAAAAGATATTTTGACATACAATACTGTGCTAAAGTCTTTTGCACGTATTTATAGCTAGGGTGTCTAAGGCTTTTGCACAGTACTGTAAACTGTTTTTATATCATTTCCTGCATGGGTTAATTTTGATTTGATTTAAAGCAAATTGTGGAAAGACATCCACCTCCATCTTCTATATGCTCTTAAAACAGCAATACCTGTGAATGTTAAGTTTTTGTTAATATTGGTAAAAATTTAGTATAATACTGTACGAAAGTCTTAGCTATATGTATATGTGCCGTGGACTTTTGCACACTACTATATCCAGAGCTGCTCCTGGCAAGAAATAAATCTAACTTATGAAACATTGTTTGCATAGAGAGATCTCACAATATTGGATTCCAAGATTATCAAATACTGTTGTAGAGATCTTGCTGTAGGAGGGGTTCTGAATCCACAGGGCACCTAGGAAGGTCTTCAGATATACTACATTTCAGTAGGCAACAGAAAATTAATATCAAAAAAGTTACAGATACTCAAAAGCTGATTTAGCAGTGGGAGCAGTCAACATTGGTAGTCTATGGCACAATTATAACCCAAGAATTTATATACTTAAACTAACTTAGTACAGAAATTTGATTAATTGGACCTGCCAGCCAACTCAGTTGGTACAAGTGAGATAATGATCTTTTGGCTGATGTCATGGTTTCCATCACATTACAGCAGAAGCTACCTCGTGTCCGTGCTACAATGGAATGGGAGATTAGAACACTGTATTTAAAAGCTGGTGCTGCTTTGCAAACTTGTTAGTTTGATGCTTGTGAATTTACCTGTCTTACTACTCCTACACATTATCATCTTTGATTTCAATTTAGATCTGTTACATTTAAAAGTTTTGTTTTATCACATTTATTTCATAGTGCATTTGGTTACTGACCTGCACTTGCTAACATTAAAGTGAAGGAAGGAGAGTCGTGGGATTTAGTAAGTAGAAAATTTGATTTGTAGTTACTAGTAATGCTCTTGGTTATCATTTTTTAAATAAAAGATAATTTAGGCAGACAGAATTACTTCGATTGACCATCCCTCCTTGTGCTCTTAAACCTTTCATCATATAGCTGGTGGCAAGGTTTCAGAACCCTCATGATGTTGGGCTTGTGCAGAAGCTTGACAACTTCTCTGCCAGGTGCTGCAGGGCTTCTCTGGATCAGTCCACAACATTTCTGCATTCTAGTGATCTTTGCTCCAATTTTGTGTAGCAAGCAGATAGTTGTTATTATAGTGCTGCCAATGGATCAGCTGGTAGTAACACTCCTGCTTCAAAGCATTTGGCTAAAATTAACTCTAAAGAAAATCTTTGCGTCCTTTTTGCACCAGCCTGGAAAAAGTAATAACAAGTTGCCTATAAGTTACTTGCCAAGGTCTTCATGTCAGCCTGTAATGGCATTTGTGGCTGTAATTTAGAGTAGATTTCAGTTCGGAAGTCCTTTTATAGAGATGTATCCTCTCTTGTTTACCAAGGTTCAGGTGAGAACATGACTTAATTAGACCCAATGGATATGTCCTCCACTATCTCTGCTGGCAATTCACATGCCAAATAATACAAGGCAAAAGTCTACCAATACATCCATATCTGATGTTGACGTCAAGGTAAAGTCCTCCAACACCTGTCTCACCATGTAAATGCTTATGCAACTTGAAAGAACAATGAAAAGGGACAACAAGCAAGAGAAGTCAATTAAATAACCAATCTGTAAAAGGTGGTTAATTGTTTGAAGTAGTATTGGTTCTTAAGTTTTTTCTGGGGAGGGGTTTTGCTGGGTTTGTGATCCCCAAAGTGGCAGCATGATGTCAAAACAGCATTGCACAATGATTGCTGTCATGATCTGTCATGCTAACAAACTCACTAGTATAGCACCCAGATTTACTCAGTAGATCTATCTGTGTTTTAGTAATAGTGCACTTTCACCCCAAAATAGTTGCTTACAATCCTACTTACTTCCTTGCCAACTGAATCTCAAAACTCATTCCACATTATCTTTAATAATCCAAAGTCTGAATTGTAGTTACTATTAATTCTACATGGGCTTTCTTCATTTTATTTATATAAATTAGATCAAAAGTCTCATAGAGTATAGATAAGGAACCAAGACTTTAGAACATAAAACAGTACATCAATGGACAGGCCATTTGGCTTCTGATGTTATGCCAAAAGGTCTGTCTTGAAATTTGTTGGTGTTTGTAAGCACCCTGTTTTTTTCTCCCTTTACCCATTTATAGATGGGTTCTTTAGAACTGCTTGGAAATTTGTTTAAAATTAAAACCACATTCACTACATATATTAAGTAAATTGTCAAGTAATAAACATGCAAGAAATTGTTTCCTGTGTTGGACAATTCATGTTTTCAACAATATAACTTTTTGGCAAAACAATTATAAATAGTGCAAGAATAATTATATTTGAGAAAGGCCTTTGGCCTTTTTAATTCTTATCTTTTTAAAGTCACATCTTCCTTGAAACAATTTTATATTCTTTGTGGAAGTAACTGATGTATTTTCCAACAATGGTTTACCTTCCACTAGTTTGAATCTTTAACTTTGTCTTTTTCCATTCCTTAACAATTTAACAATGACCTGTAGAGGGTCATGTAGCATAAGCCTCGCAAATCTTGTCAACCATCAAACATCCATTTACAATAATCCTATTTATTTCTCCCCACATTCCCTTGAATTTTCCCAGATGCTACCATTCACAGACACACTAGGGGCAGTTCACAGTGGCCATTTACCTAACAAACCACACATCTTTGGCATGTGGAAGGAAACCAAAGATTCCAGAGGACATCTATGTAGTCAAGGGGAGAATATGTAAACTCCACAGATAGCAGAAGTCAGGAGTGAACCTGAAAGGAGCTGTGAGACAGCAGCTCTATGGTGTCACTAACATTTACCATGCCTCTTCTGCAATGCTGAAAAGTTCCTCAATCACTAAGGACTGCCTCGAATAGTTGAATGAATTATTTGTATTCAAAATTGAATCGACTTGGTTGTTGTTTTAGCTTGATTGTTTAAATTTTTGCTTATTGCTACTTTGCATTGATTAGATGCACTGAACACTTAGTTTGTTAGTATTCCTTTTATCTTTTCTACAGAGTTCTAGATCAAATATCCAGAACATGTTCAACCCATAAATTCCTTTCTTGAGTCTATGTGAATCATTCTGGTTTTTCAATCTCAACTCTATAAACCTAATAGTAATGATCTAGGTTGGGCCCCTGCCTGTCAGATTTAGACCAACAAAGCACCGTTTTACACTATTTACAATGCATTATTTACACGGTCAGGCCCAGAAACTTTAAAGAGCTGAGGCTAAGTTTATAAGCATCTAACTTAAAATTACCACCTATTTGCTCCTACTTTAAATTCTTTAAGTAGCAGAGAACAGAATTGGCAGTAACAGAATAATTCAGGACAGGGAAGTGAGTTTGGCTAATTTCAAGCACTGGACCATACCAGGAAGATAACCAGGCCAAAAATGAAGAGTAAATAAAGGCACAAATTCCCTTCTACTGGAAGCGAGGCGTGGATTTTTAATGTTGGTAAAAAGTAGTGAGAAAATTAAGCCGGTTGATCACTGCTACAATGGATTACAGCAGTAACTTTATACTATTAAGCATAAATAGCAAATTAGTTTGCCATTCTGTACTGAAAGCAGGAACATTTCCATGTTATTGAATCATCTTGTTTTGAAACATACTGATGGAAGAATTGATTCATTTGAAGAATATAATAGCAAAGGTCTTTGACATGTATCAGGATTTCAAGTGTTACCAGATGTACTGCTATGAATTAAAATGTAAATTTAAATGATGTGCAGTAAATGGTCAATAAAGTGAAAATTCAGCAGGTTGTTTCCTGGTTTGTAAAAGTTGAGCAAAATTTGGTCCTAATCAATGTATAGTGATAAATACAAGATATTTTCTAACAATACAAATGAGGAGGGGAAGAGTGTTGGGGAAACAAGCACTCCTGCTTCTCCCAACTACCTTTGAGCTACGTAAATTGTTAATTGCAGGTAATACACAGGCCCAAATTTCTCAGCTCTAGCCTAAAAAAGGTATATGTAGCCTCAGGACAAACCAGTTTGGAATGGGAAATCAAGAGGCATGCTAAAAGAGCCCAAACCATGTTTTGCTGGACAAAGTATGCCACTTGTTTGTCCTTGCACAATATATTACAATTCATAATCACCAAGGTTTATACAGTGCAATTTGTAGACCTAACATGTTTGGAAAGAATAAAAGAGTAAAACATTGGTATTTTGGTGCATGCAGTTGATCTAACCACCACAAATGTAGAGTACAGGTATATAATAATTTCTGCAATTGTATAGTTCAGATTTATCCTCAAAAGTACACAATGTGCAAGTTCACAAGGAGAGAAATCACAAAAAGGTGAGAGAAAGAGACAGCAGAGGAAAGTGGAAATGAGTAGAAACTCAAGAGGAAATGCTGTAATAAGGCATTCAGCCTTTGGTAAGATTGAAATTCCAATGAATGTATCTGAGGTGGTAAAGATTGACACTGGTGTTTTAACAAAGAAAAAACACGCGCGCGCACACACATACACACACGCACACATGCCCCATGCCACTCACGCACAACTCCTAGCAGCCAGTCGCATAGCAGCATTGTTAGGACTCTGGGATCAGATCGGCTGTCCACCTTCTCTTCGGGCATAGAGTAAGTGGCACGGGAGACCTAGAGGGAAGGGGTCAAAAATAAACTTTTGGTGAGGACGAAGAAAAGAATAAGAGAAGAAAAACAAAACATTAGTTGAATTGTCACCAATGCATCTAGTGCAGATATGGTACACATACTTTTTAATCTACATACCTTTTTATATGAGCAGATAAATTAAAACACAAACACATGGAACCCAGACTAATATTTGCAATTGTAATTAAAGATCGGTTTTAATCTATTTGAATTGCAGATGAGGCTTGAAGGCTTAAAAAAAAACTACTTATTCTGTCCAAATTAAATGCTTGGATTACTAGGACAGGTGAAGGGATATTTTCACTTGCCCTCCCCAACCTTCATCCAATTAGGCCCCAAGAAATTATATGGGGCCAATTAAATTAAGCTTGAAAAATTGTTTATTCAAAAGTGCATTTAAGCTTCAGTTTTTTGAGGATGAAAACAATATTATAGATAGTGAAACCCTAAAGGAAAAATCTAAAAAACAAATGTTTAACAGGTAGATTAGATATTTTAAGAGATTATGATGTTTGGATCAATAATTCATTGAAATCATTGCATTTTTAGAATAAAATGAAAGAAAACACACAATATAGGCAGCAACCTGATGTTGCAACACTTGCTGATTCAAAAAAAATTAATTTCTGATTTTCATTATTTCAGTGATTGCAAATCAAGCTACCCTTTTTAATCACTGTGAAAGTCTCAGATTAACATAATGCTCTCACTTTGTACAGTAATGGAATTGAGTAATGGTTACTTTTTCGTACTGCTTTTAGAAACAAACTAAACAACATAATTTAACTTAAATAGTTAATGTATGTAATTCTGGTTTCTCAGAGTAACTCAATAGTTTGGTAATTAAAGTACTTTGACAATGATATCAATTTGATCTGTAGGCTAAAATGATCAATTGCAAGGGAAACTTTACTCTTTGACAGCAGATCTTTCCTGGTAATCAATTCAGATACATTTAAGAAAGATTGAGATCCAGAAATTGACTACTTCCTTCTGATTTTGCCACAGCAATGTAAATGGTTGGCTGTATTTATAAATGCAATGTTGACATTACTTGTTTAAATTTGACCAACGACTCTGCCCCCTGCTCCCCCTCAAACAAATACACACACATACATACACTCACGCATACACACTTTAAATTTTTTTCCAAAAGAAAAGGTGTGCTAATTGTGCAAGTCCTAACAAAATTGTTGTAGGTGTTTGCAAATTACCCATTGAATGCCAAAATAGAAAATTGCATTGTATTTCATGCAATACTTAGATCCTGCTTGCTGTACTGTGTCCATCGATTAAAAACATTTAAGGATTGAAACTTACAATAAACTCAACCCTGACTTCCATTTTATGAATTCAGCTCAGCCATTATAATTCATTGATTTTTGTACTGTTCTTGATTTTTTTTTCTAGTGGTTCATTAGGTACTGTACTGGTATACAGAAGTGTTGTTCAGTCTTCTCTTTGTCTGGCAGTGTTGACGTTTGTTAACGTTTCACCTTAACAGGATTCAGCAGATTCTTTCGTGACCTAAATTCTTGAGCCGAAGTGGAGTAAGAGAATGTTTAGCAGGTACTAGCTGAAGCCTGTTTTGCTGTGGGAAAGAGATTTAAAAAAAAACAAAATCTTTATGTTTGTAAGTTGTCTTGGCAATTCTTAATTATTTTCATATAATTGGAGTAAATTCACAAGGCATTTCATACACCATTCACATATACTTAGCCAAGTTAATTACTGCAGCTAAATGCAAAGGGGCTAAATGCTAGATGTGTCATTTTTATAATATTTTCCTCAGCTGGATAAAATTGAAGCTGCATTTCACCACAATATTTTGAACTGAAATCAATAATGTATATTGAAATCTAAAACTTCTCATTTGGCTTGAACTGGGCTTAGTAACAAGTTTTTCTTCAACTTATCCTTGATATCATAAAGGTGAATCAGAGCAAGGGTTATGCAGAATTCATCCACTTGGTGGAGATAATAAATTGTGCATTGTTAAAGAGAGATCAGCATCATACTGCTTGGTATTGGTATTTGAAGCATGTAGCTTGGGGTTGTGTTTATGAATGATGTGATGAGATTCAACAAACAATGAAGTTTTGACAAAGTTATTGAATGTACAAGTTGTAATATACATAAAGCAAGCAGATGAACTAGACCACTCAGTAACATGTAGCATGCAAGTGAAATTCAGAATTTACATAGTTCTCTTTTATTTCCTATATGATTATGATTTACTTGTTATCTAATGTGATCTTGTGAAAAATAGTATCTGAATAGGAAGGCTAGGTTTTTTAATGTTCCATTCAATTTATTTTTTGAATCAATCTCCAGATAGAAAAGGCATCTACTGACCTACCCAATTTTGATTATATTTTTTCATTAAGAATCTTTCCACTAGGTCAATACACAAGTAGTTTTAACTTGCTACATAACTTTTTATCACTTTATTAAAACTAAACATGCTTACTGAAGATAAGGAGATGGTGGAATAAAGAGAAACCAAAGCAGACTACAAAGAACAAATGCAGGGGAGTAAATGAAAGAAAAATTGTTTGGAGACAGTGAAACTCAATAATCTCTTAATCTTCTTGCTTGGTAAAGTTTGATGAATAACTGACTTTGTATCCTCCATCTCCAGTCCCATAACAATAACTGGCTGACAACTGTATCACTCTGATGCAGCCCAAGAATGGATCTTGTCTGTAGAAGGCCATCTGTCCTAACATTTTTCTTCACTATTTTGAGGAAGTGAATGGCTTTTGCTTTATAATTCTCTAAAGCAAGTCAGCCAAGTTTAGCAACACATTACCACGAGAAACAGTGCCTGTTTCATGATGCTGAAATTTTTCATTTCCAAGATGTCTTCCTGTAAACTTGTTCATGATTCTTTCATTCCTGCCCTCAGTTCAATGCAGTCTGTGTAAGTCCAGAATTGCATAAAGTGTGGAAAACAAATACTGCTTTTTTTTTAAATGGATCTACAAAATAAAATCTGTTAACAATAGCTAATATGACCAGATTAAGCCTGGTGATTGCAGGGGGAGGGGGAAACAAAACAACCAATACCTCAGATAATTATAGGAGAAGCAAAATCCACTCTGCCTGAACTCTGGTACACAGAAAAAAAACAGGTTACTGTGAACTTTTGTTTATGAATTGAAATACTCAGGAAATAATAAATGTATGCAAAGAAAACTGCAAGCAGGGGGAAAATCTTAAAAGCTTTTGATGCTGCCATTTTAAATAGATGGTGAAAAATTCAGATACAGCAGCAAGTGTTGGTAATATTTAAAGAATGTATGGCACAGAAATAGACCATCTAACTGGTAACATGACATTCAATTCCCTTATCTAGCTTTGCAATGAATGCATATATACATTTAACTTCAACTGTTTCAGATCCTGAAGCATTTTTTTAATATATTTGATTTCTCACTGACCACCTTCTTCAGGCCTCTGGTTTTGTACTTTCCCAAAAAATAGAACCATAATTTCTGCTTACTGATTACAGACTACAACAGTTTTCAAGACCTCTATTATGTTACCCTCAGCTTTCTTGTTTCAAGAGAAGAGGCACATATAGTTCATCTTTACCTGATGAGTATAACCATGCAGTTTTGGCATCATTCATTTTGCATGCACTCTGGTGCCTTCATATCCTTCATTATGCCAGCCAGAACAGGCCAGTTCTTGTGGTTTTATCAAAGATAATGTAAAATTGATAGATTTATTACAAAAGACTAGACAACATTTTTAGTAAATTATTGAGTTTCTCAGTCAGTTGGAGTACATGCCATTGTTATCCATTATCCAATTTCATTGAAATATAAAGTTATTCAATCACCTATCAAATTAATCAGCAAAATATAAATCTATTCCCAATGACATCCATGAGTTCACCAGTTAACAGGACAAATATCATTGGGGAATATAAACACTTCTGTAAAGGATTATTATTGTTTTGTTTATAATATGATAATGCCATTTTCTGCTATTTCCAATTCATGACCACAAATACATCCAAGGAATGGGTTTACAATAATGCCAAAAGTGCCAAGAAATTTGTATTGAGCAATGAAAGTTATCAGAGTTCTGGCCATGAAATAAATAGCATTCTATTACTCTATTCACTAGCCAAACTGCATTTTATTCCAGAATATGCAGCAGCTCTTTATTTACAAATGTTGCTCTCTTCTCAAAGAAGAAAAGTCACTGGGCTGTTTTTATAATTATCAGCCTCCAATCTCTTCCAGTAGAAAAAGTTCAGTATGTCACTTACTATTTAAATATAAAGTGGGTATTCACGATCAAGAATGCATAGGCAAAGCTAGGTATTTCCATCGATATAGAATATTTTGGGAATATGTGTTTTAGATGAATCTTTTGGAAGAGATTTGACTTCCAGCTGCATTTGATATTTAAAACTCTCCATCTAGCCAATATATCTCACAGGACAATTTACAATTGTAAATTGTAAACTTACTAACCAGTAAGTCTGTGAACTGTGGGAGGAAACCTACGTGGTCACGGGAAGAACATACAAACTTTCATCAAGCAGATGCCAGAATTGAACTCAGGTGCCCTGTGCTGTAATAGCATTGCAATAACTGCTAAGCTACCATGGTGCCCCTGTCAGTCTTTGAGTGTAAAATAACTTCATCTCCTTTCAACCAATTACTTCAAATCCTGGTTTTTGAACTTTCGAAAGGAAATAATTCCTTCCTATTAACCTTGTGTAGGGCCTTCTGTTTTTAAATTTATTTAAATACTTGACAAAATCTATATCCAATCAGAAAAGTAGTGTCCATTATTAAGGACGTCCAGCACCCAGGGCATGCCCTTTTCTCACTGTTACCATCAGGTAGGAGATACAGAAGCCTGAAGGCACACACTCAGCAATTCAGTAACAGCTTCTTCCCCTCTGGCATCTGATTCCTAAATGGACATTGAAGCTTTGGACAATACCTCACTTTCTTTAATATACATGTTTGCTTTTTTTGCACATTTTAAAAAATCTATTCAATATACGTTATTTATTTTGTTTTATTTTTTTCTCTCTGTGGATTATGTATTTCATTGAATTGCTGCTGCTAAGTTAATAAATTTCACATCATCTGCCAGTGATAATAAACCTGGTTCTGATTCTGATCTGCACTCATAGCTATAATGCTGCAGTCCTTTTAACATATTTACATACCTCTGCATCATCTAATGTAATCACATTTTCCTGGAATGTGAATAGAAATGTAGGAGTATTGAATCTGTGGTCCAATCAGTGTTATTAATAATTTTAGTATAACCCCTGTTTCTTATTTCCATTGTAGTATAATGGGTTGATTAGTTATGGCCTTGGTCTTTATGCACTTACAAAATCTCATTGCCTTTTTAAATCTACTTTCCAATATTTTATCATACTTTTCTTAATTTTCCATTAATTTCAGTTTTGCACTTACTATGCTATTCTAAGCTTTCTAGCATGTTAACTTGTGGTATCTGAAATTAGCTTACTTTTTTATGCCATCCTACTACCTATGTATCTTGTCATCCATGTAGCTCTAGATTTGACAAGAGTAATTTTTTTTTAGAATATGTTTACCCTGAACTTCTTGAATCTCCTACTCAAATGCTTCCTTCCCACTGCTGCAGCTCTGATTTAACCTCTCATTAAATCACTTCTCAGCTAATGAAATTAGGTTTACCAGTATTTAGAACCACCCTTTGCCTTGTTCAATAACTCCAGTGTAATACTCCTACCATCGACACAGCTTCATTTCCCAAAACCAAATCTGAAATTGTCTTTAATGTTTGGCTTGTTTTTAAATGTCATAGTTTTCCTGAATATAACGTGGGAATTCTGTGCCTGCTATACTGACTGCTAATATTAGGTTAATTAGAATTCCCACTATTACTGCTGTAGGTCTTTGCATTTGTTTTGCATGGTTCAAAGATTTATAGTACACAGTCAATAGTGTGTTGTTTTATTCAATTCTTCATTTAAACATTCTTCTAATATGTTATCCCTTAACAGGACTGATAGTTTTTAAATAATTGCCATATACCCACGCCCCTCCAAGAAAACATTTCAACTTTTTTTCTTCTACACTTCTTTACAAACTGATCTGAAGATATTGTAAATCTGAATTGAAATTGAAAATGCTCTTAAGTATTCTGGTCAAGCATCCATGGAGAGTGAAACAAATAATTTTTCAGGTCAGAGGTCTCTTAACAGGGACCGTATGTCTTGGTTCTTTTTTACTTGGATGGTTAACCGAAGCATCTCCAGACATGCATCTCTGAGGATTCTGGTCACCTCCTAGATCTATCCCTTCTACATTTATCAATATGAAGGATCTTGATAGCATCTTCAACATCTACAGTTTTGTTAATGCCATCTGAGCTCTATCCTAACCAATCCCCCTCGGTGCTGTCAGCCTGTGTTTGATGTCAGCCTTTCTATTCCAATATTACCACTGATATTCTTCATAAATTCATCATAAATTCTACCCTATTTGGGTTATTAACACTTTTAGCATTCTGATCAAGATCTCGTTAAGCCGTCAATTCCATATCCACTCTTCCATATATTGCTAACTATTCACTCCGTCACTTTAGCTGCCTGTCTCAGTGAAATGTCACATCCGTTTTACCATTAATTCCAGACTCCATCAGCCCAGTGCTCTGACTTTTCTCCATCTTTTCATTTTCAGCTCACTCAAGCCCCTGCTATTCATGCAGTACTACTAGTCTATTAACACTTACCTGCACTTTCTTCAAATCCTCATTTATCCCAAATTTGTGCATTCACTTTTCTCAGTATGTAATTCTAGGCCTACATAATTATGTGAAAATGTTCTCGGTTATGTAGGCCTAGGATTCTCACCTTGCCTCCTTTCAGGCTATCTTCAAAACCCTTGATGTCCACATCTTTGAATATCCTAGGACATTATTAAGGCATATTGTAGCATCTTGATTTGACTGAGTTGCTGTATTTTCACTGTGCCTTACTGCTTACTTGTCCTATCAAAGTGTTCAATGTCTCCATTTAATTGAAAAAAGGACAGAAAGAGATTGTAGCTAATATAATTAATTAATCAGAAATGTAGGATAAAAAAAAGTGGATCTGAGAAGGAAATAATAAATGTATACAAAATAATAAGATGGATGTAAACAACTATTTTGAGATTTTAAGAATTAATGTTGGGACAAATTTCAAAACTAAAAGGAATGTGGATATGATGAGAGACTAATACACTACAGAAGTTCAATGTTCTTGTTAAGATATTTTGGGAGGCGATACAAAATCAAGTATTTTTCAACCTACAAAGTTCACATACAAATGGTTTATGCATCCTTCCTAATTGTATGTCAGTTGTAAAGATGCAGAAGATGGAGTATATTTGGTATTTATCTGATATTCCATAAAACACAAGAGATCATAATCATCCTGGCTTGCTGATCAGAATATACCTATACTATTCAAACTGAAATATACCCACTCTTAATTTGAAGTCAGTTACTTTAAATAATTGGACTATTTGGATTTGTTGCTCAATAAATATATATATAGGATTATTTGAATCACTTAATTAACTCATTCACCTCCATGCAAATAAATTACTTTGAATTATTTGAAATACTCTATTGGATATTAATAATCTGATTAAAATAATCTTCTTAAACTCTTCTTCATTCATTCAATATTTACATATATCCTTACTGCGTTCGATTTTTGTTCTATTCAGTGCACATTTCTTCCTCCTTAACCCTCACCAACTGTGGCTGGAAGAAGAACGTTCCAAAATTGTTTCAGACTAATGTCATGAAGACGACTAGCAGTGGTGACACAAACGTTTATTCCAATCTAAATTTCAACAGGTAATGACTTTGGAAAAGAAATAGAGAACACTTTATTAATTCTGGAATTTTTCTTATACCAGAACTGTACTTTTAAAAGCTTAAATTATAGCAAATAATACCAAGTGTGGGATTGCAGCTTTTTAAATTTCTTTGTACTGCTTCTGATGTACATGCCAAGCCCAATTACATAGATTGTTAGTGGTGAAAATGGGCTCTTGTAGGCTATTGCTAGATTCTCAGCCAAAATTAATTCTATTTAAAATCAGGAAGATGAACATTATCAAAAAACTGATCCCGATACTTAAAAGTTTTCCTTACCTGTAAACATCATTACAAACACAGCAATGGATAATATCCAGGATACTCTGCTATTGGATTCATCGAAGTAAGCCATTAAGTCATGAAAGAAAACACCAAATGACTTAAGTATGCCATATGTGAGGACTTCTGTGAAAAAGAAGGCAATGGCTGTGATCCAGCCCCAGCCTCCATCTGGTGTCTTTGTGTAAACATTTGTTGTCCATCCTGTGTTTTCCTTGAAAACTGTCATTTCCACAGTTTGTTCTCTGCATTTAGAAATGAGATATTTCAGTTTTAAGATGCTTATCTTTCTATTTCACATTAGTGTTATATGCACATGACAGTGCTACCATAATACAACTGTGCAAATTTGAGCAGGCCCTCTAAGCTTGCTTTGTAATTTAGTAAAATTGTGGATGACCTGTTTGTAAACTCAAATCCGCATGATCATCAAACCTCAGTAAACTTTCATCTCCTTGTTTTACTTACTATCTCTCTACCTGCCTTAAAGATGTTAAAAAGCAGTTTCCAGTTTCTTCTGAGGAAGTCAATTCCACAATTTGCTATCCTCAGAAGTTTTCCTCATTTTTGCCTTAATTAGGCACCTCTCATTGTACGATTTCCACAAGAAACATCCTTATTCACATCCTGTAAAGAACCTCAGAATCTTACACATTCCAATTAGTAAACTCCAACTTTAACTCCAGTAAGTAGAAATTTAGCATTTCCAACCTTTTCTCACAAGGCAACTTGTCAATTCCAGGTTTATTCTACCAAGCCTTTAAAACACTTCAAATTCATTAAGGGCTTCCGTTAAATAAGACCACCAAAATTGTCCATAGTACTCCAGATGTGGTCTCACTCGTGTCCTAGTACTGAATTAATACCTCCCTAATTTTCTATTCAGTTCCTTTAGCAATAAATAAAACCCAATTTGATTTTTTCCCATAATTGCTGCATAGATTAGCTTTTTGAATCAAGCACCAGATCTTTACATTGTCTCATGATTTAGATGACTTTCTTTTTGCCAAAATGGAAGATTTCAGATTTTGTCAGACCTTGTCATTCTAGTTGACTTTATATCCATTATATCCTCTTCACAATTGCTTTCTTAACTATATTGCCTCAGTCTTACCTATAGAAACCAGTTGTAATGTAAATTCTGAAAAGCTAAGGCCTAACTCCAATTCCTTTGGCATAACACTTGTTTGTCATTCTATTTACCCCTACTATGGTTCCTGTTATCCAGCCATACTTCCATCCATATTAATGTGTCATCTCCTGCACCATGAGCTTTTGTTATCCATAATATCCTGTGATATGGTACTTTAACGCTTTCTGGATATCAAACATTCGCTGGTTCCTCTTTATCCACAACATACATTACTAGAAAATAGAACATTAGAGCACAGTATGGGCTCCTGGCCCATGATGTTGTGCTGACCTCCACAAACTCGTGTCAGTCCCTCCCCACAGTCCTTAACCCCCTATTTTTCCTATGTCCATGTGCCTGTCTAAGAGTCCCTTAAAAGTCCCTATGGTATCAACCTCTATCACATCCCTGGTAGAGCATTTCAAGCATCTATCACTCTATAACAAACCTACATTTGACATCTCCCCTAAACTTTCCTCCACTCATCTTAAATAGATGTCCTCTGGTATTAGCCACTGCTGCCCTGAAAGAAAGGCACTGGCTGTCCACCCTATCCATGTCTCTCCTAATTGTGTATAGCTCTATCAAATTGGTTTTCCTCCTCCATCATTCCACAGTGAGCCCTAGCTCTCTCAACCTTTCCTCATAAGTCATGTTATCTACTCCAGGCAGCATCCTAGTACATTGTCTCTTCACGTCCTTCCTGTAATGAGGCAACCAGCACCAAACATAATACTCCCAAGTGTGGTGTAACCACGAGTATTATACAGTTGCAACATAACCCCATGGCTCTTGGAACTCAAATCCCTTAACTAGTAAATGCCAGCATACCATAGGCCTTCTTAACCATTCTATCAGCTCATGCAGCAAATTTGAAGGATCTATGGATTTGGACTCAAAGATCCCTTTATTCTTTCTCACCACTAAGAATCCTGTCATTAACCCAGTACTCTGCTTTCAAGTTCAATCTTTCAAAGTCTAACACCTCACACTTTTCTGAATTGAATTCCAACTGCCATTTCTAACCTAGATCGGCATTCTGTCTTATCCTGGACTCTTCCAGAATCCCTAATAATTTAGTCAAATGTGATTTCGCCAAATGTGATTTCGCCTTCACAAAATCATACTGACTTTATTTAAATACCTTGAGTTTTACTAAGTGCTCTGCTTTAGCAAATGAAATAACCACTTCCAAATGACTGTTAAACATCTGGTTTGTTAGCTGTAAGTTCCGTGTTTCTTTGAATAAGAGTGATATTTATTATCAAATGGAATGTTCCTTGAGCTTAAAGAATTTTAGAAAATTAAAATTAATGCACTAATTACCTCAATATCCACAGGAAATTAAAAAGGTGCTGAACTTCTTGCTGGGACGATAAAGCCAATTTTATATGAAAACATGCTGCTGAAGGGGAATGTTACTGTAACCTCAAAGTAAATAAACTGTCAGGGTTTATTTTTTTTTAATTATCTTTGATTTTTAAACAGACTTTTTTTAAGCAGTCAACATCCATTTTTGTATTCATGTTAGGAATTTTGAATACTACAGGCTTTAAAATTTGAAGCTTGTAGTATTTTTATATTCTCATATTGGATTAAAAATTTACTTCACAAATGTCTATTATAGTGAATCAAAACTTGTCATTTTAATTAAACAAATTAAAACTTATGTTTGAAACCTTGGTGCATAAAACAGAGCAGCTGAGTTTCATGTAAAATGTTAAGACCAAGGTGTCCATATGTGCAAGTTACTAAAAACTAACATGCAGGTACAGCAGGTGTTTAGGAAGACTTGTAAATAATCTGTTAGTTTTATTACAATAGGATATGAGTACAGGTGTAATGACATTTTACTCAAACTACTTGAAGTTATGGTGAGACCACACATGGTGTGTTAAGGTTTGACAACCTTACCTAAAAAGGATATACAGTACTGTGCAAGTCTTTGGCACATACATATAGCTAGGGTGCTAAGACTTTTGCACAGCACTGTAGTGATTTTAAGTATTGCACTTAACTGCTACTACAAAAACACAAACTTCATGACATATGTGAGTAATAATATACCTGATTCTAATTTGGGTTTCTGTTGTGGACTGAGAGTGGGAATGGAGCTGGAAGAGGGGAATTATGATTGGGAAAACGGAGGGGGAGGAAGCACCAGGGAGACATTCTATTAATGATTAATAAATTAATTGTTTGTAATTGAATGACCTCGCCTGCTGACTCAGGGCTGGGTGTGTCTGCACCTGTGTAACCCACCCATCCCTAGCACTCTGTCACCTGTCCCATACCCCACCCATACGCTCAACTCTTAATATTCCCAATATTCTTTGCTCTTGCCAGATTTACAAACTCGCTCTCTGCTCCATGTTGATAGATACAGTACTGTGCAAAAGTCTTAGGCACCCTAGCTTTTGCTCAGTACTTTAGTTTCCATATAAGGAATGCAGTGAATACTGGTTTCAAAATGTTGGGTTTAGTATAGGAGCAGAATTAGACCATTCAGTTCATTGAGTTGCTCTAGCAATCATAGCTGATTTATTATTCCCTTAACCTCATTCTACCTTCTCCCCATAACCTTTTATGCCCTTACTAATTAACATCTTCTCCATGTCCACTCTATCCAGGCCTTTCAAATTTGGTAGTTTCAATGAAATCCCTCCTCATCCTTCTCAGCTCAAGCAAGTATAGACCCAAAGTCACCAAATGTTCCTCATCCATTAACCCTTTCATCTCTGGTATCATTCTAAAAGGCCTCTTCTGGACCCACTTCAATGCCAACACATCTTTCCTTAGAGGCAGGGCCTAAAACTTCTCAAAGTACTTCAAATGTGATCTGACCAGCACTTTATAAAGCGTTCAATTCATGCTGGTCCTTGCAAAATATATGTTAACATTGCACGTATCTTCCTTACTACCAGCTCAACTTGCAGGTTCGCCTTTTGGGAAACCTGCACTAAGATTCCCAAGTCCCTTTGCACCTCCAGTTTCTCTTCCCATTTAAAAGACTGTGTATGCCTTTATTCCTTCTATCAAAATGCATGACCATACACTTTCCAGTGCCACTTCTTGTTTAGTAGGCTCGTGTGGCACCTTGTCAAAGGTCTTTTGAAAATCCAAGTGAAAAACATCCACTGACTTTCCTTTGTCTATCCTGCCTGCTACTGTCTTTCCTAAGCACCTTCTCTTTAGTAATAACAATTACATTTACTTCTGCACCCCGCCCCCCACTTCCATTTCTGGCATGTTGCTCTTGTCTTGCATTAGGAAGACAGATACAAAATACTTAAGCTCATCTGCCATTTCTTTATTCTCCATTACTATTCTTCAGTGTCATTTTTCAGTCTAATATCCACCCTGGCCTCTTTTTAAGTATTCGAATGCTCATTTATGTTAGCTAGCTTGCCTTCATATTTCATCTTTTCTCCACATTGTTTTTTTAATGTTTTTTGTTGGTTTTTAAGTTAACCAATATTCTCGCTTCCCACTAATCTTACCAGTTATCAAATGCCCTCCTTTTTGCTTTTATGCTGTCTTTGACTTCCCGCATCAGCTGTGGTTGCTCTTTCTTTTGGATGAAATGATCCTGCATCTTATGAATTACTCCCAGTAGCTTTGGCCATTGCTGCCCTACTCGCATCCCCTTTCCATCAACTTTACCTAGTTTATGAGAGAGATGTTTGCCTTGGGTGAGGTTGAACAGGCTATGCCTGTATTCTCCAGAGTTTAGAACAAGATGAGATTGCATTAAAATTTTTAAAAATTCTTGCAGGGCTGGACAGGTTGGATACAGGGAGAATGCTTTCCATGGCTAAGGCATTCAGAATTAAAAGTCATAGTTTCAAAATTAAGGGTACTCTATAAAGAATTGTGCCTGACAAATTCTCTACATTTTAAGGGTGGGAGATGTATGTAATTCTGTACAGTGGAGTACTGAAAAGGTTCAGTAAGTAACAGTATTCAATCTGATTCATAGATTTTTGGCTATTAAAAGATTCAAGGCATATGGGGATAGTGCAGATACATGCAGATAGGCCATGGCAGTTGTAAGGATAAGCAGTTTTACAGGAGCAAGTGCAAATGACCAAAACCCTACTCCTGCTCCTATTTCAAACCTTATGTAATTTCTGAAGTTATATTTTATATGTTTTTAAAGTTTCTAAAAGTTGAGCTGGCAGAAAGGTCATCTATAAAACAGAGAATGTAGTTGGACAGGACATCAATCCTGATGAATTTCCCTTGCTAGCCAATGTTTGTAGCAATTAACAAGAATGTTTGCTAGTACATTTGAAAAATATAGAGGATCCACCCTGTCTTCTTCCCTGCTTGAGCAAAGCAAAGTTTATGTAGTGTCATAAGGCAATCCACAATTTATAGGACTGTACTTTAAAAAAAATAAAACAGCCTCTGCCATTCTAGTAGCATCAAATTTACTTTATTTGGAGGCTTCCTATCTGCACAATCAACGCTGGAATAGCAGTAATGCAATGCAAGATATAAAACATAATTTCATTCCATGGTTCCCACTATAACTATCTACATTTAAAGACTGTCGGTATCAAATTTGCATCTGCTCCCTGCGACCACTAGGGTTTCCCCACGATAAGACTGCTCCAGAGAGCTGGTTTAGATTTGAGGAGCTGAATACCTTCTAGGTAGTAAGAACATATGAAATAAGGGAATAACGTCTATTTCTTTTCCCATTTCCCCAACAGTCTTGTATTTTAGTTGCAGCAGCTAATTCAATGTAGACCCTATAAGAATTTATTGCTAACTGCTATTCTACATATAGAAAATGGTGTTCATCAATGGATGCTAAATTTAAAGCTTCGGTTATAAAGGGAAGGAAAACAAATATCCTAAGTGCTAACTGATTATCTGTGAACAAATTCAAAGAAATAGAAATGTTGATTATATAATTAACAAATCATTCAAAGAAGTTGAGCCTTGGCAGTTTACAAATACCCTAACCCAATGAGGAGACTCAACTGCTAGATGAAGTAATGCATTAAGACAACTAGGACAGTTGTTGCACCATCTGCTGGCTATTTTGTACGTCAACTGACTGCACCGAGTCTGCTTCAACAGCTGGAGGAGCACCAAACACCAAATGTCAAAGCGTTTTTCCCCCTGCCGAAAAACCGGCTGCAGTTCACTGCACCAATTTAAAAACTGTCGCGTTTTAGTAGACAAATTATTCATTTTTCTTCCGTGAGATATTTTCAGTAACAAAAAGTGGTGAGGAGACCGGAAAAAAAAGATAATGGTTGTAATTTTAAACATTAAGAGTATAACATATTGTACACTTGTTAAATTGCGCAAGGAGGCGAATTCGATGTCTGCAGAACGCCCCGCTGAGATCGCTTGCTGTAAGTGATGCAGTAAATTGCACTCAACACTTCCTCTTACAGTAAAAGCGAAGAGTATTTATAATACCTTACCAAGAAATGAACCAGTTCGAAATCTATTTCGCTGCTTTTAAATATCTGACTGGAATTTCGTACCTACTTCAGCACGTTGTAAACGTGTAAAGTAAATACGGGATTTACGCGTGGTCCAATTATTTGGTATCACCCGGAATTTCATAAGTTATCTCGACTGTGCATTGAGTTTTCCGGCGTGCTCTCAAACCTTTGATTGCTACTGTACTCACCAGCAGAGTTCCTCAGCTCAGCTCAAATGTGATCGGGACCCAGCAATGCGTCGCAAATTAACGCAAGTTGTTGACCTGATTTTTGGGGCTACGACGGAAACAAAAACAAATCTAAGCTTCCAAACAAACCTATGATTTAAAAAAAAATTGAACCGCTTATGTTTAACGAAAGCAAAACAGAAAATTGCTGGCCTCGAAAGATGACATCAGTGGGACAACCATTTGGATCCTAGACACAACGAACGTACGATCAAAAAGTTTCACTGACAAATACAATCTTCGAGAGCTTTTTCTTAAAAAATAGAAATATTGTACAACATCAATCCCGCGCAAATTGATATTCATCGATTAGAAATGATCATCTAAAAGGTTTTTACTGAAGGTGCAGGATGCTCCAATTATTTAAAGGTTGATTAAGAACTAGTTCTGCGGCAGAAGATCTTACCTCTATCTTACCCCAGGCAAAATGTACAGATTCTGCCGGTGTTTGCACAGAGACATCGGTTATAACCCTAACATCATGAACAGGTTAACTATTTTAATGCTGTTGCTCACAGCTGCTAATGCGGTGTGCTCCAAGGTCGGCTCCTCTCCAGCTCGGGGTCACGCTCGCTGCAACTCTGAGCAGGATGATTTTCTCCAGTAATTCGACTGTCACCCCTTTCCCTTGCGATTACTTTAACGTCGCTCCTCGCTTGCGTTGATATAGACCGGCTGGAGCCGGTCTCCGCGCACGCAAAGCGTGGCTGCGCATCGCGTGCACGAGCGCCTCCTGTCGGTGTACCGGCTGCGAGCAAACAGTTTGATGCAAGGATCTCTTCTTCGAGGCGGCGCGCTTCCAGCTTCCTCGAGCCTACCTTTTCTGTGATGGAGAGCGAGCATCGTGCACGTGCGCCACCACCGGGTTAAACAGGTCTATTCCAGTTCGCAACGAGATTAAACCGGATGGTTATATTCTTCTAATTTAGCAGACAGTTGTACAAAAGGTAAATGTCAGTAGTTTATTCGGGGGAAGAGAGGAATTAAATATATTCGGCATCCCTCCTACCAACTCACAAAGTAATCTACTTGGTACTTATCAGAAGAGTTTTCAGCATTTTGAAAGCTGCAGTGGTCCCTGTTAACAGTTTTATCGGGCTACTTTCTAAATATATAGGTAGGAACTAAAAGAAACCAAAGTTGGAATTTAGAATTTAGTCGACTCCATTTCCTGAGATTGCCCTACGTCAGGGCTCTATTTTGCAGGTTACAATAAAACATTAATGTGCGAATACTGCTGATACTTTATCTGCTGCAACTTGTAATAAGGAAGTAACATGAATCAAATTCCCTGTACATGAAAACCAACTAATAAAACTTGGCACAGACCAATTGGGATGTAATAGAACACACTGCCAAATGTATGGTCAAAGGTGGCTGTAAGAATCCGCTTAAAGAGAAGTGGAAGGATAGTCCCGTACTTAAGACCTTGGCGGCTGAGGAACTCCTGATGGTTGAGCAATTAAACTTCAGAATGTTTGAGATGTTTTCAGTTGCAAAAGCACTGATATTTTCCAGGTTAGGAAAAGAAGGAAGATAGAAACGGTAGACTGAATTGAAAAGAATGATGAGGATTTTTAAATTGTGAAATGGGAGAGTTGAAGGCCAGTGAAACAACACTGAGGAAGGTAATATAGCAATGTCAATAAATATGGGACTAAGGATCAGTTCAGTGACATAGCATCCAAGAAGTGAGTCAAACTGGAGATGGGCGTTCAACTTGGAAAGACATTAGAGAGAGAAATGTGAACTGAGCTAAGACTGGGGAAAAAGCTGGGATTGAATGTTCCTTGTCATTTGTACTGGTAAACTAGAATAATGGTGGAACTGATGCAATTGACCAGATAATCTCAGTTTTAGAATCTAAGAATTTCATCCAAAAGACCCGCTTATTTATTGTTGATGTTGAGAGCAGAAAGAGTTTAAGAACATGGTTTGTGGGAGTGCAAAAGGAGCCCGATGTTATCTAGGATAAATCATTGAAGGGTGAACAGTCGTGACAGAAGTGAGGGGGATTTGACAGTATTATGTAGTGAAATTAGATCTGACAGTAACTGCTGCCTGACATGCAGAGTTCCTTCAGCATTTTGTGTGTGTTGCTAATAATTACACAAATTGTTCACTATACTCATTCAAGGGTACATCCTTGGGTTTAAGATGATATAGGTGATTAGAGCGATTTCAAATTAACCTATAATTTATTGATCATATTAATTGCACAGACTAACTAGAAACCAGAGCTTAGTTTCACATTAGTATCCTCTGGTTGCTTTTAGTCCAACATATTGCGTCTGAGTTGCTTATCCACCCCTGCACCCACTCTCAGACTCTTAGCTGTCAGATCTGAGATCTCACCCATTACACCATTTGCTGTTGGCCTTTATCTCCTTCCCTTTCACTTTAATCAAAGTATGGAAGTAAAGGCACAACTTAGCAAGCCAATGTCCAAGATTGCGAGTGATGTCTTGGTTTTCACCTGAACAGCCATTTGACTAATGGTCAATTGAAGCACGATAAAGAAGTAGAGGGAGAGAAAGAGAGGTGAACTGATACAAGGAAGATTAATCAGACATGGGGAGAGAGGAGGGAAGAAGAGGGATGAAAAGAATGTGATGAAGAAGGACAGAGAGAGCCAATGAGGGACAGAGAGTGGGTAAGTCAAAGTTGGAGAGAAATAATAATACAAATATGTGGCATAGAACAAGGCTACTCAGCCCATTATGTCCAAAACCAGCCAAAACTCAAGCAATTTATTTCAGTCAATTATTTATCCATTTTTAAGATACAGCTTTTCTAAGATGTCTCCAAGTATCTTATGAAGATGATAAAGATTTTTGCCTCCACCATCCTCTCAGATGTTCTGACTTGTCACTACCATTTAGTTACCAATCTCTAATCCTTTTATGATATATTGTTAAACATGGGGATCATAATTAAGAAGCTTAGCCATAATACCAAAAATAGTTGTGTGGTTGACAGGAAGACAGCTCTGGACTGCAGCAAAGTATCAGTGAGGTACAGGAATAAATACAAAATGCTGGGTTAATGACATACAGGATCCTATATGTGTTTTCAACCAGCTCTGCTGCTCACAATGACCTATAGCACAGACTGTATACCCAAAATCTCTTTGTTCCCAGTCTCCTCTTTGAATTTTCTTTGTCTTGTCTCTTCTCTCATTCTTTCAATCAGAATGGAACACTTAACATTTTTCTGCATTGAATTCTATCTACTGTGCATCTGCCCTCCCTTTCCTGTGGAAGTCTATCATTTCTCAGTTCCCTGAGTATTGAGACATGCAAATGTGTATGCCCAAATCATATACTACAATTCATTTCCATTCTGTTTGAGAAATAAGAGTGCTTATTGTCACTTACTCAGTTTTCTATCTATGCTGCAACTTTTTCCATGTGCTTCATCTTGATAAAAAAAGCTTTAATTAGAAACATTATCAAATTCCTTTTGAAGGTCCATACAGACAATATCAATAATATTTATGTCATGTCTACTGTCTCATCAAAGAAGTCTTATTAAGAGGGAAACAAAACATTCATTTAGAATTCTATGTCTGGTATAAGACATACACTTTCCTTTAATGATTGCTTTCTTCTCACTTCTTTATAGATTTAAAAAATAGTTTTCTTTGATATTACCTGCCAATCTTTTTCATGAATCCTTCATTTTATCTTAAGTTTTCTTCTAATTTTACTCACATACCTTATAGGTTTAACAAAAAATCTGCTGAAGAAATTCATGAGGTAATGTTAAGGAAAAGAAATTGTTGGCATTCCAGGTTCCGGCATTTGTCTGTACTCTATAGTCTTGTTTAAGCCTTCTTTCGTGTTGACTTCTTGATATTTTTCTAAGCTTCCGTTTATTCTGCTAAGTTTTCTTAATATACTGTATGGAAATTGAGATTTGAGAGTCCTCGCTGCTTTGGCTAGGGATATAGTTCTTATAATCGTTTTCTATCTTCTTGAATGCCCACTACACAGAAACTGATTTTATTTTCAAATTGCCATTTTCATTTTAGTTTTGCTGAACTATATCTTAGCAAAGTGAAATTGCCTTTAAACCAAGTTAAAACGTTTACAAAATTTTGCCTTTCTTTATCATGCCAAATCTAACTGAATTATTATTGCTACCTCAAAAATGCTGTCCCACTGCCATCCTTTCCCTAAGACTCAGTACAAGTAGTGTATAATGCAGCCTCACTTGTTATGTACAATTCAAAAAAAATGTTTCTTCGACTATCTTCTCCATCTTTTATTTGGGTAGTCAGTTTATATTAGAATATATAAACCCCTGCTGTTGCGGCCTTGGTTTTATTTTTACTCCTCAGTAAGTTGCTTGGGCATTTGCTCATCTATTTCCCTCTAAATATTTGGGAGTCCAAGGTACACTCCCAGGAGTGTCTCTGTTCTTTTAATTGTGCCCCATTTTAACCGTATAATGGTTTTTGAACTGAGATCATTGGATGAGACAGGCAAAAGCATTACAAGGAACAAGAAAGACAATCTCTCTCTACAAACATAGCAGGGAGCAAGAAATTGACAATCAAGAAAATCTGCTGATGCTGGAAATCCAAGTGACTGTACTTTTTTTCATAGATGTTGCCTGGCCTACTGATGCACCATCAATAACTCACACTGAGACGTAAGGCGAGATATCGGCTTTTATTGACTGGAAGAAGGAACCAGGAGTGAGTGTCTATCATACAATGTCCTGGAGACTGAGGCCGAGCGTCAGGCCTCAGATCTCCTTTATACAGGGGCCTGTGGGAGGAGCCACAGGAGCAGTCAGCAGGGGGCGTGTCCCGACAGGCACATAGTTCACCACACCTACTGAGCTCCTCCAGCATTTTGTGTGGATTAAATTGAATTTATTTCAATGCAAGAGATCTGAGAAGTATGTTGGATGAACTCAGTAAGTGGATAGCAACATTGGACTGGGATATTATAGCTATTACAGACATATGGCTAAGGGAGGTTCAGGATTGGCAGCTAATTTTCCAAGATACAGGTGCTTGGTAGGATGGAGGTGGAGGAAGAGAGGAGGGAGAGTTGCATTTCTGATTAAGGAGAACATTGTGGTAGTAGTCTGAGATGAAATTACTGAGAGATCATCCAGTAATGCTAATAAATAAGAAGGGAACGATCATCTTATTGGGATTGTACTAATTGTAAATTAGAAGAACAAATGTGCAGGGAAATTTGCAAAAATTTGCAGGACTAACAGGATTGTCATAGAAGGGAATTTTTGCTTTCTTAATGTAGACTAGGAGCACCACAGTGCTAAGGGCTTAGATGGAGTGGAATGTGTTAAATGTGGTCTGGAAAGTTTCCTGACACAAAATATTGAAGGGTCTACCAGGGAGAGGACAAACCCTGCACTACTCTCAAGAAATGGGGCAAGACAAATGATGAGGATCGATGGAGGAGCACTTAGGGCTAGTGTACATAGTTCTATTTGTTTTAAATTAATTATAGAAAGGAGCAAATCTGGTCGACAAGTTAAAGTTGAAAATTGCAACAAGGGAAAGTTTGCTGGTATTAGACACGAACTTGCAAAAGTTGAATGGAGTAGGTTGCTTGCAGACAAAGGGACATCTGATATGTGGGAGGCTTTTATAAGTGGGATACTGAGCGTTCAAAATCTGCATGTTCCTGTTAGAGTGAAGGGCAGGGCTGGCAGGAGCAGGGAACCCTGGATGATGAAAGGTATTGAAGCTCTGGTCAGATAAAATGAATTGAGTTGTGGGTCAGGTAGAGGCAGCTGGAATCAAGGAAATCCCAGGGGGAGTATAAGGGTTGCAGGGAATATATTCAAGAAAGAAATTCGGGGTCAAAAAGCGAGCATGAGGAAACTTTGGCAAGGAAGACCAAGAAAACAAAGAGCTTTAATATGTATATTCAGGGGAAAAGAGTAAATAACAAGAGAATAAGGCCCCTCAAAAGACCAAAGTTAACATCTTTGTGAGGAGCCACAAGAGGTGCGCGAGGTTCTCAATTAATACTTCTCTTTTTTACCATGGAAGAATACTCAAAGACTTTGGACATTGATGTAGGAAATGGGGAGATCTTGTGGATCATCTGCTTTATAAGAGAGGTATTATTGGATGTCATGAAATGTATGATGGCAGATAAATTTCCAGAGCTAGATCAGGAATATCCAAGACCACTGTGCAGAGCTAGAGAAGAAATCGTGGGAACCCTGGCTGCGATGTATACATTATCTTCTGTGATAACTAAAGTGTCAGAAGACTAATATTGCCCCTTTATTTAAGAAGGGCCACAAGAAAAGCCTGAGAACTACAGTAAGCCTAACATATGTGGTGTTTAAGTTACTAGAGAGGATTCTGAGGGATAAACCATTTGGAAGGATGGGTTCATTAGAGATGGTCAACATGACTTTGTGCATGGGAGATCGTGTTTAATGAATCTGTGTTTTAAGGAAGTAACCGAGAAGTTTGATTAGGGCAGGGTGGTAGACGTGGTCCATTTGGACTTCGGTAAGGCCTTTAATAAGGGTCCACAGAGTATGCTGCTACAGAAAATTAGATTACATAGGATCCTGGGAGAGCTAGGTATTTGGATGCAGAATTGGCTTGATGGTAGGAAGCAGAGAGATGGTGGAAGGCAGACATCTCACCTCTCTTGGAAGTTCCGGGAGTCTCCCACATATTGATAGTGGCTTCCAATTGCCCGCAAATTATATACAATATCCTGGAAATCGATTTTTTGGAGAGGGATAGGAAGAGCGAGAGGGAGCATCCTGATTGGTCTCTCTTCGTGCTAAGTAGACCTATCAGTTTTCTCTGTGGGCGGGCTTTACAGTCAACTTCAAAAATAGTGACAGTGTTGCTCATTGCACTGTTTGCAACAGTGACTTTTCTATTGCCCATGGTAGGATAAAATGTAAAAGGCATGTTGAGGTGAGTTTAACACCTGTCATTCGTTCATTAGCATAGCTAACGTAATTTAAGCTAACTGGCTAGCTGCTAAGGAGCTACTCTATTGATGTCCTATGTGATGAGGCCAGACTCCCTGTAGACTTGCTCAAAATTGTAATAGAATTTAAAAAAATGACTCCAAGATAATATAAGTACATATTTTAATGTCACATTTTCTTCGTATACCCAACTTGGTTTACAGATTAGACAAAATCACTAAACAAAGTATTACATACACCCTTGGAAGTCGACCGATGGGGGCGGGATATGGGTTTGCAGGGGTGGGGGTGCTACCTCCCTGAAATGAGTTTTTGCAGGGTGGGATGTCTGGGAAGGTTGCTTTTCAGACTGAAGGTTTGTGACTAACAGTGTCCTGCAGGGCTTGGTGCAGGGCCCATTGCTGTTTGTCATCTACAATGCTGTGCAGAAGTCTTAGGCACATGTGAAAAAAATCTGTAAAGTGGAAGTGCTTGAATTGAAATGTTTTTAAACATCAAGAAATTACTATAAAGCACTGTAAACAAAAATAAATCAATACTTGGCGTGACCACCTTTTGCCTTTAAAACTGCATCATTTCTCTTAGGGAAATTGCTGTGCAGTTTTATAAATAAATTAACACGTGCAAACAAGCTGGATGAACTCAACAGGTTGGGCAGCATCTGTTGAGACGAGCAGTCAACATTTCAGGCTGAGACCCTTCTTCAGTCCTGATGAATTTGACCACAGCATCTGCAGTTTACTTTGTGTTTATAAAATAAATTAACTGGTAGGTTGTTCCTTGGAGAACTTGCCACAGTTCTTCTACCAACATTGGCTATCTCTCTTGCTTCTGTCTGTCTAGTTAATCCCAGACAGCCTTGATGATGTTGAGATCAGAACTCTGTGAAGGCTATACTATTTGAAACCATATAAAAAAATCTACGGTGCCTGAGACTTTTGCACAGTACTGTATATTAGTGATTTCAATGAGAATTGCAGAAAGCATGGTTAATAAGTTTACAGCTATCACTAAAATAGTTGATGTCATGACAGTGAAGGTAATTATCAGGATTTAATTGGCTCTTGATCAGTCGGGTTAGTGGGCTGAGAGAAAGCAAATTGATTTGAATTCTGATAAGTGCAAGGTGCTGCATTTTGGAAGGTATATCAGGTGAGATATTCTCTGTGCATTGAGGAGTGTTGTAGAATGGAGGGACCAAGCTCCCCGAAAGTGACATCATAGTGAAGAGGGTGGTGAAGAAGGCTTTTGGCTTGCTGACCTTCATCAGTCAGTTGTACAAGATGTTGGTGAAACCACAGTTGGAATAGTGTTTTCAGCTTTGGTCATTCCATTAAGCTGGAAAGAGTGCAGAGGAGATTTACAAGGATGTTACAAGGATATTCAAGGAAAAGGGTTGAGTAGATTGGGACTTTATTAATTAGAATGAAGGAGAATGAGGAATGATCTAGCAAAGCTTTTAACATCGAGAAGCATAGATAGGATGAATACACATTGCCTATTTTCCAGGGATATGGAATCAAGAACTTGAGGGCATAGGTTTAAGGTGAGAGGAGAGAGATTTAGCATGAACTTAACAGCAAGTTTTTCACCCAGGAAGTGGAATGAACTGCTAGAGGATGTTTTTGAGGTTGGTAAAATAACAACATTTAAAAGGTACTTGGGCAAATGGGACTAGATTAGATGGGAATCTTGGTCAGCATGGAGCATTTGGGCTGAAGGGCTTGTTTTCACGTGTATGGCTGTATGACTATATTTAGCACGTCTTATGTCAAATGTCGAGCAAGTTTTATTTCTTTTCGCTATTATTATTTACTGAACAAGTATTTCTACAGTACCTTTTTCATTCTTCATATCTCTCATCTGAAAATGTAACCAGTACTGTGCAGTTGTCATTACCACACCTTTAAACTGTTTTTCAGTAATGGACACAGTATCATATTTCCTACTCCCTTATGTGTGTTTGTGCCCTCTGTTAAATGACTTTTATTTTAAGACATCTTGCATTATAGTACACGCAATTGTCAAACTTATTTCTTTCCATTTTACCCAGTCTTAGATTCCTCTTTCTTCCAGATTAATTTTTCTGTCTTCCAAATTTGTTGGTTAAATCCCTATGTTCCACATCCAATTTTTTTCTTATCCCCTTAAGAAAAAATCTCTCAGGTTTCCATTCCCATTAAACGGCGTAGAGCGACGCAGAAGTGAAAATCAGGGTTACGGCGTAGCCTGTACGCACAAGTATAAATCAGCCTTAAATTGGGTTCTTTGGGGTTGCTTGCTTTGTGGTTTCCTGTAAGCAGGTGAATTTCAAGGTTGTACAATTTAAATACTTCATTAATAAATGTACTTTGAACTTTGAACCCAAGGCTGTATTGCTTTATTTTCAATGTTAACTATTTATGTTTATTTTTAATACCAAAATTCACTTCTTTATCCCTCTATGCAAGCTTCCGTGCACATCAAATTTCTGACCTTCACAGCTTTTGTAAGCTACATTTTAAATTATTACTCTAGATAAGCAAAATCTATTTAATTATACACATCTGTAAGCCACACCCAGATTCTCCAATACCAAGAATTTGCTGACAGTAATTGCTTTGTATTTAAGCAACTAATTACAGCTGGAAACCTTACTAATTGTTATGTTTACTAACAACCAATTGTTTTCTATTGACAAGCTGTAGGAAAAGACTACACATTAAAATTCATATATTAATGCAAAAATATAACTTAAGATTGAAATCACTCCCTCACCAATTAACAAAGTTAGTAAATTCACAAGCTTCACACTTGTGCAATGTCGAATTTAAGATGCAAAATATGTGTTTGTGTCTGTGGCAAAAGAAAGTCAGAACAAAGTAGCCCTGCCACACTAATTAAATCTTTCTCTCTTCTTCCCCTTCAATTATTCTCTCTCTATTTCTTTTTCTTCCCCCTCCCAACCCCAAAGTAAAAATATGCCATGTCTGAGTTCATCCCATACTTGTATGTTTGATGCATACCTTAATGTGTCACTCATGATGATTGGGATTGCGTGCTTCAGTGTCTCTCAGGACAGTCTTTCATGGGGACAATCTTTCATGAATACTTATTCATGAGTGCTTTTATCACATTATTGAACTTGTTTATTCCAGTCAAATGCAAAGTAAATCCCAAATGAAATATTTTTCTACACAATGAGGAAGGTGAGATTAAAAAATATTATTCTTTGGAATTTATGGTTGTGTTGACACACCCTTCATTTTACATTTTAACATGGTCTTCGATAAATTTGATAACATTGCCAAGATAACTTATTAGCATTTTAAAGTTTCATTGGTCATGTTTATAATACTTTGTCTTCTAAGTATAATTAAAAATAGATTGGGATAAAATGACAACATCAGAATTTAGACATGACTTCACATGCTGTCTGAGACTACGGTAAAACATAACTCAACTGTTAGGTAAAATTATATCTTAGTACCCCAGTGCACCTGGCTGCCACAACTTGCAGCTACTTGAGCACAATAAAAGGGGCTAATTCTCTTCTGGGAGGACTATCCAACAAAACTTGACATAGAACTGAAACAAAGGACAATGGTTTTAATTACAAGAGATTCTGCAGATACTGGAAATGTTGAGCAGCACACACAAGAAGAACTCAGCATATTTGCCAGCATCAATGGAGGGGAAGAAACGGTCGATGTTTTGGGCTGAGACCCTTTATCAGGACTAGAAAAGAAAAGACTAGGAGCCAGAATAAGAAGATGGGGGGGGGGGGGGTGGGGAAGGAGTACAAGCTGGCAGATGATAAGTGAGCCCAGGTGAGGGGAGTGGGTGGGGAAGGGGATGAATTTAGAAACTGGGAGGGGATAGGGTGAAGAGGTAAAGGGTTGAAGAAGAAGGAATGGGGTAGTGTGGGTTTAGTACTTTAAGGATTATATGGGTTGGCACAACATGGAGGGCTGAAGGGCCTGTACTGTGCTGTAGTGTTCTATGGTTCTATGGGATCTAACAGAAGAGGATGGTGGGCCATGGAAGAAAGGGGAGGAGAAGGGGAACCAGAGGAATGTGAGGAGAAGGGGTGAGAGAGTAGCCAGAATGGGGAATAGAAAAAAAGAAAATGGCGAGTGCAGATAAATTAACAGATTTTGAGAAATCAATGTTCATTTCATCAAAGAATATAATGTGTTGCTCTTTCAACCTGCGTTTGGCCTCATCATTGTAGTAGAAGAGGCCATTTCAGACTTGCCAGAATAAGAATGGAAAGTGAAATTGAAATGGGGAGATCCTTCCTCTTACAGTGGACACATATCAGCAAGCACAAAATTGATGGGTGAATGGGATTTTGTCTGATGTGGACAAGAAATCTGATTGGGTTTAAGTTTACAAAGAAAAGAATCATGGCAACCAATGTCAAGAGTATTAGAATAGTCAAGTTTAAGGTAAAAGTGCATTGATCACAGTTTCACCAGTTGTTGTGCTGAGCTTGGGGTAGAATTGAATGATACTGTGGACTTGGAAATAGGGGATCTTAGTGATGGTGCAGTGGTCATCCACAGCTCACCTCCAGGGTCTAGTATGATATTGAGTATCATGTTAGAGCTTCAGGTATCAAGCAGCCTCGCTTGGTTTCAGAAAGGTGCCAGTGGGAAGGATGGAATTCATGTGGTGGACAAAAATCACAGGGTCTTTATTCAGCTGAAAGGAATATATGTTCTCTGTCAGCAAGTTTGCCAGTTCAGAACATTAAGAGCGGGATTATAGAATGGATGTGGAATCATGTGAAAATTATTAAAACTGCAGATGCTGAAAATCTAAAATAAAAACATAAAATGCCAGAAATAATCATCATATCACATGGTAAAGAATGAGAGGCCAATAGAGTTACCCTTTCAGGTCAGAGACCCTTTATCAAAACTGGGAAGGAGAGAAAACAAGATAGTTTTAAATTGTAGTGGGGGGGGGGGATGGATTAGACAGGGTATATCTTTGATATGGGTGGCATATTTGAATTTTAAAAATCAGGTAACATGCTTTGTATCAGCACTGATCATTTCAGTTGTAGGTTATCTATCTGTAATATTAATTCAGTTTTATTTCTCTCCATTTCACTGATTTGCTCAGACCAGTATTTCATGGCTTTTACATGCTTCTTTGTTTTCTAATGGCCCTTGTTAATCTATGAATCAGATGATTTAATCAACACTTTGTCGCCAAGGCAACCACATACTACTCCTAAAAGAGATATTCCCTTTGATTTATCCATTCCATTTTATTCTCTCCTTCCACAGATGCTACTTTCTGGAATTTTCTGTTTTACATCATCAGTGTTCATATGAAAAATTTTGCTGTGTTTTTTAGTGTTGCTGCTGTTGAGCATGTTAATGAAAAATTTAATATGTTACAAAATACCAGAAGTACCAGAGATAAGGGTAATGTTATATTGCAGTAGTGGCCGTTGTAGGTGAATCTATGCCCAAGATTAATTGAATAAGAATAGAACCAGATGTTCTCCCGCTCTATGAATATTCAGTTCTATTAATGTCTCCAGGCAGGTCAAGCTGGATGGAAAGGGAATTTAGCATTTAATCAGTGACTTTGATTTGAACTGTTTGGGTATTTAAGGGAAAGATGAAAACCTAACTGGAGCAATTTAAACAAGGAGTTCAAGGGGAAAGGTCCAGTTTGCAGGAGTATTAGAGGGTGCAATGCATTCACAGATTTGGAAGAGAGAAAAAGCTAAGAAAAATGCATTGAATCACAGAGTTTCTTTTCTGAGGGGAGAAGGATCTGAATTAAAGGGGACCCAAGGACTGCATGTTACAGTGGGTTAGTAAACTCAAAAAGGGCATGGAAGAAAGAGCATAAAAGAAATAGAGGAATTTGAGAAAGATCCACATTCTTATGGTGGGGGAAGGAATCTTATAACTTGGCTTTGTAGGTTAGGGGTACACAGAGAAGTGGTAAGTACTTACTGATTGGTCTGAATTTTAATGGGAGAAATTTTAAGAAGACAATATGCAGTAGAGCAATATCTTTTCGTTATGAGATAATTCTGGATTAATAAGAATTGTTAAAAGAGAGTAAGACTTGAGAGAGCTGTACACAATGAAGCCAAAGCTATAAATATGAATAGTTAAGTTAAATTAGTTGTTCATTGAATCAGTTTAAAAATTTGATTTAAGAGAGTGTGGATGATGGCTATGTTATATGAATGCAAAGTAATCGTGAGGCATGTATGATCCACTAATTGATTGTACCTTCGTGTTTTGTGCTGCTCTGACAATTCCTATTCAACTTGAACGACATTAATGTATTTTAAAGTATGGGTATAAAGTCCGTTTTTTCTGCTTGTTAAGGAAATTAATTAACTTACACATTGTGACCTTATTGAAGGGGTTTTAAAAAGTTACAATGTTGACAAACAAATGAAAATGAAAAACTATTTTAGGCACTTTGCAAGGATTTGGGACGAACAACATTCCTAGATTATTATTGCTTTGAATTCAAGAAGTTAGTTTGCTGGAAAACAACAGCTTGTATTAATATGTCATTTCATGGGAATGTTATTAACAGATTGTGACATTGCTCTACATAAGCGACAAAGAGATTTAAACCAGGAAGTACAGAAGGTACATCTATACAAAGATAGGTAGAGGCAGATAATGTTGAGAGAGCAGGGAGGCAGCAGAAGGATTTTGACAGATTCGGAAAATGGACAAAGAAGTGACAAATGGAATACAGTGTCAGGAAGTGTACAGTCATACATTTTGGTAGAAGGAATAAAAACAGATTATTTTCTAAACCGGGTAAAAATTTAAAAATTTGAGGTACAAAGGGACTTGGGAGTCCTCGTGCAGAATTCCCTAAAGGTTAATTTGCAGGTTGAGTTGGTGGTGAGGAAGGCAAATGCAATGTTAGCATTCATTTCAAGATGACTGGAATATAAAAACAAGGATGTAATGCCAAGGCTTTATTAAGGTGCTGGTGAGGCCTCACTTGAAGTGTTGTAAGCAGTTTTTGGCCCCTTATCTAACAAAGGGTGTGCTGACATTCGAGAGGATTCAAAGGAGGTTCAGGAAAATGATTCTGGGAATGAAGGGCTTATCATAGCAGGAGTGTTTGATGGCTCTGGGCCTATACTTGCTGAAATTTAAATAATGGGGGGGATCTCATTAAAACCCATTGAATGTTGAAAGGCCTAGATAGAGTGGATGTGGAGAGGATGTTTCCTGTAGGGGGAAGTCTAGGACCAAAGGCATAACCTAAGAATAGGGGGATATCCATTTAGAACACAGGTAAGGAGGAATTTCTTCAGCCATGTGGTGGTGAATCTATGGAATTCATTGATACGGGTGGCTGCAGAGGCCAGGTCATTGTGAATATTTAAGATTCTTGACAAGTCATGGCATCTAAGGTTATGGGGAGTAGGCAGGAGAATGCAGTTGAGAGGGAAATGAGTCAAATGGTGGAACAGAGTCGATGGGCTGAATGACCTAATTCTGCTCCTATGTTTTATGGTCTAACTAGATTAAAGGGGTGAGGAGATTACAAAAATAGAGAAGAGAAGGTTCATTGTATGCTTTAGAAAGAAGAACAGCAATTTTAAAATTGTGGTGCAAATAATGTTGAAAGTCACTTCCCAAAATGTTGAGGTGAATTAAGCCAAAAGCAGCAAAAATTCCATCCATGGTTATGGAACATCAAAAATGATAGGTCAACTGGGAGTGTATTGGAATAATAAAGTTAGAGGTATAATGAAGTCATGAATGGGAATTTGAAAAGTGCTTGGTAGAATGTTTTATGATGTTGACACCATTTGTGAAATATTGAGCAGTTTCTGATGTTCTGGTACCAAGTCAGTTTCTCTGTGGTTCAGGGTCATGGTCACATCAACTTAACAAAATATTTCTTTAAGTTTCCCCTTTCCATTCTCGTTATGTAACATTGTTCTCCATCTATATCAGTTCTGGACCAACCCCCCACCCCCACGTTCTAGTGAGTGTCTCCCAAACGCCATATTCCCTTGTCTGTCATCCATGATGCTTAGGATATCATATTTGACTTCTAATCACCCACCTTTCCTGTGATTGGAAGTGGTACTATTAGGTTGGTAAACTTCCCATTCCCATTCCGACATGGCAGTCTATGGCCTCCTCTCCTGTCGTAATAAGGTCACACTCAGGTTGGAGAAGCAACATCTTATATTCCATCTGAGTAGCCTCCAACTTGATGGCATGAACATCAATTTCTCAAACAACCGGTAATGCCTCTCACCCTTTTCAATTCCCCATTCCCTTTTTTCTCTCTCTCTCACCTTATCTTTGTACCTGCCCATCACCTTCCTCTGGTGCTCCTCTCCTTTTTCTTTCTTTCATAGATTTATGTACTCTTCTATCATATTCCCCCTTCTTTAGCCCTGTGTCTCTTTCACCAATCAACTTCCCAGTTCTTTATTTCACCCCTTCACCTCTTTACTTCAGATGGAGACAAGAAGGTGTATAGGAGCAACATATGCCAACTAGTGGAGTGGTGTTGCAGCAACAACCTTGCACTTAATGTCAGTAAGACGAAAGAGCTGGTGTGGACTTCAGGAAGGGTAAGATAAAGGAATATTGTACATACCAATCCTGATAAAGGGATCAGAAGTGGAGAGAGTGAGCAGTTTCAAGTTCCTGGGTGTCAAGATCTCTGAGGACCTAACCTAGTCCCAACATATTGATGCAGTTATAAAGAAGGCAAGACAATACGTCATTAGGAGTTTGAAGAGATTTGGTGTATCAACAAATACACTCAAAAACATTTATAGATGCACCATGGAGAGCAATCTGACAGGCTGCATCACTGTCTGGTATGTGGGGGGTTCCTGCACAGGACCAATAGAAACTGCAGGGGGTTGTAAATTTAGTTGGCTCCATCATGGATACTACCTTACAAAATACCCGGACATTTTTAAGGAGCAGTGTCTCAGAAGGGCAGCATTCCTTATTAAGGACCTCCAGGACCCAGGGCATGTCCTTTTTTCACTGTTACCATCAGGAAGGAGATACAGAAGTATGAAGGCACACACTCAGTGATTCAGGAACAGCTTCTTCCACTCTGTCATACAATTCCTAAATGGACATTGAGCTGATGAACACCAACTCACTTTCTTAATATAAATTATTTGTGTTTTTTTGCATGATTTTTAATCTTTTCAATATATGTATATTGTAATTTATTTATTTTTTATTATTCTATTATTAAGTATTGCATTGAACTGCTGCTGCTTAATTAACAAATTTCGCAACACATGCCAGTGTTAATACACTTGATTTCTGAATCTGATTCTGGTTCTCCTTCCCTTTCCTTTTCTTCCATTGTAGTCTGTCCTCTCCTATTTGTATTCCCCCTTTCTCCAGCCCGGTATCTCTTTCACCAATCAACTTCTCAGCTCTTTACTTCACTCCTTCTCCCCACCTTCTTATTCTAACTTTTCTTCCTTTCCAGTCATGAAGTCTGAAAAGTCTGAAATGTTGATTATATTCTTTTCCATAGATGCTGCCTGGCCTGCTGACCCCCTCCAATATTTTGTGTGTGTTCCTTGGATTTCCAACATATGCAGATTTTGTCTTGTTTGTGATTAGGTTGATAAATCAATTTCAAGTGTATTGTCATCTGTTTATACATATACAACCAAACAAACCAACATTCCTCCGTACCAGAAAGCATTTATCACACCAAACAAATAAAGTCAAATAACACCACAAATAAATTAATAAAATATAATTCAAAACGGTTTCTGGGTGATGAGACCTTGGCAGGGTACTCTTTAGTCTCACAGCCTGAGGGAAGAAGCTGTTACCCAGTCTGGCAGATAAGTGGGACAATAATCAGATTGCTGAATAGTTTGACCAACTATGAGTTGCTGAGGAGGTAAATTGTAAAATGAGGATTATCCTTAGTGTTTTAAATTGTTATCCCATTCTTGAGCTGGTAATGTTCCCAGTATTGAAACTCACAACATTTTAAAGCTGTAGTGGTTGCTGTTCCTAGTTATTTATTTTATCAACAAACACATAGCAGCATAGAGAAGCAAACACCAGAACTTAATTTTGATTGTATACATTATCTGACACTGCTTGTACAATGGACTTTGACCGGAACAACCCTGACACAGCCAAGATGCCACTGTGGCAAACTCTATAAGAATGTCAGGGGACTCAAGATCCACCAAATGAAATCCAAGTGTAGGACTGGTGAGAGGCAGGAGGAACGCCCAGAAGTGACTTGTGAGACGGTGGAGGATCACAGTCAGGAGCAACCACATAGTACTGAGGACCTTCAACCTACTGCTTCAACCCAGGAACACAGGAGGGGATCAACCGATGGGTCGAGGGAAACCTGTGTGAGGCTTCGAGAGGAGAGGAAGGAGAGAATAAACTGGAGAGATAAAGGAGAAGAGAGTTTACCAGCCTAGCAGACGAACGAGGGAGATAACCAGCATAAGAAGGGAAATTAGAACACTCTCCAACAGGTACAGAAGAAGTAGTGTAGAAGAGAGAGAAGGACTGAGGCAGTTGAGACAAGACCTGGGAAGGAGGCTTAAAGAACTTTGGAATGTGAAAAGGATAAGGAAGAACAAGCGTGAGAAGAATAGGAAAAGGGCTGCTTTCATCAGAAACCCTTATCAAGTGTGTTAGAAAGGGAAAGATCAGGCACACTGGGGAAACCAAGAGAGGAAGTGGAGGCATACCTGCAGAAAACACACTCAGATGAAAGACGAGACCTGCCACTGGGGGAAAACAGTGCACAGAAACCTCTAGACGAGAAAGAGCCAACACTGAAAGAAATAAGAGAAGACATCAAGAAGGCAAGGGCAGGTTCAGCACCCGGGCCCAATGGGATCACATATAAAGTCTACAAGAAGTGCCCAAATCTTCTCAAGAGGATTTGGAGGCTGATGAGAGTCATCTGGAGGAAGATACCACCTTGCTGGCAAGTGGCTGAAGGATGCTTTGTGCCAAAAGAGGAAAACTCAACTGAGATCAAGCAGTTCAGAGCCATTTCCCTCCTCAACGTCGAAAAATCTTCTTTGTTGTTCTAGCAAGAAGGATGACATTATACATGGTAGAAAACCAATACATAGATATGGCAGTGCAAAAGGAAGGGGTTCCTGGATTCCCAGAGTGTGTGGAACACACTAGTGTTATATCCCAGCTGTTAGGAGGCCAAGGCAACCAAAGGGAACCTGACGGTTGTGTGGTTGGATTTAGCCAATGCCTATGGTACGGTGCCACACAAAATTATTGAGACAGCACTGAAACACTACCATACCCTGAAGAAGGTTAGCAAGATCCTGGCAAGTTATCTTGAGGGGATTCACCTAAGGAACATCATGGCAGTGAGTAGGGTATTGTGACTGGCTACACTATATCAGTAGTCCTCTTCGTCAAGGCCATGAATCTACTTATAGAGGCTGGGAAAAGAGAGACTATAGGGCCAAAGACAAGCACCAATATCAGACAGCCGCCAAGCAGAGGATTTATGGATGACCTTACAATTACAACCACAATACATATCAGGGCCAGGTGGGTACTCCAGGCAATGGACAAGACAGCCGCATGGGCACAATTTAAATTTAAACCTACCAAATCAAGGTGTTTGGTGATAAAGAAATGCCAACTTACCCAGGAGTTCATCTTGAAGATCCAGGATGAAGAAATCCCGTCTATCATAGGAAACCCCATTAAGTGCTTAGGGAAATGGTATGATGACAGCCAGAAGGATGTCAACAACAGCAGATGTCTGGAGCAACAAACAACAGAAAGGCTGGTAAAGATTGACAAATCAGGTTTACCAGGAAAGTTCAAGGCATGGATCTTCCTACATGGGCTTCTATCCTGACTGGTTGTGTCCCAATGATGCTGTATGACATCGCCCTGCCAATGATCGAGGGCATGGAGAGGAAGATTAACTGGTATCAGAGAAGGTTGTTAGGAGTACCGCAGTGCTTCTCTTCAACAGGGCGAAACAGGAAGTCAACCAAGCTCCAGTTGCCCCTCTCCTTGGTTGTAGAGGAATTTAAGGCAGGGAAAGCATGTCTCATCATAAACTTCAAAGACTTCAAGGATGACAAGGTCAGTGAAGCAGCAGTCAAGATACAGACAGGGAGCAAATGGAAGGTGGCAGAGGCGGTAAACGAAGCAGAGTTCCAATTTAGCCACAGAGACATTGTCAGAAGGGTGTGAAAGGGCAGACAAGGCCTGGGATGTGAGCCGACAACCCTGTGGAGGGAGGCCAACCCCAAGGACAGATGGCACTTGGTCCAGCAGCAGATACCGAAGAAAGAGGAGGAGGCTAGATATGTACAAGCAGTGGAGATGGGGAGTCAAGGGACCCGGACAAAGTGGGAAACAGAACAGAGTGTTGACATGGGATGACATATGGGAATATACATCTTTCCAACTCCAGTTCTTACTGAGGGCTGTGTACAATGTATTACCAACTCCAACAAACCTGTGGAACTGGAGTATAACAGAAGACCCAACGTGCCATCTGTGCCAGAAACCAGCCAACCTAGAGCATATTCTTTCTTCATGCCAGGTTGCCCTGTCCCAGGGACAGTACAGATGGAGACACGACCAGGTTTTGAGAGCAGTGGCCCACACTTTGGAGACAGAGAGGAAAAAGGACCACAAAAAGGACAGTCAACCAAGCTTCATCAACTTCATCAGGACCGGGGAACCTGCTGCAGCAACAAACAAGCGCAGAGACGGTCTCCTGAACATGGCAAAGGACTGGAAGATGAAGGTCGATCTTGGAAAGAAGCTGGTGTTCCCACCAATAGCTGAGACCCCACTTTGACCAGGCATTCTTCTATTGTCAGAGAATGTAAAGAAGCTTGTGGTGATAGAGCGAACAGGACCATGGGAGACCTGATGCCAAAAGGCTCATGAGCGGAAGCTTGCGAGGTATGAAGACCAGGTGGCGGACTGCAGACGGCAAGGCTGGCAGACGTGGAACTTCCCTATTGAAGTGGGGGCAAGAGGATTTCCCGCCATGTCAAGCTGGAACATGATGGCAGCTTTAGGAATACAAGGGAAGAGAGCTGTTAACACCATGGCACAAGCAGCAGAGAGAGCGTCTAGTTGACTTTAGCTGTGAAGGGATGATAGTAGCTGGATGTCTGACTGTCGGGAGTAGAGGACTGATCACCTTCTGCTGTCCCACCATCCCGAGGATGTTCCGGGTTAGGGGATGAAACATCTGGAGACGGGTGGACCCGGCTGATGACTTAACAGTCCAGCAGCAAAAAAATCACAGCTGTTTAAGGTAAAGACTTTACTAAGCAGAACTCTATTGTTGACGTAGATGGGAACCATACTGAAGCATAGCAGTTAGTGTGACACTATTACAGCTTGGGGCATCGGAGTTCAGAGTTCAATTCTAGTCTCCTCTGTAAGGAGTCTGCAAGTCTTCTCTGTGGAATATGTGGGTCTTCTCCAGGTGCTCCAGATTCCTCCCACAGCCTGAAGATGTATCAGTTTATAGATTAATTAGACATTGTAAATTGTCTCATGATTAAGTTAGGATTAAATCAGGGGTTGTTGGAGGATGCTGGGCAGCACAGCTTGAAGAACTGGAAGAACATATATCAGGCTGTACTTCTAACTAAAAACAAAATAAATAAAAAAACAATTTGTACTTGAACATAGTAAATTCAGCCAAGGTCCTGAAAAAGGCCACTTTTCGACAGAATACTGCACAGACCCAGGAAAAGCCAATTATTTTAGAATTTTAACCAAGAACTTTGTGAAAGAGGCTGATATTAAGAAGTCATTAAACAAGTTAGGGAGATTTCCAGGGTTTAGGTCTTGACAACTGAAGAGTGATTAAAATCAGGATGCTTGTGGATATGAAGGTGGAAAAGCATTGGTATTCTGGATGGTTTGAAAACTGGAGGAGGTAAGAGATATAGGGATGGTAGCAAGCAATTATGTGATTTGAAACAAAGCAGTAGCTGTGGAAGATGGTGTCAGTTAATACTAGGAATCAGGAGCAAAAAGTTGATTAGTCAGAAGTTCAGTTGAAATTATGTCCCTTAAGCAGAAATGTTCATTTGTGGAGATGCTGAGCTTGAAAAGCAAATGATAGGGAAGGAGCAGCGTACACTAATTGCTACAGGAGCACAGCAGGTCAAGCAGCATCTGTGGAGAGGAATAAGCAGTAGACATTTCAGACCTAGACACTTCATCAGGAATGGAAAGAAAGCAGGCAGAATCCAGAATAAAAAGGTGAGGGTGGAGGAGAAGTAGTACAAGCTAGCAAGTGATAGGTGAAACCAGCTGAGGGTGGACGGAGGAGGTGTTCTGAAGTGAGAAACTGGAAGTGATATGTGGATGATGGTGGTAGTAATAATAGAATCTTTTTGGGCCAGGGAGAGAAGTGAAATTGTTGAGAAAGTTAATTGGGTAGTTAACAGTGTTGCCTTGAGTGCTTTGGACTTACTATTAAAAAATTAAGTCATCTGCAGTAGGAAAAGAGAAGACAGCTTTTATCTATCCATTACAGGATAATCATGGAATAATATGCAATGTGAACAGGCCTGATAATGCTTTGTATAGTGAAGAGATATCATAGAACCATAGAACACTACAGCACAGAAAACAGGCCATTCGGCCCTTCTAGACTGCGCCGAAACTTTATTCTGCTAGTCCCATTGATCAGCACCCAGTCCATAACCCTCCAGACCTCTCCCATCCATGTATCTATCCAATTTATTCTTAAAATTTGAGTGAGCCCACATTTACCACGTCAGATTGCAGTTTGTTCCACACTCCCACCACACTTTGAGTGAAGAAGTTCCCCCTAAACTTTCCCCTTTCACCCTAAAGCCATGTCCTCTCGTATTTATCTTTCCTAATCTAAGTGGAAAGAGCCTACTCGCATATACTCTGTCTATACCCCTCATAATTTTGTAAATCTCTATCATTCAGCAAATGGTTAACTTGTACCCATTCGTGTGTGTGTCTTGGGGTTAAAGAGAACAAGCATAAGTGCTTTAAATGCAGAAATGATGTATTATGGAGATCACTAATTGATTGCATATCCACATTTTGTGCTGCTCTGACAATTCCTATTCATGTGGAACAAGACTAATGTACCTAAAGTTGTCTCTAATGTCCGTTCTAGTTTTGGCATGCTAAGATCACTAATTAAAGTGGATGCTAGTTACTTTACTGAAGTAAATTTCAAAACAGCTCATCACGAGTGAGATGTGACAGGTCAGGAAATTCTGATGGTGGGTCAGGACCTAATGAAGGTTCTCAGCCTGAAATGTTGACTGTATATTCTTTTCCATAGATGCTGCCTGGCCTGCTGAGTTCCTCCAGCATTTTGTATGTATATATTAGGGACTATTCCAGAGTTATGAAATTATGGATAGCTTGATTATGGATTAATTGAAATTAGAACCAGTTTTAAGGAAATAAAACATGTTCACATTTACATTCAACTGATTTGTTAATACCATCAAACCAATTGACGTGAGTGGGATATTTTGACTCTCTCCCATTGAAACTATGCAGGGCAGACAATAGATAATTGTTCATGTTAATTGAGGTAAATTTAAAAGCTTTAGGAAGAGATCAGGGAAGGGATGAAGTGGCCATCTGTTGTATCAACACAAGAGATTCTGCAGAGGCTGGAAATCCAGAGCAACACATTTAAAATGCTAGAGGAACTCATAGAGTTAGGTAGTACCAACTGTACAATACAATGTGTTGTATTAACACATTGTTAAGGGTGTATCCCAGCTATTTAATGTGCAGTACAGAAGTGTTCTTTTTTGCCCTGGTAATACGTTGATTTAATTATATAGAATAATCAGGGAGCTGCGCCTCAGCAGTGTAACAAAAGAGCTATCTTTTGGGTGTCTGGAGTTTATGCTTAGAAGTTCTTAGACCAGCTGAATATTTGAATATTCAGAGTCCTGCTCCTTGAGGTGTGCTGTCAGTGTAATTATGTAAAGTTACTTGTCTACATTCAAAATGTTAAGTGAGGTGATTATAGCCATTGAAACTGTAGTTAATTGTTTTATTTTCGTCGTCTGTGCTTTTTTCCATAGATGCTGCCTGGCCTGCTGAGTTCCTCCAGCATTTTGTGTGTGTTGCTCGGACTTCAAGCATCTGCACATTTTCTCTTGTTTGTTAATTGTATTTTGTTATCTTTGTGTTCAAAAAGTATAGTATACGTACTTTGATAAACTTACTTTGAACTTTGAAAGCATTGTGTGAAGAGGAAACATTCTGTCTGAAAGATCCACTGATTTAAATAAAGACTTATTTTTCCCAGTTACAGCTTCTCTGTAGCTCAGTTTAGTCAGTCACAGTACTACTAATGAGGTAAACTTTAGGTGCTTCAAGTATTTGACTTCAAGCTGCAGAAAAGAGGATAGGTAGAAAGGTTCAGAGCAGGAATTGCATCATGATATGTCTGAATGCTGTCAAAGTCTTGCTACACAGTTCAAGGAGGCAGATGACCTGCTTGCACTTCTGTTTTCATGTGTTCTCTTGATATCCTTTGTTGTATTCCATGCTCTCCGCTGTTTCTTGATATCAGATTTGGCTGAAAGATGCTTTCTGTGATGGGGAGGATGTTCGGAGAAAGCTAAAATGAAGCAGCATCATCACAGCATTTGTCATCCTTGTCTTTAATTCTCACACAGGCTCTCCTATCTTAGAGGATTTGGATATTCTTGTAGCCGCCTTCTCCTATAAAGATAAAAGATGAGTTTAATTTATCACATGTATATTGAAACATACAGTGAAAGCATCATTTGTGTCAACAACCATGTGCTGGGAGCATCTTTTGCTGACAACTTTTGGCATCAACATAATACACCAACAATTTACTAACCCTAACTCGTGTCTTTGAGATTCACAACAAGCAATAATGATACTGCAGTGCCATGTTCTGTTTGTTGATTGTTTGATCATATGGTTCTGTCCTCCTTAGTACGCACATAGCTTGGTGCCTCATTTTATCTATGCCTGGTATGCCATTCCACAAATTCTCATTGAGTCAGTGTTGATCCCCTGACTTGATGATAATCACAGAGTGAGAAATGTACCAATCCACAGAGCGGTGTACGTTTCTCTGCTGCTTATCGTCAAGGTACTTTGTGAATATCCAGCTTTGCATTTCCCTATCTGTTCCAAGTTTATCCCATTTAACATGATTATGGAGTATGTCTATTGTATGAAGAGCATACATTGGTTACTTAGAGTCATAGAGCAGTACAGAACAGAAACAGGCCTTTTAGCCCATCTAGTCCATGCCAAATTGCTATTCTGCCTAGTCCCACTGATTTACACCTGGACTAAAGCCCTCCGTGCTCTTCCCATCCAGGTACCTATCCAAACTTATCTTAAATGTTGCAATACTTCTATCATCCCTGTGGTGGATAGATGCTTCTGGCATACTTGGGTTGTAATAGATTTATAGACACCTACAAAAGAATTTTTATCTAAATATAGAGTTGATCCCTTAGTGATAGAGAGAGGATAAATTATCTTGTGGAACAAAGAACTTTTCAAATTTCATATTTCATTCTGATATAGGAGGAGGTAATTCAGTTCATCAAGCCTATGTCAGCTCTCTCAGAATTTCCATCAATCTGATTCCCTCTCACATTTCCCAGCAGCAAAACATAGAAAACCTACGGCACAATACAGGCCCTTCAGCCCACAAAGTTGTGCCGAACATGTCCCTACCTGAAAAATTACTAGGCTTACCTATAGCCTTCTATTTTACTAAACTCCATGTACCTATCTAAAGTCTCTTAAAAGACCCCATCATATCCACCTCCACCACTGTTGCTGGCAGCCCATTCCACACACTCACCACTCTCTGAGTAAAAACTTATTCCTGACATCTCCACTGTACCTATTCCCTAGCACCTTAAACCTGTGTCCTCTTGTGGCAACCATTTCAGCCCTAGGAAGAAGCCTCTGACTATCTGCACGATCAATACCTCTCAAATTAAACAAATATTTTGTGTCTGTTTTTACTGAAGAAAGCACACAAAATGTGGTGGAAGTATTAAACAGGAAAGGAATGAGGAACACAGAGAAATTCATATTAGTGAAATATTAGTATTGGAGAAATTATTGAGATTGAAAGGCAAAAAAATTAACAGGACTTAGTGACTTACTTTTTATTGTATTGAAGGGCAGGGCTATGAAGATACTATGCTCCACTATTTATTACCTACAAAATTCCTCACAATGCATTTTAGAGGTTGAGAGACAGCAAATATTATCCTACTATTTATGAAAGAAGGGAGGGGAAAATACAAAGAAATGCAAACAAGTTATTCGGACGTAAAGAACAGGAAAATTGCTGGATTCTGTTGTTAAGGTATTGGTAGCAGGGCATTTAGTAAATAATACAGGAATTTGGTGGAGTTAACATGGTTAATGAAAAGAAAATCATGTTTGACAGTGTCAGAATTCTTATGATCATAAGTGTCAGAATGGATAAGAGTAAGACAGTTGATATAGTTAATTAGGACTTTCAGATTGGATACCATAGGAGAAATACTAAACAAAATTGGAGTACATGGTAATATGATTAATATACTGGTATTGGTTAAGTAATAATTAACAAAATAGAGAACTGGAGTAACAGACCATTTTCAGGTGTACAAGTTATGACTAGTGAGATATTACAGGGTGTGGTGCTGAGCCCCGACTGTTTACAGTTCATATCAACTATTTGGATGAAGGGAATCATGTGAGGTATATCCAAGTTTATGAAGCTGCAAGGAGGATGTAAAGCAGCTTCAGGGGGTACATGTACAGATTGGCGAATTGGTTTGCAAGCGACAGAAGTGCTATACCTGCCCATTCACCTCTTCCCTTACCTCCGTTCAGGGCCTGAAACAGTCATTCTCACCCTCCACCTTTTTATTCTGGCATCTTCCACCTGCCTTTTCAGTCCTGATAAGGGGTCTCAGCCCGAAATGTCAACTGTTCATTCATTTCCATTGATGCTGCCTGACCTGCTGAGTTCCTTCAGCATTTCCTGTGTGTTGCTCTGAATTGGTAAGACTGGCAAATAGAAGACAATATGAAAAACTGTCTTTTAATTCACCTTGATTGCAAAGCTGCGAATGTTATTTATGTGACAAGACAGAGAAGTGTTGGTGTTCCGATAGAATCTTCCATTTCTGAAAGTCAACATGCAGGTCCAGCAAGCAATTAAGAAGGCAAACAGAAGGTTGTCGTTTTCTTGAAAGAGGAATTGAGTACAAGAGTGTTGCATCAATTATATGAGGTTCTGTTGAGATCATTCCTGGAATATTGCTTATCAATCAGGCCTCTCATGATCTGGATAAATTCTGAAATGCTGCCAAAAGACAAACTGAATATTGTCAAGCAAATAATTAATGTGGGTGTTGTCAGATACTATTCATGATTTCTTCCTGAAGTTTATTGAT